>NW_027507758.1:509790857-510466690 GCF_037356315.1 Lithobates pipiens
TGAGCTGTGAGATAAGACAGGACTGCACTGCGTTTCGGCTTTGCTCTAATCCCCCTAACATTCCAGGTGACACACTTCAGACTACCCCTAACAGCAAGGGTACATAACAGTGCTTAATGGATGTCTATTTCCCCCTCCTGCTCTCCAGCTCCCGCAGATCATGAGCATATAGCATGTCACCCTATTGCGCATAGTTTTCACCACCATGTATCTCCTGTATTTTTACACAATAAACACCAGCATTTTAGAACAACAGTCCAACTATAAACTGTGAACATTTCTAGAGAACATACACCAAGCCGGCCGGCACGGCCCCACCCTGACAAGTAAGCTAGGGTGACGAGCCAGCGCCGGCCGGCCCAGGGAAACCAACCTTGTACATAAGAACCATTAACATAGGTCCTGCGGGACCAGTCCAAGTCTCCACTATATATTAAAACTAGTGGGGTGATTAATTGCTGCAAAACAGACAACAGCGCGAGGGGTAAGGCCCCCGGGTATATCCTTTGAAAGTCTGGTAGAAAAAGGCTACAGCATAGAGTCAAAGGTTCTATACCCACCCCGGCTGCCATGTTGAATTCAAGCCTGCTGCCACATCGGGGGATTAGTATGCAGGCATTTCCCATCTGTAAGTAGGACACGGCTAGTCCGGGCACAGGGTTAGAGGCCAGTCTGGGCGCCAAGACAAGAAGAGGGGGGGAACACAGGGCTGGGGACTTCTAGGGGAATGTAGGATGGGAAAGATGGATAGGAGCGGGGTCCAATAGTGGAATGCAGACCAAGTTCGGGCCCGAGCAACACTCGTGGTAAGCGGTGTGAAGTAGACGATGCACAGTACCTTTCAATGGGTCAGTTCATCTCCCCAGCCGGGAAGACAGGATTGTAGTGACGGTTCTTCGCTGTGTAGCCAGCAGGGCTTTGCGATGGTGCAACGGGGTCTCAGGCTGCGTCTCGTGCTGGCGCTGCACTGCTCTCCAGCCATGCAAACACAGCCTCTGGGGTATCGAAGAAGTGAGCCCTGTTGTCTCCCACCACCCGAAGCCTGGCCGGGAAGAGCATAGCATACGAGTAGTGGCGTACTCTTAGTTGCCGCTTGGCTTCAGTGAAGAGCGCTCGTTTCCTTTGGACCTCTGCCGAGAAGTCAGGAAAGACATTGATTTCAGCATTCTTATAAGGGATGTTTCCCTTTAATCTCGTTAGACGGAGAACTGCGTCCCAGCATCTTGCCGATAAATGTCCTAGGTGGTGCACCTTGTGGAGGGGGTCTGGCCGATATCCGATGGGCCCTCTCCACCACAAAGGATGAGGAGAACTCTGCCCGGCCAAAGGAGGTAATCAGCAGTTGCTCCAGAAACGTGGGGGGTCATTCCCCTCCTCTCCCTCAGGTAAGCCAACAAAACGCAAGTTGCACCTTCGTAGGCGGTTTTCCATATCGTCTTGTTTCGCCATAACCGCTGACAGTTGGTGTTGCAGGCACTTAGCGGTGGTTTGCAGCGGCGCCAGTTCGTCTTCCACGTGGCTAATACGGGTCTCTGTCTCTGTAACTCTCTCTCTGTGCTTCTGCATAACCTGCCGGAGCAGGGATACATCCACTTTTACCTCCTCGATTTTGCCCATCAGTGCGCTTTTGCAGTCTGATATAGCCTCCAGCACTCTGGTGTCCGGATCGGCCGCAGAGGAGGAGTGGGAACCGGCGCCATCTTCGGCTATAATGTCCTACCCCGCGTGGCGGTATTTGGCCAGTTTAGCTGCGGCTTCCTTCTTCCCTTTCGATGGGGACATGTCCCTCTCAGATGCAGGATGTTAGGTAGCCCGTGTCGGTGCAATTTAGCAGCAGTGACCGCCTCAGGATAGTCGTTGTCGGATGTATAGCAAGCAGAGCTCTCACTCAATGCTCTCACGCCATGCCAGTCCAGGCCACGCCCCTTTTATATGCATTTTTACATTGGAGTTAAGCCATCCAGGACTTTTGTTCGCTCTTTTAAATTTAATACCCAATGGGATGCATTGGCTATTGCCCTTAAAGCAAACCCATCTCTCCTCCGTGTTCTTTTGAAATTCAGTGTCTTTGTATTCCCCTTATGTTTCCTATTTGTGTGATTTATACTGAAGCCAGTTGACCAGTGATCGCTGTTACCTTAATTGCTCCGTATTTCCCCATCCTTGATCAGGTCAGTATTGTTGATAATCAGTAGATCCAGTAAAGCTTTATTTCTAGTTAGTGCGTCTACCATCTGACCGATAAAATTGTCCTGCAAGACATTTAGGAACTGGCGAGCCTTAGATGAATGCACGGCTCCCTCCGCCCAGTCTATTTCTGGATAGTTAAAATCCCCCATTATGATAACACTTCCCATCCTTGCTTCTAATCCAAATTGTGATAGGAGATCTGTCTCCCCTTTCCTCCCTCAGGTTAGGGGGCCTATAGCATACTCCCAGTATTATTTTCCCCTTAGCTTCATCCCTTTGGAGCTCTACCCATAAGGATTCCACCTCCTCCCTAGCCCCCTTAGTGATATAATCTCTCGCATTCACTTGTACATTATTCTTGATATATAGGCATACCCCTCCCCTTCTTAACCCTCTCTATCTTTACGATAAAGGGTATACCCTTGAACGTTTGCCAGCCAATCATGAGAGCTGTTGAATCAGGTCTCTGAAAATCCCACAAAATCCAAATCCTCCTCGTATAACAGTATCTTTACTTCACTCATCTTGTCCGCCAGGCTCCTGGCATTGGTGTACATGCCACATAGTTTAGACTGGTCGCATATTATCTTCTTATTGGGTGTTTTTGAGATTGCAACTAGGACTTGCTAATATACTTACCTTGGGTTTATGTGCTTTGGTCAACCTACCACTAATGCCCAATACTACCCTCTGGAATATGTTCCACGCTGACTATCTCTACCTCTGGACCCTCCCCCCATAGCCTAGTTTAAAAACCACTCTAACTTTTTATTTTCTCCTCTTTATTCTCGTCTTATCTCTCTTTACTTTTCTTCCATGTAATAGTGTCTGCTACTTTATTACGGACTTTTTGGCAATGAGCTGGGGCAGGTAATGAGACAGCCTCTGTGAGGGACTTCTGCTTGAGAGGGAAGAGTGCGACAAAATAATAGAACAAACAGCTCTGAGAGGTAAGGCTACACTTGTATAAGTGGAGGTTGAATGTATTCCAAATGTGCATCTATGTAACAAGTTCTCTTTAAAAAGAATCTGTCAGCTCTGATGTATAGGAGATTTGCTAACCTGTCTTTTAAAGGTGCAAGATTTAGATCTGATATAGTTATCCTTGGTTTACTACTTACTGCACTATAGAACTAAATAAAGCATGCAGTCCAGCAATCAATAGTAACACTACAAACATACTGTATTTGTTTTATGCCACTGGCTCACTAAATCCTTATGCAAATTACAGTCTCATGACTTCCTTTATACTGTATATATTTCTATACTGATGGGTACTGTTTAAACTGCTCATAGGTATTCTTATGATTTCTTCAGCTTTGTATGACACAAAGAGAGAAGAATATATTTAGACCAGGGGAGGACTTGGCTGGGGGGTATCCCCCCCGGACTAGTACTAATAAGATATGTTGAGCTGGTGGACCTGAATGGAGGTACTCCCTTATTCAGACATTGATCAAAGCAGGACCAGCAGCCAGTGACACATGCTGGACATTATATAGCTGCATGAAATCAAATATTCTGGCAGAAGGATGTCTTCCAGCACTTAAAGTAGTTCCTACGTGATTCAAAGATGTCACATGACAGGAGATGCAAAGAAGATGCAAAGAAAGTTGATGCTCGTAGATTAGAAAAGGTGTGTCATGATAAATGATACTTGGTATGTCCTTTAGGAAACTCATCTTTCACTATGCCCACCAGTCAATGCGGCACCATTGTACACTTTGCATAGCACAACTTATTTGGCCCACAGAAAGCCTGAAAGGGCTGGGTCATATTTGCCACCCCCCCCCCCCCCCCCCCCCAAAGGCTAAATGTCCAGTTTTAGACTTAATACAGGATAATCCTCTAGTGGAAAACAATAAACTGAAAGTTGGTTATAGGAGATTTCCCCAGAAAATCCAAATGGCAATTGTAAAAATGTATACAAAAAAAATAAGGACCATCATATTTGAAGTCATTTTAGTTACATAGCATGTAGCAAGCTAAGGGTTTATAATATATCTAATTTGCTGGTGCACTAATGCAGATACTTTGTAACAATTTCTACATGTGATTACAAAAACAGATTAGCATTTCTCAACACATTTAAGGAGCAATTTGTTAAAATGTTACAGCGCTGACCAGACAGTACCTAACAATTAATCCCTGATAATTATAAGGGGAATTTCCACGCACCCAATTAGCAGAACTGCACAATAATGAATTTGCCTTATTAAAAGGAAAGTATACCCATGAAAATAAGGTAGACATAATTATCTTCACAAGAAAAGAGTTCCAGTTGGTGCTACCATTCTCTTTGATGTGTGTGTAATATTCTTTTATTTATTAGCAAAATAACCAAAATGAGGCTGTAGGGAGCTAGTATTTTACCTGATCTGAGTCATGATAATTTATTTAGAAGACAATTAAAAAGACTCACTCTTGTGGTAACATTTTCTAAAATTAAAATGTCCTGTAACGCAATCTGTGTTAAAAATAAAAGGGACTTCCAATTAATGCAGAAATCCCTTATTAGTTCCTGACCTCCCTATATACTAACACGAAAGCTTCCATTGCTCACTTGGGGTCTTAGTCTTAGGACCTTTTGCTTGAGTCTAAACTGCTTTGCTCTTCAAAGAAGTCAATGAGAATGAAAAAGGAGGTAACCTGCAGGTCAAATGCACTTGTCATGGGACAGTGAGTGGTCTCAGAAGCATCTCAAACTGATCACAAATGCAAACTAAATGCATCTGAAAGCAAGATTTGAACCTGCAGTCCTTATGTGAGTTTAAGATATTATTGAATTATGTTATGTTAAATAAAGCAATGTTCTATAAGAGTCAAAATGGTATTTTACTGAACATTCAGTTTATAGCCTAATGTTCAACCTAAACAACAGTGAGCTGAGGGGAGCCAAAACGTACCCCATTAGGCTTTTATTCTTAACATGTAAAAGAGGACTTGACCTACAAAAGTGTCACAACAGTGCTAAAGCAAAAACAAAATGCGATGTCTTCAAGTTCCTATGATAGCATTCAAATCAATCCGTTGATCCTATAGTCAGGCTGTGTACAGCCTCATAACTTCTCTCCAGATCTAGATTAAGCCATACCCTACTACTAAAACCTGCCCCCGTCATTCATGCCTCAACCCCTACTTCTTACTGAATTTCTGCCATTTAAATAAAGGGTTTGAGATTAGCACCAACAGAGAGGATAAAACTTGAATCAAGGCTCTTATGCAAGGAAAAATCTTAGCCCTTGTACACACGGTCGGAGATTCCGACGGAATGTGTCCTATCGGACCTTTTTGTCGGATAATCCGACTGTGTGTGGGCTCCATCGGACTGTTTCCGTCTGAGTATCCGACGGACCAAGTTTTCCAACTTGTCTGTAAAATTTTCCGACAAAATGATCCGATTGGACATACTCCGATCATGTGTAGCCTACTCCGACTGACAAAGTGCCACGCATGCTTAGATCAAATTCCTAGACCAAAACTACTGGCTACTAGCCTGAATGTAGGCCCGTCATAACAAAATAACGTCATCACATTATGTACAATCAGATTTTCCGACAACTTTGTCCGACCGTGTGTATGCAACAGTTTCGGACAAAATCCATCGGACAAAATCTGTCGGACAAAATCCAACGGATTTGGTTGTCAGAATGTCCGACCGTGTGTACAAGGGCTTACAGCTCTGACAGACAGTACCTGCAAAAGAAAATAAAAGGTGTTCCTTTCTTCCTGCTAGAGTTTTCATCTACTCAATATTATAATGAGTGCAACCTAAGAAGTGTGAGTAGGTAGGAACAGCAAAGTTATAGAAGAAATAAGGCTCTAATGTAGGTAGTGTGTTGACTGGGTAAAACTGGGTACTAGGTAGAAATTTGGCAGAGAGATTTTGTTGCTGTAGGCCTCAAGACATATGGGAAACCTTCAGGCGATAGACTGCCAAATGCTACAAATAACACAAATATTACTTTGCCATGAACTGATTCTTTAAAAACAAAATACCTATCAGTTTTGGATGTTTATTGTTTACTGATCAAAATGTGTGGTGAATCGTTCACAAGTTCAAAACTGCTCCGTCTCTTAAAATTTAACAAAAGAAGAAAGCATCTCCCTCTGGGACTTTGTGATAATATGATACCTTCACAAAATGGGCACATGAAACATCAGTATATATCTAGACAAAGTATTTGAAGAGCCACAAAACTCCCAACAGGTTTCAATAAATAAAAATACTCGTTTTGCTTAGGTTACACTGTGAGTGATTTGGGGTCCTTTCAGGACAAATGGTAAAGTGGACCCCCAGCCCCCCACCAAAAAATTTAAAGTCAGCAGCTAAAAATATTGTCCAGGGATCCCACTATGTCCTAACCCAAGCCGATTCTTAAATTGTCTCTCGGGTCCTGGCGCCGCCATCTTGGGTAAGGGAAACCGGCAGTGGAAGCATTGTGCTTTCTCGAGGGACCAGCCATGACAAACTCAGCAGGAAGTGGGATCGGGTACCTGTCAAAACCGGGTACCCGCTGCCCCCACAAGGTGCCAAATGTGGCACCGGAGGGGCGGAGGAGGCAGACAAGGGGAGCATCCCCTTTTGGGTGGAGCTCCACTTAAAGACTCTACTTTTTCACTCTGGTAACTCATGTAAGTAATTTATACTTGTAAAGTGCCTGATTGCATATACGGGCAATTTGTTTACTTTGTCTGTATTCTATTACTCTGTTTGTGTCTTTAGGCACCCCCACAACTATACCCTGATGAAGATTTCTCAATAACTGGGAGTTTTGGGGCTCATCAAGTACTTTGTGTAGATATATACTGATGTTTCATGTGGCCATTTTGTGAAGGTATCATATTGCACATGTACAGAGAACACATTTTATATACTCACTTTTTATACTTGTTTGCTCAAATAAAATTTGCCTTTTATATCTATTGTTGTATTTTTTGGCTGCAGCAAAGTCACAAGGGAGATGCCTTCTTCTTTTGTACTGTCTAGTGATCATGCTTTTTGCATTTTCTGGTTCATTATTCATTTCAGCAGCCATTATTACCCTCGGTTTTAAGCTTATGTACTCTTTTAGTAGGTCCCAATGCCCTTACCCACCATCTACAAAAAGCACCATACATACTTGTTGCGATTCTGGTGGGATCTTCACCATGTGGCTTACTATTTAAGACCAACCAACGTACTAGATGTCCTTGCAGGACAGTCCATAGAGATGAATAGAGGATTTAGCAAAGCAGTCTAAATATATATCTCAGCTTAAAGCCCCAGAAAGTTTAGAACTACAGTTGGGTGCTTTAACTTACTGCCATTCATACAAAACATAAACATCTTAATGTATCTGTTTTTTTTCCCTTTGCATGTTCATATGGTTCAAATCTAATTCAATGAAGCAAATCATTTTCTAATATCTATACATGACTCTTCAAGAGATGAGGTGACAGATTCTGCCAGCTTGTAAGCCAAGGCCAAATAAAACAAGTTGGGGGCAAGCCACAGTGAGCCACATAATATAAAAAGAATTCAGCAATACAAAGCATCATGTAAAAACATTTACTATGTAAATAATTTGCCGTAGATGACCTTTGTTTAGATAACTGTGATAGCGAACAGATAAAAATTTATCCAAACTCACTATTAGGACCTCGCAGGGCATCAACCCCCAGTATGGTCACTTTCTCTTCCCTGTGTTTTTAGGTATAACTGAAAGCAATCTTTTTTTGGGGGGATAGAGTGGAGAGGGATTAGAACATCTGTCAGGTTTTTTTGCTGTCTGTGCCCCCATTAGGGAGATTCACTCTCTAATAGAACAGGATTTTTCTTATGGGGACACTATCTCTGGTGATCCTGGCGACACCCTGGGATTTCCTCACTTTGAAGGGATTTTTTCTCACTTCATGTTTTGGCTATGGGACAGGAAGTGAAGGGAAACCTATCCTATGGGAGCAGAGAACAAAAAAAAAAATTAAATGTCAGAACTCATTGTTTATTGTGCTATTTTAATTAATGGCTTTATGTCATGTGAGATGTTCAATATAGCTATATAATGACTAATACAGTTATTAATTAGTATTTCATATTAAACAAATGTGTTATATTATAATTTTTAAGTACAGATACAGGAGCTTCCTAAAATAGACTTGATAACCATTCATATACTGTCATGTAAAAAAATCTAAATATTCTACCTGTAAAGAGCCTTGTTATACATTAGTTTTAATAGAGGCATATTTATTGAGCAAATAGCTTTCAGAATGTTAGTGGCGTTATCTGAGCCTCCCAGAGGTGTTGGAAACTGGGTTGAGATAGGTATTTTTTTTTTCATTTTTGTTGTTTTTTTAATAAGCTTTCTTTTTTAATATCTTATTAAATCAATTTGAATAATGAGGGTTGGAGGCTGTGAGTAAAGCAGACCTTCCATTTTCACTGAATATCTGCTTTAAAATAATGCATTAGTGATCCTACAATAAAGGTCCTTGCTCAGGAACTTCCTGTTATGGAGCGACAACAGTCTCCCAATTAGTTCCTGTGTTGTCACACTGTCATATACACTACCACTTGAGACTACAACTGGCTTCGCCAACATACATTATATGCAGGAATAGTCTAAGCTTTTGAATATAAAGCCAGTTCTGAGCAATGAAAAGGAACCACTCCTGGAACAAGTTGATGTAATGTAGAAAGAAGCTGAAAAGGGCTGAAAAAAGATCAGCAACATTAAGATACTGATGATAAAAACATAGGTTTTGCTCTAAAAAAAATAAAAAAAATACAATGCTTTAGAAAATGAAATGTCATCCAGGGTTGGGGTTTAGTTAAGGTCCCGTTAGGGTTTAGTTCTACTTTAAATACAAAATACAAAAAGGGTATGGGCATCAGCCTAATCACACAAAAAAAATGATATTCTGTAAAAAACATCCAACTATAGATTTTGCCCTTGCTGTTTACCTGAGTCTTTTCGACCCATTAGTAAGGTAAGGTGGCACAGATATGTTGGGAGTACAAGCCTCTACTTCTATATATAGAAAAATTATAGACCAGCAAATAAATTTAGCATCACGAGACAGTAGAGCAACATAGCATAGCATGGTTGTAGTAAAAATTTATATAAATAATCTGACAGCGTTGTTAGCTATGCTCTTGTATTACTGTGGTTTGTTAAAATACTGATAGTATGGTATTGCCATGTCAAATATGGTACAACCAAGCTTACTAATAAAATACAACTTTGCTGTCTGTACAATGTTTAAATATGGGGAATGTCCATGGCAATTTCATCCCATTTTGTCTAAAACCATCCCTGCCAGGTTCAAAACGTGTCTCAATTCTCCCAAAACAAAAAAAAAAGAAAAAATAATATGGAGGAGACAGTGTTGAGAAGACATGGTATAAAGCCGTATTATTATTATGAGCTGTGAGATCATAACTTGCTTATAATTGAACAAGCTGGGGTTAGAGGCTCATTAGTTTCTGTGCAGCAGTGAGCCTAATTTTGCACTTTCCAGCTTTAGTAAATAAACCCTATTGTGTACTTAAAAGTGGGTATGCCTGTATTTACACAGGGTGTAACACTTATAGAAGGCTTTTAGCATCAGGATTCTTTCTGAAGCAACTGTATTTATCATAGGCAAAGTTTAAAATATTTAAGTAACAGATCAGAACATAATTAACAAATATATGATTATCACTCACAAAGATATTTAGACTTTCATTATGTTTCCTAGCAATTAAGATTTAGCCTTCAACAGTGCCTTTGTTGCATGTAAGGGATGCAAAATCTAAGAATTCTTATTAAGAATTCTTAAGGAAACTGTTCATTTTTAAATATTCTTTACCTGATACTAAACTCATGTCTATAGACACAAATGAAGGATCTTTGTAGTGTACTTAATACTAGAGGAAACATTAATGAAAAAATACTACCGTATTCTCTTGAGAAAAGTTGACATGCTTTACATTCACATCATGATTGCTGCTTAAATAAGGTGATATGGCAGTCTTCCAGTGAAGTGAGTTTATCACACTGCATAATCTCAGAAAGCCAAAAACTTTAAAATGATACATTACATTGGAGAGTTTAACATCATCATAGAGAAAATTGATTCAGACAGATGATCAAGTTACAGAATTATGTAACTTGTACCTGATATTGTTCAGACAGTCTATTTCTATTTCATATCAATTACTGTATATGAGTCTTACAAACACATTTTCATAGGTCCCTTGGCATGAATCAGAATATTACAGATGTTCATTTGGGAACATTTATAAAACTAGCACGGGGTGAAAATGGGCAATTTCTGCTCTTTGCCTGTCTTTCGTATATTTTTTTTAGAGTCGTTCTTCCCATTATTCTGTTATATAGTAAATGTCCCTCTATTGCCACTAAAGAAAAAAAAACACAGGGCCAAAGAATTCTTCTTTTCATGTTCAAAGATGTGCAGAGTCCTTATTTTGACTGAATAAGGGATGTTACAGATGTGAGGGCTAGTAAATTTGGTAGAGTTTTGGCCAGATTTCGGTAGGTTTTTGTAGAGAGATATAATTCTTTCACAGTACTGCTCTGTATATAGATGACCAGCTTCAGCCTAATACACAGGGGCCAAATGTCAGGCGGCATTGGCCAGTTCAATAGAAACCTGACGATATTCAGCCGTGTGTACGTCAGCCGGTTTGACAGAAGCCAGTTGTTTTGC
Source organism: Lithobates pipiens (assembly GCF_037356315.1). Classification (NCBI taxonomy): domain Eukaryota; kingdom Metazoa; phylum Chordata; class Amphibia; order Anura; family Ranidae; genus Lithobates; species Lithobates pipiens. The sequence continues at coordinate 509,801,742 of NW_027507758.1, forward strand.
CAGCTTCTGACAGAGGGCCATGACCAAAAAAGGTCTGTCCCCAATCAGCATTCTTATCCAATGGCTGAGAATGATGACCAGAGTGTTATAGCAGGGGGCCGTCCCCCTGTCGGAATACAATAGCACAGCAGGGGCAATTGCTGTACTAACATTGCATAGTTAGTACAGCACATCCTCCTGAGCTGTCAGTTGTTTTTTGTTCAGCCCTGCTGGGTTGAACAAAAATAAATAAATAATAGTGTGTACCAGGCTTTATTTTGGGGTGACAGTCAACTGAGATGCCTATAAAGCTAGTAAATAACCAATCATGATGGTTCCACAATTGTATGGTGTCTTCATTAACTAGACTGGCATGTGATAAAAAAATTACTCACGTAGAGCAGTGACATAAGTCAGGAGGGGGGGGGGGGAAACCTCACAATGGACCTCTGGATGGTGATAGGCTTCTGGCCACCATCTTTGCTTTACTCCTATTTAAATAGACATTGACACAGTTTTTTTGGATTCCCCAGGGATTTGTTCTGAGGATTATCCTCCTTTTCTCATTAGAATTATAAAACTCTGTTTAAGAGTGCTTCAACATGGGCCCCAATACAACCCACCAAGAGGTATACCACTGGCCAGTGAAAGGGTGATAAGAAGGAACTGAGAATGATAGCCCCCTGAGTGTGTAAATCCTATACCCAGGGCTTCCTCATAAGTCAGGGTCTAGGAGGTATGGACTTTCCCCCTGAGTCTGGTTTCGGGCACCTTGTATAGCCAGGTTTAATACTGGCTTGTTTGCAAGCTGTGCCACAGTGCAGCTGTTGTTTGACTTTGCCATTGTTTGTTTTTATTATAGTCATTATTTGCTCTGCTGGGCATGTTACCCAAAAAACACCTTAATTTCTCTCAACCTGGGTGTGTCAGAGGGTGTGATACTGTCCGAAGGGTCATTATCAGTAGTAGGGATGAGCTTCGTGTTCGAGTCGAACGTACGTTCGAGTCGAACGTACGTTCGAGTCGAACGTACGTTTGACTCGAACATTGGCTGTTCGTCCGTTCGGCGAAATCCGAACTCTTGGTCCGTTCGCGTCAAAATTCGTATGGCGCGCACGGACCACAATGCACTGCGATGGCGCAGTGCATTGCTGGCTCATGATTGGCCAAGCATGCACTGTGACCCCGCATGCTTGGCCAATCGCAGCGCCAGCACCGAGGAGAGCCATAATTGGCCACAGGCATCCTGCCTGTGGCCAATCATAGCTCAGGCTGTGTAGTGCACGCCCCACACTATATAAGGCCGCCTTTGAGGCGGCCTCGTGTAGTGTGTTGGCATCTGAAGCAGTGGGTGTTCTGTGTACCTTCAACACAGTACACACCGATCGTTTTTGGCTGATTTCCTATCTTGCTGTTGTGTAGTGGTTATTGTCTGTGCCCTGACCGCAGTATACACCACTACACTATATTCACCTCACCTATATAGCTAGCTAGTGATCTATCTTTAACCACTTAACAACCGCCCATTGCCGATTAACGGCTTCAGGGCGGTTGTTTAACTCTGAGAGGCCGTTAATTAACGGCCTCCCAGAATTCTGCTCTCGCGCGCCCCCCGGGGCGCACACTCGAGAGCATCCGTGACCGCCGGGTCCACAGGACCCGGCGCATCATGGAACACGGTAAACGGCCGCTCGTCGCGGCCGTTTACCACGTGATCGCTCCATCAAATGACGGAGTGATCACTTGTAAACAAACCGGCCTCATGTTATGACGCCGGTTCCTCCCTCCCCTCTCTGTACCGATCGGTACAGCGGAGGGGAAAGAGATCGGTGTCAGCAGCGATGTGGGCTGCATCTGCAGTGCCCACATCGCTGCTCACCGAATTTAACCCCTCAATTCCCTGCCAATACTCTGCAATACCAGTGCATACTCTGCAGTACCCTGCCATTACTCTGCAGTACCCCCCATTACTCTGCAGTACCCTGCCATTACTCTGCAGTACCCTGCCATTACTCTGCAGTACCCCCCATTGCTCTGCAGTACCCTGCCATTACTCTGCAGTACCCCCCATTACTCTGCAGTAACCCCCATTACTCTGCAGTACCCTGCCATTACTCTGCAGTACCCTGCCATTACTCTGCAGTACCCCCCATTACTCTGCAGTAACCCCCATTACTCTGCAGTACCCTGCCATTACTCTGCAGTACCCCCCAATACTCTGCAGTACCCGCCATTACTCTGCAGTACCCCGCCATTACTCTGCAGTGCAGTACCCTGCCATTACTCTGCAGTACCCCGCCATTACTCTGCAGTGCAGTACCCTGCCATTACTCTGCAGTACCCTGCCATTACTCTGGAGTACCCCCCAATACTCTGCAGTACCCTGCCATTACTCTGTAGTACTCCCCAATACTCTGCAGTACCCTGCTATTACTCTGTAGTACCCCGCCAATACCCCGCCAATACTCTGCAATACCCTGCCATAAATTGCCATACCCAGCCATACTCGGAGATACCCAGCCATACTCGGTGATACCCTGAAATACCCAGCCATAGACGCCCCCCCACCCCTCACCGCCCTCCGGTGCTTCTACCAACTCGCCAGTACGATCAAAGCCAGAATCTTTTTTTTATTTTTTATTTCAGGCTTCCCAGCCTAGAGGTGAGATGTGGGGTCATATTGACCCCCAGATTTCACTGTAAAGAGGACCTGTCACCCCATATTCCTATTACAAGGGATGTTTACATTCCTTGTAATAGGAATAAAAGTGATCAAAAATATATTTTTGGGGAAAAAAATGTCAAACTAAAATAAATAAAGTAAAATGAACAATAAAAAAATAAATAAATTAAAGCGCCCATGTCCCCATGTGCTCGCATGCAGAAGCGAACGCATGCGTAAGCCCCGCCCACATATGAAAACGGTGTTCAAACCACACATGTGAGGTATCGCCGAGAACGTTAGAACGAGAGCAATAATTCTAGTCCTAGACCTCCTCTGCAACTCAAAACATGTAACCAGTAAAAAAAAATTTATGAAGAAAAAATTACTAATCTGCTAAATTTTATAACAGAAACAAAGAAAAATTCATTTTTTCGCAGAATTTCCGGTCTTTTTTCTTTTATAGCACACAAAATAAAAAACTGAGAGGTGATTAAATACCACCAAAAGAAAGCTCTATTTGTGTGAAAAAAAGGACAAACATTTCATATAGGTCCAGTGTTGCATGACTGAGTAATTGTCATTCAAAATGTGAGAGCACCAAAAGCTGAAAATTGGTCTGGTTATTAAGGGTGTTTAAGTGCCCAGTGGTCAAGTGGTTAATAATAGAGCTTGCAGTCAGTAGTGTTAGGAGATAGTGCGTGCTGTCTGCGTGCTCTGTACCCAGTACATACCGCTATAATATAGGGCAGGCCCCTACTTTCAAACATCCAACTTACAAACATCTCCTACTTGCAAACGCAAGGAGACAGCAGCAAGTGAGATGAAAAAAGACGGATGGCAAAACAAATTATACAGGGGTGATAACCCTTTCCTATGTTTTCCAAAAAGCTTAAAAATAGTTTTTTTGACTGGAGCTACACTTTAAAAATGTACCAGTTGAAAATTACAAACAGATTCAACTTAACACAACAAACCTACACAGTCCCTGTCTTGTTTGCACCGCCTGTATACTTCTGTTCTGAGTATATAGGGCCTGGGGGCCACACGCATTTCCTTTTTTTAATATGGGTACAGGGTTCCCCTTAATATGCGTACAAGACCCAAATAGGCTGGTAATGGGCAGGGAGGGCTACCCATGCCATTTTTCTCAATGATTTTCAACCATATTGCAGGAACCAGATATAACATTAAAACCGCAAGCAGTTTTAAATGGTGTTATTTCCGTTTAATGTCATTTTGTGCAGGGACTGTTCTAAACACGGGAAACACGTGGCACTTCACAGGCATACTACAGACACCCCCCATGCACCATATTTAAAGGAATATTTCACTTTTTTTTTCACTTTAATCGTCATTAAAATCAGTGCTCCTGCCAAAACGGCCGTTTTTAAAACTTTTTTTTGCATTGACCCATGTCCCCTGAGGCAGGAGTCAGGTCCCCAAACCCTTTTTAGGTCAGTATCTTGCATATTAGCCGTTAAAATTAGCACTTTCCATTTCGAACGTTCGAGTCCCATAGACTTCAATGGGGTTCTAACGTTCGTAATGAACGTGGGGGCCGTTCGCAAGTTCTGGTGCGAACCGAACCGGGGGGTGTTCGGCTCATCCCTAATCAGTAGGAACAATTGATTCCATACATCAGTGGCTCCCCTGGGGGTAAGTGTTAGACCCCTTTCACACTGAGGAACTTTACAGGCGATACATCGCTAAAAATAGCACATGTAAGGCACCTATCCTGTCTCTCCACTGTGAAAGCCTGAGGGCTTTCACACTGGGGTGGTGCGCTTGCAGGATGGTAAAAAAATCTTTGCAGTGCTGTAGGAGCAGTGAATATACCACTCCTAAAATGCCCCTGCCCATTGAAAACAATGGGGCAGCGCTACCAAACTGGCGCTGCCAAACCTGTGCTTTCTGGCGCTTTGCGGGTGGTTTTAACTCTTTTTGGCTGCTAGAAGGGGTTAAAACTGCCCCGCTAGCAGCCGAATAGCACAGCTAACACCCGCCGCCCCAGTGTGAAAGGGCTCTTACATATACTGTTTAGATAAACGACCCGAAATAAGACAACAAAAGGTGAATTCACTGGAGAATGTTACCAATCAAAATGCTTTAGGCCCATCAGACCTGAGAAGAGTGGATAGAATGTTACGTTGTTATTATACCGTACTGATGCAAGATTTTTACTTACAAACATTAAAAATCATCCAGCGTGTCACAAAAGTGCTCCACTCTTATCGGCAGGCGTGATGACATCACTGCTAAGCTCAGTTCTATGAGTTTCCTCACAAGGGACGTCTTCAAGGGGCATAGGAGTAAAATGAAGCCACTAAGTTTACTGGATAGATTTTGACTTTGTTTTTTTTTTGTTTGTTTTTTTAATCAAAAAATCATTTTTTGCTATCCTATGTTTTTTTTGTATACAAATAGGGTCTGTTCTGTGTCTTTTCCATGCATTGATGTTTGGAGACTGGCAAAGGCTGTTTCTATGGAGGAATGATCGATCCATGCGCCCAGCAGGGATTGCATGAAAACCATTAAGCGCTATTAGAATTCTGTGATCATTAACACATTTTTGTACTTTATTTAATTTGCCATTTATATACATGGAGTACTGTGATTCACATTGTAGATTATGGTGATAAGAGGGGTTTATGTGATATATATATATTGAATTAAGGTCATTGCATAATTTAGAGTTTATGATTTGAAGAGACAGCGTAACACAGTTGCTTATATAAAGTATATTGTATTATTATTGCACATTTTTTGTATTTTTTTTGTATTTTAAGAGACAGTGCAACACTGTTTTTACAGTCATGGCCGAAATTGTTGGCACCCCAGATATTTTTCCAGAAAATCAAGTATTTCTCACAGAAAAGTATTGCAGTAACAGATGTTTTGCTATACACATGTTTATTCCCTTTGTGTATTGGAACAATACAAAAAAAAGGGAGGAAGAAAAGCTAATTGGACATAATGTCACACAAAATTCCAAAAATGGGCTGGTCAAAATTCTTGGCACCCTTTCAAAATTGTGGATAAATAAGATTGTTTCAAGCATGTGATGCTCCTTTAAACTCACCTGGGGCAATTAACAGGTGTGGGCAATATAAAAATCACACCTGAAAGCAGATGAAAAGGAGAAAAGTTCACTTAGTCTTTGCATTGTGTGTGTCTGTGTGTGCCACACTAAGCATGGACAACAGAAAAAGGAGAAGAGAACTGTCTGAGGACTTGAGGACCAAAATTGTGGAAAAATATCAACAATCTTAAGGTTACAAGTCCATCTCCAGAGATCTCTTTGTCCACAGTGTGCAACATTATCAAGAAATGTGCAACCCATGGCACTGTAGCTAATCTCTCTGGACATGGATGGAATTGATGAAAGGTTGCAACGCAGGATAGTCCAGATGGTGGATAAGCAGCCCCAAACAAGTTCCAAAGAAATTCAAGCTGTCCTGTAGGCTCAGGGAGCATCAGTGTCAATGCGAAGTATCCGTTGACATTTAAATTAAATGAAACGCTATTGCAGGAGACCCAGGAGGACCCGATGCTGACACAAAGACATAAAAAAGCAAGACTACAGTTTGCCAAAATTTACTTGAGTAAGCCAAAATCCTTCTGGGAAACGTCTTGTGGACAGATGAGACCAAGATAGAGCTTTTTGGTAAAGAACATCATTCTACTGTTTACCAAAAATGGACTGAGGCCTACAAAGAAAATAACACAGTACCTACAGTGAAATATGGTGGAGGTTCAATGATGTTTTAGGGTTGTTTTGCTGCCTCTGGCATTGGGTGCCTTGAATGTGTGAAAGGCATCATGAAATCTGAGGATTACCAAAGGATTTTGGGTCGCGCTGTAGAGCTCAGTGTCAGAAAGCTGGGTTTGCTTCCAAGATCTTGGGTCTTCCAGCAGGACAATGACCCCAAACATACGTCAAAGCACCCAGAAATGGATGGCAACAAAGCGCTGGAGAGTTCTAAATTGACCAGCAATGAGTCCAAATCTAAATCCCATTGAACACCTGTGGAGAGATCCTAAAATTGCTTTTGGGAAAAGGCACCCTTCCAAAAAGAGAGACCTGGAGCAGTTTGCAAAGGAAGAGTTTTCCAAAATTCCAGGCGAGAGGTGTAAGAAGCTTATTGATGGTTAAAGGAAGCAACCGATTTCAGTTATTTTTTCCAAAGGGTGTACAACCAAATATTAAGTTAAGGGTACCAAGAATTTTGACCAGCCCATTTTTGGAGTTTTTTGTGACATTATGTCCAATTTGATTTTTTTTCCTCCCTATTTTTGTTTTGTTCCAATACACACAAATGGAATAAACATGTGTATAGCAAAACATGTGTTACTGCAATGCTTTTCTGTGAGAAATACTTGATTTTCTGGAACAATTTCTGGGGTGCCAACAATTCGGCCATGACTGTATATAGCATATATAAAAAAATATTATTATTTTTGTATCCAATAATTGTGCAGCAGCCTTATATATACACAGGGCAATTTGAACACTGTGCCTGTATTAAATAATAATGAATATTGAAAGTTAGACCAGGATTTCCACTTGAAGAATGGTAAATCAAGATCTTGGGTAACTGGTGGGTAAAGGGACTTTGATAAATTCACTGGCACAGAGAATGTGCTCCATTACAATGATATAAGGTTGATGGGCAAGACATTTGAGAAAAGGGATGTGCCTAAAGCAAAATGTGTCAGCCTGGAATTTGTTCCTGCTGGGCTATTTTAATAAAGGAAGAATATTATTTTGCATCTCTGTGTGCGGTGTTCCTGTTACTAGTATAATTAACTGAATACATTCAGTTAGAGACACCCCTGGTGCAGTGGTTCAACTCTAATACTAATGAGATGGTAGAGACTCACATGCATAATCATATGGAATGCACTTTACAGGTTGGAACGATGTTAGCAATTGGGATATTTAACTATGCTGATATGGGGCAGTGTGAGAAACTGAAATGAAGGTAACAATTAATAGTATGGGATAGATTGGAAATGGGCTATTAAAATAGAACTATGGCCTCACAATAAAACGTATGCCCAACAGACAATTGTAAGTCCATCTACACTTACAGTTTTCATATATTAACCCTGCAAAGTCCCACATATGCCTATTTATCCTTCCAGTGAAGTAGACATAATGCAGCTTCCTGTGATGATGCGGCAATGATGCTGCAAAGCTTGTGAATTTAGAGCAGAATCATCACTCTAATGTAAGCTGTGTCTGCTTTGGATTGAAAAAGTTTTACAGGGGGCATAGCTATCAACATTGTCATTGCTGATGCACAAGCCTATAGCTTATATACCAGCTCAAGCTACACTTAGTTCTGCCCACTGCTTTCTGAATTGACAGCATTGCCTCTATTACCAAAACCCTCCCACTGTGAGCTGCTGGGGTTGATTTACTAAAAGCAAATAGACTGTGCACTTTGCAAAGTGCAGTTGCACTCTTCAAATGCAGTTGCTCCAGAGCTTAGTAAATGAGGTAAAACTTTACTTTGCAAAAAATACCCAACCACGTGCAGGGAAAATAAAAAAATAGCATTTTTGTTTGCGCATGATTGGATGATAGAAGTCAGCAGTGATGACCCATCCATAGAGGGCGCACGGGCACCTTCTCCCCTATCCATGCATCTGGCCCCCTGATCTACATATCAGTGGCGCCGGACCTTAGATTTAAATGCGGGGTGGATGCTTTTTTTTTTTAAGCACCTGATTAGAGACAGAGACTCTAATAAGTTTTAAAAAAGAGCAGAGCACTGCACTCTGAGGCCACCCAGTTGTGTGACCATAGCAAATGAATTTCGCTAGTTTTCACAGTAAAGTTCCTCCCTGACAATCAGGAGGCAGGTCTGTGAGACCTGTTTCCGACTGGCCAAAGCATTAGGCGATCCAATTGGATGCCTGGCGCTTTGGATAAAGAGGAGACACACGGTGGAGGAGAGAACACTGGAGCCGATGCGGCTGCTGCTCGCACTCCAGGAGAGGAGGAGAGGATACCACAGCCCTGTGGGTAAGTGCCCTACTGCCCAGGTGGGAGGGGGGTGTTTTAATGCCATGCCATGCAGCCTGGGGGGGGGGGGGGGGGGATGGAATTGGTGCTTATTTAGACTTACACACAAGAACCTTTTGTTGAATTTTAAATCTATTTCACAGTAGGTGTATTGTATACAAGAGGAAGCAAGGGGCATATGGTTAGTGTTCCAGCATCACAAGAAGATATCAGTGATGGGCACAGTCACAATGGGTCCCTGTACATGAGTACATTTTTTGGTTCCTTTTCAACTATTGTCCACATCATAGATATGATAGATAGATAGATAGATAGATAGATAGATAGATAGATAGATAGACAGACAGACAGACAGACAGACAGACAGACAGACAGACAGACAGACAGACAGACAGACAGACAGATAGATAGATAGATAGATAGATAGATAGATAGATAGATAGATAGATAGATAGATAGATAGATAGATAGATAGATATTCAGTCCAAACTTGCACTGTGTAAATTGACTGCGTAAATGTACATATAATAAATAAAATAAATAAATAAATATATGTATTTTTCAATCTATGTAAGACTACTCATAAGAAGTATTTGGTCTAGGATTGTCTAGGATGATGGATGATGGACTGTTAGATTGCCTACAGGACAATACTCCAACTGCTTAGCACTTGGTATAATACAGTAAAACTGTAACAATCAACTTTGGTGGATTTATTCTTCTGGCCAACAAGCTTACTCTTTAAACATTGAAATTGTTTTGTGATTTGATAACTCTTGTGGTGTTTCTAGCATGAATATGCATTTCTTTTCTTATTCAGGACAGTCACATAAATCAGTGAGAAGTTTATGTTGCAAAATATGTAAATTGCTCAGTTTTTACATTTTTGCAGCCCTCAAGCTATTGATAAATGACTTGCTTTTTGTCATTTTGCAGTATATGATAAATAATAATTTTAGCCCTACTCAATATAGTGATAGTTTCAGTAATTCATTATCCAACATCTAGTGTCCCTGACATTCTCTCTTCATTGTACATCTGTGTGATTCAGGGTTAGGAATTTCTATAGTGCAAAGGCACATGAAAGGGTAACTACACTTTAATGACACATTTGGAAGAGAGGGCAGTAAATATGAAACTGTGTATATAGAGTTAACCTATCTTGGTCCATGATGCCTCTGGAGACTTTTGAAGTATCCATCAGGGCGAATCTGTTTACAGCTGAGAATGGAATGCTCCCATAAATAGTGATGAGAAAGATCAGATTGTTTGCTAAATTCTGATTCATCTTAACAAAGATAACTTTTTTCTTTCCATAGGTCATAGTGAGAAAAATTCAACCCCTTTCTACCAGGTAAAATGGATTAAAATAGGTTCAAGAACCCACATAAGCATAAGAAACCCAAATTATTATTATCATTATTATAGGCATAACCCGCTTTTAAGTACGCAATGGGGTTTATTTACTAAAGCTGGAAAGTACAAAATCAGACTCACTTCTGCATAGAAACCAATGAGCGTCTAACCCCAGCTCGTTTAATTAAGCTTTGGTAAAAAAAACATGGAAGCTCATTGGTTTCTATGTAGAAGTGAGCCTGATTTTGCACTTTCTAGCTTTAGTAAATAAACCCCATTGTGTACTTAAAAGTGGGGTATGTCTGTATTCCTATTTATTATGTTCATTATTGTATCTTATAACATTCGTTTGTCATGACTAGAGTAAAAATGTAGTGATATGCTTGAAAAGATGAGCTGTAAAAGATTTTTACTTCTGAGCTGAGAAGTTATGGGTAAGGTATGTGTTAGCCCTTGTACACACGGTCGGAGATTCCGACAACCAAATCCGTCGGATTTTGTCCGACGGATCTTGTCTGAAACTGTTGCATACACACGGTCGGACAAAGTTGTCGGAAAATCCGATCTTTCAGAACGTGATGACGTAATTTTGTTACGATGGGACTACGTTCAGGCTAGTAGCCAATAGCTTTGATGTAGGAATTTGATCTGAGCATGCGTGGCACTTTGTCCGATCGGAATTCTCTACACATGATCGGAGTATGTCCGATCGGAGCAGTTTGTCGGAAAATATTTCCAGCAAGTTGGAAAATTTGGTCCAACGGATATTCCGATGGAAACAGTCCGATGCAGACCACACACAGTCGGAATATCCGACAAACCGCTCCGATCGGACACATTGTGACGGAATCTCCGACCGTGTGTACAAGGGCTTAGAGTGTCTCTTTGTGCCAATGTGAGCTCATATGGACTGTGTTTCCCTATTCAACCATAACAAATATCAGTATACCATGGAAAGTTTAAAAATCAGAACTCCTGAGAATGGGTGCAAGGTGTGGAGAATGGCAAATGGTGGGTGTGACAAAATTATAATAACAGTGGGAGGGGCTTAAAACTATGTACATAGTGCAGGGGTCAGAAGTATGTAACATACATAGTGAAGAGGTCCAGGGTGGGCAACTTACAAAGTGCAAGTGTCTGAAGTGTAATGTACAGTGTATGGTGTCAGGAATAGGCACCCGTCGCCCCTCTTAATGGGGCAGGTGCCCCCCCCCCAGTTTCAGCCCTGGCTGGAAGACACAAAAAGGCTGGAGCCGACTGCCACTGATGAGGGAGGAGAGGTGTCAGCTTAGTCTAGGTTTATTGCTGAGGGAAGGGTGGGCCTGTCTGTGTTCCAGAACGTCGTAGAGCATTTGTTCATCACAGTGGTGGCTGCTAGGGGGTACGCTGGTGTTGCGGCTGTGTGAGAGGAGAAGCCAAGCTGTGTATAGACAAAAAAGCAGTATGTCAGAGCTCACTGTCCGTGTGGCTCTCCTTCTTCATAGCCAAACCATGCTGCTAGTGCCCCTCTCAAAGGGGCGTCCAGGGCAGAAGCCCCCCCCCCCCCCCCCTCCCAGTTTCAGTCCTGGGAATAGGTCATGCACATAGTGAAGGGATCAGGTGTAGAAGTATTGGTAACCTAGTGCACAGCACCCACTTTGATTCTATTCACCACTAGTGATGGACGAACGTTTCGCCCGGCGGTCGTTTCGCGGCGAATTTCCGACATTCGCGGTCCGCACGTTCGAACGCCTTTTTCCGTCGTTCGCCGCGGCGGACTTACGTGTTTAATGTATACAAGAACTTTAACCTTTGGTGACACGTTTATCATGTGATACAGGACAGCCAATTGAGACATGACAGCACATGGACACTTGTACATTCCCCCTAACCTATAAATACACCCGATCCGGTGGCCATTTTACATTCTTTCTTCTGTTACGATAGGGACAGGTTCCTGTGTGGAGTAGGGAGAGATAAACCACTAGCTATTTGGTACACAAAAGTTCTTTTCAGGACTGGTATAGGTGTTAGGTGTTGATAGGTTTGCTGTGCTGCTGATTCTTGCAGCAGCCTGAGTGTCTTTTGTTAGTTTAGAGAAAGGGAAAGGACGGTGTATGCTACAGGGACAGCCAGATTAGTCTTTCATCATCATCATCATCATCATCATCATTAGCTGTTACTATCAAGGTCCACAAAAGAGCTGTTCCAGTAACCACTAATCGTTCTCTTTTTTTGCCAATTTGTATAGGGACAGGAAGGAAGCAGTGTTGTCAGGCAGTGAGGGTAATTTTAAAGACTTGCTGTTATTATTAGTTCCACAAAGGTTCTTTTCAGGACTGGTATCAGTGGTACAGTAATAGGCTTGTACATGTATAATATTCTTTCTTCCAAATATAGAAAGGATATTATACTTGACTGCTGCCCTTCTGCTGCAGTCTGCTAAACATTCACAACTCACTTGTTCCACAAAAGTTCTTATAAGGACTGGTAACTTGGTATAGGGTGCTACGGTACATAGGCTTGAGTGCGGTACAGTCTGCTGTTCTGTAAGGACCGCTATCGGTCCACAATAGATAGGGTTGACGTGCACCACTGCTGACCGCTGCCCTATACTGCAGCAGTCCTTCAGCGGTATAGGGACTGACGTACAGTCTGCTAATCACTAACACACAACCTGCTTGTTCCACAAAAGTTCTTATAAGGACTGGTAACTTGGTATAGGGTGCTACGGTACATAGGCTTGAGTGCGGTACAGTCTGCTGTTCTGTAAGGACCGCTATCGGTCCACAATAGATAGGGTTGACGTGCACCACTGCTGACCGCTGCCCTATACTGCAGCAGTCCTTCAGCGGTATAGGGACTGACGTACAGTCTGCTAAACACTAATACACAACCTGCTTGGTCCACAAAAGTTCTTATAAGGACTGGTAACTTGGTATAGGGTGCTACGGTACATAGGCTTGAGTGCGGTACAGTCTGCTGTTCTGTAAGGACCGCTATCGGTCCACAATAGATAGGGTTGACGTGCACCACTGCTGACCGCTCACCTATACTGCAGCAGTCCTTCAGCGGTATAGGGACTGACGTACAGTCTGCTAATCACTAACACACAACCTGCTTGTTCCACAAAAGTTCTTATAAGGACTGGTAACTTGGTATAGGGTGCTACGGTACATAGGCTTGAGTGCGGTACAGTCTGCTGTTCTGTAAGGACCGCTATCGGTCCACAATAGATAGGGTTGACGTGCACCACTGCTGACCGCTGCCCTATACTGCAGCAGTCCTTCAGCGGTATAGGGACTGACGTACAGTCTGCTAAACACTAATACACAACCTGCTTGGTCCACAAAAGTTCTTATAAGGACTGGTAACTTGGTATAGGGTGCTACGTTACATAGGCTTGAGTGCGGTACAGTCTGCTGTTCTGTAAGGACCGCTATCGGTCCACAATAGATAGGGTTGACGTGCACCACTGCTGACCGCTGCCCTATACTGCAGCAGTCCTTCAGCGGTATAGGGACTGACGTACAGTCTGCTAAACACTAATACACAACCTGCTTGGTCCACAAAAGTTCTTATAAGGACTGGTAACTTGGTATAGGGTGCTACGGTACATAGGCTTGAGTGCGGTACAGTCTGCTGTTCTGTAAGGACCGCTATCGGTCCACAATAGATAGGGTTGACGTGCACCACTGCTGACCGCTCACCTATACTGCAGCAGTCCTTCAGCGGTATAGGGACTGACGTACAGTCTGCTAATCACTAACACACAACCTGCTTGTTCCACAAAAGTTCTTATAAGGACTGGTAACTTGGTATAGGGTGCTACGGTACATAGGCTTGAGTGCGGTACAGTCTGCTGTTCTGTAAGGACCGCTATCGGTCCACAATAGATAGGGTTGACGTGCACCACTGCTGACCGCTGCCCTATACTGCAGCAGTCCTTCAGCGGTATAGGGACTGACGTACAGTCTGCTAAACACTAATACACAACCTGCTTGGTCCACAAAAGTTCTTATAAGGACTGGTAACTTGGTATAGGGTGCTACGGTACATAGGCTTGAGTGCGGTACAGTCTGCTGTTCTGTAAGGACCGCTATCGGTCCACAATAGATAGGGTTGACGTGCACCACTGCTGACCGCTCACCTATACTGCAGCAGTCCTTCAGCGGTATAGGGACTGACGTACAGTCTGCTAATCACTAACACACAACCTGCTTGTTCCACAAAAGTTCTTATAAGGACTGGTAACTTGGTATAGGGTGCTACGGTACATAGGCTTGAGTGCGGTACAGTCTGCTGTTCTGTAAGGACCGCTATCGGTCCACAATAGATAGGGTTGACGTGCACCACTGCTGACCGCTGCCCTATACTGCAGCAGTCCTTCAGCGGTATAGGGACTGACGTACAGTCTGCTAAACACTAATACACAACCTGCTTGGTCCACAAAAGTTCTTATAAGGACTGGTAACTTGGTATAGGGTGCTACGGTACATAGGCTTGAGTGCGGTACAGTCTGCTGTTCTGTAAGGACCGCTATCGGTCCACAATAGATAGGGTTGACGTGCACCACTGCTGACCGCTGCCCTATACTGCAGCAGTCCTTCAGCGGTATAGGGACTGACGTACAGTCTGCTAAACACTAATACACAACCTGCTTGGTCCACAAAAGTTCTTATAAGGACTGGTAACTTGGTATAGGGTGCTACGGTACATAGGCTTGAGTGCGGTACAGTCTGCTGTTCTGTAAGGACCGCTATAGGTCCACAATAGATAGGGTTGACGTGCACCACTGCTGACCGCTCACCTATACTGCAGCAGTCCTTCAGCGGTATAGGGACTAAGAGTTTTGTCACAGGGTCATTTAAAAAATGACAGGCAGAGGAAGAGGCAGGCCCTTCCGCAGGGGTGGTAGGGGTAGGGCAGGAGCAACAGGCTTGAGCCAAAGTGGGAAGTTGCAGAAGGTGCGTTCAATTACTTTAAAGGATGCACCAGACTTGGTTGAGTGGCTCGCTCAGCCTTACTCTTCTGCACCCTCCTCATCCTCTCGATCTGCACCCTCTTCTTCACTCTCTGCTATGTGCACCCCCAAAGACACTACCACCAACAACACGACCACCACCACCACCACCACATACCTTCCGCTTGAGTCACTGGAATTATTTTCCGATCCATATCAAGAGGACATTTCTGATGCGCAGCCACTCTTGGTATTGGATCAGGAAGAGGAGGTAGCAACAAGCGCTACTCAGCAGTCTGACGCCAGTACCCAGATCAGCCCAAGGAGGAGGTTGGTCCCCGGTGTTGCTGCCTACTCCGAGATCTCTACTTATAGCGGTGGGGAAGGTGACGTTGATGATGACGTGTCTAGTGATGTCACGTGGGTGCCCACAAGAGAGGAAGAGGAGGGGAGTTCAGAGGGAGATATGGACCAGCAGATAGGGAGGAGAAGCAGCAATGACTTACATTGCACAGCAGGGACAAAGCAGACTGCAAATGTATCAGGAGCGAGTCATCGACCATGTACGGTCACATCTGGCGCTCCCAGGACACCGGCACATGGCTCCGCAGTGTGGGCTTTTTTTAACGTGTCCGCTGCTGACAATAGCGTTGCCATCTGCAATCTTTGCAGTCAACGCGTTAGTCGCGGTAAGCCCAATACTCACCTAGGGACGACCGCCTTAAGAAGGCACATGAGCAGCCATCACCGAGCCCAGTGGGAGCAACGGAACACACAAAGCCACACTGCAGGCTCTCACCGTCCAGCCTCGTCTTCTACTTCTCCTTCTCCTCTCTCCTCACAATTGTCCTCCACTCCACCTTCCATCACGCCAAGCTCACATTTTTCTGCAAAAAGGCAGGCTTCCGTGGGCCTAATGTTTGAGCGTAAAAAAATGATGATGCCGGATAACCCTCTTGCCCAACGGTTGGCGGCTGGCTTGTCAGAACTCATAGCCCGCCAACTACTGCCATATAAACTGGTGGACTCGGAGGCCTTTCGCAAATTTGTGGCCATTGGAACACCACAATGGAAGGTCCCAGGAAGGAAGTATTTCTCAGAGAAGGGCATCCCAGAGCTATATGGCCATGTTCAGCGGCAAGTGAATGTATCTCTGGCACACAGTGTCGGTGCCAAGATACATCTGACCACAGACACGTGGTCTAGCAAACACGGGCAGGGAAGGTATATCAGTTTTACTGCCCACTGGGTGAACCTTCTGACGGCCGTCAAGCATGTAACCCGTGGCACCCGTGTAGATTTGGTTTTACCGCCACGGATTGCATGCAGGCCTGACTCTTCTTCTCCTCCTCCTACTCCATCCTCCTCCCTCTCCTCCTCAGCTGCCTCCTCCTTTTCCGCTGCTAGCGTCTCTTCCACTGCACCGCCCAAGCTCCCCAGAACCTATTCCACATGCCAGGTGAGACGTTGCCATGCCGTGCTGCGTCTGTTGTGCCTGGAAGCAAAGAGCCACACTGGCCCGGCACTCCTTTCAGCTTTGCGTTCACAGGCAGATGAGTGGCTAACACCGCTCAATTTGACAGTTGGTAAAGTGGTGTGTGACAACGGTGCCAATCTGCTTAGCGCATTGAAACAGGGCAAAATCACGCACGTGCCGTGCATGGCACACGTCTTAAACTTGGTCGTGCAGCGATTCCTTGTCAAATACCCTGGGGTCCAGGACATCTTGCGGCAGGCAAGGAAAATCTCGGCCCATTTCAGAAGATCTTACACGGCCATGGCTCGCCTTGCTGACATTCAGCGGCGACACCATCTGCCGGTCAGACGTCTTATTTGCGATTGCCCGACGCGATGGAACTCAACCTTCTATATGCTTGATAGGCTGCTCCAGCAGAAACGTGCAGTTAACGTCTACCTGTATGAACTCTGCGAAAGAAACGGTTCTGGGGAGCTGGGTTTTTTTTCACCGCGCCAGTGGCTGCTCATGCGCGACACATGCAGACTTCTGCGGCCATTTGAGGAGATCACCAAACTGGTCAGTCGCAGCCATGGCGCCATCAGTGACATGGTACCTTATGCCTTCTTTCTGGAGCGTGCATTGCGTCGTGTCATTGATCAGGCTGTGGAGGAGCAGGAGCGGGAAGATGAGGAAGTCGCAATGCTGGATGAATTCCCAGGGGGGGCTACTCTATCTGAGACAAGTCAACAACAGGAGTCTGATGAGGAGTCAGAGGAGGATGGTGCCGGGGCGGATGAGCAGGAGCAAGAAGAGCATGCTTTAAACCTTTCTGGGATCCCTGTTGTGCGAGGATGGGGAGAGGAGAATGAAGAGGACGACATTATCCTGGATGATGAGCAGGAGCCAGGCCACCACACCGCTTCCACTTTAGTGCAAATGGGGGCCTTCATGCTCCAGTGTTTTAATAGGGACCCCCGTATAAAAAGCATGAGGGTCAAGGACCAGTACTGGGTGGCAACGTACTTAGACCCCCGGTACAAACACAAAATGGCGGAAATGTTACCGCCGTCGCAGAGGGCTGTCAGAATGCAGCACTTCCAGGCCTTGCTTCGAGAAATGCTGCATTCTGCTTTTGCGTGCGCTGGCAGAGGAGCAATTCCCACTCCCAGAGAAGGATTTGCGGGTACCAATCCAACAGCGCCTGCAAGAAGAGGCCGGTTTGAAGATGTGTTGGTGACTTCGGATATGAGGTCATTCTTTCAGCCGACCCATCGACAGGTGTCATCCGGATCCAGCATCAGGGAACGCCTAGACCGTCAGGTGTCCGACTACATTGGGTTAACGGCCGATGTGGACGCTCTGAGGAGTGATGAACCCCTAGACTACTGGGTGGGCAGGCTTGACCTCTGGCCAGAGCTTGCCCAATTTGCAATCGAACTGTTGGCTTGCCCCTCATCCAGTGTCCTGTCCGAAAGGACGTTCAGCGCAGCAGGGGGGATTGTGACCGATAAGCGTACTCGCCTAGCTCACGACAGTGTTAACTACCTCACATTTCTAAAAATGAATGAGGCATGGATCTCGGAGGAATTCAACACATGTGACCAGTAGACCATGTATATGTCTATAAACTATTTTTTTAATCAAGCACACAGACCTTCTTAATTCATTTGGCTCACTTCCTTGACCCAAAAAAGCACACCGTACTATATGCCCCTACCCTCCTCTTTGAAGAGGTTGAGCGGTGTCATATTTCTACTGGGGCTGCTTATGATATCCCTGTGCTGTGCTGACTTCCTCCTGGGGGTTCTTATTATGAAGGGATCACACTATCCCTGTGCTGTGCTGACTTCCTCCTGGGGGTTCTTATTATGAGGGGATCACACCATCCCTGTGCTGTGCTGACTTCCTCCTGGGGCTGCTTACGGTGCTGCTGTCAGTGCTGTATGTCACGGTGCTGCTGTCAGCGCTGTATGTCACGGTGCTGCTGTCAGCGCTGTATGTCACGGTGCTGCTGTCAGCGCTGTATGTCACGGTGCTGCTGTCAGCGCTGTATGTCACGGTGCTGCTGTCAGCGCTGTATGTCACGGTGCTGCTGTCAGCGCTGTATGTCACGGTGCTGCTGTCAGCGCTGTATGTCACGGTGCTGCTGTCAGCGCTGTATGTCACGGTGCTGCTGTCAGCGCTGTATGTCACGGTGCTGCTGTCAGTGCTCTGTATTACGGTGCTGCTGTCAGATGCCTCTATCACGGTGCATGTGTCATTCCGGTATGTCACGCTGCTGGTGATCATCTCCTGCACCCTCTTCTTTGCCTACCCTGGTCCCTGACCTTCCCTCTCCTCCATTGCCTTCATTAGCTCCATAGTCCTGAATTGTTAGAACAATTTCCCAAATAAAATAAAAATGCTTGTAGTTATCGATCCCAAATTCACCTCATACATGTATTATGTCATTGTCCAGATGGTGGGACTACGTTTTACCCCCTAATAATTACCACGTGGCCGCAAATTCGACATGAAGGTTTGCAAAGTTCGCCTCCCATTGAAGTCAATGGGGCCCGCGGCGAACGTTCGGTTTCGCGAACGTTTGGGTCCGTTCGCATTTCGCGTTCGCGAAACGTCCCGTCGGAAGTTCGTCCATCACTATTCACCACCACCCTCTTATACTTAGCACAGCAGTACATTTCTATGCACATGCAAACACACACTGCATGCCCACTGTAAACACAGGCACATACATATTGCATAACATAGATGCACAATCAAACACTCATCTCTCTGGCAGTACTGCTGAAATATTTGGCTCCGTGTGTCCCTGTTGTTGCTAGGGGGCTGCAGCATCATTTAGGCTTCTACCTATGGCAAATCATCACAGCCCATCCTCTATGTTCCTGCACAGTTTCTATTCATTTACCTCACTCCTCCTTTCCTAACATCCAGTGAATAAAAGGCCATTTGTTTTTACTGTTGGAATACTGGTGAGGAGACGCACTGGACACCTTTGCTGCCATTGTGCCTTTTGCTGGGTGTCCAGTGTGCCCCTGTACCTTTAAGGAGGGGTGGGCTCCCTCCAGGCTAACCTGTCCTCTATCTATCCATTATAATGCATGTGCCTCTACTATGGAGGCTCTCAAAAATGTATAGAGTTAGGACTGCAGATAATATTGGGGTGTTGTGCTCTGCAATTTATGCATGTATTCGCAAAATGTGTGCAAACTAAACCCCTGTTTTTAATGCAAACTGTTAGACAGGATAGGTTGGTTGGTTGCAGACTGGTTGGTAAGTTGATCTGGAAATTTTAATTGGTTTTGTTTGAGAAGTGAGTAATGGGAGCAGCATCCGTGATGGAAATGTATCAAATCCGGTAATGACCTTGCAAACAGAGAAAAATTCCAGTACTGCGGGGTCAATTGTGGTAAGTTCACGGGTATGTATAATGATGGTCTATTTACTAAAGGCAAATTGGCGGTTTATTTTGCAAAATAGTTTTCCCTTAGATTAGTGAATGAGGTGAAGTGCTGCTGACTTTCATTATCCAATTATGTGAAAGAAAAAAAATATGAATGTATTTTCCTTGCAAGTCATCGGGTATGTTTTTCAAGGTGAATTTTCACCACATTCACACTCAAGTAAAATTCCTTTTGCAACGTGAACAGCCTATTTGCCTTTAGAAATCAATCTCATTATTAATTCTCTGGGATAGGACAAATGTGTTTATAAGCAGTTGAACCCAGGTGTGCTGGATTATTAAATGGAATGTGTCCAAGGTGGCATATGCCTCCTTGCTAAGCTTCCTTTGGATAGTCGCCTTCGGGGGTTATTTACTAAAACTGCATTGTGCAAAATGTGGTGCATCTCTGCATAGAAACTAATCAGCTTCCTGGTTTCATTGTTAAAGCTTAAACACTTCAGCTCCGGAAGGTTTTACCCCCTTAATGACCAGGCCAGCTTTTGCAATACGGCAACGAGTTGCTTTAACTGACAATTGCATGGTCGTGCGATGCTGTACCCAAATAAAATTGAGGTCCTTTTTTTCTCACAACTAGAGATTTCTTTCTGTGGTATTTGATCACCTCTTCAGTTTTTATTTTTTGCGCTATAAACAAAAAAGCGCAAAAAAAATTGGAAAAAAAAAACAATATTTTTTACTACTTTCTTTTTTTATACACCCAATAAAATATCTAATTTCTTCATCAATTTAAGCCAATATGTATTCTGCTACATATTTTTGGTAAAATAAAAATATCCCAATAAGCGTATATTGAGTGGTTTGCGCAAAAGTTATAGCATCTACAAACTATGGGATATTTTTATGGCATTTTTATTTATTTATTTGAATAGCCCCGATCTGTGATTTTTAGCGGGACTGCGACATTGCGGCAGACAAATTGAACACCTAACTGAAGAAAGGTGTGCCAACTCCTTAATAAATATAAAGTAAAAATGATTGCGGAAATGGTTGCTGCTCCTATGTTAGTGGAACACCAAACACAGTAAACATGTGAGAAAAGGACGCTACTTAACCAGTACCATGTACCAATAAAACTGTGGACTGAATTTTTTATTTTATTTTTTCACAGAACTTTTACATTTAATATTTTTTATATTTTGGCTTTGTCACAAGGTATCAGTAATTTATCACAGGGACTACATTTGTAATTTTCATTTTTATTTTTCATATGTTTTCTATTTATGGTATTAGATGTTCATTACTAAATTGGATAAACATGGTTTATGTAATTTGGGAAGCCTTGTCCATGACCGAATGAGTCGCTACCTCATGGACAACAACCTTCTTGACCCCCTACAGTTTGGCTTCGGTCCACAACATTCCACTGAAACTTCCCTACTAAAACTCACCAATGACCTACTAACTGCTAAAACCAATGCCAATTACTCCATACTCATACTCTTAGACCTCTCTGCTGCCTTAGACACAGTTGACCACCTGCTCCTCCTCAGCAACCAACACTCCCCTGTCCTCCGTGATGCTGCTTTTTCCTGGTTCTCCTCCTACCTATCTCAGTGCACTTTCAGTGTCACTTACAACTCCGTCTCCCCCGCTCCTCTTCCTCTTTCTGTTGGGGTACCCCAAGGCTCTATCCTGTGTAAACTGTTGACACTATATATAAATCGTTTATAATAATAATAAAAATAATTGGTACATGATATTGGTTAGGTAGCACCCTTTTTTCACACATTAACTGACACTTTTGACACTTTTTTGGGAACCAGTGACATTATTACACTGATCAGTGCTAAAAAATATGCAGTTACTTTACTAACGACACAGGTAGGGAAGGCGTTAACACCAGGGGTGATCAAAGTGTTAAGTGTGTCCCTAGGAGGTGCTTGCTATCTGTGTGGGGGTGGCCTGACTGGGTGAACACAGAGATCCGTGTTCCTGCTTAGCAGGAACAGAAGATCTCTGTGTCCTCCCCTGTCAGAATGGCGATCTGCCTTGTTTACATAGGTAGATCACCATTCTGCCTCTCTGGGGAATGACCACTGATTGGCTCCCCCTCTGTCCAATGGGCATGCCCACAGTATCTATATTTATGAAATGATGTACAGGTACGTGGTTTCACGCAATAGAGCCACTCTGCCACAGTATACAGTATATAAAGTAGGCGTCTTTAAGTGGTTAATTGAACAAGCTGAAGTTAGAAGCTGATTAGCTACCATGCACAGCTGCACCAGATTCGGAGTGCTCCAGTTTTAGTAAATCAACCTTTTTATGCAGAGTCTACACCACTGTGCCAAGAACATTTTTCAGTGGCTCCCGTAATCTCATGTGTTACTACAATGATGCATCTGCAGCATTCACTTGTTACTAGCTAATGCCCACATCTTAACTGCAGACTGACTAGCCTGGTTGGCTTATTACCACAAATGTAACCATTCATTACCGATAGTTCATTTTTCATTGGACACTTTCTAGGTGATAGTGACTCCAGACTGACCTGCCTGGGCCTCTTATAAAGACAAAGCCCTTGGTTTTTGCTTTCATTACTGCCCATGCTCCCAGCACATAAACAGCATTTTCACTTGGAATGAGTTGTTTTATTTTATTTTATTTTTTGAGGAGCAAAGTCTGCCAGGTCTCTGCACTGAGGACATTTCCACCCACCCCAACATGGCTGTGACATGCAGCATTGTCAACTCAACACCTGAACTGTGCGTTGAAATAAGACTTTCCATGTATTCTTAAAGAGAATACACATGGGATGCACTGAATGAAAAGACTCAAAATGTGTACATGTAAGTGCGTACTATATTGTGGCACTGTCAGAAGAGGGCACTGTAGCATTTCATTTAAACACGCTCTTTATCTGTACCAAATTCTGTTATGACCGTTTATATGGATTTTTGCACTTAAAACGTTTAATGTTGAATGCTGATATGCAATATTCATCAAGCCACATTATCAGGATTAATGCATAAATCAGTATCCACCGTCTCCCTCAATTTTAGAGGTGTCCTGATAGCTATAGAAAAACTAGCAGGAAACTCTGTCTGATAATTGCCATACTATATTTTTACAGCCAACATCTGGTATACAATGCATTATTCACATTTCACCTCAACAGACACTTGATCTTCTGTTCCTGTCACTGGCTTTATGATGCTCTGGCGTTGTCCAACCTTTCATGGAACAAGCCACCTGAATTCCTCCCAGTCAGTCCTTGCCCTGAGCGCAGACATGTCGACTTGTGTGCCTCTGGGAACTGACGCAGCTGATGTTGAAGCACTGATTTTAATCACTGAGCCTTGCAGAAAATCAGAGTGCATTCACAGGTCTGGTTATATAAAAGCTCTTCTCTGATCATGCTCCCACTGGTAGGGCTTACTGACATATACAGAACATCAACAAGCCCAGGGGAATTGGAACTGGGGAACGGTTACAATAATTTCCACTGCTTTTTAAGTTTTATGGTATTTTAACACAAGTGTAGGCCTCATTTATTAAGTAAGTGTAGGTCTCCTTTATTAAATACGATGTGAAAAATGCAGTAACTCATACTAACCAATCAGAATCATTTTTTTCAAACTGTTCCTGATTCAGAATCTTTGCTAATTGAAGTCTAATGGCTCCTTAGTTATTTTATTAGGAATTATCCAAGGCGCATGGATAAAACCTAGCATCTGGTTTGCTTTCAAATGATAGCGTATTTTTGGCTACTCGAGAAATCTTCTAATGCACCTTTATTTCTGAGTTAAATTGCAAGCTATTACTATAGTACTATAGTACCCGAATGCTTTGTGTCATTAAAGTTCTTTATATCCTTTATTTTACTCTGTGATCAGTCTGCACTAAGACGCTATGCCACTTACCAGTTCACATCCATATATAAGGGACTGACTTACAACACTGGTGTCCAAAGACTCTGTTTCATACTATGAGCCTTCCCCAATCTTAAAAGCATATTTTCCACTCATACTATTGTTTTATCTTAACTAGTAGAGTAACAGGATATATTTCTAGATACCCCTTTGATTAGATTATAAGAATTTCAGTAGTTAATATTTTTTCTTACATGGCTGGTAGAAGAAGACTATTGTGTATAGTGTTGTAAAGAGCTTGTTATCCAGCTTTCCCTGCAAATATTCTTACTGCCCATTTAAAAGGGGCTTTCCTTAGAATAGGAATAAACTGTAAAGATAATATATCCTTCATGGCCAATGAATGTCTTGGATTAGTGTGGAAAGAATGAGTCTGAGGGCAGGAAAACAAAAGGCTGGAGTGTTTCCTTGGCTAAATGCCCAGATAATATCTCTACAACAAACAGATGTACAACTCCTAAATTCTTAAAACATAAAGACAAAAACAGTGCGGATAACCATGTTGTTTTAAAAGAAAACAGTAGAAAGCAACGTGTTCGTTTAAAAATCAGGACCACTTAACATACCACCTCCAACCCACTCAAAGCCAGATATTGTTTCTACACATCTACTCATCTTTTACAAGCCCTGTCTTTACAGAGGTCCAAAAATCACTTCCTGTCCTACCAAGATCAGTACTTGGGCAGAGAACATTGTAGTAAAGTTAATAAATAGTGGATTTAGCCTTTCAGCATTGTCTGGGAAAAAGTGGCAATATAAAATCTGATTTTGACCTGTCAGACTGTCATTTAATTATTACGTGCCAGTAGCAAGCAAGAAGAATCAATACAAGAATCTGTGACAACAAGATATTAAGACGAAACTTGTGCCAGCGCAGCACCTCAAATAAAGCACATTATTAACTGGAGTCTTCGTGCCTCTTTTCCTGACACTTCATTTCATTCCAAATGAACCTGCATGCTAGAGTACTGCGACATCTATTTCTATTCACCATGGTAAGAAGTGTAGAAACTGGGCAATTAGATATCAGCTCTTTTGAAATTGTGGTGTTACCCTGAGTGGAGATTTCCTGAGCAGATCTGAAGATGAGGGTGTAAGTATCTTTTTTTCGGTCTACAGTTAACATTTTGAAATATTTTTGCTTTGCAGTGCTTTGACGATTTATGACATTAGGGTAGTTAAAGATGTTAAAATCATAATTGTTTTGTGTCACGCTTCTGTTTTTTCATGGAGACTTTGAAATCAGAGGGCAACTTAAAATGCCGCTCCAGGCAACAAGCATAATTGGGCACTGAACAACTAATACTATCTAGCAGCCTCACTGTGTTAAAATAAGAAAGCCATTACTATTACCCTAAACACCATTCATATGAGATTTTTATAAGGACTTGTAGCCAAATTCAGCAAGTTTTTCATAGTTTTCTATGTGTGAGTCTGGAGTGTCCTCATAGAAAGTACAGCTTTGAACCAGTGAACACACGTGGCCCATACTTCCAGCTAAAGATAAGGCAAATGCATACTTTTAGAGAGCAGAGCATGCAACAGCACACCATGGAAACCAAGGTAAAAATTTCCACCATTCAGCAAGGAAGTTGTGTGCTCAGGTTAAAGGAAAAATATTGTGAATGTCTACCTCATTTTATCTTTGTAGGTATTTAGGATCCACCAAATCCATTGGGATAAGTGCACTTTATTTTAGCCCCTTTTTACTTTCTTTCCCTGACCTAAACCAACTCACCCTCCCTCTTTCCAGGTGCACATTTACCTGTACCTCGGGCATGTGGCATCAGCTATTTGTTTACATTCTTAGGAACAAAACTTCTGTGCACTGGCCGCATTTGTTCAGTAGATTCCAATAAACTTCTCTTTGGATGTGCCCAGAGGCTGGAGGTGCTTAGGTGAGGGCTCCAGAGAAGTCTATGGCAAGCTGCTGCACAGATGCTGCCATCCCACACAGAAGAATTTTGGCGATGGATGTAATCTAATAGAGGAGGCTGCAGTTACCAATTCAAGGTAAGCATGCACCTGGATAGAGTAGGCTGAAGGGGGTAAAAAGGATACGTGCATATATTCACTGTGTGCATATCTTTTAAAGATTCCATATTTATTAACCCATAGCGTGCTCTTTTTCTACACTTTCCCAGTTAAACATTGGGTGTGTGAGGTAAAAATGTGGATTTCACAGAGTTGATTTACTAAAGGCATCCATCATCCACTCATGTGTAAGCAAAAAGGCTGTTTTTTTTTTCCTAGCATGCGATTGGGCATTCTTTAATTTAGTAGAAGTAAAATTCCATCAAATTTACTAAGCTCTTGGGAAAAACCCCTTGCAATGCAAACCATCTATTTATCTTTAGTAAATCAGCTCTCATGTGAACAGTCTTAAAACCATTCCACTGTTAAACAAGGGTGCTCATGACTACATGGAGGAAAGCATTGGAGAAAAGTTAAAGAACACAGAGTTGCGTTTAGTCATAAGGAACCTAAGTGGCTTTATAGGTAGGAAACAGCCACATGAATGACACAATATACAACTCAGAAATACTTTGGTGTCCTATCTCCACCCCTAGCCTTTTGACTTGACAGTAAAACGTCAACAGCAGACTGATGAGGTCATCCCCCTGCTCATTCCATGCTCTCCCCCTAACAAGATGTTCCGTATCACACATTTGCTTGCAGTACACCTGATTGGCCCCCAGTCCTTCCCCTACCTCTCCTAGACTGCTGCTGTACAGGGATTGCATGAGTCTGATATTGAGTCAAGTTCCGATACTTACTCTAGTTTCCTTTAAAAAAAAAATACATTTAATAATTTATTAAGAATACATATTTTCAATAACTGGTGACTTTTATATCGGCCTAAAGTTACATTTTAAATTGTTTGCAAGGGAAATAAAAAGCCAACCTGTGGCCAGCCCTTACCCACATTGGAAATGTATGTGTTGAAGTGTTTTATTATAAGGTATTTATATATATATTTATTTATGTGCATTTATATACTTAACTTGGTTATCTTGGTTATATCACTATCTACAGGACCATGTAGTGCAGATTTACATTCCATTGAACATCGGAAGCACAATAAGTGCCAGAACCAATGTCCCTTTGCCTCAGACTATTTTTGCAATAATACCCTTTGCTTCAAAATATTTTTTAGCTATTACCTTCATCATAATCCTCATCGTCCTCATCATCATCTTCCTCATCATCTTCTATTTCCTCTCCTTCCTCTTCATCTTCCTCTTCATCCTCCTCAATTTCATCATCATCATCTCGATCTATTTCTTCATCTTCCTCATCTTCTTGGTCTTCATTGTCATCAGAATACTCTTCTTCCTCCTCCTTCTCATCCATTTCCTCTGTTCCATCTGTTTCATAGCACTCATCAACAGAGGAGTTGTCTGTTTTTGAGGAGTAGGGTTTTCTTTTGGGTGAGGGTTCCAAAGGTTTGTTATCTTGGGTTTTCCTTTTCTTTGCTAAAGGACAGCCGTAAACACTACAATAGGGACAAAAAATATTGGATTAAGAAATTTCTTGAAATTTAATCAGAACACCAACCAAACCACTTTACTTTACATTTTGATAGGGTAGGGAAGATTTAGACCCTTTGTGGGGTTCTTCTGTTTACCTATGTCTCTACTTGGGAGATTAGTAGAACTCTTTCAAACAGGGACAGAACAGCTATAAAAGCTGGGAAAAAGGCTAGAAATTTTCAGCGCTGTCTGTATTCCTATTGTAAATTTCCACTCATTTGTGGATAGCCAGAGGGAAAATAAGGGATGTCCCCCAACAGGACCACAGGTAGCGATAAAATCCTCCGAGGACATACTATATAACACTTGTTTCACTGTCCAAAAAAATACAAAGAATGGCCAATGTTACACTTTAAGTATTATAAATATAACACTTTGAATGATAGCATGTTATATAAATAAATGAAGAAAAACACAAATAACTGTTATAAGATAACCAGAGTTTAATATACAAGTAAACATTTTGCAGAACATCCCATGGTGTCTTATGGAACCATAAACTCCCCTATCCTGGAGCATAGTTACCTCAGTGTAGTGACAGTGGCCTTTTATGGTGTTTATACCCTCTGTGCAAAAGTCTTTTGCAGACTACACCTGTGCAGTCACTTTTCAAAGACTTGAATGAAGTCATATAACAACGTCTTTTCTGTAAGAGAACTGTTTTGTTCATGTCTATATGAAATTACTGCACAGGAGGATGTACACAGCCTAAGATGCTGCCACTCCAGGTAGGCTAATATGCCCCTGGAAGGGAGTGGTTCTAGGTTGAATAGGCTAAGGGGGCACAGGAGAATAGGCTGGGATGATTTGTATCTAAATTGTATTTGTACTTTAATATATTTGAAATAAAGTTCTGAAGACCCTTAAACACATGAGCAATTTCATACAAAAATATAATATATTTATATATGTTGTTGATTGGGTAAAATAAATCTTTGGTTATTTGATTCCCCTGAAAATGGTGGTTAATCTGATATACAACATGTTCTTTAAAGTGCGCTATCCAGGAATTCTGGAGGATAGGATTCAGCTGGTCCACAGATCAGACATAATATAAGACCATATTATTAGAGAGTTCAATTTACTAAGAAAAGATTGCATTTTATTGAATAAAAGATCAATACATAGTAATTACAAAATCCTAGCTAAACTGTTTTTTTTCTCATTTCCTTTTCTCACACCCATAATACAACATGTTCAGGGTGGATTCATACATATATTTTAATATTTGCCACAGGATAGTTAATGCACTCTTTTACCAGACCAAATCACCAAATAAAATCATTGCCTCCATAAATATCACCAAGCCATTTCATTTGGTTTTGGGGAAAATTCAATTTCAAACTGCCAGCTAATATGCTTAGGGAATTGGTTGTAGCAAGCCCCACTATTGACCTTTCCCTAAAGCTACTCTTTATTGCTCCTTGCCTTTTCTTGCAGAGGTGTAAGTCCAAGCCACCAGTCTGTGCCCATACTCTACAGTATAAAGGCAATGCAGGCGATCCCCTAGTTACAAACATTCGACTTACAAATGACTCCTTCTTACAAACGGAGGGAGACAACAGGAAGTGAGAGGAAAACTACCCCTAGGAAGGGGAATTTGCCCGAGTTATTATGGGAAAAAGGTACCTCCACTGATGCTTTAGCACCAAGGCTTGTTTCCAGAACAACCCACAATTTTCAAAATACAATTCTCATTGGCACAGAAAGTTAGGTGAAATCTTCTGAACAGGGGCTCAGACAGCAAAACAAATGTTAGAGGGGTGTTAACCCTTCCCTATGCTATCCAAAAAGCTTAAAAATATTTTTTTGGGCTGGAGCTACACTTAAAAAATGTGCCTGTTCGAACTTACAAACAGATTCAGCTTAAGAACAAACCTACAAACCCTATCTTGTTTGTAACTTGGGGACCGCCTGTATACTGTATACATGCCTCAAGGCATGTTCTAAAAACAGGTTTATGTGCTGAAAATGTAATTCCGTTTTCTCAAAAATGTGATTTATCTCTCGAACTGACCAAGTCAAAAATAACATTTTAACACTTAGGGGTAATTTTGTTTACTCACATCTAAATTCCCTGCCATTTAAAGGAACTGTTGTTACTGCTGTTTTCCTGTTGGAGAGATTTTGCAGCACTTTCTGACCTGATGGGAAGTCAGGCAAAGCCTTTTCAACCAAAACCCAACAAGGTTTTTTAATTATTTTCTACTTCATTCAAAACAAAAATGTTGACTAGAGCTGGACTTTAACTTTTCATATTTTTAGCATTTTGTATTTTTTATTGCCTCTGTAAACGGTAATCTTTGTTCTAATAATTCACATTTGTTTACGGCAAGTGAAGTATTTTATACAGGATTTCTTTCCTATCTTTGTTATATTTCCTAGACACATCCATAAGCTTTAAAGTTCAGGGAAAACCTGTGACATTGCACAGATCTTGTGTCTAGCCTGTGGATAAGGAGATTTCTTTAAATGGAAGCAGGCTCCCTCTAGCATGCTCCATAAACAAGAACAGACTTACACGTGTTCTGCAAGAAGGTATCTACAGGGAAGGAAGAATTAGCTGAATTTCCTCATTGAAAATGTATACCATTGTCACCAGTTTGGTCATATATTGCATTTAGGAGTTACTTTTGTTGAAAATTTGGATGCACCTGAAAATGTTGTATAAATAATGGAGAACCATTCTAAAAATGGTTAATATTTTAATGT
Organism: Lithobates pipiens; assembly: GCF_037356315.1. Classification (NCBI taxonomy): domain Eukaryota; kingdom Metazoa; phylum Chordata; class Amphibia; order Anura; family Ranidae; genus Lithobates; species Lithobates pipiens. The sequence continues at coordinate 509,831,760 of NW_027507758.1, forward strand.
TCTATATATTTTGCTATACTATGATATAATTCACACATAATTCAATAATTCACTATGCAGGAAACTCAAGCAAAACTCAGTTCTGTACATGTTTGCCTCTGGCACGATTTTGATGTAGAGATCACCCCACACATATTTGTCAGAATGAGTTACTTCTGGTCTACCATGTTTGATATGGATCTTTCATCCTCTGTCTGGGTCATGCAGCTGCTTCTAAAGTCCATGCCTGTCACTTTCTTGACATAAAAATAGCTGGTATGATGTTAATCAGGAGTTTTAAAGTGGTACAATGCCCAACACATTGACTAACTTTAAACAAACTACATTCAAAACGACAACAAGACCAAATAATCATTGTACTGATCTGATGACACAAAACCTAGACTGTAGGCAAAGAAAAAAAGGTCAAATACAATAATCCATCAGAATGAATTTGATTGAAGACCTCTGAAATCAGGTTAAAAAGGGTGCTGCTAGTGGTGAGTGGATCCATTTCCTAGGAAAGGGCTCAGGCTCCATACACACTGAGCTTAAAAAAAAGTCTGTTCTCTTGGCAGTAAAAAATGCTCATGTAGAGCATTTTTTGTACAAAGTTTAGATGAGTTTAGGAGAGTTTTACATTTTTTTCTGCCAGTAAGCTCCTATCAGAAACGTGAACCAGAAGGGCTTTTTTCCTGCCTCTAAACTTGGAGCTCAAAATATGCCTGTAATTGTCCTAACATGCATGGACACATAGGATAACACTGAGCTGCTCCTGCATGCAGAACACAAAACTGCTGTAGAAGCAACGTTTTCTAAGCCAGTGTGCGTGGAGTCTTAGTCGTAGCCTGTAGCCTGTAGCCTGTGTAGCATACAGTTGGTAATCCATAGATTTATCAACATAAATAACACATATCTCCTGCACTTGAAGGTAGGCCTGACAATAGTGTTTCTCTAGGCTCCTGTCCTGGCAAATCCAGATAAATGCCACCTTGCTGCCCTCATAAGACTGGCGATGTCTAGATGCACTGAAATTAAGAAATAAACAGAGGACACACTGGCCTAGTGCATTATCCTCAATAAATTACTTTACTGTATAAAAACATGTGCTTGAATACATCATATCAAATTATTAGCAGCTTTTCCTCCATGGTATCACATTACAGATGAAACGTCCCATAGTAAAACTGCCTGTTTATTTCTTAATCCATAGATTACTAATAGAGTAGCTATTCGCAACCAGGGTTTCGCAGGATTCTGTGTCCCCAAAAAATGCCATAAGGATCACCAGGTGAAAATAAAGGAAAAAAAAAGCCTTAAAGTGGCTTAAAGGGTGACGTTTTATTACATGCATGAAGGTAAAAAAACCTTCAGTGTGCTGCTTTCCCCCTTATACTAACCCAAGCCCGAGTCTGATCCAGTGATGTGCACAAGAGCAGAAGCTCTCCTTGGTTTTTCCCTCATCATTGGCTGAGACACAGCCGGGGGAGCCATTGGCTCCTACTGATGTCAATCAAAGCCAGTGAGAAGGGAGCAGAAACAGAGCTGAGACACACATTGCGTATCATAGACACACTGAGTTGGCTCGGGAGTGAGCAAGCACAAATGCTCCCACAACAGCAGCTTGCTGTGGGGGCACTCAGCAGGTGGCAAGACCAGGGGCACTGACAGGGGACCCAAGAAGAGGAGAATTGGAGCTCCTCTGTGCAAAACCATTGTACAGAGAAGGTAAGTATGGCATGTTTGTTATTTAAAAAATAATCTGAATCTTTACAAATGCTTTTAAAGAATTGGTAAGCAAAATTGTTTTTGGGTTTAATACCTCTTTAAGAAGCTTCTATATCCCCTCCACCCACCCCAATAAGGCAAAGAGCACAGCAGAGAGTTAAACAACTTGAGAAATGAATAGGTTAAATATCTTCTGAAACTATAAGCAACCAATGGATAAAATGTCAGCCTGAATTAAAAGGAATCCAATAGGGGGTTAAACCCACAAATACATGGACATCCATTGTACAGGGCATAAGGATCTTGATAAAAATCATCTCACCATACACTCTTTAATTACTAGTTTCTGATTTTTTGAGAGAGATACAAACAAAAGCAGTGTATAGTTGAACATCATAAACACAAATACCCCTTGAGCACGTACAAAAAGGGGGCCACAGAAGAACACAAGTAATACAGCTGTGAAAATGCTATTTACAGCTGTGAGAAATAATTGCAATGGAAAGAAGCAAGAGTTTAAAAATTAGCAATGGAACAAGACCACTGACATCTAATCTTTTTTTATTTCTTGAAAACTAGATATGAAGCTAAGGCTGAGACATTTAAATTTTGAAATTTGAAAAAAAAAATGACATAGCAGCAAAAACAGATAACAAGTGATCACTCCACCCTGATTCTCATCCCAAAAACATTACAACCTCATCAGAAGATATCTGAATTAATGTTCCTATAGTGAAAGCTACAACACTGTCATATTATGTGCCATGCCAGATATGGTTCATAAATTCAGCCAAGGTTCTGCACACAATAACATAGGTAAGTCCAGTTCACCAGTAATAATTTACCATAAGTAATATGTTCAGACAAAAAAAATGTTTAGAGCAGGGGTATCAAACTGATGGCCCTCCAGCTGTTGCAAAACTAGACGCTCCATCATGCCTCTACCTATGGGAGTCATGCTTGTAACTGTAAGCCTTGCAATGCCTCATGGGACTTGTCGTTTCGCTAACAGCTGGGGCCGCCAGTTTGAGACCCCTGTTCTAGAGAGTACCTGCACCGGCCCTTTAGTTTGTAGTTTTAGCTAGAAATACGCCAATTCAAAAATTAACCTACAACTGCTGAAAAAATTACTATAGCTGCGCACAAAAACTAGTGTAGCTTCAAAAGGCTGCCAAATCCCAGACCATCATTTACAGAAAAAACAGCAGACTTGGTGAGTTAAAGCGGAGGTCCACCCTAAAATGGACCTCTGCTCATCGGAATCCCCCCCCCTCCGGCGCCACAATCGGCACCTTTCAGGGGGGAGGGGGGTGCAGTTACCTGGATAATCCAGGTAACTGCACCCACTTCCGGGCTAGCTCTCTGCGGAAAGGGGCGTACGTTACGCCCCTTTCCACAAGCGCCCGCCCCCTTCAGCAAGTGCCCCGCTGCCTGCTGGGAAACACACAGCTCCCAGAGGCAGCGGGGACCGTCCGGATTGCGCCGCGCGGCTCGCGCATGCGCAGTAGGGAACCGGGAAATGAAGCCGAAAGGCTCCATTTCCTGATTCCCATACCCAAGATGGCGGCGGCAGGACCCGCCAGACGAGCGAGCGATCGGCTTCGGGTGCCGACATCGCGGGCGCGCTGGACAGGTAAGTGTCACTATTTAAAAGTCAGCAGCTGCAGTATTTGTAGCTGCTGGCTTTTAAAAAAAAAAAAAAACGCGGAGTCCCGGTGGACTCCCGCTTTAAACACATTTTTGAAACTTTGGAGGAATGACAAAGAAAGAACAACTTTAATACGCAAGAGCTGCAATGTTATAACATGTGCAGTGCTATTCATTAATTAATCAGCAGACCCTTTTCTTGGTGATAGCTGACATGCCTGTCAAATTACCAACACTGGATTGGACTGGGAAGGGAATAGGCTATCATCCAGCCTAATGAAATATAAATCCCTTCTAGTTGCCCAAATTGACTATCATAAGTAGAGCTTGTGTACACAGACATTTGAACATGTCAGAACTTATTTTCTCCTCATAGAAGTCAATAGGATTATAGTTGATGCACCTAAGATTGAGGTCAGAGGCACCTGTGAGGGAAACATTTCAAACTGATTTTAAGTGCAATCTGAATTCAACTGAAAGTACATAGCATTTTCCCCTATACATAAACATTTGTACTGACCCTTGCCTAATAAACTTTGCTTAGATGTATTGGCTGGGTCAGACGTGAATCTGTGTCTATCAATCTCTTCTAAATCAGTGGTCTCCAAACTGTAGGCTGGGGGCTGGATGTGGCCCTTTGCCTGCCTTTAACTGGTCCTTGGGGCACTATTCCTTCCATTCACAATGATGAGGCACCCTTTATCCTACTGACACCAACAATCAGGCCATATTCCCCTCACTGATACTAACTATGGCACTATTCCTCCCACCAAAACCAATAATGTTAGGGTATTGTTTACTCCCAAAGACATTGGGGCATTTTCTACTCGCACTTGCTATTAAACCCTGAAACGCAGTATACTGGCCCCTTGTTTCGTCACTTGTTAATAGATTTCTTGACATCACAAGACAAACTCATTCTCATGAGGACTTTTCCCAGCACCATCAACATCATCTCTCTTATTTCTCCCCACTCCATAGCTGAGCACAGTCAAATTCATATAGGAGGACAAGGTCCTTGAGGAGTCAACTTTGGGTCAGACAAAAATTAGTGTAGAGTCCAATGAGGATTTCCTAATAAACCAATCGATGTGTTGTGCTTATTTAAAGGCCTGATATTTCAGGGTTATACCTTTTGTGATTCTGTTGATGGCCCACCAAATAAAATATCAGTTTTCCAGGAGATTGCTACCTTGGATTCCAATGATGAGCAATGATTTCAGCAATAGAGTCAAAGGCCTACTTAGTGAAGGCAGGATCAAGGATCAATGAGAGGGTTGGGAACGGCAGAAGCAAACACAGGTATTGTTAGCACAGGAGTACTCAGATCATAGTGGCAAATACAGCAGCCACTATGATCAGTGCGCTCAGCTATAGAGCAGATCACCCAGCATCATAATGCTTAATCTCATGTAAGTGACACCCAGGTCAGTAGCTACATATGCAGGATGCCCTCTATCCCAAATGTTACTGTTGCTTAGTCAACAGGTTGAGCATCACTAAGATGAAGGCTTCAGCTTAAACAGCAAATTCTTTCAGCTACTGTTTTAAACCCAGCTTTGCATTTGCCCCTGACTTTTCTGGCTATTAGGACAAACAAGTGTTTTTTATTCCTTAATCATGGATGAAAAATGGCTTAGAATGAGGAAAGGAGCCATTATTTGCTACCAAGAGAAGTTGGCACAAACTCTTTAGAAAGCAAATCGTTAGTGAGAGCAGCTAAAGCTGGAGTACCAATTGTCCAGCACTACAGACTCCTATCACTACCCACATGTAGTCTACCAACTAAATTACAACACAATAAAGGGCAAACTAGCTGTTGCTATGGGTCAACAGTCACAAATCTTGTCCTTAATCTTGAGGGATCTGTAATACATATTTATATTTTATATATTTATTTAATTTTTGTTCATTCATGGTCAGCATTTAAAATTCATAGAACTGCATTTTAATTTGACAAACACACCATATTTTGTTACATATGGTTTTCTGGTCCTCTGAGACAGTATGGATAGTGACCTCTGGTTGTCAGACTAGTTCTTAGCCAGATAAAGGCAGATAGTCCGAGAGTTCTTCTGCATTATCTATTACAGTGGACTATCCCTTTGGTAACATACTAACAGTACAAAGAGCAGTAATTCATACAAGCTAATAGATTTTAACTTACAGCTTTTTAACATTGTTTAACCAGTTCAGCTCTTACACCTGTCCATCCTCTATGGTCTAGCTCTTTTTCTTCTCTTCTGCTATGGGCCTGTTTATTTAAGATTTTTAAGATAACAAAATAATATATATATATATATATATATATATATATATATATATATATATATATATATATATATATATATAGTATTTCACAAAAGTGAGTACACAGATGTTTGTAAATATTGTTTATATTATATTTAATTTCCTTGCATGTCCCCCTCAGATCTACAGCGACCTTACTTCCAAGTGCACTTTCAGTGCAATTTCAAGTGCACTTTGCACTTATAGTTTGCACTTGTGGTGCAAAGTGGATTTACCTTTTGTAAGTACCCCCCTTTTCTACAATGTAAAGTAGTGAGTGTACAGTTTGCACAACAGTGTACATTTGCTGTCCCCTCAAAATAACTCAATACAGCCATTAATGTCTAAACCGCTGGCAACAAAAATGAGTCCACCCCTAAGTGAAGATGTCTAAATTTGGCCCAAATGTCAATATTTTGTGTGGCCACCATTATTTTACAGCACTACCTTAACCCTCTTGGGCATGGAGTTCACCAGAGCTTCACAGGTTGCCACTGGAGTCCTCTTCCACTCTATCAATAGGGGGGATGGGGAGAATGGAATGGGCATGGACCATGCAACCAAAATCAAACTGGTCCGGTCAAATGCTAGAGTACCAACTCACCCAATCTTGGGTGGAGTTCACCAATGGAGCACCAAAAATTATGAAGATCAGGGAATGGGAATGGGGAAAGAGATCCCCGAAAGAGGTCCGTACTTCAAAGAGGGATGGGAAAAGGGTACATAATACTCTTTAAATAGACTTTATCCAAAAATATACAGAATACAAAAAACAGGACATTTGCAATAGGTTATATCAATGGCTAAAAAGAGACAACGTTTTCCATTTCAAGATGCACACCCCATCCATGGGCAAAATAAGATAGGCAAACAAAGAAAAGGAAGACTTTTAACAGTGCTAGTTAAAAAAATTGTTATAGTAGATAAAAAGTATACAATTTATTCTATAATTTTTCCTGTTTAAAATTAAACCACAGTTATGATTCTGGTACAAAGTATTGCAACGTTTTCTTTTTTAAGTTTGCACTTTTTATGTAGCCCTAGAAAAAATAACCAATAAAATAAATAAAAAAAAAGATGAAATAATAATGGTTAGAAAAATAGAAATGTAAAAAGCATTAGGCAAATCATAGTTAAAGGGATATTAAACTAAACCCAAAAGCAAACATTTATAACATTGCAGCTTACCAATTCTTAGGTGTGGTGTCTGCATTTGTTTTCTTTTTTTACAATAAAGTCCAACAGTGCACGAGGAGAATTTACAAGGTTGTACTGCGGCTGCAAACCTAAAACCTCCCTAATCCTCAACAGCACTTTAAACCATAAAAAACAATGTTAGGTTGTACGTGCAACAGTCCAACATGGACCTAAGCATATCAATCTTGCTATTTCCAAAATAGGTAAAGTTGATGGAAAAATCTCCCAAGTGACAACTTTACATAAATGCTTACAGTACAGCAATCAAATCACATTTGATTGCTGTAAATAAGCTTCTAAATGCATTTATAAAAGCCCCAGGGTGCAGGAAGCCTAATGAAACAGAGTAGATACAAAAGTAACAATGTTACTTTGTATCTATCTCAGCATTTATAGGTTGGACTTGTGTCTTTATTCAACCTCACCTACTATGTAAGTGCCAGTTCACACAGGAGCGACTTGTCAGGCGACTTAGCCGCCTGACAAGTCGCGCTCCGTTCTGTATTATGGAACCGTTCTAATAGGAGCGACTCAAGTCGCTCTGACTTAGAACAAAGGTTCCTGTACTATTTTTGGGGCGACTTCAGGCGACTTGCATTGACTTCTATACAGAAGTCGTTTTGCAAGTCGCGGCTGAAGTCGCGTGCATGTCGCGTCTGTGAGTCGCGCTGCAAGTCGTGCCGCCCCTGTGTGAACCGAGCCTGACTATGTAACTATCTAGACAGTGTCAGACTGTCAGTTTTTTTGACAACAGCAGCAGCAGCAGTTACAGCAGCTGTACTATTAGCCATCATTTTGATAGTTGGGACTTGATGGCAAGTGGGAGGGGTGAGTTGGAAACAGGCAGAAAGACAGGCATACTACACACACCATGTGTACTTTGATGTCCACAACTGGTTAACAAAGGATGGTTTCTGACTAGCTGCTTTGTAATACTTAAAGGAGAAGTCCAGCCTGAGCTTTTTAGGCTGGGCCTGTCCTCTGGGTCACAGTAGTCCAATTCGTTTTGCACTCCTGTGACCCATTTTCAGCAGAGAGCGGTCTGAATTCCGCTTTTTACTGACAACACTGCCATCAGTTGAGGCAGCATGTCATCCTGACTTCCTAAGTTTGGATCCGCCATCTGCTCTGACAAATGGCAGTCTCCGTGGCTCAGCAAGCCACTGAGACAGCCAATTCCTGCCCCTCCACAGCTCAGTGCTCCAATGAGTATGGAGAAGTAGATAGGAGAGACGCTGACTGACAGGCAGCAGCTCTCCTCTCGGGGATCTGTGAGAACCAAGCCATCGGCAGTGTTCGGTGCTTTGGTTCTCAGTGTAGAGAAGGCGGGGGGGGGGGGGGGCAGCTGCAGCATCAGTCTGATGCTGCATCTAGCTAGGTAAGTATGAATCTAAAATAAAAAAAAAACATATTTCTCTTTTAACATTCTGAGCATTTGCAAAAAAAAAAAAAATCTGTTGAGCGTAATGAAATACCAGCTCCCTACAAGTCTGTATTTTCCCTTTGGTTGGCCACTAGTGGGTTAGATTTCATATGTTTGCTATATTACTTTGAGCCCCCAACAGTGAGATACCGATGTGGGGATTTGTTTCTCCTACCCCCTCCACAAGGCCATAACAAATGTGTCACTCTGCCACAGCTGAATTTCCCAGTGAAACATTTACTATACATGTTGGAGAGCAAAAAGGGATTGGGGACACCATAATTTCCACTTGTAATTTCAGCTGGGTGGAATTTAATTGGTATATCTTGGTATTGCAATTCCCAAGTGATATAACATATGATTCCAGTTGGCAGCAAACACAAAACTGAAGCATTGGTTTTGGGTGTAGTTGACCTAAATTAAATACAGAGACTAGATAGAAATGCTGCAACCCATAGCAATCAGATTTCACTTTTTATTAGCCAAGTAGCCAGAAAGGTGATTGTACGCTGGTTACTATAGCATAATATACACTCAGCATGACTCCTGACCACATTAAATAAGCTCATATATCTCTAAACACCATCACCAGTAACTACGTGTTATTTACGATGATGAGTTTCATAATTCAGTGATTTTATCACAGGCTCAACGATATTCCCCCGAATCCATCTGCAGCCAAGCACCCAGGCAAGATGCTAAAATAGGAAACAAGCTCATTCCTTTGCAGCTGCCTTCTTCCCTTCCACCCTTTACAACCAGAACATGAAACATAAATACAGAGCTCCTGCAGAAGGGATTTCATATGCTCTATAAGAGACATGGCTTTAAAAAATGTATAGTGTAGACTCTGCAAAGTTCAGATGAGGACAAGGCTGGCGATTGCAATCTCTCCAATTGTTCCTGGCTCTCCCACATGCATAGCACTGTACTGCACTTCAACTAACCTTCCTATTATCCTGAATTGCATTCCTAGGCCCTGGCTAATCATTTACTGACTAATGCAAATCAGTGGAAGAATTCATTTCACTAATAATGGTTGTACTTAGTCTGAAACATCTGCCGCATCTATCTATCTATCTATCTATCTATCTATCTATCTATCTATCTATCTATCTATCTATCTATCTATCTATCTATCTATCTTTCTCTCTATCCTCACACAATGTAGTCTATAAATCAGGGCATTACTGTGATTAAAAAACTGGAATAGCTTATACAAGCTGTGCTTAGTGTGAATACAAGCTTTGAGTCTATCTATCTATCTATCTATCTATCTATCTATCTAACTAATGCTTTCTTTTTTCTTTTTTTCCTCTTTCCATTATGTTAGCATGCCATTTATACAGACATAGGTGCAACAGCCGTTCTCATATATTATACTGTTGATTAGTATTTCTTCCATTATATGGCAATTTTATTGCTGTTTAATGCTTACATAATGAATTGCTTTCTCTAGTGGAACTACATGGCTATAACGTAATTTCCTGTCTCTGTACAGCATTTCCTTTTGTTTCCAGTAAAACAAGAAGGACTCAGCCATGAGTCCATCATTATCATGTCAGCTTTCCAACAGTTTATGGGCTCAGCTACAGCCAAAGTAGCAAACAAAAAAACAAACAAAAAAAAAAAACATAAATAAACAATAACAACAAACACTGTACATACAGATACAACTCATAGTTCAAGCACAACAGTCTTCGAAAATGAAAAAGGGCAAAAAGTATATATGATGGTAACTAACAGTGCTTCATCAAAATTTTCAGTTGCTAACCTGACAAACCCAAACTAGTTGTCCTGGAAATTTATGATGCTGCTGATAAGAAAGGATACATATAAATGTATTCAAAAGCTGAAATGAAACCCACCTACAGATGAGCAGATAAAGATCAAAAAGTATTATATCCCTGAGCATACTGTCTCTATATTATGTGGGGGTTCTAAGCAAAACATGATAGTAGCAGAAAGGTACCAGGAATAGATTAGCTCACTGGTATACTCCAGTGGGCTACAGGCACATACCTGGTGGATCTGACTTGAGAAAGGAGCTCACCCTGAAACACTGTCTGTCTCCTCACCTCAATCCTGTTTCCAGGTGACTGCATACCAGTAAGCTATTTTATATATGGTACCTTTCTGCTGCTATCTTTTTGTTTACCTGTCAATACACAGAATCTCATCATCCTGACACTGGGAAATCTCGACATCCTGTAACTGTGGTTTAAGGCTGCAGATGTATAGATTACATCTCTAAACTAGTTTCAAGACAGAATGCAAAAGCATAGGCACACCAATAGAAAACAGCTTTCTTAACCACTTGCCAACCAGCTGTCATCATTATACTGCGGCAGGTTGGCACGTTCCCGTGAGCCGTCGTAGCTATACGTCAGCTTCTTTAAGCGGGATAGCAGGCACACGCCCGCTGCACTGCGGGGATGCCGATGCTCATGGCCGACGGTCGTCATGAATGCCGGCCATGAGCAATCGCAGGCACGAGAGGCAGAACAGAGACGTGTGTGTGTAAACACACAAATCCCTGTTCTGTTCTGTAAGGAGAGCCAGATCGTGAGTTCCTAATAGCTAGGAATCACAATCTGTCACCCCCTCTAGTCAGTCTCTTCCCCCTACAGTTAGAAAACACAGTCAGGGAACACAGTTAACCCCTTGATCGACCCCTAGTGTTAACCCCTTCTCTGCCAGTGACATTTATACAGTAATCAGTGCATTTTTATATTTGTATGATTGTCAATCATCCCAAAAATGTGCCAAAAGTGTCCAATGTGTCTGCCATAATGTTGCAGTCATGATAAAAATCACAAATCGCCACCATTACTAGGAAAAAAATAATAATATTAAAAATGCCATAAATCTATTCCCTATTTTGTAGACGTTATAACTTTTGCACAAACCAATTAATATACGCTTATTGCAATTTTTTTTACCAAAAATATGTAGAAGAATACATGACGGCCTAAACTGAGAAAAAAATAGCTTTTTTAAAAAAAAATTGTGGATATTTATTATAGCAAAAAGTACAAAATATTGTGTTTTTTTCAAAATTGACGCTTTTTTTTTGTTTATAGCGCAAAAAACAAAACCTGCAGAGATGATAAAATACGACCAAAAGAAAGCTCAATTTGTGTGCGGAAAAAAGGATGTCAATTTTGTTTGGGTGCAACGGTGCACGACCGCACAATTGTCAGTTAAAGAGACGCAGTGCCGAATTGCAAAAAGTGCTCTGATCATTGAGAAGCCAAATCTTCTGGGGCTGAAGTGGTTAAAGTTGGAATCAGAGGAAGATATTTTATCCAACAATGGCGAGCACAAACAAGCAGTGGGAGCACTGATTTGCACTGGTGCCTCTACATATCCAGATACAGTATAGGAGCTGCTAGGTCACATCTCTGCAGAAGTGTAAGGTAACCCTAGCAAAAAGAGCGGAATGCAATTTAAGATTCATGCAGTACCTTGAACAAACCCAAGACATAAACCCAACATTAACTAAAAATAGTGACCTAGAACCTGTATGATATGGGAACTCATATTGGGCGGGTGATCCCAGTATTTGCAAATCTACAAGTGGTTACTTGCTTCAATTTTGGCAATAGCTGAATATCCTTTTCCTGGAAAAATTTTATTCCAGTGGCATTATCTTCTACGGAAGCTGAAAACATTTTGGCAGCCTGTTTATCAAGAACCCATTTGGTTGCAGCAGCTTTGAAAGATCCTGGACAACCAATGTTTCAGCCTACAATTTTGTATGAGGGCTATAAAGTATAATCAAATATATAAAGTTTGCAAAGAGTCAAAAGATCATTGCCAAAACCAAGCACATCAACGTCAGGTTCCAGTTCTTCATAGATCTTGTGGAACAAAATTTAACTGTGCTTGCATACTCCAAAACGGATACACTAAGAATATATGCTATGACAAAGCCACTACCAAAGCCAAAGTTTGAGGAATTCCAAAAGAGGATGTAATTATTTAGTAGGGGTATTAGCATGCTGTTAATACATCATTCCTATACTGTATATCACACTGACTAGTACTTCTACAACTAATGCCCCGTACACACGAGCGGATTTTCCTTCAGAAAAAACTTGAATGGTTTTTCCGACGGAATTCCACTCAAGCTTGGCTTGCATAAACAAGGTCACACAAAAGTTCTCTGAACTTTCGACCGCCAAGAACGCAGTGATGTACAACACTACAACTAGCCGAGAAAACTAAGTTCAATGCTTCCTAGCATGCGTCGAATTGTTTCCGAGCATGCGTTGGAATTTCTGACCAAAAGCTCACATCCAACTTTTGCTGGCGGAATTTCCAATCGTGTGTACTGGATATGAGCATGTTGTTTAATTCCTGCATAATGTACATAATATCCTCTCTTGTGGAACTACTACATGGTAATGATGACATTACCTGTCTCTGTGTTCTTGCTGTTTCCAAATAAACAAGAAGGGCTCACCCATGTGTCCAGCATCATCTTGCCTGCTAAGAGTCATATCTGCAGTGGCTTTCCAACAATATATATAACATATTTCCTTTAGGATGATTCATGCTGTTTATGCTCTAGACTCCAGTGCTGGAGATAATCACATCACTAAAATGTAATTTTGTCATTAAGCGAAATGCACAAATTTGGGGCTTCTGTACTTGAAATAATTATTGAAATACTACAACGCAGGCAATGATGATTCCAGGTTTAATGATCCCTGAAAATGCTTACTGTCTGAAGGAGAGTAATGCTCAATCTCTTAATCCATTAGCCTCTTTAGACTGTCAACGTACTTATCAGCACTGCTTCCGCTTTCTATAAATATTATTTTTATATAAGCCCCCACCCCCATGCTCTGTACAGATTTCATGCTCTCCTGCTACGAAGCTTCAGAATTCATCTACGAATGTTGCCGTTTGTACATTCGCCTCACATACCAATGAGGGAACACCATTTAGCTCCCCTAGGGCAGTAAAGGCATTCATGTTTAATTACTCTTGGATGTGGTTAAAGCAAATGAATGAGATGATGTACTTTTCTGCACCTAAAGAATTTTCTACCAAACAGCTACGTGGAACTCGTTTCATGGTACAGCATGATGCTGGGATGACAGTGGCAAGAGATTATGGCAAATCGGGTATTCTGGTATATCCAGTTATATCCATTTAGCTGTATAACCCTCCTTTAACATCCATATATATATATACATATCACCAGCTGAGTTTTTAATTATTTAATTATTATTTAATAGGGTTGTATGTTTATATAGAACATTTAACTGTATACAATGACCAAGCACATAGAGGTATTACTCAGGCCATGTTGCGCACATATTTGTAAAATGAAAGAATCTGGAGTCCCCTTTTCTTGATAAATATGTAGAATAACCTGTGAAGGATCACTAATGGTATGTTCATGCTTTGACACTTCAAAGCTGTATTACCAGCGATTTTGATGTGATTTGTGGTGCAGCGAAAAGCGTCCTTCCACCATATCAGGCAGATGTAAGCCGATTTGATTGCTATTTGTTCACTTGCATCTGAAACGTCTGTCAAAGACTCCTAGTACAATGTGCCTAGGGTGAAGAACCATGTTTGCTACCAATATAGGAAGATTTTGAAAAGAGGACATAATGTCAGCTAGTATTAGCGAGAGATTATTTTAAGAGAAAACTAGCTATGTTGCTGCACTTCAATTAACATAAACTGGTTCATAGATAGGGCATGATAAGTTGAATTGTCTCCCTGCATTAAAACCAGACTACATCTTTATTTCATCTGAGAAAAAAACTATGAATTAGTATATGAAGACAACATATCAAGCAAAAAATCCCAGAACATGATGTATTAATAGGTTCTACAGTACATGTAACACACTTTAGTGAACAGTAGCTGGCCTTGTAACATGTATAAAGTTATTACATTGGCTTTTGTTGGTTTAGGGTGTAGTTCGAAGCAAAACTGTGCTTTGCACAAGTAGGGCACAGCAACAAGTTTTTGATAATTCCCTACAGCCCATACTTACCCCTTCTCTCCTGCTCCACCTGATTGTTCACCTGCCAGGCTTGAAAAAAACATGCCTTCTGGTATACCCATGTTGTATTACTTGAAACTAACACAGACCTGAGGACCCTTTTCCAGCCTTCAGGTGGCAGTGCTGGACCAAGCACCACCAAAGTTACTTGAGAGGAAAGGGGGAAAGTCCTGGATATTTCTTTATTTCAAGTAGCTAAATACAGCAGTGGAGTAAATAAGTCTATGTTGCTGGGGAAGGGGGCACTAACAACTTGAGTACCTGACTGTAATATCCATCATGTGATACTTTGACTGACAACTACTCCTTCATGGAAAACTGCAACTAAATAAAGCAGAACTTCAGTCTGCCTTCCCAAGGACACCATTATTATGGCTTCAAATCCTGGCAGAGCCCATCAGGACACACACAGGTGATTATCTGTGCATGTGCAAAGATAGGGAAGGTTTCAGACTCTCCTGTTAGCAGTCTTTGCATGTATGTTGAAAAACCACACACGTACCCACATGGCCAGGCAAACTGGCATACTCACAGATGTACCAAGGACCTGAACCCTGAGGCACTTCTGCACATGTGCAGGGGGCGAGACAAAACTCTCACCTAGGTGCTGCTTTGCAGAACAAATAATGCATTAAAAAAAATTAAAAAGAGAGAATATTCCATCTGTAAAGGGGGGGGGGGGGGACAGCATGTCCTTGAGGGTAAAGGTCTGCTTTAATTTCTGTATAATTTTTTGGAGACAGATAGAGCTTCTTTTGGTAATATTTAATAATAGATTTACAGGATAAGGGAGTTAAAGGGTTAATATATAGGTCGCTAGACAGCATGGAGATAATATGTGTAGGAGAGGAGGAGGGTATGAAAGCGTGAAAAAAAAACTATTCCGTGTCATTAATACAGAATGAATGAATCTGAAGATGCAGCTGCTGATCCATTCACTCTTTCCCTATTGATATGTACTACAATCTATCTTCCAAAAAGCATGATAACCAATCACAGTGATCACATGGTACCCAGCCCTCTGATCAGCTTCAGTGTCTCTGTCTACTTAGCCATCTAATGAAACAGAAATTACCAAGCCATCTTACTGCTGTTTATTCTGTGTAGTTTATAAAGTGACTGTTGATCCATTGTTCAAAGACGTATCCTTGTAGAAAAGGTGTTCAAGCAAACCTGTTATTACTTTTGGCTACCATTTTTCGGTTAGATATTAACCACTTACAGACCACCCGCTGTCAAAGTACATCCCACATTTTTAAGAATACATAGATCTTAATAAAATACTGATGCAGCGTCTTATTTTAATTTTTGTGATTTATGAATTGAAATGGTCACAAGTGCACAACTTGTAGATTCAATAGCAATAGATAAGAGAACAGAAGAAAGTCTTAGAGCCAGCTGTTTCTAAAAAAAAAAAAACATGAGAGAGATAGATAGATAGATAGATAGATAGATAGATAGATAGATAGATAGATAGATAGATAGATAGATATGGTGGAAAGCAAGTGAATGTAAGGCTCCATTCACACTAGTGAAATTTCAGATGCAACTTGGGTCGCACAGAATCACATGACAATGCACATTACATTGGGTTGATTTACTAAAACTATAGAGTGCAAAACCTGGTGCAGCT
Source organism: Lithobates pipiens (assembly GCF_037356315.1). Lineage (NCBI taxonomy): Eukaryota > Metazoa > Chordata > Amphibia > Anura > Ranidae > Lithobates > Lithobates pipiens. Next base: position 509,847,687 of record NW_027507758.1, read on the forward strand.
CTGCATAGTAGCCAATCAGCTTCTAACTTCAGCTTGTTCAATTAAACTTTGACAAAAAAAAACAAAACTGGAAGCAGATGTTACTCTTCACATTAATGAATCTCAGCATGGTACAATTTTAGAAAAGGTTCCAGCACGATTTTGGAAAACCACTTCAAAGTAGCATCAAAGAAGCATCCATGTTGCACCCAAGTTGCATCCAAGTTACATTACAAGGTCGCACTGAAAGTCGGTTTCATAAGTGAACTTAGCCTTAAAGGCAAGTGTAAATTCACTGCAATAAAGGCAAAGTGGAAAAGTTACAATTATTAAAATTGCTCGGAACTTGTGTGGACCTTTCACCAACACATACATGTGCAATGAGTAACTGGAATCAAATCACAAAACCCTTGTAAATAATTATGAACAAAATAATTATGAACAGGATCCTTCTATCTGCCTCAACTCTTTCACAAATAAGTTGTGCTTATTTTACATATGGTCAATGGGTGGAACAAAGGATGAAAAAGGACCTTGTGAATAAAGAGTGTGATGGTGCTGAAGGATTATGGGTAGAGCTGCATATTGGTATACACACTATTTTAGGACTTGGGACAGAGCAAGGGCTGGGAGAGTAGTTCTAATTGGAGATGTTAACTACCATCAAAGTGATTTGTGTGATGGCACTGTGGAAAACTGTGGAAAAGGGTGTAAATATATAAACTTATTAAGGATATTATAATTTTTTAATCAACTGTGAGCAAACGCATTGCAAAAAATATTCCCATGGGCAAAACGTTTAAAAGGCTGAAAGTAAAACCTATGTGGCTTAAGTCTAAAGTAAAAAATAGTCATAAACAATAAAAAAACGGCATTTAAAAAAAATATAAAAATGAATGAACATTTTCATCATTTGAAATTTACAAAATATGCAACAAGAAAATCAAGATTATACAAATTCAAAAATCCATGTGTCTGCAGTGAGCAGAGTGTTTCAATTCAGTGTGGGAAATATGCAGTGAAATGTGCCTTTCCCACACCACAAGTGGTTTAAAAAATGGCTCTATGGCAGACTCAAGTGTGATTGGGGAGCAGATGTGTTAAATTTGGTGTTATCACTCTCACTCTCTCATACTGGTCACTGGAAGTTTAACATGGCACCTCATGGCAAAGAACTCTCTAAGGATCTGGAAAAAGAATTGTTGCTCTAAAGATGGCTTAGACTATAAGAAGATTTCCAAGACCCTTAAACTGAGTTGCAACACGGTGGCCAAGACCATACAGGTCAGGTTCCACTCAGAACATGCCTCACCATGGTCGACCAAAGAAGTTGAGTGCACCTTCTCAGCGTCATATCCAGAGGTTGTCTTTGGAAAATAGATGTATGAGTGCTGCCAGCATTGCTGCAGAGGTTGAAGGGGCGGGGGGTCAGTATGTCAGTGCTCAGACCATACGCTGCACACTGCATCAAATTGGTCTGCATGGCTGTCATCCCAGAAGGAAGCCTCCTCTAAATACGATGTACAAGAAAGCCTGCAAACTGTTTGCTGAAGACAAGCAGGCTAAGGACATGGATTACTAGAACCATGTCCTGTGGTCTGATGAGACCAAGATAAACTTATTTTGTTCAGATGGTGTCAAACGTGTGTGGTGGCAACCAGGTGAGGAGTACAAAGACAAGTGTGTCTTGCTTACAATCAAGCATGATGGTGGGAGTGTCATGGTCTGGGGCTGCATGAGTGCTGCCAGCACTGGGGAGCTACATTTCATTGAGGGAACCATGAATGCCAACATGTACTGTGACATACTGAAGCAGAGCATGATCCCCTCCTTTCGGAGACTAGGCTACAGGGCAGTATTCCAACATGATACTGACCCCAAACACACCTCCAAGATGGCTACTGCCTTGCTAAAGAAGCCTGGGGTAAAGGTGATGAACTGGCCAAGCATGTTTCCAGACTGAAAACCCATTGAGCATCTGTGGGGCATCCTCAAATGGAAGGTGGAGGAGCACAAGGTCTCTAACATCCACCAGCTCTGTGATGTCATCATGGAGGAGTGAAAGAGGACTCCAGTGGCAACTTTTAAAGCCCTGGTGAATTCCATGCCCAAGAGGGTTAAGGCACTGCTGGAAAGTAATGGTGGCCACACAAAATATTGACACCTTGTGCCTGATTTGGACATTTTCACTTAGGGGTGTACTCACTTTTGTTGCCAATGGTTTAGACATTAATGGCTCTATATTGAGTTATTTTGAGGGGACAGCACATTTACAATGTTATACAAGCTGTACACTCACTACTTTACATTGTAACAAAGTGTAATTTCTTCAGTGGTGTCACATGAAAAAATATAATAAAATATTTACAAAAAATGTGAGGGGTGTACTTACTTTTGTGAGATACTTTATATAATACTCGAGAGTTTGATACGAGAGTGCATATAGAAGTGTAGTGAGGAGTGCAAAAATCTGTACATTGGAGTGACAATGACCCAATATAGGAGGGTAAATTCTACAGGCCAAGACTTCCTACTCCTTAAAGCGGTAGTAAAGTCTATACTCTTTTTTTTTTAAAGGGTCCCTCGGCAGCATTAAGCCATAATGTACGAATATACTGCATACTAGGGGCTCTTCTGTAATAAAAACCCTGAATGTTAGGGAGTTTTGTAAGATCGGACTTTACTATCACTGTAACGAAAAGGGACATTCTTTCAAGGACAGCGTAGTGCACATTTTGTACAGAGAGGACAACTGGGTCATAAGAGATCTGAAGGTAACCATTTACATCAAGATGGAACAACCATCCATTAACAGGAGTGGGGGCCTTCATCACCATCTTTCTCACACATATAATGCAATTTTAACATCTCAACCCTGGCAATTTGACAACATTTGGCAACTTTAGCCATGTAAATTAAGGAACTATCACCTATTCAGGCTTCCTGACACCTACATAGGGTTACATGCTTAGGGGAAGATAGCACCACAGCTTTCACACCTCACACTCTGCTCTTGGAAAACCATCATTTACCCATTCTATGGTGATTGAATTAAGGCATCCTAAAGTGTGAATATAAATGCTGGGGTATCTTCCTGATGTTCTAGAAACAAAAAAAAAAAGCTTAAGCCGGCCATAAATGGAGTGAAATTAGGATAGTTCAGCCACATATTTAGTTTTGAGCTACCCACATATTTAATGTATTTTTGTGTGCTGCTAATGTCAGTGGTTTGTTTTTCATACCTTTATTGACAACCTGCACAGATGGTTACTGGGATTGAGCACTGTTGATCCTGTGGGTCACCCATGGGATCTTCACACACTTTTGCATACCTGTAATCGGGTGCTAAACAATTTATAAATTACAGTATATAGATTTTAGGATTAAAGTAAAATATCTTCTTTTGCAGACAACTCGAAGCTACGCAGTGGAATAAAGTCCATATAGGATGTCTCTAAAGACCTAAATGCAATGTTTGATTAGACAACTGTGGAATATGAAATTTATTGTTGGCAAATGTAATATTATGCATTTAGGGGTCAAAACACGCATGCATCGAACACTCTATGGGGAGCACAACTGGAGGAGTCAACGACTGACAAGGATTTTGGGAATTCTGGTAGATCGCTGACTTAATAAGAGCATGCAAGGAAGAAATGTTTTTACCCCCCAGTGGTGAAAATTGGACCACGTTTGATAGAGGGTTTTTTTTTTCATTCCCCTGGATCAACAGTGGCATAGGTTTCTGTATATAGAGGTTTTCAGCGTTTTCATTTTTTATTTTCTTTCTTTAACCTAACTATGTGACTATTTAACATTGACATTACATGCAGTGGAAATATCAATCTGTAGTTGTCTGAGAATATTTTGGCAATTTTGGAGAAAAAAATCTAATATTTTGTTAACAAAAAACAAGAGAATAGCATAATTATTTATTCAGATTTTGAAGATTTTAAAGATTAAAAATATGTTATTAAATTGGCTGAACATGGTTGCAAAAATCCTTATGCACATAAAACAGTTCATCTTATGTATTTGAAGTATGTATTTAGCTGCTTGCTGTGAGTTTGGGTTTTAAAAAACACCAGTATATTTCACAGTGCTTCACAGAATACACAGAACATAACCAGTAATATTAATTCCTGTCCTTATACAGCATGAAAACGTATAAGCAATCACTCCCACATATACGCTGCAACCAGCTTCGATAAAAGCCAGATAAATTACCAGTGTATTTTTGAATCTTTGGAAAATACAGGAGCACCTGGCAGAAGGTCACACAAATACAGGAATAATATAGCACCCTCCAAGTGAGGTTGCTACTAGAATTAAGCCAAATTAATTTTTTGCCTCCTCTGTAGTCATTGGAGCAAAGTTTGATTGCTTTTGGCTGTTCAGTGTTCTGCTGGTTTCAGGCTCAACTGCTTCCCCCTGCTTTCCAGTGTGTTCTATTGTTTAGTGGGTTGGAAGAGGCAGACCATGGACTTGCATATTCATACAGCCTCAGCCAATCCCTTGGAGGAAGAATTATCAATGAGGGCTGAGACCCTGAGCCTGGAACAGCAGGGTCCTTGTCCAGGTGGAGAAAACCCAGCCTGGAGGGCTGAAGCCTACTTGGTCAATTAGCTAAGGTTCATAGGAGGCCAAAGAGGTTCTAGCTCTGGGAGAACTGAGGGACCTATTTCTGAAGTTCCTGGGAGCAGTTTGGAGAAAATCAACTGAGGATCTCTCCCGGAGACTCACAGTACAGCATTTGGCTGGTACTGGGCGGAAGACACCAAAGTACACAGGGCACAGTGAGTAAAGGCCTGAGAGAGTGTCAGGGCTGGGTTCAGCCCTCCCTCTCGGAGCTGGCCACTCAACTGTCGACTAATTGCCAGCCTCCATCTCTCTCCACAGTTACTCAGCTGTTGTTGATATCCTGTCAGTCCTGCCTACTTAAGCCATCCAGTCCAGAGGAGCACTGCGTTTGCCTTGGTCAACATCACAAGAAACATCTCCTGCGTTCCTTTTTAAAGACTGACTTTGCTGTCATCCCTTCTGGCTCCTGCTTGCTGTTCCACTACTTTGATCCCTGACTTCTGGCTTGGCTGACTATATGTCTGGTTACTGAACTTTGGCTATGTTTTGACTACATTTGTTCTTTTTACCTTCATTACGAAACAAGTGTAATTTAACTGTACTTCTGTCTCAGTCTGATTTTATGGTTTCGGACAGAGAGAGAGAGAGATCCTAGTTTTAACCCTTGGAGAGGCTATTCAAGCATTGCTTATGCTTTGAGGCTTCCTGAGTTGTATGTTCACCTACCACTAGCCACACAGGGGATTCACCCTGAAGAGTTCAGTTATAGCCAGAGAGTGCCCTCTGTTATACTTTGCAAGTTTAACCAGCATTAAGCTACAAAAAGACATGCTGCTTCTGGAGCTGTGAGACTGTGGAACTGCTTTGTGCCTGGCTGTGAGTGGCTGCCATGTACCAAATAGGGAATAGAGCCTAGCACAAAACTGCTAGACCAGTCTGGAGTCTGTGCTACGATAACTTAAAGCTACGCAGATGCCCAAGGTGGGAATTGAATCCAGGACCTCAGTGCTGCAAGATGCACATGGTGAACCATTGCTCTCACCTTATTTGACTGAACTTGTGGTTAGAAACATACATACATACATTGGAATTGGTAATAATACTTCTTTTAAAATATTAGTTAGCTTCATAAAATATGCCATACTTTCACATTAATTTTAAATCAAGGCAGCCAGTTTACTTGCTTTTAGTCAGATGGCATTAATTTTATAGAAAGTCACTTTTCATGTACATTAACAATAAAGGTCAGGCAAGTACAGACAGGAAATAGGGGCAACAGACGTGAAATGGTGGATAATTAAGGCTTCAATCACTAAATGGAAGCATGCATTTTAGTCTGATACATTAAGCTAGCTAGTCATTGAGTGGGCTGTCAGTGGAGCGCATGGCAAAATGCTGCACGTACGCAGTAATTTTATGTTAGAAAAGAAAGGAGTGTTCCTGGAAGTAATTAAATTATATTATTTCTCAGGTCAGAGACAGGCACTTATATGTTGCAGTATTAAGTAAATTATACTGGCAGATGCCATGTCTGTACTTTGCAGCTTTGCATGGCGGAGGTGTTGGGTCCGGTTTCTGCCAAAGTCACTATTTTCATGAAGTTTGTATTGGTTGCTCTTTTACTTGTTTCGGTTCTCTTTTACATAAGAAAAATCTATTTGAGCCCATTAACTGACACACATCATGCCTCTATCTATTTGGTAAAACATGAGATCGAGTATTCCTATGAGTAGGGATGAGCACAATTGATTGTTTTCATGTCTCAAAAATTAAGGGCAGACATTTCTTTTTCTGTTAAGTTCATAAATTTAAGTTATTTTTTTTTTTCAAACAGAAAAAGAAACTGACAGCAGGAAAAAAGAAAAAAAAAATTAAAGCAACAGTAGAATGAAAAATAGATCAAATACTATTAAACGGGAAATAAAAAAAATACAAAGATTATTAAGTAAAATGAAACTGCTTTAAAAAAAAAAAACACCTTCTAAACAAAAAGAGGATTTTTTTTCCAGAAAATCTATTTCACATAAGCAGCTCAAATAGTAAATTTAACAATTCCTGCCTTGGTGAATTCTTGCCAATGGCAAAATCAGTCATTTTGTACCAAAATCAATATTTGTTAAAATCAATCCACTCATCCGTATCTTACAGCACAGCATAAGGAATTATTGCAGCAATTCAGATTCTTCTTCTCACTGTTGATTCCTCACTGTCTATATTAATAGATGTCAGCTAGGAATAATATCATGACCATTTCTGGGAAACAATACAGGCCTTATGACCTCCTTCCTATTAATAACGTTGTAGGAAGTCTCAACTTTACTGTCCAGGCTTCATAATTTAAAAAAATGTTGAGCGAGTTTATATCAGGTCTCTTATTATTCAAACCCCTGCTTGGTACATTACAATTTCTGAGCATGTTTAGCTACAATACCCTTTGTATGAAAAGTATATATTATCTGAGGCATAGCAGACACAATCAAAATCAGTAGGCTACTAATTACAGTATAAGCAGGTGGAAACTAGAGGTTCTATGAATTTTACTTTAGTAAAGTGTAGGGCTGGTGCAAGGATTTTTTGCCTACTTGGGTGAATGTGCATTTTGATGCCCTCCCCCCTTACACAGATGGCCGTCCTCCCGCACCCCCGTTGTCCTCCCACCCACAACGGCAGTCCTGGAGCCATTTTTTACATTTTGAAATTTTTTGTTTACATGTTTTAAAAATGACGTAAAACCCCCAAAATATTATATTTATTTTTTGAAAGCAGACAATTTAGAGAATAATATGTTGGTATTTATATATTCTATATATGTTACATGACATTAGCATAAACTGTTTATGAAAGTCCACATTTCAGTAAAAAATACAATAAAGTTGATTTCTGAACACATCAATGTAATTTATTATCTATTTTTCATCAGGTCATCAGTTTACAGTTATGCAGGAGCACTGGTGCTAAAATTATTGCTCTCACTCTGGCGTGCACGCTCATATAAAACATGTGTAGGATAATCACAGTTTTAATAAATAGGTGCCCCAACGCATGCATTTTTTACGTAGGTGTGTACCAATAGTCACCTATGCGATAGTATATAGGTGATGGGGTCTATTAGATCCTGGATGTCTCCTCTCTCATCAACTTCAGCTGATGGAGCACAGACTGTTCCATCAGCTGCTTCCCCCCGCACTGATCCTGCAGAATTCCAGCATCAGTCCAAGAAGTGACATAATACTCATCACTTCCTGGTCTGTGTACAGGAGAGCTACCACCACCCTTCCCAGCGACACCTGCCATGACAGTGCCAGGCCCAGAGGTGGGACAGCGGAGGCCAGTGAACATGGCAGGTGGGTGGCACATTGCGGCAGTGGTGAAAGTAATAGATGGCTTCACAGCTGCTTGTACCAACAGTCAGCTTTACTGAAGTACACACATTTGTGCAAAAACACACGTTTACAGCACTGTACAAATCTGAATCCATTCCCCAGCAAGTGGCTGGGGATTTAGATTTTACTGCCCCCTTATCCTGGCATCCTAAGGCAGCTGCTTAAGCTGCCTAATGGTAGCATTGGCCCTGGCAAAGTGACATAGGAACCTTCCATGGTCTTTAATATAATGCCTGTTAAAGAATTATAAAGGCTGAACTGAAGAGTGGACATTCACAGCCCCAAAGTGTTGTGTCTGTTTTAGGATTGTTTGTGGGGATTGGCTGACAACTGGCCTGTGTAGTGCTTCCATGAGTGCAATAAAGATTGATGGCAAAGGTCAGAAGCAGGAAAGAAATGGGTTGAGGGCTTCTGCCCCCTTGGCCAATATAAATAATATGAACTGGGATGGTGGCCTTGAGTGGAGATACTGCCCAAGACCCCAATCAGAGCAGAACCTGCAGTTGGTGACACTTGGTTGGCATTATAAAGTGAACTCCTTCTTCTGCAGGTCTGCGGTTTTTCAGCACCTGCTTTCTTTGAAGATCTGAGATGTTACAGTATATCACCAAATGCGGAGAAAAGAGAGAATTCACTGGTATAGGAAAGCAGAACTGTAAAACGTGTTGTGCTCATTTGTTAAAGGAAGTCAAATGAGAAGCATTATTTCTTATATCAGCATGCTTTTTTAGTTAGTATTTTATCTAAATGAGCCTATATCATTTTTAAAGAACAGTAACCATCTTGTTTAGCTAACATTGTACTTCCTTATTTACAGTCCTTCTTGTTAGCATATGTATTTGAAAGGTAATATGTCATAATAAAACCATGTCCTTTAGGAAGGAACACTCACTTTTCACCATAAGCACCAATCTCTGTGGTGAACTTTATGTGATGAACATTCATTAGCCCATGGTAAACTGTCCCTGCCATGAAAGGGCTTGCTGGTCATGTTGGCTTTCCATGCCAATGGTTATCAGTTCTCTCCTGGGTAGAAGCACTCTTTTATATATATAGATCCCCACACATATCTCCCAACTTTTTGAGATGGGAATGAGGGACACCCATCAATAAAAGTATGCAGGCATAGGACACACCCCTTGCCACACCCCCTTAAAGGAGAATTGTACAAAAAACAAGATTGGTTAAACCCACAAGTGCTTTTTTTACCACTACTATTCCTTTTTATTGGCTTTTGAAACTTACAAATGCAGCAATTTAGAAATCAGATGAAAGGTTTAGTGCTGGGAAACACTTTTTGATAGATAAAAAATGTATTTTATATATCTATATATAACAAACCAAAATGAGTGACAAATGAGGAGGAATGAGGGACAGAGGGACATTGCTCCAAATCAGGGACAGTCCCTCCAAATCAGGGACATTTGGGAGCTTTAATTGGTTTTCAGTCAAAGTACATGATCTGGGGACATGCAGATGTCACACAACCTTTCAGTCTCAATAAGCCCTCTGCCTATTTACTGTATGTCCAGTCTGTGAATCTTTGTTAAGAAGCCATGTCTATTGTGCTTTTCAGTCAGTAGAGGCTTAGTATACTTGCATATATACTATCACTTAAAGCAGAACTTCATCCTATATTTAAAGTTCTCTCCTATGAACCCCTCCACCTATTTCTGTAAAAGAAAAAGGCAGTTGTTTTTTTATTTACTTTTTTTTATAAAGAGCGCAGCTCTGCCCCTCCATGCACATCTTTCTCCTAGGCCAGGGGTGTCCAAACTTTTTTCAAAGAGGGCCAGATTTCATGAAGTGAACATGCGTGAGGGCAGACCATTTTGCCTGACATTTTTTGAACCATTAAAATTAAATGCTAATTAAATATTTTATGCAAAGTTTATTGCAAACAACATACTATTCATTTCATAACATTGATGACAATATATGATGATATATAATATATACTGTATACTGTATCTTCTCTTCTCCACTCAGGGTAACGATGACTTCAGACATGTTATGTTTAAAAATATATATATATAAATCTCTATCTCTCTATATATCTCTCTATCTATCTCTCTATCTATATCTATCTCTATATCTCTCTCTATCTATCTCTATAACTCTCTTTATCTGTCTCTCTATCTTTCTCTCTCTCTCAAAAGGGCCCCCAAGTATATCCATCTGTGGCCCTCAAAGCTCAAGCGTGTTATGTTTTTTTGCTTTTAATATATCTATCTTCTTTAGCCTGACAAATCCAGAGTGTCATGCTCATTCTTAGTATGAGCGAGGGGCATGTGGCTGGGCGTGCTCACAAGTCTATGTGCCTGAGCCCGCACGGAAGCTTACCACGTGCAACACCACCGCCAATCACAGGCACTGTGACTTTTCCCCAATCTCTGCATCTGAAATACGCAGATGCAGAGATCAGGAATAGTCACAGTGCCTGTGATTGACTCTTCGCGCTGTCAGCTTCATAGCGGCTCGGGCACATAGACTTGTGAACAAGCCCAGCCAAAAGCCCCGGCTCATACTAAGAATGAGTGGGATTTGTCAGGCTAAAGAGGATAGATATGTTAACAGCAAAAAAAAAAAACATAACACGCTTGAGCTTTGGGGGCCACAAATATATATATATATATATATATATATATATATATATATATATATATATATATATATATATATATATATATATATATATATATATATATGCAAATTCCAAGTGGGGGCCACATCAAACCGGACCGTGGGCTGGACTTTGGACATGCCTGTCCTAGACGAATGATGTACACGTCACATATCCCGGGAGGCCTTTAGACTTCCATTAAATGAGGGGACGGGGGTCTAGTGGCACATTAACACACGGTGACAACCAAATCCGTTGGATTTTGTCAGACGGATTATGTCCGACGGATTTTGTCCGAAACTGTTGCATACACACGGTCGGACAAAGTTGTCAGAAAATCCGATTGTACATAACGTGATGACGTTATTTCATTACGACGGGACTACGTTCAGGCTAGTAGCCAATAGCTTTGGTCTAGGAATTTGATCTGAGCATGCGTGGCACTTTGTCCGTCGGTGTAGGCTACACATGATCGGAGTATGTCCAATCGGAGCATTTTGTCGGAAAATTTTACGGACAAGTTGGAAAACTTGGTCCGTCGGATACTCTGGCAGAAACAGTCAGATGGAGACCACACACAGTCGGATTATCTGACAAAACGGTCCTATAGGACACATTCCGTCGGAATCTCCGACCGTGTGTACAAGGGCTAAGACTCCTGCATTCACCAGCTAAAATGACTTAAAAAATTAGTTTTTGTGACTTTAAATACAAGCGCTTAAAAATAAAATAAAATAAAAAGACTGTACATAAGGTACTTTCTCTGAGACACTGTGAACCGAAATACAGAGAGACTGACAGTGTGTACAGAATATTTTATGAATATCCCACCGTGCTCCCTGTTGTAGATGAGCCATGCATTAATTAGAGCATTCGGCAGACACTGCAATGTGTTACACTCATCCAAGTAAATCTTCATTTTTCACATGCAGTGCCATACTAATTAAAATCAGCTTTGCAATTAAATGTGGAAAATTGTCTTCTATTTCCAAGCACGGACCAAGAAGAAAAATGCATTTATTTTTAGAATATTTTATTTTGATGCAAATGAATATCCCATCGTGGTGAAACCTGCAGAACAGAAAAAAAATAAGAATTTCTCCTATTTTTTTTTGGTATAATACACAGTCATCTCGGTTGCAAGTTGCAATGCTTTACTATCTCCCTGCCAGTACCTGGCCTTGTTCCAATGCTTTTACTGAGTGCTATCTGTCAAGGCATGAATAATACAGCCCCAAGGCTGTCGGCTGAATCCAAATGAGGCATACATCAGGAAAAAAGCACTCGACTTTAGCTCCAGAACATGCTCCTGTGAAGACAGGCAATTATTCACCCACGGCTGCAGCCATGGCAATCAAACTGGTGGGTGAAAAGGTATATGAAACGAAGAGAGAAAAAAAGAAGTGCAGCACAACAGACCAGATAGAATTCAGTAATTTTCTAATGAAGGAAGTGGAAGCCCTGATTTTCATCATTTGTATAGACTGGCTTTAACTCTGTCATAGCTGTATTATAGTATTGTGATGCTATAGACTGGTAAAAGGGTGAGTAGCTGAATCCAATATACCACAATTGGTACTGATGAGGTTTAAATGAATGGACTATTGCCAAAACAAAAAGAACAATGGCGCAAGTATGACCTAACATTAGCTTCTGTCTGTAAATAAGTCTTTTTTGGTTATTATGGCTTAAATGTCACTTATACTGTATTTCATAGGAAAAAATGTGTCAGTGTTTATCTTAGTAAGGGAATGGGAACTATGGAGCAAACACAAAACCTAGTTCAAAGCCTACTGGATGACCTCAGACATATTGATGTTGGTTCACAAACACCTACAATGGCTGAACATATATTAAAGTAATAAAAAAAAACACAACTTATTTGAAAACGAATTGGCAATTTCAAAAACTTAATATCACAGTGACAAAGGTGGATCCTACTACCGTATTTATTAGGTGTATAACACGCACATTCATTTTAAGAGGGAAGTTTCAGGAAAAAAAAACATACATTTTAAATAAGGAATTTTGAAGCAAAATAAAGGTCAGTGCCCATCTGCAGCCTCACAAGTGCCATCAATGTAGCCTCACCATTGTCATCAATGCAGCAGCCTTTCCTTTTGCCATCAATGCAGGGAGAAGGGGCGGGACGAGCACCGGCAGATTACATACAATGAGAATCTCCTATTCTCACTGTATGTAAAATGACGGCGCTCGTCCTGCCCCTCTCCCTGCCCCCTCCGAGGCAGCTAAAATTGTAGTATTGGTATATAACACGCACGTGCTATTTGCACCAAATTATCATGATGAAAAAGTTAGTGTTATATGCTAATAAATACAGTAGTTAATACAAGTTGCCAAGCCCTGAAGTTAAAAAAAAAAAACTCAGTCAGACCCACTGCTAAAAATTATAAATAGCTTATTGTAAAAATTTAAATTCAGAAATAGTCCAAAATGTAAAAAAACTAGACAAATTCAGACATCAACAATATCCTTGCAAAACTTTCCTTGGGCCCACTGATAATGTAGTCATATTGGAAAAATATTGGAAAAAAAATTGGAATGGTTGGGGTTTATGCAGTGTCCCACATATTTAGATACTTTTTTAGATTGGGTATTATTTATTCTTAAGTGGTAAGGATTTTGGGAAGAATTAAGCACAGCCCTGGCCTAATGGTGATAAAAGATGAGGCAATTCCAAAATGTATGGCAATTCCAAAATATTTGGGGTAGATTTACAAGTGTGTCTAAATCTCCCTTGCCTGTGAAGCCCAATGCACGCTTGGATCACGCTCAGGAGGCTACTACTCATTGGGGGTTATTTACGAAAGGCAAATCCATTTTGCACTGCAAGTGCACTTGGAAGTGCAGTCACTCTAATTCTAAGGGGTAGATCTGAAATTAGTGGAAGCTCTGCTGATTTTATCATCCAATCGTGTCCAAGCTATAATGCTGTTTTTTATTTTCATTGCATGTCCCCCTCAGATATACAGCGACTGCACTTTCAAGTGCACGTTCAATGCAAAGTGGATTTTCCTTTAGTAAATAACCCCTTTTGCCTGTTTTAACCCCATTTTTTTGCGCGTGGCCATGGGACTTTTGCGGCACTTCCCCATTGATTTGAATATGTGGTGTTTGGTGGGCTTGCAATTTGCCAATCACTACAAGTTGCAGCGGATGCCAATCTCAGCATCTCTGTCCCCTGCCTATTGCAGTTTTTAGTGGGGGACCATTGCCATGTAGCAAAAATGCAATTCAACCACACATTTCTGCCATCCTCCAACCGCAAGTCTAGAAGGATGCCTTACAGTTGTCACTATAACAGGAACAGAGAAGAACTCTTCCAATAGGGACATGTATTCTGATGACAAATGTCTCAGGGAGTGGCTTTCACCTATCTTTAGAGTGATTATCTATCTATGTCCTTGGGATAGGAAACAGGACAGGGACAGCATAACAAAATTATTCTTTACTAAATTCAAAACTAAAACAAATTCTGGGTTTAGACATACTTTAAAGGCAAGAGCCCACACTTTAACACTGGGCACTATTATAGCTACTATATTAACACTGAGCACTACATGCATTGGTATGAACATTGGGTATTAGTATTCAAATCACCATACTACATCATCATACCAGGAAGCAAAATTGAATGTATGTAGTGGAGTGTGAGATTGCACAGTCATGATCTAGAACCCCACAGACCCTAGTCAGACTATTAGCAACTTTTCCAGCTTTTGTTTTAATGAAAATGCAAGGCTCCACACAATAAATGATTAAAGCGGTGCTGTATTCTGTACTAATTACTGCTGCACAGTCTTATCTGATCTGTGTTATGGCCACTTTCCTTTAACCTACATTATTCAGGATCATCACATCATCTCAGAAATCTGCCCTTTGTTCTAATTAGCTGAATAAACAATGCAAATACAACTTCTTTCATTTATACCATAACAAGCTCCTAAATTCTGCAATATTTTACAGAAGGACTTTTTTTTTTTAAGGAGGAACAAATACACATTATAGACATTTCCTTAGTGAAATTTACCTCCATTTATGGCTGCATAAATGGGATACAGAATATGAGACAGACTGATTTTATCTAACTGAAATTTATTTTTTATCATAAAAAAAAAAAATTAGGGTTGATTTACCAAGACTGGAGAGTGCAAAATGTGGTGCAGCTGTGGATGGCAGCCAATCAGCTTCTAACTTCAGCTTTTTCAATTAAGCTTTTCAATTAAGCTTCATTATACATTGGCAGATCGGCACAATCCCGCGAGCCGTTGTAGCTATACGTCGGCTCCTTTAAGAAGGATAGCAGGCACTCGCTGCACTGTGGGAGTGTTGATGCTCGTGGCCCATGGTTGCGATGACTGCCAGCCACGAGCGATTGCAGGCACGAGAGGCAGAACAGGGACGTGTGCGTGTAAACACACAAATCCCTGTTCTGTTCTGTGAGGAGAAACAGATCGTGAGTTCCTAATAGCTAGGAACCCCTATCAGTCACTTCCTCTAGTTCAGTCCCCTCCCACTACAGTTAGAAACACACACCGGGAACACAGTTAACCCATCGATTGCCCCCCTAGTGTTAACCCCTTCCCTGCCAGTGACATTTTTACAGTAATCAGTGCTTTTTTTTAGCACTGATCGCTGTATAAATGCCAATGGTCCCAAAAGTGTGTCAAAAGTGTCCGATGTGTCCGCCATAATGTTGCAGTCCCATAAAAATTGCAGATTGCCGCCATTACTAGTAAAAAAAATAATAATAATAAAAATTCTATAAATCTATCCCCTATTTTGTAGACACTATACATTTTGCGCAAAACAATCAATATACGCTAAAAAAAACGGCGATATTTATTATAGCAAAAAGTACAAAATATTGTGTTTTTTTCAAAATTTACGCTATCTTTTTGTTTTTCGCGCAAAAAATAAAGGACGCAGAGATGATCAAATATCACCAAAAGAAAGCTCTATTTGTGGGGAAAAAAAAGGCGTCAATTTTGTTTGGGTGCAGCGCTGCAGGACCGCGCAATTGTCAGTTAAAGTGACCCAGTGGCAAATCGGAAAAAAATGGCCTGGTCATTCAGTAGCCAATTCTTCCGGGGCTGAAGTGGTTAACGTGAACCTGGAATATTTATCCCATTGAAAATAGAACTGTATTCTGATTCTCTCTCTTGTAATTACTTATATACTAAACCACAGTCCTTCAAAGTTGTAATAGAAATCTATGTTGTCTATATCTGCGGTAAGTGGATTCAAGGCTGCATGTTTACATCTACTTGTACTGTACTGTACTTTTTTTTTTAATAACGTCATATTTGTTGTATGAAACCCTGAAAAATTGAAGAACTCTGTTCTTCTCCAATGAAGAATACCCTGATGGAAAAATGTAACCTGCGCCCACATCATGCACATTAAGTTTTTAAATATTCCCGAACAAGCTGTAAAATCACTTTAAAACAAGCCTTTGTTCACCTCTGTATCTACAAGCAATGTGGAGAAAATACATGTTCAAAGTTCACAACACAGGTATTGAAATTTTAGCTTTATCAGAGAGCAGATCTTGGCAGGCTGCCACTTCTCAAATGAAAACCAGCAACAGGTGCTTATAAGCTTTTAGAAAAGACTAAAACCATCATAGCCTTTGCTGTGATCTTTGAGAATAAATAACTTCACGTAAGCAGCTAGAGAGGTCAGTGGTGGTTTGCTTTAAAGCTATTTAACCACCTCAATACAGAGCACTTACACCCCCTTCCTGGACTGTGACAGGTACTCGGGTACTCAGATGAACTGGGACAGGTACTCATATGGACTGTGACAGGTACTCAGGTACTCTGGTACTCATGTGGACTGTGAGAGGTACTCATATGGACTGTGACAGGTACTCTGGTACTCAGATGAGCTGTGACAGGTACTCAGGTACTGTTACTCATATGGACTGTGACAGGTACTCGGGTACTCAGATGAGCTGTGACAGGTACTCAGGTACTCTGTTACTCATATGGACTGTGACAGGTACTCATATGGACTTTGACAGGTACTCAAGTACCCAAGTACTGAGATGAACTGGGACAGGTACTCAAGTACTCAGGTGTTTTTCCTAATACTTTAAAAAATGCTCCAACCAATAATACCAAATATCAAATTGAAATCAAAAGGCACATAGAGTTTTGGCAGTTGTCTCTAACACTGTCACTTGATGCTTTTTCTAGTGCATCTCTTCTGAGAAACTGGATGACTGATGAATGACCTCTTTAACTCTTTTACTTAAGAAAAAGACTAGCAAGGCCACATGCAGATTTTTCACCAAACCATGGCCAAAATTTGGATATTGTACATTTAGGTCTCATGCACACAGGGCATCTGCCTAGCTCTCCTACACGCTTTTATCCCAGGCAGCAGCGTTGTGGCAGAAAAAATGCTGGACGCGTCTAGACACATTTAGGTGCATCAAGCGATTGGCTGTTAATTCATTTAATTGGCCAGAATAATCATTTATTCTGGACATTGAAATTAATGAATGCTCCATCGCTTGACGTGCCTACTGTCATCAAAGGTTTTTTTATGCCAAAACCCTGCTGCTCCTGGATGCTCTGACAGTGTTTTTTTTTCTGCCCCAAAGTGCCTCTAAACACCTATGTTTGTATGGGCACATGGCTAACATGGAGGGGCATTTAGAGGCAGAACAAAAAATGCCAGATGCATTAGATTGGAATGTTTATGGCCAGCTTTAGGTGTTTCACATTAATTAAAAAAAGAAAATGTCCTCAAATAATAACAGATGTGAAATACATCCATGTATATCAAATTGTCCAATTTTACATATTGCATGTCCAGGGGTAGGATGTCCAGGGGTAGGATGCCCAGGGGTAGGATGTCCTGGGGTAGGCACTGAACAGCAGGTCTGGGTTTAAGTTATGTTGCTTCTAGGTTCTTTCTAAACACAGCATTTTGTGTGATCTGAAATGTTTGTGATTTGCACAGTTCTCAAGACCGTTGTACAAATACCTTTGCTGTACATATAACCTAAAGGCAAATGCAAATATCTTTTAGATGTGACAGCATGCAGTTCCCACAAGGTACTTCCCATTGTTGCCACTGAGGCACTTTTATTGATGCGCAAGTTGTCTGGTAGTGGGGTGTCAATTTTGGGGCATTTGTTAGCTAAAATGTCAAAGAAGCTATAGACTTATCAACAAAGTCAAAGCAGAATTAGAAGGGAACACATAAGTTTAAAATAGCTGCCGAGTTCTCTTGAAGAAGACATCAGAAGTTGGAAACAGGCAACTATAGGTGCCTAGACATACTCATACTCTTCTTACCCACCCAGGATACTCTGAATTATAGTCAATATATATGTGCTGGCTTAAAAGATATGTATTTTTTTCTTTTAAACAAACATGTCACATTTACCTCCTCTGTGTGGTTGGTTGTGCACAGAGTGACCCCGATCTTCCTCTTCTGGGGTCTCTCAGTGGTGCTCCTGACTCCTCCTCTTCTGGAATGCCCAGTCAGAGAAGCACTCTCCCTCTGGGCTCCCATGTCCTGCTGCTGCATCCATTGACACAGACAGCAGGAGTCGGCTGCGGGTGTGCTTGTCCCCAACGCAGGAACGATTGGATTCAGGTAATTAAAAGGGGGGTTCTGGGGGGCAGGTGCAATACAAGAGGTTTTTCACCTCAGTGCATGAATGCATTAAGGTGAAAAACCGTGAAGGTTTACAACACCTTTAAAGCGGGAGTCCGCCGGGAGTTCCGCCGTTTTTTTTTTTTTAAAAGCCAGCAGCTACAAATACTGCAGCTGCTGACTTTTAAAATAATAAAACTTACCCGCCCAGCGTGCCCGCGATGTCGGCACCCGAAGTCGATCTCTCGATCGTCTCTCAGGTGCTGCCGCTGCCATCTTGGGTATGGGAATCAGGAAGTGGAGCCTTTCGGCTTCATTTCCCGGTTCCCTACTGCACATGCGCGAGTCGCGCTGCGCAATAAGGATGGTCCCCACTGTCTCTGGGATCCGTGTGTTTCCCAGCAGGCAGTGGGGGACTTTCGGAAAGGGGCTTAGATTCTGCGGAAAGGGGCGTACCTTCTGCAGAATCTACGCCTGAAGTGGGTGCAGATACCTGTACTGTACAGGTATCTGCACCCCCCTCCCCCCTGAAAGGTGCCAATTGTGGTGCCGGAGGGGGGGGGGGGGGATTCCAATGAGCGGAAGTTCCACTTTAGGGTGGACCTCTGCTTTAACTTTTTGTTCTAGTACACTTGAGTCAGAACTAAATGGGGGGACAGGCTACCTGCTCAGTACTTAAAGTGGTTGTAAACCCTTACAGGCCACTTTTCGCTACAGGTAAGTCTATAATAAGGCTTACCTGTAGCTACCCAGGATATCTCCTAAACCTGCACGGTTTAGAACAAATCCCCTATATTTGCATGTGCCGACGTTATCGGTACATGCACACTGACACAAACTGAAGCAATGGCACGTATATGCACGTATGTGCCATTACTTCAGTAAGTGTGCCATTACCCCGTGCATGCACAGGAATGATGCCATTGTGGATCCGGCAAATCACATCGCTGGAGCCACGATACCCAGAAGTAATCCCCGAGAGTGCTGTCGCCGGCCACAGCGATGTACGGACACTGCAGCGAGGGCTTCAGTCTCAGGTACGTATTACATAATGATATGCTATGCATACTAGCTCATTATGCCTTTGTCTTGCAGGTGTTTTTTTTTTTTTTTTTTTTTTTAAATGGGTTTACAACCACTTTAAAGCTGGGTTTAACTATACCAATTTTTGCATAGATACATTGGTCCAGCTTGGACCAATGTAAGCATGCATGTGCCACACCTGTGGGATCCCCCTGGAAGCTGGAAATCACTGTAGTAGGCACCCTAGTTCAGTGATCTTCACTTGAGTCAGGGTACAGTGCTGAGCCGCTGCCCTGCTGAAAAGTGAACACAGGAGGTCACTCACTTGGTAGGGGTGCCATTTAAGGAAAAATGTGCCCTTTTTCAATGATTGCAGAGCATTCTCTGATTAAATGAGGTGGGGGGGGCAGTGATGCTACAGTCTCCATCTTTACATCCGAGTGTTCGAATGACCCCTACTTACGAACGGGGCTTGAGTGATGTCACTGCCGGCTGACGCCTTGCTGGAGTGAACCGTACCTCCATTCCTGGCCTGGCTGCAAAGTTAAGGGGCCCCCTCGTCATCCTGCCTGCCCATCCACAGGCCTGGTACGGTCCGGTGGCCTGCCAGGCCGCTAAAACTGCCTATCATGGCCACGGCCTAGTGCGACCTAGTGCGGCCTAGTGAAGCCTCCAATATCCCTGGTTTTTCCTGCTCCGCTGCCTGTGGAGATGCACCGTGGCTGGCCGGCCTGGACTTGGATCACTTTTAAAATGTGTCCTCCCCTTTCTCCCCCCCCCCCATATACCTCTGTCTGCTGTCTCCTGTCCCTGCTGCCAATGTAAACAGTGAGAGGGGAGAGCTGTGATCCTCCCCTCTCAGCTGTGACAGGAAATCTAGCACAGTGACTCCTGTTTTGGAGGTGACAGGGTCAATAAAGAGAACCTGTCACCTCCAATTGCTATCACACAGGGAATTGTTTTCTCCTGTGTGATAGCAATAAAGTTAAGTGAAATTTTTTTTATAAAAAATAAAAAAATAATAAGAAATAATAATTCAATTAATAAAATAAAATAAATAATTAAAAAGAGTAAAGAATAAGAAAAATAATATTAAAAATAAGAAAATTATACTTTTTTCCGACTTACAAACAAATTCAGCTACAAACAGTCCCTATCCTGTTTGTAACCCGGGGACCCCCTGTACTTTACATTCATTGAGAAAATGAAAAGTGTTCTCTAAATGGCGCCTGTGCCATGTGGGTAAACTCCTATCTTCAGTAAGCAACAATGCAACTGCTTGGCATGGGACCTGGGATCCAGCAGCAATCACTGTAGTAGTGGTGCCTACCACAGGGATTTCCAGTTTCCACGGGGAACTTCTTGGTATGACACAAACATACCTAGATTGGTCAAAGTAATGTGAAATCTGGCATATCTAAAGTTCAGATTTAAAGCAACAATTTAGTAAAAAGCATTACTATAGCACCTTTTAAAAGAAGGCTAGCATTGGCAGGCATAGCGGCAGAGCCTCGAGGATGGGGCCATCTTTTTTTTTTTATATAAATTGGAGATTAACATATTGGCCTGCAAGCTGCTTTGGGATCTCACAGAACTTCTTTTTGAACCACATCTGATGGGCTTGATCTGGATGGGACTTTTTTGCTCTTGGAATTTTTTGGCTGCAGTGCACACTTGGGCCTTTATCTCAATCCACATTCTTTTTTCTATCACTGTAGCAGTTTGTGGTTTATCCTAGGGTAATATCAGATTTCTTGTTTTCCTCTCTCCCCCTGAATTTGACGCCACATGCACATTGAGATACATTGTTGTGTGGTCTTCTGAGGAAGCATCAACATTGTGAAATGATTTGGGACCTACAACAGTTTTCCGGCATTCCCTATTATTTTGTTTATGGATAAGCATGGAAATGTGTAATATACTGTATATACAGGTCAAACAGGGCTTGGCAGGAAGTAATGCCTTTTCCAGGGATGGGATTGCCATATCTAATAGTTTAAATGATTTTAACTTATGGATCAATATCGTTTTTGTAAATTGTATATCAAGGTCAAGTGCTTTTATTTCTTGGATTTAGGTTTAAATCTAAAAAGTCCCTATTTTCTTTTTTCACTTTGTTTCCTTGGTACATTTGGGATGTGGTGCTAATATTACCAAGTTATGTTTCCCATATGCTGCTCTTAATAAAGCAGTAAATATCCACCCTTCATGTTGACTGCACCATGGAACAACATTCTGTTTATTAAAACTGGACCTCTGTCACAAAACTGATACTTTCTATAGTGTCAATCTCCTGAGTTGCCCACAGTTCTCATTGGTTCCTCCCCTTGACCTCATGTCACTTCTGTGGTCTACACTGATGCGTGGTCATAGGGGGGATCCATTGGGATCTGCAGTAGATTGATGTCGCCAGGCTTGTTTGTATTCCAGCAGACTTCTGGTAACAGTTCTAATCATCAGAGCAGAGTGGGACACCAAGTGAGTATGTATTACCTTCTTTACAGGTAACAGAGATTACAGTAATATTTTTGTAACAGGGTCACATTTACTTTAAATGCTTTATGCAGTCATTGCTGTAGTTGTCAAGTACACCTATCAGTTTTTTGTCAATAATGGTAATAGCAATCTGGGAATCCCTTTTGTTCACCTTTCCTAATGAAAGAGAGTTATTCTTAATGACACCCACTGCAGATTCCTTGCTGTTTTTCGCATACAGAAGTATGAAAGTATTTTTGCCAAATTAATTTTTATCACAGTTACATTAATTTACTACATGGTGACTTCACCGCGATTCAGTCAGATTCAGACTTGCCTTAGAATTTGGAATGTGACTAGTGATATATCAAGGAGAGAGTAGTGCCGCACACGCTACCTGACTTTCCGGCAGACTAGGTCCGACAGTCTTCCCGACAGACTTTCGGCAGAGTTCAGACGGACTTTCTGAATGAATGGACTTGGCCACACACGAACGAAAAGTACTTTCTAAAGTCCGTTCGTTTTCAACTTGATTACGTAAACGGGACTAAACAAGGAAGTTCAATAGCCAGTAGCCAATAGCTGCCCTTGCATCGTATTTGCTCCGTCACTAGCACACAGACGAACGGTTTTCCCTATTTTAGTCCGTTGAATTGAGTCTGTCGGATAGATTTGAAACATGTTCTATTTCTATATCTGTCTGATATTTTTTTTGAAAAACAATTGGACTAGCCCACACATGATTGGATTGTCGGACCTAGTCTGCCGGAAAGTCCGGTCGTGTGTACGCGGCATAAGTGTCACAAAGCAGACCCGCCAATGCCAGAAATTACAATTATTGTATAATTTCAGCCACTTTAGGGATTCTGTTCTCTTTCGGATGAGCAAACATAGTGGAAATCTTCACTCATACACAGACCAAAATTGAAACAAGAAAAGGGGATATTACCTTTTCCCACTCTAATCAAAACAAAAAAGTCTGTCGCTCCACTCCATTGAATTGAGTAAATCTTTTTGACTTGACATAGGTGCAGAATTTCCTGGATAGCATTATTAGTTTACTGATTATTTTAATTCTTCTCTGAATTAGTTCTTTTAGTCATAATTGTCATGGGATCCCCCTCCCACCGTGCTCCGGTTGTCTCCGTCGCTTACCGGAGCCGTCGCTAGCGGTGGAGCCGATCTGTTCCTCTCCTCACTGCTTGGGTGACAAGTGAGGTAAAGATGGTCACCTCTCTGCTCCATAGCATTGAAGGGTGGAAGCAACTTCAAATGTCACTTCCGCCCAATGCTCTTGAAGGTGATTTTTTTTTTTTCAAATTAATTTTTTTTTTTATTGCATTCTATTGTAAATATGAGATCTGATATCTTTTTGACCCCAGAGCTCACATTTAAGATGTTCTGCCATGCTTTTTTTTCTATTACAAGGAACTTTTTATTCCTTTTAATAGGATTAAAAGTGACCCATTTTTTTTTTTTTTTTAAAAGGACAGTGTCAAAATAAAAAATAAAAAGTTAAATAAATAAGAAAAAAAAACGCAGAAGTGAACGCATACTTAAGTCGCACCCGCATATGAAAACAGTGTTCAAATCACACATGTGAGGTATCGCCGCGATTGTTAGAGTGAGATCAATAATTCTAACCTTAGACCTCCTCTGTAACTTAAAACTAGTAACCTGTAGAAATGTTTAAAACGTCGCCTATCAAGATTTTTGAGGGTAAAAGTTTGTCGCCATTCCACGAGCGGGAGAAATTTTGAAGCATGACATGTTGGGTATCAATGTACTCAGCGTAACATTATCTTGCACAATATAGAAAAAAATTTGCTAACTTTAATGTTGTCTTATTTTTTTATTCAAAAAAGTGTATATTTTCAAAAAAAAGTGCAATTGGAAAACCGCTGCGCAAATACGGTGTGACATAATGTATTGCAAAATCCACCATTTTATTCTCTAGGGTGTCTGAAAAAAATAATAAATAATAAAGTAATTTTCTAGCAAAAAAAATATATATTTTAACTTGTAAACACAGAGTCTGAAAAATAGGCCCGGTCCTTAAGTAGTTAAATTGTAGACACCATGAGATGCTTCAGGTTTCTGCAAACCTTCAGAAAATAGCAGTCCTATATGAGACCCAAGTCCTGGAGCCCAAACCTACAAACATGAATGCTTCCTGGTATTGTTGATGGCTGATTTGTCTTCTTTTGCCCCCATGAAACTGCCTGTTAACCAGTGATGAGCCAAAAATGTATTTCTAAAGTACAGGTTCACTTTAAGCTTACTAAAGGAATCTCGTTTTCCTTTTTTTTATTGTTAGAAAGAATAAGCATTTCTCTCACGTAGCAATCATTTCTGATTCATCACCAGCAGCATATAACTTTCCACTCTGTGGCACCAGGCATGTTAATGAATCCCTTCCAGACAATCTCTAGTTAGCTCATGCTGGTTGACATGCTGTTGCCTCGCCAACATAGACTGTTGTCTGAGCACATGGAAAACAGCCGTAAAACTACATAAAACCTGCCATGAAATACAAGGTGCATTATGGGATGCAATAGGAAATCAATAAACTACCTCAAGCCTTTATATTGCTGTTATGTGTATATAGTTGGATACTTTTTAACAAAAATTCCAGCAAGAATTACAATAATTTATGGAACTTTTAATATTATCTACAAAACATTATCTTCTTTTTTTGCAATAAGAAAATGTATTCAATTAACCTCAGTCTTTTTTTCAAATTTCACATAACTCTTGGAACTGATTTAGTAAGGCTTTCATGATGCTTCTAGACTGGGGTGCTGGACTGGACTGGGAGTCTACCTCTTGGAAGAACTATTTGTTATTGCAGAAAATGCTTATAGGAGACTTCAGTGGATTATAAGTGTAAATCACTTCTTTCAAAATGATTAAATATATTGAATTCCAATGTGAAAAAACACTAATGTAAGGAACATTCTTACTCCCAATGACACCTGAAGGGAATTCGTACTCCAGCTCACACCTACAGTATGTAAGGAGCATTCCTACTCTCATTGACACCATCTGTATGTAAGGAGCATTCCCTCTCCCAATGACACCTATGTAATGGGCATGCCTAATCCAACTGATTCCACTGACACCTTCATAAATGCCATTCCTACTTACATTACACATCTATAAGTGGCATTACTACTCAAACTGACACCTATGTAAGGGGCATTCCTATTCCCACTAACACCTATGTAAGGGGTGTTCCTACTCAAACGTACACATTATATTATTGCGCGTTACCCATTTGTCACCAGTGTATTATCAGGCTTGCACATTTCTAACCAAACTTTGTCAGAGTTGACCATTACATTACCTTAACATTGTTAAGCCAGTGCTGCTTGCCTAAATGACTATGCTAGTTTAATTTAATCTTTGGTAGTACTCGCACTACCAAACCCCACTCCTAAATACTCAGATATGTTGGCCACACCTCCTATTTACTGCATGAGCTATGCTTCTCCTGATTAATTTTGTTATATTCTTTGTGCCACCACCCTCTCTCGACCTAAATCTCAGGCTCATACAGTCAAAGCATTTCCAGGTATGCAGAAAAGCATGTAATGGAAGGGTTTCATTTTTTTTTAAAGTGATCCTTTGTTTAGGTGTATGTGTATCTGTAACTTGCACTGTATACCACACTTGCATCAATTGTGGCATATATGTAAAGTGTATACAGTGTGCAAAAATGTGTGAAGACCATTTAAGAAGAAAAGAGTGTTTGCCCGCTAAAATTTCATATAAGTCCCATATCCAGGCACAAAGCCTGGGTGGCCAGGAAAGGAGGGGGTAGCATGTGTGCCTTCCCCTCTCCCTGAACCAAGCCTTCCCTCCTTGCAATGCATTTTGCCCTCAATGTTCAGGCTCCAAAGGGCCTCAACCTCACATCATGTATCATAAAAGAAATGTGGGGTTTGTGGGGAGAAGCTTATCAGAATTGGAAAACCCCCTATGGAAATAAGGGGACCCTTTTCAGGTAAATGACTACAGGGTACATAGTACTCTTTGTTACTACTAATTCATGCAAAACATGTAAAACGAAAATAAAGACACCCACAAAAACAATAGATTGTGGTCTGGCCCCCTCCTCCTTCCTTCCCGTATTGGGAAAGGTTGTACAACATGATCTGTGAATTGGGGAAAGTCTGATGAATGACAAGAACTTCATACATTTACCAATGTGGCCCTTGAACAATTACACATTGTCCATCACAATTATTAGTTACCTAAGTGGATAGCTGCAAACAGTTGGCAGGTAAATCATGCAAAGATAAAATATTAGCAGAAACGGTCTTAATGATTTTTTTTTTTGTAAGCGATCTTTGTATGGGAACTTTTCATTTTTACCTGGTGATTTCAGCAGTTTCTCTAAGATTTTCAACTCACGTAGCTAAAAACAAAACTTTTTTCTCATGCTACATTTTGAAGCACATGAACACATTGGCCAATTAACTGTGTTCCATGCTGATTCCTAATAACAACTGCACCTAAAACTTTTTTTCTTATCTCTGCAAACAACTTGTTATTCCCATCTACAAGATGGAAGCATCTTAAGATTCTTCCCGCTGTGCTCCAGTAGACAACATTTTGCACAGTCCAAACATCTTCAAAATTCCTAAAACATTCTTAAAATGTCGATATTAATTGTAACTCACCTTTGCTATTAACCATTAATTGACTAAAAGAGCATCAGGCACATATACCACAGTAAACATGAAAAGAACAATGTATGCCTAGCATACAGTATGTGTGATCAATGAGTTCATTAAAACCACTTCTCATCCAACAGGATTGCTCCTTTATGACCAGAGCAGTTTTAAGGCTTTGGAGCTGCCATGTTTTTCTGCCTTTAATCATTTGTCTACACCTCAATCGGTAGTTCAGGGATGCCCTGCATTGTTAGCCCCACCCTCCTTCTTTATGCTTTAGGCTGCATTCTCCACATATACAGTCATGGACAAAAATATTGGCACCCCTGCATTTCTGTCAGATAATGCACCAATTCGCCCAGAAAATTTTTGCAATTATAAATGTTTAGACATTCTCATGTTTTTTTCTTTTGCTTGTATTGGTATGACACAAAAATGTAGAGAAACAAAAAAAAAAATCTAACACATTCCATGCAAAACTCCAGAAATTGATTGGACAAATTATTGGCACCCTCTTTTTAAAATTTGGTATCACACTCCTTGGAAAAAAATAACTAAAAACAATTGCTTCCTGTAACCATCAATAAGTTTCATATACTGGAATTTTGGACCTCTCTTCTTTCACCAACTGCTCCAGGTCTCTCAGATTGGAAAGGATACTTTTTCCAACTGCTATTTTGAGATGTCTCCACAGGTATCTTAACTTTATGACCCTGGGCCCTACATTGCACCCCAAAATTCTTTGGTAGTCTTCAGATTTCATAATGCTATGCTCATGGTCAAGACATCCAGTGCCTGAAGCAGCAAAGCAACCCCAAAACATCAGTGAGCCTCCACCATGTTTGACTGTAGGGACTGCATTCTTACGTTTAAAGGCCTCATTTCAGGAGAATGATGGGCTTAACCAAAAAGCTGTAATTTTGTTTCATCTGTCCATAGCACATTCTCCAGAAAGGATTTTGGCTTCCTCAGGTACATTTTAGAAAACTCTTTGATACATTTTTCTCTTTTGACCATGTCTAAGGAGATTGGCAACAGGGCCATGGGCTGTAACCTTCTTGGCAATGTTGCGCACAGTGGACACAGGAACATTAATCTCTGGACTTGTAACCTTGAGATTGTCCATGCTTTTCCACAATTTTTGCTCTCAAATCCTCAGACAATTCTTTGCCGCTCTTTCTCTTCTCTATGCTCCTTGTGGCACACAGAGAAACACAACAGAAAGGTTGGGTACAATTTTCACCATTTTAACTGGTTGCTGGTGTGA
This sequence comes from Lithobates pipiens, assembly GCF_037356315.1. Taxonomy (NCBI): domain Eukaryota; kingdom Metazoa; phylum Chordata; class Amphibia; order Anura; family Ranidae; genus Lithobates; species Lithobates pipiens. The sequence continues at coordinate 509,875,332 of NW_027507758.1, forward strand.
TTTATATATTGTCAGCACCTGTTAATACAGGTGAGATTAATTACAAATTACAGGACCATCACAAACTTGGAATACAATTATTTCTTTCAATTTTGAGAAGGGGCCAATAATTTTGTCCAGTCCATTTTTGGAGTTTTGCATGGAATGTGTCAGATTTGGGTTTTTGTTTCTCTGCTTTTTTGTGTCATACCAATACAAACAAAATAAATAAACATGAGAACGCCTGAACAATTGGAACTGCAACAATTTTCTGGGCAATGTGGTGCATTATCTGATAGAAATGCAGGGGTGCCAATATTTTTGACCACAACTGTATATACTTCTTGAACTGGACATATATATTTTTTGATTCCATCCAATGATCATCTGTATGATCTGAACAAGTTTGGATCAAAGCTTTCTATAATCTGCAAGACATCATTTGGATTGAGTCATTGTCTGCTAACTCTACTGTGACTGTAAGTTACAGCTATCTCATGACAAATGGATCATTTATAGAGATCACACTTTAGTGCTTAGATTTGGAAGGCAGAACTAAAGCTGTGACAGTTTGTCTGACAATGATTCATTTGCTTTTATATTTTACCCAACTAATCTTGATATATAGAGTATTATTCTGATATAATATTTTAACAGATAATTTTTCTGGATGAAAAAAATAGGCCAAAAATATGAAAAAAAACATGTTTATTATACAACAAAACCATGGGGTATCTCTGTTTCAAAGTAATGTAAAATATAGAGCGATTATTTATTTTCCACTGTTATAAAGTACCTGAGAAATTTGAAAACTAGGTTAAGGACCAGTGCATGGGAAAGTTGTTTTTTTGCTACTTATCTGCTAATAATTGGTCGGTGTATTGACCCCCAGTGACTCTCAAGGCTGACACAGTGATTACATAACAAAGAAGCAGACAGGCTGGATCTGGGCTATTACCTTGTGACCACAGTTGTCTACTCCAGGATCTAAGCCTAAGGGGCACACTTGAAAGCACACATGAAATTACATAAACCTAGGGGCACAGTCACCCATGTGAATGAGTGAAAATAGCACACTGACTATATTAATCACTACCTTTTACAGTATACACACAAGGAAGCACCGCTCTAACTGTGAGAACCTCCGTTTAGAGTAGTTGATTACTGGTACCTCTACACCAGGTGCTCAGGTTTAGACGACCTCCCACTCGTCACCAACACAGGATAAGGATATATAGAAAGAACCCGCACTCTTGTATCCATCCAATTTCTTTATTCGATTATCACCAAGTACAAGGTAACTGCTACCTTTTACAGCACAGACCAACAAACAAGAGAAAAGAGAGATTATTTTATGCTTCTTGACCTAAAATGAGTCTTTTGACTCCTCTCATCATTCCAAGTGAGACTTCATATTCTGCATTTAAACACAAATGTCAAGATGTGGACAGATGAGGGAAATTAAATCTAAAATATGTTATCACCATATACATTTTTAGGCTTAATGTCACCCCTCCCCCTTTACAGTGCTGTCCAAGAGATGCATTATAGTAAATACAACTGAACATTTTCTTTTTCTTATTTGTGGTACAAACATTTTTTTTTTCCAGAAAAGAGTGAAACATTGTCATGTACTGCAACATTTACTGAGTAAATTATAATGTTTTATTCAGCCATGAAAGTTGAATAATAACATAATATTTTACTCACTACATTTTACTGAAAAATATAATGTTTTTAGTCAAGTTCTTGTTGTTAATGAAATCATTGTAATTTACTCAATGCGTAATGATTTGCAATATTATAAGGGAGTACAAAACTGCCAAAAAGAACTTGAAAAAAATGTTAAAGATAAATACCAGCTTAAACAGCGTGATTTAAAATGCAAAAGTGCTGGGTCTCCTATACTAAAATATGGTTTGAATGAATGAATTAATTTATCATGGCATACAGTAAAACATATATCTGCATTGGTTGCAACCCCAAAAAAATAGCTTACGCACAACGCTTCTTAAGGAGGTCTAAATTCTAACTGTAAATAGGTCCAAAGTTCTTTGTTCCCCCATTCCAGAATCTGCTTTTTATTTGCTGCTGAGAGAGGCTTTAAGCACTTAAGGACCGGAAGATTTGCCCCCTTAATGACCAGGCCATTTTTTTGCGATTGACTGCATCAATTTAACTGACAACTTGCATGGTCATGCGACGCTGCACCCAAACAAAATTGCCGTCCTTTTTTTCCCACGATTGGAGCTTTTGTTTGGTGGCATTTGATCACCTCTGCAATGTTTATTTTTTGCGCTATAAACAACAAAAATGCTACAATTTTGAAAAAAAAATACTATTTTTTACTTTTTGCTATAATAAATATCCCACAAAAAATAAAAATAAAAAAGTCTTCATCAGTTTAGGCCAATTTCTATTCTTCTACATATTTTTGGCAAAGAAAAATCACAATAAGTATATATGGATTGGTTTGTGTAAAAGCGTTTACAAAATAGGGGATATATTTATGGCATTTTTAGTAATGTCGGTGATCAGCAATTTTTAGAGGGATTGCAACATTGCAACAGATCGGACACTTTTGACACTTTTTTTGGGACCATTGACATTTATACAGCGATCAGAGCTAAAAATAGCCACTGATTACTGTATAAATAACACTGGCAGAGAAGGGGTTGACACTAGGGGGCAATCAAGGGGTTAAGTGTGTCCTAGGGAGATGTTTCTAACTGTGGTGGGAGTGTATTGACAGGGAGTAGATCACTGATCACTAGGAACAGCAGATCTCTCTCTACTTCCCTAACAGATGGGGATATGTCTGTTTACATCGGCAGATCCCCATTCTGGCTCTCGGAGGAGCGATCGTGGTGTCGTACAGCTACGGCAATTCACACAGTGGAGCCAACCTGCCGCCGTATAACAACTAGAGGTTGATCAAGGGGTTAAGTGTGTCCTAGGGAGGTGTTTCTAACTGTGGGGTGAGTGTACTGACAAGGGGTAGAGAGAGATCACTGTTCATGAGCACTAGGAACAGCAGATCTCTCTCTACTTCCCTGATAGAATGAGGATCCCCATTCTGGCACTCTGAGGAGCAATCATGGGTTGTACAGCTACGGCGATTCACACAGGGGAGCCAACCTCCTGCCGTATAACAACAACGGCTGGTCGGCAAGTAGTTAAAGGTTTATGAGGAAAGATGCAGCGCTCTCAACAGAGGCAATCCAATCCTAGTATGCAATCTGCAGCACAGGTGCCAAGACTCAGTATGTCTTCCCACACTAAATACAACATATAAGAGAGAAGAGCCGGCATAGCTATGACTAAGGATCCTGACAAAATACGCAAGTTGTTTGCGTTTTAATGCTCAAAAGTAGCCAACAAATTTTTGTATCAAAGACGTTGGCATTGCCAGCTCTTCTCTATTATATAGGATTGAAAGGCTGTTGCTCACAAAGTCTTTAAAATCACATAACAATTATATGATAGGCACTAGGATGGAGAGGGGGACCACAGGGTGCTTAGTTACAGTTAAAGAGAAAATTCCCTTTAACTGTAGTTGATATGTTGGTTTGTCTACACAGTACAAATGGTTTCACAGAGCTGGGCACTGGAGCCTGAGATCCAAGATTTCAGCAGTGGGTGAATTTAGTTTTATGGTGCCACCCATTCACATAGACTGTGCTCTGCTTCTTCAAAAAAATGGGCATATCCATAACGATTCGGATCAAACTGCAATTATATCAATAGGAGTTGTTTTCTGAATAGCTGCCATGTTTTATTGTACTTTACTCATTAATATTTCCCTAATTTATTTAATTAATTAATTTATAATAGGTACTTATATAGCACCATCAATTTACGCAGCAATTTACATATATACTATACATTCACATCAGTCTCTGCCCTCAAGGAGCTTACAATCTAAGGTCCCTAATTCATATTCATACATGCACACACTAGAGCCAATTTAGACAGGAGCCAATTAACCTATCAGCATGTCTTTTGAGTGTGGGAGAAAACCGGAGTACCCAGGTTTATCGATTAAGCCTGTATGATTTGTACCAGACCTCAGAGCACTATCCTAAGTTTCCCAGAGAAGATTTAGCTATTGGTAATGGATTTGAGAGGCTAAACCTTATTTTTTAAGTCTCGAGCTGCCACCATAGCCAAAGTGGATAATGCAAACACCGAATATTCTCTATCTCTACTGTCAGTACTGTCTTTAAGATGTTGGTTAAAAAAAATTGTGTTCCACAATGATTTTGCTATGGGGCCCCATCACACATAGTTACGGTCCTGGGCTAACTTTACTGTAAATTGGCTGTTCAGCTGTGCATAATTGCTAGAGAACAGATTGACATGCTTCCTGCATACCAGATAAATACCAAACACCAGAGTCTAGCAGGCCAAACAACTCTTCATGTTTTACAGTAAAGAAAATATGTTTTACATTTTTGGATGCAGTGGTTAAAGTATATCTCAAGCTATTTTGTTTTAGATAAAGTTGAGAAGAGTCAGAATAGTGTGTCCACTCCACAGGTCCTCCTGTCATCCTGCCCCCTCCTGTCACACTGCCCCCCTCCTGTCACTTTGCCCCCCTCCTGTCACTCTGCCCACCCCCCTGCTGTCACTTTGCCTGCCCCCTCCTTTTACTCTGCCTGCCCCTCCTGTCACTCTGCCCCCCTCCTGTCATTCTTCCTGCCCCCCTCCTGTCACTCTACCTGCCCCCTCCTTTCACACTGCCCCCCCCTGTCATCCTGCCCCTCCATCACTCTGTCTGCCCCCCTCCTGTCCCTCTGCCTGCCCCTTCCTCTCACTCTGCCTGCCTGCTCTTGTCACTCTGCTCCCTCCTGTAACTCTGCCTGCCCTCCTCCTGTACTCTACCTGCCCCCTCCTGTCACTCTGCCCCCTATATATATAAATATACACCTATGTTTGTTTGGGCTTTGATTTGGGGTGCACAACCTAATGCAACATGCTGCACACACCTATGAAGTGGACACGGGAGCTCTGATTAAAGTGTCTGAACCGATCATTAGACCACTGGTGCCTGATAAACATGGAACAGTGCAGAGAAACACAGAAGGTAAGTGCTTGAGCCCAGGGGTTAAATAGTCCTCTTCCTTTCCCTGGCCCCCAGCTAATTCCACAGAATATACTGGAATGGCTGAACAGCCTTACAGGTCATTTAAACATATGGCGTCCTCTGAAGAGCAATCCACATGTGTACTGCTCTTCAGAGGGCATTTGACAGGCAGGGAGGAGGTGACCCACAGCATCGCCCCGCAATTTAATGCGTTGCAAATGGATGCAGGAAGCCCTTATTCACTTGAATGGGCCACATTTGGCAGGCTATGCTGCTCGGTGAACCCAACAGTGCAGACGTGTTTTGCCGCACTGTGATGCAAAGCATTTTGGCTGTAGTAAGTGTACATCTCCCTCTGCTGCCTTTTCAGCTTATGGGGAATGGTTGGGTAGCAGTTAAAACACAGCTCAACCTCTAATTTTTACTCTCCTCCAACCACAAGTGTAAACGGAGTCGCAGGGCAGGGCAGAGTGATCCATAGTGGATCATGTTTTGCATTGTACACGGTTGCAGCGCAGCCCCATTCAGGTGAATGGGTTAAGTTAACTAAATGTCCAGGTTTGGCTTGAAGAAAAGGTGGCAACCTTAGGGAGGGTTAAGCTAAGCTACAGTGAGAAGAAGAGTTAACTTGTTAACAATTGTGTAAGCCTTATTGGCTCAGGAGTGAGTGGTAGTTAGGGAAAAGGAGTCACCTTCCTGGTGGTGAAACGTAATCTCCTCGGGTACCAGGTGACCTGGGTGCCCATGTAGCATTCACGCTAGGTGTTTGGTGCCTGAGCCCTAACCCGGCCCATGAGAGTGTAAGCCTACAAGTCAAGAGCTCTGGGCATTAAGGGGTTAGTGGGTACTGTGACCCGGAGGATGCCTCAGAGTGGCTTTGAGTCGGCATCTACAAAGTATAAGTTTGGGCATCAGAATCAATAGGTGGCCCTGAAGCTCTGTCTGCAGGTGGGAGCTCAGCTGCATGTGCTGTTCTTGTGGAAAGGAACAGCCTGATTGCAAACTTTCATGCCATATTATTGTTGTGTCCCCATGAGGAAGATTCAACCACTTTGTTTGTCTTGGTAACTACTTAGACTGAAAGTAAGGGGAAATCTAAAATTTTGAGTTGTCTCCAGAACAGTAAAATAGGGGCAATGCTCTACTGGGAACACTCATTGAAGTGACAACTGTGTATTTGAGCTGAACATGATATTGGCTTCTTTAAATGACTTAGTTGCACTACAGTTCATATTTTACCCTAATCATTTATATCTGAAAGACTACATTCAAAGGCTTTATAGTTATTTGCCAAGCTTTAAAAAAACAAAAAAACAAAAAAACCTTGCGATGAATAACCCACCACATTTAATGAATTTGTATTATTTGCACTCTGGTTAGTTCAGATTACTCTGACCTGAGCAGATGTCTGACTGCTTTTCACATATGCCCTTCTTCACATTAAACAGATATATTTTGAATTATTATACATTATGTGGGACCAAAAATAAATGTGACATTGTAGCTTAAACTGTTCTGCTTGGATAATGGGTAGAAGATAATGAGAGCACTGACAGACAAAAGGTCGCTAGCACTGGGGGTAGTCTTCGTTATGACTGTGCTTGTAGCCAGTGCTTTCTGCTTCAATCTCCTTGCTCAACAATAAAGTTTGTCCTCATAAAGTATTTGCAGCTAGGCTAAATGTAGAACTTCAGAAGACTTTAACCATGTTTTGTCCATAGAGCTATTAATTGCACAGCATACGGCAGCTTCTAGTGTCTCTGCATCTTTACAATATAATTGCTTCATTAATTGCCTTCATTCTATGAGCTACTGCCTAGAAGAACCACTAATGCTGCAACTTCATTTCTGATTCTGGAAAAGAAAACATTCAGATTTGCAACATGGTTTCTCTACTTTCCTTTAGTCCATTGTATAATGGAATCATCTGAGGTGCTCATTAGTATGTCAGGACAGATATGGGTAACCTTGGACATCAACAGGCACCCTTGTCCAATATATTTTGGGTTGGACTGTGCATATGATAGGTCTAGCTTTTAAGCTGATAGATTTGTTTTCCTTAAACAAAAGGACAGAACACGTTTCTCTAATTTTAAATAGGATGAGAAGAGGGGGAGATTTTTTGGTCCAAATTAGAAGCGTGGCCTAGGGTTCCAACACTGGCCTAGGGTTCTAACACCACACCACAGCTAAGGATTAGTATGCTGCAGTACATTAATTTGCTTTTGGGTTTAGATCTGCTTTAAGCCTTTTGAAATTAAATTAGTTTCCTTGCTTTTCATATCCTGTTTTTTACATTTTATTTATTTGAAGATGTGTCACAGGTACAGTAAAAAGACTCAATCAATATCAAGCGTATAGGACACAACCAAAACTTCATACTATATTGCGAAAGATTGAAGCAAGAAGTAATGCATTAAGAAAAACAAAACAATTGTCTAGAACCCTTCATTTAAGCTTGTTTGAGGGAGGATATCCCCACTTTACCAGAAAAATCTATCACATCGTAAAAGAAAGTTTAAAACAGGGTAAATAACATATGTCTGTGCACACCATGTTTTTTATTTGTTTTTTTTTAAGAAATAGAAAAAAAAAAAGGTAGAGGGGAGGTGTTGGGGGAAAGCTAGGGAGGTTGGTAGGGGGATGGAGGGATCACTCTCAGGGAGCAGAGGACAACAGCATCAGTCAAGCAGTGGAGACCACCAACAATGAAACTTAATTAAGTGTATTGGAGGAATTCGTCAGAGAAGCGGAAGAGGTCCCAATAAAACCATCTGAATTTATGTTCCTCTGACTTATTCCATAAAGCGAAGGTCAGATCTTCCATTTGTTCAATGTCCTTCACTCTTGCGAGCCATTGGGCCACCTTTGGTGTGGACTGTTGCTTCCATAGGTGTGAAATGCAAGCCCGTGCAGCATTAAGGAGAGGTTTGAAAAGCGATTTGTGATAACATTTCCTTTACAAAGGGGTAAGGTTGAATAGGAGTGCCACCCAAAATTGGAACTTCCGCTTTAAGTGTTGGTGACCCCCTGACATGCCACATTTGGCATGTAATTATTTTGGGGGAGGAGTGGGTACCTTGTTTTTACCGGCATCCACCTCCCACTTCCTCCCCTGGCGCCACAGCGCCGGAAGTAAAATCACCTCTCCCCTCTCCTCCCCTGCAATCTTCTGGGACACGTCACAGGTCCCAGAAGATTGCTTGACCATTCACAGCATGCATCGTGGCTCGTGCATGTGCAGTGCGCGCCCGGCTGTGAAGCCACTGTCAGTCGCCCACAGTTAGAATGCTGACACTGTGGAGAGGAGGGGTAGAGGAGCGGGGCTTCGTGCGTCCAGATTGCTAGACCGTGGGACAGGTTAGTGCCTGATTATTAAAAGTCAGAAGCTACACTTTTTGTAACTGCTGACTTTTAAATGGGTGGAACTCTGCTTTAAGTAGGACCACAGCTGGGTTATCTTGTAAAGAAATGTCTATGAATTTATATATGAGCTTGAGCACTGGTTGTCTGAAAGTTGTAAGCGTAGGACACGCCCAAAAAATATGTAAGAGACCACAAAGGCAACATCGATCAGTTTGATGAGGGAATATCCATATCCTCCATATCCTTCCATATCCTGTTTTTGGTACTTAACGTGTTACTGAACCCAGGACCCTGCATTCACTATATCTGGTCTCCCACAATGCACAAAACATGGACATGCAATTATTTTAGTAAATATAAAAATTGCTAAATGCCTTTTCTCATCAGCAGTATAAAGCAGTTTTATGACTTCTATCAATGTCTGGTTAAAGCTTGTAGGAGGAGTTCATTCTACTCTAACTGTCCTGAGAGGCTGCAGGACCCCTTACCCTCTGTCTGGACAGTGCTAATCACATGCACGTTCCCAAGAAAAAAAAAACTCTCTAGCAAAATAAAACAAACTGAGCATGTGCCCCCAAGGCTCTGTATTATCAGGATATGGATTGAGTATTTTGGAAGAAGGGGAAGATCAGAGAAGACAGGATGAAACAGCCTTTTGACACATTCTCAGGATTAACCCCTTAGGCTCCACAGTAGGTATAACAAGCATGCTTTACTGTATATACAGATGATTTTACTGTTGTGGGTTTAGCAACACTTCAACATATCTTTTAAATAGCTCTGAATCTCAGCCTAAAACAATACATGCAGTGGGTTTCATAGTTTCTAAACCCAACCCAGTCTTGCGCCAGTTCTTAGAGGGGATGTGGGTAGAGAGAATGAGCAGAGTGATCTTTTCATGTCTGCTCTGCTGACACAAGCTAATAATAATCAGATTTCCTTGTAAATAAAATCTCATTGAGACCTGTGCTGAGCTGCATCTTACACCCACAGGATTGTGGTCATCTGCAGAAACAGAGCCATTGCTGCATCTGTGAACCACATGCATCTCTATGGAAAAAAACAACTGTCACACAAATAGATCACTGTACTGTTTATCAGTACAAACCATTAATATACATATAAATGCTGTAAAAGTGTCCATTTTTTATAGTAGGTAAAACATGGTAGTCTTAAGTAACTGATAAGTAACTCTACATATAAGGTGGTAAGCAGTAAAATCAACATTATCTCAACTCATTGCACCTATCCCTAAGACTGATCATACATTGTGTAAATTTAGGCCAGTTCTAAAGGAAGTGGCCAAAATTCAGTCAGTGGTGGTTCTGCTGGCCCTGCTCTGTTTGAGAATAGCCAATCAAATTTTAGTCAAGGGACTTGGGTGGAAAATTGTTGGCCAAATAGTGGAAGAATTGTTCACCCATGCCATATACTGTAGCATGGATGAAGGAACCAGTTTTTTTTCTTTCATTCAGGCTGTCAGCTAAACTATCCGGGGATTGGTCAGCTTTAGTTTGGTGATGGGTTTGCTAGTGCTGGGGGAGCACATTATGTGTGATCCACCAGCACATCATATAACCACCACATTTGTGATTAAGGTTTTCTTCTGAGACTCCCATTTTAAAAACTTTTTCCACTTTAAACATATTTGCAAAAAAATATTTATGCAAGAAAACTTTAGACATGATGAAAAACATACAAAAAATGTTATTCTGGGAATAGTTCCGCCTGGGTAAAAAAATAAATAAAAGTCAGCAGCTACAAATACTGCAGCTGCTGACTTTTAATATATAGGCACTTACCTGTTCAGGGAACCCGCAATGTGGGCACCTAAAGCCAACCCATCCCTCAGCTCCAGGTGCAGGCGCTGGCAACCTTACTAAGGGAAACAGGAATTGAAGCCTTGCGGCTTGACAGTCTGTTTCCTACTGTGCAAGTCACGCTGTACTTTATGAATGGTCCCAGCTATCTTCTGGAACCTGTGTGTCTTCCAGAGGGCAGTGGGGGGGGGGGGGGGGGTCCAGACATTGCATAGTTCACCGCACAAGATTGTGGTGATCGATGGAGTAGATACTTGGATTTGACAGGTATCAGCACCCCCCCTCCCACCCAGAAGGTGCCAAATGTGACACCAGAGGGGGGAATGAATCTGATCTGTGGAAGTTCAGTTTCTGGGGTTTCCTAGTCCTGCTATATATCACATAAACTCAAAGAGACATTTCCCCACACCTATAGTCAATTGTGTTTTTATTTACATACACAAACACACACACCTTTTAAAATAAAACACTGTTGAATCATTTACTTTTAAGCATTTTTGTTTTTTTAATACATTAGTTTGGTTTCTTACTGCCCAAGTACACTTTTGCTACCTTAAAAAAATCTAAGCTTAGCACTTTGTCTGGAAGGAACAATGCCAAAGGTTTTTATGCTTTAAACCTAAAAAGCTGAATCAGGTCTAGGTAATGAGGTTATTAAACAATCTCTAGATTACAATGTTTTGGGCTAATACTCCTCCTGAATATATGTTGCACAATACACAATTTAATGTGGTCATTAGGCCCCTGGCATTGCAGCTATACGTGGGACAGCACTAGTCAGGCTGGCAGTTTTCGGGGATTCTGCATGCTTGCACTTTTCATTAAACGACCACATACTGCATGGTGTAACACTTATCATCAGTGACTTTGTAATTATCTGCAATTTGAAGTCTAAATAGAGAAATGGTTTAATCCTCACAAATCTTCATTTACATATCAGAGACTCCAGTGGTGAGCTATCCCTGCCAGAATTTACAGTTCTATCCAACTAATGTAGATATTACCAAATAAAAAGGCAATTCCCTGTCATTATACACTGTTATACTGATAAGTACTTTTTTTCACCACTTCTTTTATACTGGCTTTTCAAAATTACAATTCAAGGAATTTAGCATTGAAATAAAAAGTTTAGTGTAGTATAACTCCAGATTTATTGTGACTTCCTCCAACTCTCTCTAACTAACTGCTGATATGAAAAAAAAAAAAACTATCCAAATGCCCATTTTACTTACCTAAAGCTAAAGTCACATATCAATCCTTCTATCTTCTTCTGTTTACCTCCTGGGCTCCTTCTTTGGTTATCCACATCACTGCCTGCACTATGTGAACATCTCCTATTCATTGCGGTGGAACTTGCAGTGTCTAGGTTCTCTCTCATAGGCTTCAGTGGAAGCAGAACTCATCGGGGCATTGAGGGAACCAGTGCCCAAGAAGATAACAAGCAGGTAAAAATGCCTGGTCCCCAAGGCAGAGGGAATAGTGACTTTGATCCATTACACTGCAGGATCTCTTAGGAAGAGGTGTTTGGAATCAAGAGTAAAGTAAGGTAATTGAATCACAAAGCATTATTTAAATGCAATTTTTACCTGGAGTTGGGTTTTATTTGGTAAATAATACATTTGACATAGGAATTTATACATCACACCAAAAAAAGGGTCAAATGAAGAAGAAGAATCAAATATATTTGATTCGAAAAAAGGGACAGTTGGGAGAAAGCAAAGGTGCTTTTTAATGCACAGTCTAACTTCAAAGGTAAATATATTTGTATTATTAATACATAACAAATATAGACAAGAAAAGAAGCTGCATTACAGAATCAAAAAAATCAGCACAACTTATAATACAAGCAATTATTATCAACATAAAGGACCTATAAAATAGTACAAATAGAGGTGATCAGAAAACTACAAGGCCTGTCAAAGAAAAACCACTGCATGTCAACTAAAATGTCCAACTGAAAATACCAGGAGATTACATAATGCAAAAAGACAAAAAAGGAGTAAGAGAAAGATATGAATAGAAAGAGGAAGCGACCATCACATGGGTACAAGGTACAGAAGAAAAAAAAATTGAAAAATGATGGCATGCTTAATGAATTTCCTTGTGCAGGGGCCATGCTAATCTTCTCTGTATTATTCCAATTTTAGTATATGTCCTACCGAAGCAAGGACCACAATCTACGCTTAAATGTATTCTCATGGTAGCCGATACAGCATTAGAGCCCAGACAGTTTCTAGTTGTGCATTAAACTCCCTGAGCAGTGTGTATGTACAGTAGAGGAATGTTTAGCTTAAGAAAATGCAAAGTGCAATGCAATGCAAAATTATTAACTAGTCTTACTGCATCCCAACAGCAGAAATTCCAACAAATTTTGGAAAAAGGGGGATTGGGATTTCACAGTAAAAGGGGCCAAAGAACTATCCCCAATGCACACATCTCTGAAAAGTGGCTATGAGTGTTAATGGGTGCTGTAGCTGGAACCAAACGTAATCAGAGCAAGAGAATGTCACCAGCACATCAATGATCTCCAGAGGGGTTCCAAAGCTTTATTCATGGTTAAAGAATGCAGAGGGGTAAGTGTGGGGTGGTTGAACCCTACATGGATACCGGAATATGTATAAGAGTGTGAACAGGATTGGATGGGACTTTGCATGTAACATGTAGGGTTATAAGAACTACACAAATCAAAAAGTTTTTAAAAGAAGAAAAACGCACAATTTTATTTAACATGTATCCATGAAGGAATAAAAATATTCAAAGACAAACACTTTTAAAACCATTGTTACAGTGCAACTTATCCAGGGTGTTGTGAATCCTGGTTGGAGAGTCTGAAAGATTTTCCTACGTGTTTCGCAGAGTGAACCAATTCATCAGACCCAGATTTAGGTGGTGACCTTGGTGATGAAGAGAGAGCTGATAACTATATCTTTATGAAAGCATGAGTTTAGCATACAACTTACCTCCAAGCTCTACCCACATAAAATTGAGGAGGAAGGGATGAATGAGATCCCTTGGGAGGGCTTTAGTCAGCAGGTGACTTGAATGAAGCCTCGGGCAAATCTAGTTCCCAGAGTAACTTAGCAAATGTTAAGATAGCTCCTTGGTCCGGATGGTCACCAATGCCCCTTGGTGCCCATCAAAACCGAGGCGCTAACTTAACATTTGCTTAGATACTCTGGGATCTAGATTCACCTGAGGCTTCATTCAAGTCACTTGCTGACTAAAGCCCTCCCAAGGGATCTCATTCATCCCTTCTTCCCCTATTTTATGTGGATAGAGCTTGGAAGTAAGTTGCATGCTAAACTCAGGATTTCATAAAGATATAGTTATCAGCTCCCTCTTCATCACCAAGGTCACCACCTATTTCTGGGTAATTTTCCCTAGCCAGTGAGGGGCACCAATCCCCATGGGCTCCCCAGGCTACTCCTCTACCAGGTTGTTTTCCAATATCTTATCAGTGAACAGTGTACACATATAAATAGAAATTATTCTACATTCTGAGGTCTGATTGATGAAGCAGTAGGGAAATCTCTCGTCTCGGACTCTCCAACCAGGGTTCACAACATCCTGGATAAGTTACACTGTAACAATGGTTTTAACAGTGTTTGTCTTTGAATATTTTAATTCTTTCATGCATAAATGTTAAATAAAATTGTGTACTTTTCTTCTCTTGAAAACTTTTTTGATTTGTGTAGTTTTTGTAACCCTACACAGTACATGCAAAGTCCCATCCAATCCCGTTCACACTCTTATACAAAGCTTTATTGAGTGATGACATTATTGTAACAAAAGCAATCTTTCAGAGCCTGCAGACCATATGTTTACATGTAAATTACCGGCATTCATATGTAGATAGCAGTGGCATTCATATGTAAATAGTGGTGGCCGTTGGCATTGATATGTATATCATGCCCCCCTGAGGTCATATCCACAGTAATCTCTAGCAACCAATCAACAAGCAGAAATCATGTGCTGTAACCTCTAGAAACGAATCAGTGAGCTGTAATGTGTGCTGTAACCTCTAGCAACCAGTCAGTGAGCCGTAATGATACACTGTAACCTCTGGCAACCAATCGCAATAGCTGCCTGATCTGATTCAGTAAACTGATTTTGTGTTAAGCTGCTAATTATTGTATGTCTCAGAGCAGGTGGAAACTGCATGGGGGGGGGGGGGGGGGGTCAAGAAATGATTTACCCAGGGTCCAATCAATATTAAAGATGGCCCTGGCAGGACCCCTCATCAGACAAGTGACCTGATGAAGGGGTTCTGTCAGGCTCTAAAATGTTGCTTCTGCTACAAAGATGTGATTGCTGAATAAAGCTTTGACCCATCCTGGAGATATGTGGTGTGCTGGTGACATTATCTCGCTCACAGTAAGAGAGGGTGTCTGAGCATGAAGTTTGAATACCTAATATAGATCATGGCCCAGAGCAGTAGTGCTGCCGGAGGTGACGCATGTCCTTCCTACCAGTATCCTCATTCTTGTTGCCTCGTTTACAAGTCTTTTATTTTTGTTGGTGGAATAGTTTACTGTGTACTTACAATGACTAGGGTAGTTTGGGGCCCCACAAGACAGCAGGCCTAGGGATGAGGATGTTTCACAGGTGATTTCAGCACATACATGGAATGCCATCTGCCTTTTCTAGCTATGATGATTTCTGCACTGCAGCTCTGCCCACATAGCCCCTGACTGTTTTGTTTAATTTTTTTCATAAATGAAAACTGATTTCTCACTGCTTTCTACTGAGAACGGGTCCACCTTTGTTCTTGTTTTCTTTTCTCCAGAGTCAGGCTTGTTGTGGCATTTTCACTTAGCCCTGTACTTACATACACATGACAGCATTTTAATTTAAAGTCAAGACAGCTTAAAAGTAAACCTAGTAAATGATACAAGAAGATGAATAATTTTACTGCCGAATGCATTGGGCCAACTCATCTATCAAGGTCTTTGGATGCAAGTCCTAAGTCCTAACTGCCTTGAACACATTTTTTGTAGTGCAGCCCTCAATGTGATGTGGGCCTCACTGACCAGTAGTGAGTGACTAATGAGGAGTGGTAGTTTCAAATTCTGAACTCCAAATCAAAATTTACATATTAAACCTATCTGTTTGGGGACTGCAAAGACACTGAAAGGAAATCATAGACGCTTGTCATTTCTACTGACACTTTAAAATAAATACAGATACACTTTATGTTTTGCCAGTATCCTAATACCTGCCCTGATCTGCCCAACAATGCAAAAACCATACCTGCTTTGTAGAACACTCAGATGGCCCCAGCGTTATTACTAACCAACTGTAACTAGGGAGGTGTACAGTAGGTTTACCAGATATGAGAGGACGCGTATCACCCTTTCACAAGATTCACACACTAATCTATTAAAACAAAGACTGTTTTTTTTTTTTTTCAATATGCTTCAGAGAAGTTCTTCAAGGCTAAAATTTATATTTCATCTACCAGCAGACACTACTGGGCTAAATAATTGATTGGCTTTTTATATCTCTTTGGTTGGTCAAATTTCCCTCTGGTGTCCATGATCTTTCCAGTCCTGCCATAAATCATTATTCACTTTCATCTAAAATAAATGGAAATTTAGAAAGCGATCATGAGAGCCTCTCAGAATGACGGTGATTTCAAGAGTTGGACACTTACATCTTACTTCTTGTTGCCATAGGCCCAGAAATCTAGGATGATAAAGAAGATCAATATCTACTCTGATTTAAAATAGTCTAGCCTTTTTATTGATGTGGTTGAAAGCAATTCTCCCAGTTTTGGGTAACGTTTGCAAAAAAAAAAAAAAAAGCTACAGTAAGAGGAGGATATACCAGTGTTTCATTACAACCCAGGAGAGGGCTTAAGAAATGAGTACAAAAAATGTTAATTTATATCTAAAGTTAAACTTAATTTTCTTTTTTGTTTTGATAGAAAAGGGAATTGTTAAAACCCCTGTTGAGTGTTCTTAGTTTGCTGTTTTTTCTTTACTTCACTTTTTTGTCTTGAACACTCAACAGAAAGTGAGCACAAGTCATGATTCACAACAAATCCATGGATTCCAGATTTCTAACTATTAATGATCTTTTTGCAAAGACCACATCAAGCCGAAAAGTCTAACATGGACCCATTCACACCACTGCATTTGTGTTAGCGAATATGTGTCGAAATACCAATGCAATGTAAAAAGAGGCATGGACTGACATGCACCATTTTTTGATGCAGCACACCAGAACTTATGGTATGTCTGATGTGGTGTGGGTTTGTGGCTAGATATTAAATTTGTTTATTGTGGTGCCAATTAAAAATTAAGGGCACTGCAACACACCAGTTGTAGTGTGTTGCAGTAACACAATGCATAAGTGTAAATGGGCAGTTTAAAAATCAGTCTATGTAACTGTTCAAGGTTCGCTTTACACAGAATCCTCAGATGAATCAGTTGGCCTAGTAACCTAATACAATACACTCATACAAGTTCCATCCATTTTTGATTCCCCTTTAAAAACAGAAAAATAAAGAGAAAAATATGACTATAATTACCTTCTATGTCTTGCATATTTACCACTAACATGGCCACTGCCATCGCAGCCAGGAGTAGGACAGCTGTAGGGAAGGAACAAGGGATAAAGATGTAGTTGGTGTATATCTTGGATAAAACACTAGACCAGGCTTCATCTCTCAGACACTGGTAGGGCATGATAAGACTTAAACTGGTATTCTTAAACAGTATCTCTACACTAACAGCACACAGGTGATATTTAATTCAACACTAGATATTGAGAGGTACGTTTGAGACAAACCTGCATCTGCGTGAGTAGTAGACAGGTTAATTACAAGCAATTCTTCACTATCTGTTAGCTCTATACAGGTGAATTACATGGATGTTTTAGATACTCGCCCTAGGCACATAATTTAAAGGGAAGCATTGTTCTGACTGTGGTAGCTGAAGACAGGTGAGTTAGATGGATGTTCTGGATTCCTGCACTAGATGCAGACAATTGATTTTAAGGTATGTTTCTTTTTCTGGTAGATGCAGAGAAGTATTTTAAAGGGATGTATCCTCTGTTCTAGTTGAAGACAGATGACTAAGGTGATACTTTATATCCCTTCAAATTATTCCACAATTATTCTATTTAAACATATTATTTTACCTATCAAGGGATACATAACAATCTTCCTTAATTTAGCTACAGAACAATGCTCATGTACAGTGAAAAGGCTTTACTAGTGCTGTGCATGTATCCTGAGAATGACTGGTCCTATTTAAAAGATGGCAGAATTACAGTCATTCCATTTAATGTTACAGACATGAAATTAAATAACGTCAAAGGGAGTTTTGCAGTTAAACCCCAGCTTTCCACAGCTTCCTGGTTTTCAAATATATATAAGAGGAAATTCAAATTTCACCTGCATCTTCACCTGCTTGCAGGGGCGGACTGACAACTCATGGGGCCCCTGGGCAATAGGAGATTATGGGGCCCCCAGGCAATCAGAGATTATGGGGCCACACAGTAGACACAAACACACACACACAGTATACAATCACACAGTATACACAGACATGTTTCTATTGGCTGAGAAGGTACTAGAGAGGTGGGGCAGCTATAATCTCAGGATTTTTAGACCAAAAGGATGTCGGTAAGGGACATTTCAGAGACAGATGTAAAAAAAAACACAAATTTTTACATACTCTCCCTGGTTTTACTGAGGCTGGCAACGCTGATGGGGCCCCCTTGTTGCATGGGGCCCTCGGGCAGTGCCCGAGTGGCCCAAGTATCAGTCCGCCTCTGCCAGCTTGTGAATCTTATATAACATATGACTATCCAAGTACAACAGTAAAATACAGGCTTCAGTACACCAAAACTGCACAAACCAGCCAGCTGGGCAAGCTTAGTGTTGCTTACAAGGGGACTGTGGGCAGTAGGATCATCAAAATGAATAAGGGTGAATGTCTATACTTGAATTAAAGTGCAAACAGTAAATCAAGTGCATGCCTGTATCTGAATTCAAGGTTCCCTAGATAGGTGCTTAAATCTGGATTAAAGTGTAGACAGTGAGAAAGATGAGCTCCTAAATCTGGATAAAACAGCAGACAAGTGAGTTAGATGTGTTGTGTGTGTGAGAGTTAGATGGGTGTCTAAACCTGCATTCATGTGTACTCTACCTCAATGAGTTAGATGCCTAAGCCAAAAGTGCAGAGAGATGAGTTAGATGGAAGCCTAAACCTAAATGAAAAGGCAGACAGGTGACTTAGATGGGTGCCTAAACTCATATTAATGTGCAAACAGGTGACTTAGATGGGTGCCTGCACCTAAATGAAAGCACAGACAGGTGAATTGGATGGGTCCTAAATCCATACTAAAGTGTAGGCAGGTGAGTTAGATGGGTGCCTGTACCTGAATTAAAAGGCAGACAGGTGAGTTAGATGGGTGTCTGTGCATGAATTATACTAGAGACAGGTGAATTAGATAGGTGTATGTGCCTGAATTAAAGTGCAGACAAGTGAGTTAGATGGGTGTCTGTATCTGAATTATACTAGAGACAGGGGAGTTAGATGAGTGTCTGTACCTGAATTAAAGTGCAGACAAGTGAGTTAGATGGGTGTCTATATCTGAATTAAAGGACAGATAAGTTAGATAGGGGTCTGTGCCTGAATTAAAGCGCAGACAGGTAAGTTAGCTGTGTGCCTGTATCTAAATTAAAGCACACACAAGTAAGTTAGATGGCTGTTTGTGTCTGAATTAAAGTGCAGACAGATAAGTTAGATGGATGGCTGCACCTGAATATAAGCACAGACAGATAGGTAAGTTAGATGGGTGTCTGTATCTGAATTAAAGGACAGACAGGTAAGTTATTTAGGTGTCTGTGCCTGATTTAAAGAGCAGACAGGTGAGTTGGATGGGTGTCTGTACCTGAATTACATTAGAGGCAAGTGAGTTAGTTGAGTGTCTGTACCTGAATTAAAGTGCAGACAGGTGAATTAGATGAGTATCTGTACCTGAATTAAAGCAGAGACAGGTGAGTCAGATGAGTGTCTGTACTGTACCTGAATTAAAGTGCAGACAGGTGAGATATACGGGTGTCTGTTCCTTAATTAAAGGTCAGACAGGGGGCTTAGATAGGTGTCTGCATCTTAATTAAAAATCGATTGGGTGAGTTAGATGGGTGTCTGTACCAGAATTAAACCAGAGACAGGTGAGTTAGATAGGTGTCTGTACCTGAATTAAAGGTCAAACAAGTGCAGCCAGGTGAGTTAGATAAGTGTTTGTACCCGGAAGATAGGTCAGACAAGTGCAGACAGATGAGTGTCTGTACCTGAATTAATTTGCAGACAGATGAGTTAGATGAGGGCTAGTCCAGACAGGTCAAGTGCCTGTACTTGAATTTAAAGGGTTATTAAACCAAAAAACATTATTATTTTTTCAACTCACTAGTCTTTAGATGTGGTGTTTTTTTTCTTCTTTTTTTTTTTTTTAACTTGTTTATCTAGCCAGTAAGTCTGTTATTTTTTAGCTTTCTTTAGACAGAACAAGCTCTCCAAAAGTTGCAGTTAGGGTGTTGATGCAAATCATTTAACATTGCTAGGGGTATTTAAAATGTTCAGCTTTTATTCATTTATTTAAAACATTTATCCCACTGCCTCCCCAAAAAAAGTTGCTATAACTGCTTAAAAAGTGTTAGTCGGGGTTCAGCTTTAATTTGCTAGTCAAGTCCATCTTGATTTATTAGTGTATCTAACACTTTCCTTGCTCCCCTGTCCAGAATGGAGGCACCCTGAGACAGGAAGTGTGTTACCAGATCACCAGGTAAAAATACATTTTAAAAAAAGTTTAAAGAAGTAAACAGATGCCGCCACCACATTTAAGGATAAACAGCAAAAAATGAAATATTTGTTTTTGTGTTTAACAACACATTAATGTCAGACATGTCAGTTAGATGGGTGCTCATACCTAAATTAAAGTGTAATTAATGAGTTAGATGGGTGCCTATTAAAGGCTGCATTCACACTGGCCATTAAGGCTGGTGTAAATTGTAGCGGCAGTTCCTGATGTGTCTTTCAGCGGCTAGGTGAGGTCGTTGGCCCAGTTCACTATACTTGCAGGTCGCCGGTGACAGAAGATTCTTATGGATCTCTGCACAGCCAGCAATCACCCAAGGTAATTGCTGCTGGATGCACATAAAATGCATCCTGCAGCAATCACCGCAGCTAACCGCTGGCTGTGTCTACAGCAGCGAATAGCTGTAGCCTCTGGCAATCCGTCATTATAGTGAGCAGTAGTGAACGAGGCCGCATCAGGAAATTCTGATTCCTGATGCTACTATTCACACTAGCCCTAATCGCTGGTGTGAATGTAGCCTAGCTTAATTAAAATGCAGACAGGTGAGTTGGATGGGTGTCTGTAACTTAATTGAAGTGCAGACAGTGAATTAGATCAGCACACACAGATGAATTAGCAGAGTGCCTAAATCCCTATTAAAGTGTAGACATGTGAGTTAGATGGGTGCATGTACCTGTATTAAAGTGCAGACAGGTGATTCAAAAATATCTGTATATCTGCCTTTATTTAGATGGAGGGCAAAAAAGACAGAAAGACACAAATCAAACAAGTGGCATTAAAAAAGAAGAGGGAGGTGATGCCAAATCTATTTTATTAGCAAGCCTCAGGAGAATTAATTTAATCAATGCATCAGGGCATGAGTAAGGCACCGGTGAACTTGAAAGTGCATTATGCCCATTAAAAGGCCTGAATTTTCTAAATTGCTAATGGGATGTATTTTACACTGTGAGCACTAACCTGAACAGCTCTTGTATGGCTGGTTCCACAGGAACTGTAGAGAGAATGGAAAATATAAAAATTTATCATCTATCATAAGTATCCCTCTGATATAGAAAATTACCCAAAAGGTTATGCAAAAAGGAAGGGTCAGAATGAATTGCGGAAAGAGATTCTACAGGATGAAGGTCATTGCTGAGTGGAGGCCCTGAGTGATTTAGTGAAGCACGGAACGTACCTCGAACACCTTTGGAGCGCGTGCGATGCCGTTTCTCGTCTGTATCCACCTCCATCTGGGAATAGATTAGCAGGCAGTGAATGCTCTTATCCTTCATGCACAGACTATCAATGCTCTGTCTGCTGCAGACTGTCACACAATCTTTTCTATTTTAGAACAAGGATTTCTTTACGTGAGGCGATAAGCTCAGTAATTATATGGAATAACAATGAATTATATGGAATACCAATGAATTCTTTACATTTTCACACTTGTCAGTGCTGTGATTCAAACCGTGAAGATTTTTCTTTTTCATATGCAATAGTTGGTCATACTGAGTCATAGATGTGTATGGATTTTATTACATTATGAAATGTATTGATTATATTTCATAGCATTTTTTTACCCATATGGACAATTAACCCAGAAGTATGATAGGAAATCAAGCTAACACAAAAGAGTACACTGCTGCTTTGTTTTTAATAATGTTCAATATTAATCTCTTGTGATGCAGACACCTCTAGTTTAAAGATTATCTAATGCGCTGCAAATTGTCGGCGCCATATAAATCCTGTATAATAATAATAATAATAATACTATATATAATATTAATGTTCCTATATATCATTTGTATTGTAAATGTTAGCAGGTCTGTAGAAGAGTATTGAACCCAAAGGAGTAATGTGGGAAAAAGTTAGGAGAGATAAGGAGGTATAGCGGGCAGAAACCATGTAGGAGAGAGATATAGGTGATGGAGGAAGGATTAAAGGGTAGGCACTAATAAATAAGGCAGTGTACAGATGGAAGAGGGTAGGCACTGATAAAGAAGGAAGGGTACAGATAGTAGAGGGTAGGCACCGATAAAGAAGAAGGGGTACAGGTAGTAAAGGGTAGGCACTGATAAAGAAGAAGGGGTTTAGTTGGTAAAGAGTAGGCATAGATAAAGGAGGGATACTGATAAAGCAGAGTTACAGATAGTAGAGGGTAGGCACAGATAAAGAAGAAGAGCTACAGGTGGTACTGATAAAGAAGAAGGGGTACAGATAGTAGAGGTTAGGCACTGATAAAGAAAGAGATGTACAGATGGTAGAGGATAGGAATTGATAAAGAAGGAGGGGCATAGGTAGTAGATGGTAGATACTATAAAAGAAGGGTTACAGCTGGTAGAGGGTAAAGGGTAGGCGCTGATGAAGAAGAAGGGGTACAGGTGGAAAAGGGTAGGCACAAATAAAAAAGGAGGGGTATTGATAAAACAATTTTACAGATAGCAGAGGGTAGGCACTGATAAAGAAGAAGGGTTACAGGTGGTAAATGGTAGGCACTAATAAATAAAAAGAGGTACAAGTGGCAGAGGATAGGCACTGATAAAGATGAAGGGGTACAGATAGAAGAGATAGGCACTGAAAATGGAAGAGAAGAACAGATGGTAGAAAATAGGCATTGATAGAGAAGAAGGGGCACAAGTGGTAGAGGGTAGACACTAAAAAAGGAGGGTTACAGCTGGTAGAGGGTAGGAACCAATAAAGAAGAAGGGTTACATGTGGTAAAGGGTAAAGGGTAGGCAATAGATAAAGATTGGTACAGGTGGCAGAGGGTAGGCACTGATGAAAAGGGAGGGGTACAGATAGTATAGGTAGGCACCGATAAAGAAAGAGATGTACAGATGGTAGAAAATTGCCACTGATTAAGAAGAAGGGGCAAGGTGGTAGAGGGTAGACACTAAAAAAGGAGGGTTACAGATGATAGAGGGTAGGCACCAATAAAGAAGGAATGGTACGGGTGGTAGAGGGTAGGCACTGGTAAGAAATTAAGGTTATAGAAAAGGGTGACAAAATGTGACAAAAGGTAGGGAAAGGTAATTGGAAAGGGATACTGGCAGTTGGGGTAGGCCACAGATGATGCAGGAGGGGTGTAGGGGTGAGGGGAGAGAACAAGTAATGGAGGAGAGATAAAGACAGTGGTGATGAAGGAACTGTATAGGTGGTAGAAGGTGAGCACAGGGGATGGAAAAGGGTACAAGTGGTAGAGGGAGAAAAAGGTGATTCAGCAGAGATTGAGGTGGTGGAGAGGGAGAATAGATGATGCAGTACAATAGAGAGTAGACACTGGGTGATAGGTGAGGGTTACAGAAGGTTGATAGTGAGCAAAGGTGGTGGAGGACCAGTTTTGGCAAAAAAGAATGGGCAGTGATAGATGAGGAGTACAGATACTAAAAGTTGGGCTTGGGTGATAGAGAAGGGAAGAATAAGCATTGGGGATGGACAAAGGATGCCGGCAAATGAGGAATACATGAAAAAGACATGCTGGTGAAAAGAGAGCACTAGCAATAATGAGATTTATTATATATAACACACACCCTTTAGCTAGCTCCGAAACCTGTGGCTCATGGAGAAGCGCTCACCTACAGTTTGTTGCTTATTTATGTTGATGGAACACTTTATTGATTTATATTCTTATTAACACATACAGCTGGCATATTATCCAGATGTATATGTTATATCCTGTATTCCTACTGGATATTATTTTCCACATATATTATCCTATATACTTGGCTACCAAAACCCTGGCTTTGTTTTGACTATGTTTACCAGTTGTACCATTTTATTAAAAGGTGTGATTTTTACTCATTTTCTGTCTCTGTCTGTTTCATGATTTCTGACAATAGGCGAAAGCCATGAATTCAGAAGATGCAGGCAATACACATAGTGGTAATATTTTTTCCAGGTTGAATGAGAAGGCTCTCCGCATGGATCAGTTTGCCATAGCGTTACAGATGCTCCTGATTCACACTGCTCACCTGGATCCTCCCACTGTGGCTGTCTCTTTGCAAGCACCCGCCTCGAATATTACCTCTGTAAGAAGTATGTCTGGTTCTGCTCCGCTTCCCTAGCGATTTAGGGGCAATCCAGTTCAATGCAGAGGGTTTTTGAACCAGGTTGGGATATACTTTGAGATGCTGCCCTAGGTGTTCCCCACAGACAGAAGCAAAGTAGGCTTCATCATTTCTTTGCTTTCTGATAGAACCTTAGCCTGGGCAAACCCTCTATGAGAAATGCAAAAACCCATTGTCCTGAGTTACCCAGAGTTTATGGCTTCCTTTAAAAGGGTATTTGACATTGCCACACACTCCACTTCTGCTGCCAAGACCCTCATGTCCATCAAACAAAGTATGAGAACTGTTGCCGATTACGCCATTGAATTGCGTATTCTGGCAGCAAAGGTTGCTTGGAACAATGAGGCCCTCATAGCTGCTTTTTCTCATGGTCTCTCAGATAACATCAAAGAAGAGATAGTAGCCTAGGCATACCTAAAGATCTGGAGAAGTTGATCATGTTTGCCATTCTCATTGACTCCAGACTCCGAGGGAGACCTTCCTTTAAGGAGCCCATCCTGTACGTTTGGCTCCGAGCTTTGCAGTCCCACCATTGCCTCCCTCAACTTCAATGCCTCCTGGTATCGGGTCTGCCAGTGAAATATAACCCATGCAGTTGAGCTTCACACGTCTCTCTGTGGATGAAAGGGCATTTAAGAGGAGGGAGAGATTTGAGATTGTGCATTTATTGTGGCCAGGTAGGTCACTTATTGAAGTCTTATCCTAGCCTTCCGGGAAACGATTGCACCTGAGGTCCTGTAGGGGTGGCATTTTTACGTCCCCAGTTACCTTGAAGGATATCCTCTAGTTTCGGTTACCCTTGCGTGGTCTGAGTCGTCCATCGATACACAGGCTTTAATCGACTCTGGGACTGCAGGCCTGCTCATAGACAGTGCCTTTGTGTCTGAACAATCAATTACACTGCAGCTTCGTGCCACTCCATTTGCCATTGAGGCTATTAATGGAAGACCTCTACATTTTGCCCATGTGACTCATGAGACTGCTACATTGACCATGGCCGTAGGGGCTCTTCACCATGAGATAATCCAATTTCAAATCATTTTCTTATCATTATCCGGTGGTTGTTGGTTATCCTTGGTTACATTGGCACAACCCCTCTTTTGATTGACTTCATGCTTTGGTTCTTTCTTGATCGCCACGATGCAGTAAGACATGTTTTGGGAAAGTGGCTAAGGTCTTGTGCACCTCTTCCCTTTCCTCCTTGCCAGAGGAGTACCACAAATTTAGCGATGTCTTTGACAAGGGTCAAGCTGGTAGTTTGCCTCCACACCAGTTGTATGATTGTGCAATTGACCTTCAACCTAGTGCTATGGCTCCTGTGGCCAGGTTTACCCTTTGTCTGTCTTGGAGGATAAAGCTATGGAGGATTATGTTGCTGATGCACTTTCTTGAGGGTTCATCTGCAAATCCTTGTCTCCTTCTGGTGCTGGCTTCTTCTTTGTGAAAAAGAAGAGTGGTGAACCGAGACCTTGTATCGATTATATGGGTCTCAATCCCATCACGATTAAGAATGCCTACCCAATTCTGTTGCTTATGGAATTATTTGTCCACCTCAAGGGAGCCACGCTTTTCACGAAGCATGATCTGAGAGGGGCATACAATCTTGTGAGGATCAAGGAGGGCAATGAATAGAAAATTGGACAAGACATTACGAATACCTCATAATGGTGTTTGGTCTTTGCAATGCTCCTGCAGTTTTCCAGGAGTTTATCAACGATGACTTCTGAGATATGTTGCACCAATGTCAGGTGGTTTATCTCAACAATATTCTCATATATTCTAAATCTATAGAGAGACACCAAACAGATGTATTGTAAGTTGGAGGAGTGCGAGTTCCACCATGAACAAGGTAACTTTCTGGGTTATAACATTTTTAATGCTGGTTTTTCGAAGGACCAAGGGAAATTATCTGCAGTTCTAGAGTGGACTTGACCCATAGGTCTATGTCTGTTACAACATTTTCTTGACTTTGCCAATTATTATCGGAAAAAATTATTTAGAATTTCTCCTCTCTGGTCAAACCCCTGACTGATATGGCCAGAAAGGACAGTAAAACACAGAATTGTTCTCCGGATTCCATTAAAGCCTTTGAGTCTCTCAAGGCTGCCTTTGTTTTAGCTCCTGTGTTGGCACATCCTGGTCCTACCCTTCGTTCTTGAGGTTGATGCATCCAAGACTGAAGTGGACACCCTTCTGTCTCAACGTTCTACCTCTGAGAGCGCTATGCATCCTTGTGGCTACTTTTATAAGAAATTGTCTCCTGCAGAATGCAATTACATTACGAGATTGGGTCAGAGAATTGTTAGCTATCTTTTTAGCTTTTAAAGAATGGAGGCATCTCCTCAAAGGTACCTCTGTGCCTGTCCTCATTTTGATTGACCATAAGAATCTCACATTCTTGTCTGAGGCTAAACGTTTATCTCTTAGAAGGAGATTTGATTTTGGAGTTACCCAACTCCCAAGGCAACACAGTTATTCTTATGGTGGTGGACCGGTTCTTGAAAATGTCACACTGTATTCCACTAAAGAAGTTGCCCACATCTAAAGAACTGGCATCCATTTTTGCTTAGGAGATCTTCCGGTTACATGGGCTACCCAAAGTTATTATCTCTGACAGGGGTAGCCAGTTTGTCCCCAGGTTTCAGGGAACTTTTTGTGCACAGTTAAGAATTCAGCTTTCCTGGGGCTGCAAAACGAGCCAATCAAGCCTTGGAGCAGTTTCTACGCTGCTATATTTCTGACCACCATAACAACATCTCTGCGATCTTCGTTCAGCTTAGGTGCAGGTTCAGGAGTCCTTGCAACGTGCCAGTGAGAGGTACATACTCCATGCTGACTGCCGATGCTTACCTGCTTATTCTTACCAGGTTGGGGAGAGGGTCTGGCTGTCATCTAATAACCTCTGACTCATGTTCCCTCACTGAAACAGGCACCACAATTTATTGGGCCTTTCCATATTCTACGTAGGATCAACCCAGATGCTTAGGCATTAGACCTTCCTGCTAACATGCATATTTGAAATGTTTTCCATGTCTCCTTATTAAAACCTTTGGTGTGCAACCGCTTCACCTCCTCGATACCACATTACCACCCGGTGTAGGTCGAGAACCATGAGGAGTATGATATACAATCAATCATTGACTCTCATAGGCTCAGTGGGTGCATATAGTACCTGGTTCATTGGAAAGGGTACGGTCCAGAGGAACGCTCTTGGGTCTCATCCTCGGATGTACATGCTCCTGTCCTCCTCCGTGTTTTCCATAGACATTTTCACCTCAAGCCTGGTGGTTCTCTGAGGGGGAGGGATCCTTGAGGAGGGGGGTAGTGTCAGGGCTGGGCTCTCAGCCCTTCTGTCTCTGTGCTCACAGCCAGCTCCTTCTGGCTATTTAAGCTGCCTGGTTCATTTCATCAATTGGTCAACATATCTAGAGACTCTCTGCTGTGTTCCTGTTGAAGACTTGCCTGGCTGACATCCCTACTGATTCCTGATCCTGTCTGCTGCCTCTGACTACGCTGATCTCTGGCTTCCTGATTTCCTGGCTTGTTCTGACTACCCGATTTGGCTACCAAACCCTGGATATATTTTGACTATGTTTACCAGTTGTACCATTTTATTAAAAGGTGTGAATTTTTACTGCATTTTCTGTCTTCATCTGTTTCATGGTTTCTGACAGTATATTGGTGTATATACTGTTAATGCTGTATATATAATTGAGGACCTAAGACATAACTCATAAGATACCATGTCTCAGAGTCCTTCCTCACTGGGCATATGCTCACAGAAATAGCTGTTGGGACATGGGGACCCAGTCATAGAGGCAAAGCTGCTATGAGCAATTCCATAGGTGGTATTTCAGTGTCAGTGCTTTTTATAATGTAAATCAAAATTAATGTGATGGGGTTGATTTACTAAAGGGAAATAGGCTGTTTACTTTGCATGGGAATTTATTTCCTTTAGTGAATAAGGAGATGTCCTGCTGACTTCAATCATTCACTTGTGTGCAAGCAAACATGTTGTTTATCCTTTTCTCCTTTTACATGATTGGGTATTCTTGGAAAAATTAAACTTCACCCCATTCACTAAGCTCTGGGGAAAAATACCTTGCATAACGCAACTTACCTTGCAAAGTGAAAAGCTTATTTGCTTTTAGTAAAACAGCCCAAGTATATTTATTGGGAGTAGCTAATTGCAATGCATCTATATTACAGGTGTTGCAAAAAGTGTAATTCCAGTTTTGTAGCCAGCTTGGGATAGCCATGACAGACATGGATGAGGGAATTTAGGGTGTGGAGGACACCTTTGGGATAAATTAGAGCAGAGACTGTGAGTCAGTCCTTCTCATCAACATCAGGCCTGACCTCACAAATGCAATTCTGGAATAATGGTCAGAAATTTCCATTGACACGCTCCTAAACCTTGTGGACAGCTTTCCCAGAAGAGTTGAAGCTGTTATATCTGCAAAGGGTGGGCCAACTTAATATTGAACCCTACGGACTAAGACTGGGATGCCATTAAAGTTCATGTGCAGGAGTCCCAATACTTTTGGTAATATAGTGTATATAGCATCAGTCAATGAAATCAATAGCTGAAATATGAGTTTAACTACATAATATACTGAATATAAGGTGGATGTTACAGTATTGCTGCAATTTTGACTCTCTCCCAAAATTTTGTTGAAACAGATTCCATGTGGATGAAATATTCCCAAACAATGAATATCAGTCATGGCTTTTCTTTTCTTACACAGTAAGAAAACACTCTAACCACTGCCACATAAGAAGGCACAAATATCACAGAATTATTGAACACAAGCAGTCACCGCGCACAGGGTATAAAATAGGACTGTCAGATGCCAAACCGAAAAAAATTCTTTAGCAAGGTGAGAATCTCATTGTGCAGATAATAGGAGTTAAAATGCAGCTTTCATTTAATCAGAGTTCACATTCACAAACCTTTCAGCTTTTTTTCAAAAAAGCTTCTGATAATGTAGGATAAACTACTCAGGGCTTACATTTGGTGATTTCCTCTATAATAAACCTCCTCATTTACACCCTATATAGTCAGCTTCAATGCACCTCTAGCCACACAAAAAAAATGAAATACTCGTATAATCTTCAAGGCACGGTGATTGACGCTGAATGGTGATAGTAGCACCTGCTCAGGGTAACTAAATCCAGTTCCAGGCTCTGATGCTTTCTAATTTAGCCTTGTGTAAGAGGAGAGTTACTGCTTGGGATAATATGATAACTGTCAGCTCTGTTGACTCTCAGGACACTGAACTTTTAACCAATTGAGTACCACTTTGTAATACCCCTTTCCTTACCAGGCCATTTACTTTTACTGAGCATTACTCTGTCACAACACTGTACCTGAATGAATTTCATGACATGTTTGAGATTATAGAGCTTTCTATTGGTGGTATTTGACAACCAATGCTTTTTTATTGTTTACTATATTGGAAAAAGACTAGCCATTATATATATATAATGTTATTAATAGAGATTCCTCCAAATAAATTTTGCAGCAAACTCCAGTTGCAGGGCTCCTGAGGATGATGCGGTGTTTGTCTTTATGTAGTAGACCTGTGGACAAGATCAGTAGTCATGGGTGTATCCTGCAACTGTTGTCCGACCAGCCTGGAATGGAACTTCTCACCAACAGGAACTTTGGCATGGCATTGAAACTGTGGCACAGGAACTCAGAGTCAGCCTGTCTACTAAGTACAGATCTTTGGGGGGCAGTTTGTGGTTTCTTATTTTCTTTTTTGTGGTTTTCACTATATAGTGGACATTTCCACAGGCAATAACTGGCTATTGACAGACATATTATCAGATAAGGGAGGCATTTACGAGCACTTCTGGCCTTGTGTATAGTTAATTGGAGGATAAAAAACTTTTGACAACCATATCTTCCCCATATGCACCTGTAGTGAGATTTTATCTTTGTACCTTCCACAATCTAAAATTTTGGCAGTGGTGTCCAATGCAGGGCTCATCTTGTCACACAATTTGCTATGGGTAGCCATGCCTTTTTTGTTTGTTATCAGCTAGGCTTTTGCAGATCCAACACCATAGCAGAAAAACTGGACTGACACTTTTAGGCCAATATTGTATTATGTACTGGCTAGTATTACAGTGAGGGAAAACGTATTTGATCCCCTGCTGATTTTGTACTGATGTTTGCTCACTGACAACAAAATGATCAGTCTATAATTGTAATGGTAGGTTTATTTTAACAGTGAGAGACAAGATAACAACAAAAATATCCAGAAAAACACATTTCAAAAAAGTTATAAATTGATTTGCATTTTAATGAGTGAAATAAGTATTTGATCCCCTATCAATCAGCAAGATTTCTGGCTCCCAGGTGTCTTCTATACAGTTAATGAGCTGAGATTAGGAGCACTCTCTTAAAGGGGGTGCTCCTAATCTCAGCTTGTTACTTGTATAAAAGACACCTGTCCACAGATGCAATCAATCAATCAGATTTCAATCTTTCCACCATGGCCAAGACCAAAGAGCTGTCCAAGGATGTCAGGGACAAGATTTTAGACCTACACAAGGCTGGAATGGGCAACAAGACAAGACCACCTTCAAGCAGCTTGGTGAGAGGGTGACAACAGTTGGTGTGATTAATCACAAAACACAAATTAACGGTCAATCTTCCTCGGTCTGGGGCTACATGCAAGATCTCACTTTGTGGAGTTTCAATGATTATGAGAACTGTATCAGCCCAGAACTACATGGGAGAATCTTGTGAATGATCTCAAGACAGCTGGGACCATAGACCATAGTAACCAAGAAAACAATTGGTAACACACTATGCCGTGAAGGACTGAAACCCCGCAGCACTCGCAAGGTCCCCCTGCTCAAGAAAGCACATGTACAGGCCTGTCTGAAGTTTGCTAATGAACATCTGAATGATTCAGAGGAGAACTGGGTGAAAGTGTTGAAGACAGATGCGACCAAAATCAAACTCTTTGGAATCAACTCAACTCGCTGTGTTTGGAGGAGGCGGAATGCTGCCTATGACCCCCAAGAACACCATCCCCACCGTCTAACATAGAGATGGAAACATTATGCTTTAGGGGTGTTTTTATGTTAAAGAGACAGGACAACTCCACTGGATCAAAGAGACGATGGACAGTGGTCATGCACCATAAAATGTTGGGTGAGAATCAACTTCCCAGAGCCAGGGAATTGAAAATGGGTAGTGGATGGGTATTCCAACATGACAATGACCAAAAACCCACAGTCACAGCAACAAAGTAGTGGGTCAAGAAGAAGCACATTAAGGTCCTAGAGTAGCCTAGCCAGTCTCTAGACCTTAATCCCATAGAAAATATGTGGCGGGAGCTGAAGGTTCGAGGTACCAAACGTCAGCCTCAAAATCTTAATGCCTTGGGGAGGATCTGCAAAAGAGTGGGACAAAATCCCTCCTGAGATGTGTGCAAACCTGGTGGTTTGCACACATCTCTACAAGATACGTCTGACCTCTGATTGCCAGCAAGGGTTTTGCCACCAAGTACTAAGCCATGTTTTGTGAATGGGGTCAAATACTTATTTCGCTCATTAAAATGCAGATCAATTTATAACTTTTTTTCTGGATTTTTTTGCTGTTATTCTGTCTCTCACTGTTAAAATGAGCCTACCATTAAAATTATAGACTGATTGTTTCTTTGTCAGTGGGCAAACATAAAAATCAGCAGGGGATCAAATACTTTTTCCCCTCACTGTAATTATGAGCAGTACAGGTCATATAAGTATAGCTGTGAATGGCATCTATTCAGGTGTGCAGGTATCTACATACTATGACATCTTATCCAATGCAGTCGTTTATTATGTGTGTAATTATATTGTATGAAATACCTCCAGCATATATAATCTTGAACAGATTTATTGCATCTTCTGTATTATTTTATACAGAGTAATATTTTCTGTGACAGTTCAATTATTGATAATCAAATCAAATAGAAAAGGCAGACACCCACACAATGGTGCTTAGCACAGGATTTTTATATGAGACATATATTGGATTTTAGCATTTATTAATTAGTGTGTGCGTATATACTTTATATATATATTTGAAAATATTTTATTATATCTTTTCATGTGACAACACTGAAGAAGTTACACTTTACTACAATGTAAAGTAGTGAGTGTTCAGCTTGTATAACAGTGTACATTTGCTGTCCCCTCAAAATAACTCAACACACAGCCATTAATGTCTAAACCGCTGGCAGCAAATGTGAGTTTACCCCTAAGTGAAAATGTACAAATCGGGCCCAAAGTGTCAATATGTTGTGTGGCCACCATTATTTTCCAGCATTGCCTTAACCCTTTTGGGCATGGAGTTCACCAGAGCTTCACAGGTTACCAGTGGAGTTCTCTTCCACTTCTCCATGAAGACATCATGGAGCTGGTGGATCTTAGAGACCTTGTGCTTCTCCACCTTCCATTTGAGGATGCCCCACAGATGCTCAATAGGGTTTAGATTTGGAGACACTTGGCCAGTCCATCACCTTTAGCTTCTTTAGCAAGGCAGTATTCATCTTGGAGGTGTGTTTGGGTCATTATCATGTTGGAATACTGCCCTGCGTCCCAGTCTCCGAACGGAGGGGCTCATGCTCTGCTTCAGTATGTCACAATACATGTTGGTATTCATGGTATTCCTGCTTGTCTTCAGCAAACTGTTTATGGGCTTTCTTGTGTATCATCTTTAGAAGAGGCTTCCTTCTGGGACATAAACAGGGCCAAGGATAAATCTAAGGGAAAAAAACAAGCTTACTTACCAACCAGCTTGCAGACAACCAATTAAACCTGTCATGTGCCTCTACTCTGGGAACACTTATAAGTTAGTGTTAGGTACCACAGATAGCAGGGTGCCATGGTTCTGTAGCTTACGCATGCATTTGCAAATGCGTGCAGACTAAATCCCTGCTTTTAACGCATACTGTTAGACAGGTTTAATTGGTTGTCTGCGAGCTGATCGGTAAGTAAACTTGTTTTTTTCCCTTGGATTTATCCTCTGCCCTGTTTATATCTTATGTAGCCTTCCCATGCTGCTTACTGTGATGGCCAGCTATAGATGGGGGCAGTGGCATGTTTTTTGTGTCACTGTCATGTATATTGTTCAGGCAAAGCACTGACACCTTTGCAGCCAGTGTGCTACATGCTGGGTGCTTAGTGTGCTCCTGTACCTTTAAGAAGGGGTGGCTCCCCTTCAGTCCACCTGCCCTGACCTATCCATCAGAATGCATGTGCCTCCACTGTGGGGACTCTTATAAGCTAGTGTTAGGTACCACAGATACCAGGGTGCCATAGCAAGGCTCTGTGGCTTACGTGTGCAGACTAAATCCTTGCTTTTAACGCATACTGTTAGACAGGTTTAATAGGTCTGCAAGCTGGTCAGTAAGTAAGCTTGGTTTTCTTCCTTGGATTTATCCTCAGACCTATTTATATCTTATGTAGCCTTCCAATGCTGCTTACTGCGATGGCCAGCTATAGATGGGGGCAGTGGCATCTTTTTTGTTTCTTCTGGGGCAACAGTTATGCAGACCAATTTGATGCAGTGTGTAGCATATGGTCTGAGCATTGACAGACTGTCCTCCCACTCTTTAACCTCTGCTACAATGCTGGCAGCACTCAAATGTCTATTTCCCAAAGACAACCTCCGGATATGACACTGAGCACGTGCACTCAACTCCTTTGGTCGACCATGGCATGGCCTGTTCTGAGTGGAACCTGTCCTGTCAAACCAATGTATGGTCTTGGCCACTTTAATGCAACTCAGTTTCAGAGTCTTGGCATTCTTCTTATAGCCTAGGCCATCTTTATATAGAGCAACAATTCTTTTTTTCAGATCCTCATCGAGTTCTTTGCCAAGAGGTGCCATGTTAAACTCCCAGTGACCAGTATAAGAGAATGAGACCGATAACACCAAATTTAACACAACTGCTCCCCAGTCACACCTGAGACCTTGTAACACTAACAAGTCACATGACACCGGAGAGGGAAAATGGCTAATTGGGCCCAATTTTCACTTAGGGGTGTACTCAATTTTGTGGTTTAGACATTAATGCCTGTGTGTTGAGTTATTTTGAGGGGACAGCAAATTTACACTGTTATGCAAGCTGTACACTCGCTACTTTACATTGAAAGTGCCATTACTTCAGTGTTGTCACAGGAAAAGATATAATAAAATATCTACAAAAATGTAAGGGGTGTACTCCCTTTTGTGATATACTGTATATATATATATATATATATATATATATATATATATATATATATATATATATATATATATATATCACAAAAGTCAATAAGCCAATAAGCATAGAATAATAAATATATTCCTAAAATACAAATGACCACTATACAAACCTGTATATGAATACAGTACTCAGAATGTATACAACTAAAATTGTGGAAAGCTTTGGAAAAAAACAATAATTATCCACATTTTTATATTACTGTCTTTGCTCTCATTATATTGCCTTAACATCTTCTGTAGCCATTTCAATTGAAAGTAGGGGTAAACTCTTATATGGAGACAGTAAAAAAAAAAACTTGACAGATAGTCTAACTCCTTCCCACCCTCACCAGAATGAAAAAAAGTTTTGGCTGGAATTTCACTTAAAAGCCTAACTCCATTTTGGGCTTTGAAACAAAATGGATCCCCCGGCATCTCATGGAAAGAAGGGATACAGCTCTACTTACCCGATATTTGGCATTGTGATGCTGTGATTCAGGCTGAATGGCCCCCAGTTTAATTCAACTGTTTTCCTGTAATCTCAGGATGTCAACGCCCCACCCACCCATCATAGACACACAGGGTACCATTATGTGGTGCTGTTCCCCATCCAGGGAAAAATATATGTGATTTCATCAGACCAGGCTGAAAAAGAGGTATGGTATGTATACAGGGCAGGGGTGGTCCATGAGAAAGAGAGGGTATAAACGGGGGAATATCCAAGTTGGGGAGGTCCATGAGGAAAGGGTATACAAATGGGTGGAGGATTCAAGCTGGGCTTTTACTCTCAGTAGTAGTTGCTGGCGGTATGCTGAACCCCTAAAGAAGTGAGGATGGGGTGCGATATATGTACATTCAGTAATGACCTCTCCAAATCAGTATCAGAGACATTCAAACCTATTGTAGCACAAATTGCTTGAATATTCTATTAAAAGCAAATCACTGTACTTCAACTTGGCAATTAAAACACCATCATTAGAATAAGTTCAGTTTTGAAATCCTGTCCAAACTGTCTACTCTTAAATTAATGATTTTTTTTCCTCATCTAATTGAAATAGTAATGTTAAAAAATAATAAAAATAAATACGTACGTAATTCTGAATTTAATGCCTGCTGGAGTTTAAGGTCATGTACTGACTCATCTAGGAAACCAAGGATAATTGCACTTGGAAAGTGGCACAAAAATGTCATTCTGTTTTAGGCAGAACACAGTTATCCTAGTGGAAACAAGGACTCTTTCACTCTGCCTCTCAAGCAAAAGGTTGGTCTGGGGGAATTAAAAATAGCATCATTTGTTTACGAGCAAACTAAGGAATATATTACTCTTCAGTGGAACTACAGGTGCCATCATACAAACAGAGATCAAGGCTTCCAGGGATTTCTAGATGTGGATCTACAAAAGGGTCTACAAACTTTGCAGTGCGGGGTCTACATTGTATATTTTACAAATACTTGTAGGCCAAATAAAAAAACTGTTTTAAGAATGAAAGAATAAAATTTAAACAAATGAATAAACACACCCTATGAAAAAACGTCAGATCAGAAGTCCCACATCGCATCAGAAATTCTCCCTTCCCAATACAAGCCCCTCAACAACCAGAAGTCCGTCCTTCAGATCAGAACCATCCATGCCCCATCACACCAGAAGTCCCCCCTTCACATCAGAAGCCCCCCCATCTCACCAGAAGTCCTCCCTTCACATCAGAACCCCCCCCCCCATCACACCAGAAGTCCCCCCTTCACATCATAAGCCTCCCATCACACCAGAAGTCCCCCCTTCACATCAGAAGCCCCCCATCTCACCAGAAGTCCTCCCTTCACATCAGAACCCCCCCCCCCCCCATCACACCAGAAGTCCCCCCTTCACATCATAAGCCTCCCATCACACCAGAAGTCCCCCCTTCACATCAGAAGCCCCCCCCCCATCTCACCAGAAGTCCTCCCTTCACATCAGAACCCCCCCCCCCATCACACCAGAATTCCTCCCTTCACATCATAAGCCTCCCATCACACCAGAAGTCCCCCCTTCACATCAGAAGCCCCCCCATCTCACCAGAAGTCCTCCCTTCACATCAGAACCCCCCCCCCCATCACACCAGAAGTCCTCCCTTCACATCATAAGCCTCCCATCACACCAGAAGTCTCCCCATTCACATCAGAAGCTCCCCATTAGATCATAAGTCCTCCTTTCACATCAGAAGATCCCCCACTACACTAGAAGGCTCCCCTTCACACCAGTATCTACCTTCACATCAGGAGTCCTCCCTACATATCAGAAGCCCCCCATCACAGCAGAAGTCCTCCCTTCACATTAGAAGCTCTCAATTACATGAAAAGTCCTCCCTTCACATCAGAAGTGCCCCACCACATAAGAAGTCCCCCTTTTACTTCAGGGGTTCCTTATCACATCAAAAGTCCTGCCTTCACTTTAGAATCCCACCATAATATCAGGGCACTTACCTTCACAACAGAAATCCTCCCTTCACCTCAGAAGCCCCCATCACATCAAGAGTATAATCTTCACAGCAGAAGTATTCCAATCACATCAGAGCCTCATTTTACACAAATGTCTATTTTGGGGACCATGAGTGAAGAGAGGAATTCCCCTCACTTTGTGGAAATTTCCCATTTGCGGTTTATTCATCAGGGACAGGAAGTGAAGGGAAATCTTTGTGATGAAATATGGCAAAAAATATGGCAGGGCTTTCAATGCTTCCCTACTCTATCCAAAACTAAAAAAGTTTTTGCTGTACTTACACTTCAATTAAAAAGCCAATGGTGGGGATTTACTAAAAGTGGTGTACACAAAATCTGGTGCAGCTATGCATAGCAACCAATCATCTTCTGGGTTTTATTGTCAAAGCATAATTGAACAAGCTGGAATTAGAAGTTGAATGGTTTCTATACACAGCTGTGCCATATTCTGTGTACACCAGTTTATTACTTTTAGTAAATCTCCCCCAATGTAATTCAGGAGCCAGTCCTAGATAGCCATCTTTTAAAAAGCTAAGAAACATGTGCTCCTGCTTGAAAAAGATTATACAACTTTTGGCTTTTATGGGCATTGCTGTTCAGCCCTGATATTTAGGAAAAGTGGGTCAAAATTTGTCAAGCTGTGACATTACTATCTAAAAGTAGCATAACAAGTGATATTATTACATTTGATAATATTGCCCAATTAAACCAGGAAAATTTTCATGCATTCCTTACACCTGGATTTTTCCACTGCAGATGTAACACCTAATTCACACAGCTCTTTCAACAACTGAACAAGCTAATATTGTACGGTAAGATAGTTTTTTCAGTTATTTAAGGTTGAGGCATTATTTTTGTTGTTTTACTTTGTTTTACAGTAAAAAAAAGTCTTAGTCTTATTTTATTTTATTTTATCTTTATAAATCCCGTCCAGATTTTTATTTTTATGTAAAGAACTGGCTTATAATAAATGAATATCTTCAATATGTTATGCACTGTCCATGGTCCTGATTTTGAACTAGACAAGTTTATTGGTGTATATTTAATGTTTGTTTTGTTGTTTGTTTGTTTTTTTGTTAACATTTTTTATTAATCTAATTTTAACTTTAAAAATCATATTTTTTCTTAGTTCGGCATCAGGTTAATCTCTCTCTTCCTTTTTGTGTTCTGGGTTAATGGGCTTCTTTTAAAGACATTTCGTATCTACATCAATCAGTGCTTTTATTAGAAATGCCATTGCATGTAGAACACTGGAACTCTGATGAAGCGCACAGAAGGCGCTATCCAAAAAATTCTTAAGGCTAAATCACATGGATGATTTTAATGTCATACCAAACCACATGAGCACTTGTTAATCATTTTCAGCACATTAGTTTGAATGTGTTGCAAATGCAGCCAGGTGTGGGGGCTACTAAGTAATGGGGAAGAAGTGACATACTTGAATAAACACATTTTCTGTTAATTTTCTTCTTATATTCATGGACACATCATTGTATCATCTTCCTGCCCTTTCCTGACCCCAAAGCAGAGAACCATGGGACATGTGGTCCCTCAGCTAACACTTACTTCAGAGTGAACCAGCCCTGAGACTACAGCTCCAGCTGAAGCTAGAGCATGAGAGGATTCTGGGAGAATCTATAAAGTTGACTGTAACTGGCAGGCTAGCTCCCTTGGCCCGGGGGAAATCTGAGAGGCTGGTCAGGTGCTGCCATTCTGACTGCTGCTGCTCCATAGAGACAGGGGTGACGCAGCTCTTCTATGCCCAGCAGTCTAGTGACCATTTCGCACCAGCGGCAGAGGTTTTAGTGACATCTCACATAGCAATGCCAGATACCCAGGGACACAGTTTCCTTCAGCAACCAGAGGTGCAGAGACACTCATACCGATCGCTATCAGTGGTTTCCTGCCAACCCCAACACAGCCTGCTCTGACAACATTTACCTATTCTACCATTAACCCAAAGCCTCAAATCTTCATTCAGGAATGGTGAGAGGGCAGTTTGCCCAGCCTTTATTCTGTCTGTGGAAGAACCTACTGCCATTTTTCTGCAGCCCAGTTCCTATGTTTTCATGCATAATTGAGTTGCCAAGCCTTGTTTCCATGCACAAAAACATAGCAACTGGGGTGCAAAAAAATGGCAGAAGGTGCTCTACACTGATGAGGCAAAATGTAAAATAATTGGCTCTAGCAAAAGGCAGTTTGTTTATGAATGGCTGGACAGCGGTATAATAATAAGTGACTGCAAAACAGTGAAGCATGGTGGAGGTACCTTTCAAGTTTGCGGCTGCATTGCTGCAAATGGAGCTAGAGATTTGGTTTTTAGGATCAATTGTGTTCTCAATGATGAGAAATACAGGCAGCTACTTATCCATTATGGCATACCATCAGGGAGGTGTGTGATTGGCCCCAAATGTATTCTGCAGCAGGGCAATGACCCCAGACATACAGCCAATGTCATTAAGAACTATCTTCAGTATAACGAAGAAAAGAAAGAAACTGAAAATAAAAGAAAAACGAGTACTGGAAGTGATGGTTTGATCCCCACAGAGCCCTGATCTCAACATCATCAAGTTTGTCTGGGATTACATGAAGAGACAGTAGGATCTGAGGTAGCCTACATACAGTACACAGAAGGACTGTGGTTAGTTCTCCATTATGTTTGGAACAACCTACCTACCGAAACTGTATGCAAGTATATCTAGAAGAACTGATACTGTTTTCAAGGTAAAGGATGGTTACATCAAATATTGATTTGGATTTCCCTTCTGTTCATTTACTTTCCACTTTGTTAATTGATAAAAAATAAACTAATAACACCTCTATTTCTGAAAGCAGTCCTGTCATACAGGACTCCTCTCATACAGTTTATAGATCACTGATCCTCTGTCCAATTCAGGTTTTGCTCCTCTCCCCTGTGGCAATTTAGACTCATCTGGAACATACAGCCAGTGCTTGAGCCTGGGGAACTGTCTGTTAGAGCTGAAAGGTTGGTGAAAAAGAAAACCAGTTGTGTATGTACAGGCTGATGATTGTTAGGCTTCCAATGTCTGATAGTCAGCATAGGCATGCGCAGCCTATTGCATTAGGTTATGCACCCCAAAGTTCAAACACACATGTCGGTAGTACTGGTGTCAGTCAGTAGGGCAGAGGACGTTGTCAGTAGGACAGTGGATGGTGTCAGTCTGTAGGGCAGAGGACATTGTCAGTAGGACAGTGGATGGTGTCAGTCTGTAGGGCAGAGGACATTGTCAGTAGGACAGTGGATGGTGTACATCAGTAGGGCAGAAGGTGGTGACAGTAGAGCAGTGGAAGGTGTCAGTACAGCAGAGATTGGTGTCAGTAGTGCAGTGGGGCAGTTGATTTTTAAATTTTTTTAATTATTCATTATTATTTTTTAATTATGTTTTACATATATAGGAGGGGGAGGTAAGAAGGAGGAAAGCCGGCAGCACTGTGTGTGTGGAGGGAGGGGGGGAGAGGGATGCTGGGGTTGTAGCAGGGGGGATCTACGCCACACTACAGCACTTGTAAATAGACTTGTAAATAGCACAAATAAACACACAACTGATTGCCACTACTCCATTGGACTGGTATCTGTGCCTGAATGTATACTCACCCCAGGGAGTTTTGTACCTGTTACCTATGCCCAGCTCACAATACAAACGAGATACATAGATAGATAGACAGATAGATAGATAGATAGATAGATAGATAGATAGATAGATAGATAGATAGATAGATAGATAGATAGATAGACAGATAGATAGATGTACATAGTGGGGTTTCTTTTCTTTCTTACATTAAAGCTAAACAATTTTCTTTTTTAATTATTAAGGCTCGTGCAGTTAATGTCAACTTCTGGCAACCACATGGATAGCAATAATCAGAATAAAGAAGATGCATCTTCTGTGTGGATCTTCAGTTATTGCATCGGCATGTTCATACTTTCTGTGACTGTATGCAGCCACCTTATTGCTGGTCTTCCTCTTTTAAATTTCCCTTCAACTTTTCAAAGAACAATACTGCTTTTACGTCTGTAGAATTTTGTTCAAACATTCAGACAAGAAGTATAAAAAAAAAAATTCCAACTGTTTGGTGCCTTCATGAACCCGACTAATTTTGAAGGACTTTTTGTTCGAGTACAATGTCAATGTCTCCTACTTCTTAGACAATTCCAGATTAACTGACAAGTTTAAGCACATAAGACTAGCTAAGGTTTTTCAAATCCAGCAGTCAATTTTGACGATTAGAAAATTGTTTGTTTCCATAAGATTTGAAAAAAATGTTCCAACCGTCCTTTGATTTTTTTTTTCAATTTCTCTGGTTAAAACTTATTGTCAAATTGTCCCCTTTAACTTTTAGATAATTGAATGAACGTTCTGTTCTGTTTTATGAAATTCTACAGGTTTAAGACCAGTATAACTGTCAGTGGGTTGGATCTTCTTATACAATGTTTAAAATAAGACAGTTCTCTTAAAATAGTCAAGTTTTAGCAATATTTGTATGCCTATGCATTGGGACTGCATTTAGGTCTAAGGGACAGGAAAAGCAGTTTTATTTGTCAAATCTTCTGCTCCTGTGTTCCCCTATGCTTCAGCAGTAGACTGTTTCTCAGCATCCTCATGTCTAGCATGGGGCTATGAACTCTTCATTGGTCTTAATGACATCGGAGAACCTGTGATCACCGGGACATAGGACAGAGGAGGTCTTACAGTGTGAAGGAAACCTGCAGGAGTGGCAGATCGGATGAGTAAAAGTGCTTTTCTTGTTTCATTTGACTTAACAAACTCCCACCCGGCCTATAGCAGATTGACAGCCAGACGGGACTCTCCTTCTTCCGGGTGGACATCATATGATGTCCTCCCAGTCACGCTTGTGCATTGCGATCAGTGGTGAGCCATGTCCCTCGGACACAGCGCATCACCGCTCAGGGCTTATCGGTGCAGCCTCATCAGTGCAGCGTATCAGTGCCGATCAGGGCCGGCTCATCAGTGCAGCTTATCAGTGCCCATCAGTGCCGGCTCATCATTGCCCATCAGTGCCCATTAGTGCAGCCTCATCAGTGCCCATCAGTGCAGCCCATCAGTGCCCATTAGTGCAGCCTCATCAGTGCCCATCAGTGCAGCCCATCAGTGCCACCTATTATTGCCCATCAGTGCCCATAAGTGCAGCCTATCAGTGCACATCAGTGCAGTCTCATCAGCACACATCAATGAAGAAGAAAAATTACTTATTTGCCAAATCTTATAGCAAAAACAAAGAAAGAGGTCAGTCTTTTTTCATTTGTTTAGCGAAAAAAAAAAAAAAAACAGAATGTGATTAAATACCACCAAAAAAAAAGCTCTATCTGTCTCAAAAAAAATGCTAAAAATGTAATTTGGGTACAGTGTTGCATAACCTTGCAATTGTCATTCAAAGCGTGACAGCGCTGTAATCTGGAAATTGGCCTGGGCATGTAGGGTGTGAAAGTGTCCAGTAGGCAAGTGGTTAAACAAGCATTTAACCATTGTAATGGGTGGAGGGCAGCCTTAATGCAAGGGAGTAGTTTTACCTTCTCGGAAATTCAGCTTCTCAAAAATGTTCCTTTGCAGTAGGGCTGCACCCGCACTGTGAGAATTAAATTATCGTTTTGGTTTAGAGGATTTGGTACAGCATCTTCTTCCCCACGCTCTGGAAGTCTAAATTCCTGACGCTATCAGGACCAAT
Organism: Lithobates pipiens; assembly: GCF_037356315.1. Taxonomy (NCBI): domain Eukaryota; kingdom Metazoa; phylum Chordata; class Amphibia; order Anura; family Ranidae; genus Lithobates; species Lithobates pipiens. The sequence continues at coordinate 509,917,896 of NW_027507758.1, forward strand.
GCAGAGTTCATAGCCCAGAACAATGATGATGTCAAGGGACAGTGCACCACCAAAGTGTGGGAAATGCTGCCTGCCAGGGGAGCGGAGGATCAGGTAAGAGGATCAGGTAAGTAAAAGTACTTCTCTTCTCCCATGGACTAAACAAGCATAACCCTTGCAGTACAGGCACAATCATTTTTAAGTTTCCAGGAGCCAGGCTTTAATAATACAATGTTAATGCAAGCCAAGTTGTAAGTAGAAAACCTGCGCTTATATGCTTTATTTATGGATACTTGAAAGCATTGTGGTGAATGCCTTTGCGCTCATTCGGATGTCTTTCTGTTCTCTCTTCTTTGTCACATTTTTCATCAGCTTGTGCTTTATCTTTCTTTACTGAATTCAGCAAAAGAAATGACAGAGTGAGCAGCTCAGCTGGCAGATAATTGCAGATTAGAAGCACAAGGGGGAGCCCTTGCGAGGCTGTCGGGCCTCCTCAAATGACCCTGAGTCTGACACAGACTGAGAAATAGGACAGCGGGGAAGATTTCACAGGGGTAGATCAATTAGTTGCAGCTGTTGCACACATCCATTGTTAGAGTGAAAATCCTATCACATCCAGATGTTCCAGGCTGGGGATAACGGACTATGTGCTTCACAGACACTTGCTTTGCAGTAAATGCCTTTGTCTGGAAAAAACAGGTGACTGATAAAGTCGAAACACTGAAGATTCATTCAAATGTATACTGCAGATCTGAAAACTGTCATAGAGCTATGGGAGAAAGAACGGTTCTGTCATATGTTAAGATAGCTCATGTTTTATTTATATAATGTATATAGTAGTTAATATTAACCCTATTATGACAGCAATACACATGCAATATACACTACTCAGCCATAACTTTGTGACCATTGATAGGATAAGTGAGTATCTTGCTACAATGGCATCTGAAAATCTGTGAAATATATTTGGCAGCAAGTAAAAACATTGTCCTTGAAGTTGATGGGTTGAAATCACAGAAAATGGGCTTTGCAATTTGTGGTGTATGGGGCTGCGCAGCCACAGACTGGTCAAGGTGCCCATGCTGACCCATGTGCACAGCCAAAAGCATCTACAATGGCCATGTGAGCATAACAACTGGACCACGGAGCAATGGAAGAAGATGGCCTGGTCTAATGAATCATGTTTTCTTTTACATCATGTGGATGTCTGGGTATGTGTGCATCGCTGACCTGGGGAAGAGATGGCTCCAGCATGAAGTATAGGAAGAAGGCAAGCTGGTGGAGGCAGTGTAATGCTTTGGGCAATGTTCTGCTGGTAAACTTCCATTCATGTGGATGTTACGTTTTTTTTTTCTTTTGAAAATTATTTTTATTTAAAATTTGCAAGAAAATTACAAAACACAACCTTTCTACATATCAAAGATGGTAACCTGATGGTACATTTCACAAACTGGCCCCAATAATGAGCTATAAAAGGCTTCACCCGTATAGTCAGATAATATAGAGGGCGTCAGAACAGCATATTGCAGAAATCAAATAACTGACTCAGACACAGAGAACATTTAAAGCGGTTCTCCACCCTAAAGTGGAAGTTCCGCTCATGTGATCCCTCCCCCCCTCCGGTGCCACAATCGGCACCTTTCAGGGGGGAGGGGGGTGCAGTTACCTGGATAATCCAGGTATCTGCACCCACTTCCGGGACAGAACGCCGCAGACCGCCGCAGATGCCCCCCCCCCCACGTTGTGTTCTGGGAAACACACAGTTCCCAGGACACAGCGGGGACCAGCAGAGACGTGCAGCGCGACTCGCGCATGCGCAGTAGGGAACCGGGCAGTGAAGCTGCAATGCTTCACTTCCCGATTCCCTGACAGAGGATGGTGGCGGGGGCAGCAGAGAGATGAGCGATCGCTCATCATCTGCCATTGACATCGCTGGACCCTGGGACAGGTAAGTGTGAATTTATTAAAAGTCAGCAGCTGCAATATTTGTAGCTGCTGGCTTTTAATATTTTTTTTAAAGGTGCAGAACCGCTTTAAAGAGTGCAATTAGTCAGGCACTGTGAGAGGACATTCAACCTCCCCTCTATTCAAACTTACGAGGCACTCCTCCGTTAGAGTAAGCTGCTTTTTATAAGGGAAGGGTCCTGTTAACTAAAGCTCCCCAAGCTGCCAATGTCAGGGTTGCAGTCTTCTTCCACAAAAGGATCATAAGTTTCCTTGGGCAGTACAATAATAGGGTAAGTAAAGTATGTATGGCCCTAGTAGGGGCAAAGCCATCCACCAAGCCTAAGAGACAAGTCCTAACGAGAGGCTAAGGTGTAAAGTGGTGACAGACTGAATAAATTGGAGGACTATGTAGATGTTACTTTATATGTGCCACCCACCTAAACATTGTTGCTGACCAAGTATAACCCTTTATGGAAACTGTATTCCCTGATAGCAGTGGCCTCTTTCAGCGGGATAATGAGCCCTGCCACATTGCAAAAATGAATCAAGAATGGTTTGAGGAACAAAACAATTTCAAGATGATGAATTGGCCTCCAAATTCTACAGATATCAATCCAATTGAGCATCCGTGAGATGTGCTGGAAAAACAAGTCTGATCCATGAAGGTCCCATCCTGCAACTTACGGGACTTAAAAGATTTGCTACTGACGGCTTGGTGCCAGATACCACAGCATACCTTCTAAGGTCTAGTGGTATTCATGTCTCGATGGATCAGGGCTGTTTTGAAAGCAAAAGAGGGACCTACTCAATATTATGTGGGTGATCATGAAGTTATGGCTGACCAGTGTATATACAGTGGCAAGGTAGGCAAGCCTTAACACTAATCCACCGCATAGATGCATCACTGCCTTGTTCTGAGGTGTGCTCCATTAGTGCGCCCCCAACTCTGACTGGCCTGTTACCGACAGTTCACAGTCAGCTTCAGGAACCGGTAGGAAGGGCTCCTGATGACATCAGAATTGTTACAGTACCAATGCTGTTCAATTTATTTATTGATGATATAGAAGTTGGAATTAAAGCTTCAATTTCAGTGTTTACTGATGATACCAAATCATACAGGGAAATAAATTCATCACAGAATGTAGCATCATTACAGGAGGACTTTGATAAAAAAGAGGCTACATGGCACATAAGGTTACATTTTGAGAACCGAGCAGTTATGCACTTGGGTGCCAAAAATACACATGCAAATTACACAGTTGAGGGGGCTCCCCCATGAGAATCAGTGATGGAAAAGGATCTGGGGCTGCTTGTAGATCACAGATATAGCAATAGCATGCAATGCCAAGCTGCAGGTAACAAAGCTAGCAAAATACTGCATTAAAAAGAGCATACATTCCAGAAATAAATCAATAATTCTATCCCATCACAAAACACTGGTTTAGCCTCATCTTGAATATGAAGTTCAATTTTGGTCTCCAATCCTCAGGAAAGATGTTGAATTAGAAAGAGTTCAGAGAAGAGCAACAAATTTAATAAGGGGGATGGAGAACCTTAACTATGAGGATCGATTACATAGATTACAGTTATTCACTCTGGAGAAAAGGCTCTTAAGAGGGGATACAGTATAATTACACTGTAAAAATATATCAATGGTGATTTTAGTAGTTGTGATAAACTGTTTACTCTAAGGTCCCTGAAGAGAACATATGGCCATAAATTTGAGGTTAAAAAATAAGGGCTTTAACCTTAGATTGAGAAAAGGGTTCTCTGCAGTTGGAGCAGCAGAAATGTGGAAGTGTTGGCAACTTAAAGCACCTTTAGACATCCTCCCCAGGAAGCAGAATATAGAGGGCTATGAGAATTGTTATGCCGTGTACAGACGATTGGAATTTCCGACAACAAATGTTTGATGTGAGCTTGTTGACGCAATTTTCGACCGTGTGTATGCTCCATCGAACATTTGCTGTCAGAATTTCCGTCAACAACTGTTTGAGAGCTGGTTCTCAAATTGCGATCATACGTACACAATTCCGACGCACAATAGTCCACGCATGCTCGGAATCCAGCAGAAGAGCCGCGCTGGCTATTGAACTTCATTTTTCTCGGCTCGTCATACGTGTTGTACGTCACCGCGTTCTTGGCGATCAGAATTTCCGACAACACTTGTGTGACCGTGTGTATGCAAGACAGGTTTGAGTCAACATCCGTTGAAAAAAAATCTACAGTTTGGTTGTCAGAATGTCCGATCATCTGTATGCGGCATTAGAGAAAACAAATCACACACACACACACACACACACACACACACACACACACACACACACACACACACACACACACACACACACACACACACACACACACACACACACACACACACACACACACACACACACACACACACACACACACAGTACTGAATGAACCTGCCTTTTTTCAACCTTAGAAACTATGTAACTATGGTTGGGAACTTCTCAGGCCTCACAACCCATTTAAAGAGCCAACTCTCTCTACCATAAATGGGTTAAAGAACATGTAAACCCTAATTGCTTTTCATTGTTATTTAATTTGCAATTGCATTATAAAAAGCATGTCTTAAATAAAAAATAAAAATCATCCTTTTCTACATCTTGGTGCTGATGATCCCCTCTAGTCACTTCCTGTCTACTTGCAGCTCCATCATTGCATATCATTGCTTTGGCTCGGCACCCTGATAGTAATAACAGTGGACCGTGTCTGCCCAATGTGTGTCTGCTCAGGCACTTTTAGCCTCCATCATGGGGAGTACAGTGACAGCTAGACAATATAGGAGCACAATCAGGCGATGATTGTCACCCTATATCAAGCTGTAGCTAAACAAGGACCTGCGTTGAAGGATCACCAGGTATTTTAAGGAAAGGTGAAGACTTTAAAAGATTGAAAACAACTTTTTAATTGATAATAACATGATAAAGAATGAGTGCACTTGCCCTGAAATAAATGATCACACCCTTCCCAATCCACAGTTGTATGCCAAAATGTGATGCCTATAGCCTCTGTTGTTTGTTTACATCCACTGGCGATAGACTGTCTCTCCTGGCCGCACCTGTACAATACAGCCCCGTAGACTTCTATAGGGTCATCTCCCGGTTGGCAGACAGAGATTATAGTACAACTTAAAGCTAATTTTTTTTGTTTTGGATAGAGGGCAGAGAGAGATTAGAACACTTGACAGCTCTTTTATTGCTGTCTGTGCCCACATGTTCAGGAAATTCACCCTCTTTATTTGTCCTGTTTACCATTATCATTGAAAGTGAAAGTAAAAGAAAATCCCAAATTTTGGGTTGTTCCCAGAAAAGTAATAGAGGGCAAATCTTCCAATGAGGACACTTGTTCTGGTGACCTGGGAGTCCCCAAGGAATTCCCATAATTTGCAGGGATTTCCTCTCACTTCCTGTTTGGCTATGGGACAGGAAGTGAAGGGAAATCTCCGCAATGGGACACAGATAGCAAAAATAAACCTTACAGGGTTTATAACCCTCTCTTACTCGATCAAAATTGAAAAATGAGCCCCTCATCATTAAAGAGGGCTTCCAGATTCTGGTAAGCCCCTTGCCTGCAGACCCCCACAACCACGGGGCACAGAAATCAGAAACATAAATCTATTTTTGGAGTCAGGAGTATATTTTAATAATAAGGTAAATTAGCATAGGCTTTAAAAAGGTTTTCTTTTTACTGTATCTTTTGTTTTATTTTTTTTTCAGAAATGTTCCTAGGTTTTGGCGGTCTCTTTAAAAAAAAAAAAAATTAAACCTCTTCTACTATAGTATGTTATAATGCAATGTTTTTCAACCTTTTTTCAGTTAAGGCAACCTTTAGAATTGCTCACAATCCTGGAGCACAGCAGTCTGAGGGCTTGTTCACCCCAGAAGGTGCATGCGAACATGCTTGCTTTTTTGCGTGTTCCCATGTGCAACATTTTTTAATAGGCTGTTCTATGCTCATGAAACAAACAAAAAAGGTGCTGGCATGATTCACATTTTGCCACACCAAAACACATGGTACTGCTGTACTATGCATTTTAGTGAACGCCAATGTAAGAATATTTGCTAGGTGCGTGAAGGTGTTAAGGCAGTGCATTTTTGTGTGGTGTGGGAAAAGGAGCAATTTTGCACGTGTTACTGCACGCCCTTAAATGTAGTTTGTACGGCATCTAAAAAAATTATAAAAAGAAGACTAGAGAAGTATATTTACCCATTTTGTATATGATACTGCACTATCTTTTTATCATTTTTTTTAAATTTATTTGTGTATCTATTCTTGAAGAAGTGGACTTAAATCCACGAAACCAGTAGGGTTACAGGATCCCCATAAATGTTTGGATTATTATGCAACTTATATTCATGTATTTCCATCCATCATAATAATCATAATAATGTATCTCCATAAATATTATGTATACTAACACTTATATATAGTTTATGAAATTATAGTGTTTACGATATAATTGAATGAGTGAGTTTGGTGTGGAGGAACTTGACTGGCCTGCACAGAGTCTTGAACTCAACCTGATAGAACACCTTTGGGATGAATTAGAGTAAAGACTGTGAGCCAGGCCATCTCATCCAACATCAGTGCCTGACATCACAAATGTGCTTTTGAAAGAATAGTCAAACATTCCCATAGGCACACTCCTAAACCTTGTGGACAGCCTTCCCAGAAGAGTTGAAGCTGTTATAGCTGCAAAGGGTGGGCGAACTCCATATTGAACCCTATGGACTAAGACTGGGACGCCATTAAAGTTCATTTGCGTGTAAAAGCAGACATCCAAATACTTTTGACATTATAGTGTGTGTATAAATAAATATATATATAAATTATTATTATTTTTTTTCCTACCTATGTCCTACCTTTTTCCTACATACTGGACTGGTCAAATATATATATATATATATATACTGTCCACGTTGCCGAGCTAAAGTTAATTACAGGATCAGCAACATGGACAGCATATTCTTTATTTTATTTTTTGGTCAGTCAAATCTGTAAACTTGCACTGAGATAAAAGGAGTAAGCATGTCTTAAAGGCTAATGACTATGATTTAAGCATACAGGGTGGTTATTATTTCCTTTCTAAAGTAGAAAAGCCTCCTCAATTTCTTATCATGGTTTCACTTTTTTTTTTTACCAAAGACTCAACATCTATTATTTGGAGTCAGCCAACAACCTGGAGCTCCGCTTCTTTACCCCCTGAAACCCTCTCATCTAGTGAAACAGGTCTTATTGGCTTCAAAGGCACTCTCAAAACAGGGCAGTGGGAAATCAGGGTTTGATAACATGAAAAATGTTGTAGTCTGATATTTATATGTGATTAATGTTTTAAAGATAGAACTTTGTTTATGAATTCCTTTTTCTATTTCACACTCCTTTATTTATAATTTTCTCTGCATTTTTACATGCAGATCTCACTGCCCAGAAAATGTGACAGTGGCTAGATCAATCTATAATGCCCTATACACACGGTCGGACTTTCCCACGGAAAATGTGCTTGTATTGTCGGAAATTCCGATCGTCTGTGGGCTCCATCGGACTTCTTCTGTCGGAATTTCCGACACACAAAGTTTGAGATCTGGATCTAAAATTTTCCGTCAACAAAATCCGATTGTGTGCAGACAATTCCGACGCACAAAGTGCCACGCATGCTCAGAATAAATTACGAGACGAAAGTTATTGGCTACTGGCCTCTTTATAGTCCTGTCGTACGTGTTCTACGCCACCTTGTTCTGAATGATCGGATTTTCCGACAACTTTGTGCGACCGTGTGTATGTAAGACACGTTTGGGCCAAAATCTGTTGGAAAAAATCTGACGGATTTTGTCGTTGGAATGTCTGATCATGTGTACAGGGCATTGCAGAGTTCCCAGAGATGCTTACGTTATGGCGCTACCTTTTTATTTACCTGTTTATGTTTACATTTCTTTTTTTTTTTTTTTTTACTAATGATGTTTGTTATTGCAACTGCTTAACCTTGCCAAATTTGTCCTAATCAGTTTTGCATATAGATGGGAAGAAAATATGAATAAAGGCAGGTGAATTATAAATAGAAATTCATACACCGAGTAGAGAATACAATGGTTTTGCAATAGTGGCCCCTAAACATGAAAAATCATATCCTTATGAATATGCAATGGCTGCCTTTATCATCAGTACTGTAAATGAGACTTCTATACGGTGATCTATTAATACATATTGTGAGGTTTATATAGATACTACATTGTTCCCTTTTATATGAGCAGCAGTCAGTGTTGGCCTACTTTTGTAGCGACCTTTCCTTTAACTGTCAGGTTTACAGCACTGCAGGATATATGTGTCTGTACCTATAATTCACTCAGCTCTGTTTTATATAGGTTTAATAGAGTGAACAATAGCTAGAAGTCTAGACAGTTGCTGCTATTCTGAGACTCCAGATTCCAGGCAAGCAGCTAGAAATACAGATTAATTACATATAGGGGAACTTTTATACCTGGATTTGTATTCCTTCCTACCCATCAAGTTCTGAGATTTGCACAGCTCTGCATACAGAACAACCCAGGGCAGGGGACCTGATTTTCCTCTGCTGTGATATAAGTCAGCATTCATCCATGAGCCTTCCAATCTCATATATTTAGGCTCTGATGTTTGATTGGTCAACGGGGCATGTAAAATATAAAATCACACACAATCGGACTTTCTGACAACAAAACCGTGGATTTTTGTTTGAAGGTTTTTGACCCCAACCTGTCTTGCATACACGCGATCACACAAATGTTGGCCAACAATTACAAACGTAGTGACGTGCAAGATGTACGTGATGTCTCCATTACGAACGCTATTTTTACAAGACCGAGCGCTTCCGGCTCGTCCTTGATTCCGAGCATGCGTGTTTGTACTTTGAACTTTTGTCTGATGGACTTGTGTACACATGATTGGAAAATCCGACAACAAAAATTTGGTAAAATAATAATAAAAAATAAAAATTTGTTGGCGCAAAACTTGAGAACCTGCTAGCCAACATTTGTTGGCGGAAAGTCCGACAACAAATGTTCGATGGAGCATACACATGGTTGGACTTTCCGCCAAGAAGCTCACATCCAACATTTGTTGGAAAATCCAATCGTGTGTACGGGGCATAAGTTCTTAGTTCTGCAGGCTTCCTCCCTGCCTGGAATGGATGTCCCACGAAGCTGCTCCTGTTCTTGAACCACATAGCCACCCCTCCCCACAACAGTCATTGCAAGACTAGTGGTCACTGCTGCATACCTCCCAACTTTTTGAGATGGAATTGAGGGACACCTACCAGCAAAAAAATGTAGGCATAGGACACACCCCTTGCCACGCCCCCTTAAAGGAGAATTGTACAAAAAAACATGATTGGTTAAACCCACATGTGCTTTTTTAACACTACTATTCCTTTATATTGGCTCTTGGAATTTACCAATGCAGCCATTTAGAAATCAGATAAAAGGTTTAGCGCTGGGAAAAAGTGAAAAAGTGCATTTTATATACAACTATATAGATCAGACCAAAATGAGGAACAAATGAGGGGGAAAGAGGGACAGAGGGACATTGCTCAAAATCAGGGAAAGTCCCTTCGAAATCCTGTACAGTTGAGAGCTATGCTGCTGGTTCTGCATAGTATGTGAGGATGTCAAGGGCCCTCCCAAATTGGTTGTATTGGGAATAATGGAAGCGAGTCAGCTGCCAGAGGGCAGAGGAATAAGGTAAGGAGTCCACTGCACTCTCCTAGACTATATGAGTATTAAATCATTGATATATGGGAGAATATTCATCATTTTTATTATAGCTGGAGTTCAGCTTTAAATAATACAGTTATGCTGTGTACACACGACCAAACTTTCCAGCAGAAAAGGTCAGACAGAATCATTCCGTTGGATATTACGATCGTGTGTGGGCTTCTTCTGACTTTTTCTTCAAAAATTCTGACGGATCTAGAAATAGAGCATGTATCAAATCTGTCCGATGGAATCAATTTCTATTGGGAAAACCGTTCGTCTGTATGCTAGTCCAATGGACCAAATACGACGCTAGGGCAGCTATTGGCTACTGGCTATTGAACTTCCTTTTCTAGTCCCGTCGTACGTCATCACCTTCGTGTGTGGGCAAGTCCGTTAGTCGTAACTCCGTTGAAAGTCCATCGGGAAGACCTTTAGACCTTTTGTGCCGGAAAGTCCGGTCGTATGTACGCGCCATTAGATGTTTTCCTTCTTCTTGCCTATGACTGAACAAGGAAAAGAGAAGCACTAGATTGATGAGCTCTATTCTCACTCATTTAGCTTTCTCCTCCTATCAGAATTTTTTTTTCTTTTTTTGTTAGCACATGAGCTCTCTGCACTACTTTGTCCTCTCCCATTCTAAACTCTGATGTACTTTTAATATCTCCACTGCTTGCTGTAAAAAATGGCTCCAACAGAAAGCCAGAACAGACATCTGTGTATGTAAACAAACAGATCCCCATTTTGAAAGGGGAGTGGAGAGAGATCTGCTGTTCCTAGGGATCAGGAACAGTGATCTCTCACCTCCTCCAGTCAGTACACCCCACCCACAGTTAGAAACACCTCCCTAGGGAACACTTAACCCCTTGATTGCTCCCTTGTGTTAATCCTTTCACTGCCAGTGACATTTATACAGAAGTCAGTGGCTATTTTTAGCTCTGATTGCTGTATAAATGTCACTGGTCCCAAAAAAGTGTCAAAAGTGTCAGATATGTCCACCGCAATGTCACAATCCCCCTAAAAATCGCAGATCACCGCCATTACTAGTAATTATTGCAATTTTTTTCACCAAAAATATGTGGAAGAATACATATTGGCCTAAACTGATGAAGAATTTTTTCTTTTTTTTTGGAGATTTATTATAGTAAAAATTAAAAAATATAGATATTTTCAAAATTGTCGCTCATTTTTTCTTTATAGCGCAAAAAATAAAAACCACCAAGATGATAAAATACCACCAAAAGCAATCTCTATTTGTGGGAAAACAAGGGCATACTTTTTTGGGGGGTACAAAACGTTGCATGACTGCTCAATTGTCAGTTAAAGCGGCGCAGTGCCGTATCGCAAAAAATGGCCTAGTCATTGAGGGGGCAAATGTCATTAAGGGGGCAAATCCTTCTGCTCCTTAAGTGGTTAATGTGTTTCTCTTGTTCAGCTTAACGTGTGAACTTCAAACAACTATAGGACACACAATATGTTGCAGTTATAAATTTGATATTTGTACCTCCTGGGAGGCAGCATGTTTTTGATGCATAGGAGCTACTGCTTTTAGGCCTCAGAAGGTGATATGGCTAAGGGCCTGAAGTAAGCTGGAAGACACTACTTGTAGAAGCTAGGCTGGAGATGGAAACCTATAACTCAAGAGTGTTGTAGGGTTGCTGTGTAAAAGTTGTTCCTGGAAAATGTGTGTAGGACCTTTCACCTATAGCTCCTGATGTGAGGGATTTTGAAGGTTAGACGCCAAAGGTTACTGCAAGGACTGAAACTGTCCTCATGGGATCTCAGATTCACAGGCTGTCATGTCCACCATTAGCATTATTGTGAGGCCTAATACTGCTGAAATAGGATTTTTCAAGAAAACTGTCCTCCAATACCTGCATATGATTTTGAGTATCCTGCACCCTAATCCCTCCTTCCTGCCTATGTTCAAGATCTGCAATAAATCTTCAAAAGATACCCTTAAACAGTGGCAGGTGGTGCTCAAATTTTTTTTGGGGGGGGGCGCAAACAAACCAAAAAAATCTAAAAAAAAAAACATCAAACGCAGCCACTGTGCCCATCAATTGCAGCCACTGTGCCCATCAATTGCAGCCATTGTGCCCATCAATTGTAGCCACTGTACCCATCAATTGCAACCACTGAGCCATAAAATGCTGCCACTGTGCCCATCACTTGCCCCCACTGTGCCCATCAAATGCAGCCATTGTGCCCATCAATTGCAGACACTGTGCCCATCAATTGCAGCCACTGTGCCCATCAAATGCCGCCACTGTGCCCATCAAATGCAGCCACTGTGCTCATCATTTGCAGCCACTGTGCCCATCAAATGCAGCCATTGTGCCCATCAAATGCTGCCATTGTGCCCATCAATTGCAGCCACTGTGCCCATCAATTGCAGCCACTGTGCCCCTCAAATGCCACCACTGTGCCCATCAAATACAGCCACTGTGCCCCTCATTTGTAGTCACTGTGCCCATTAAATCCTGTCACTGTGGCTCTAATCAGGTGCTTCAAAAACATCCCCTGCCACTGTAATTCAGGTGCCCGGCCCCTGCTATGCACGAATCTATCCATTGGTCATAGAGGGGTTGGCTGGAGGGGACGGGCCGCCACTGCCCCTAGACTTAGCCTGAATTTGTTGATGTACTTCTGGCGCTGATACCAGGGCTAGCAGCCTCGGAACAAGTAAAGAAGACTTGGTTTATTTCCAGCAGACCCTCCGGGGGTTAGCGCTACATATTGTAGTGATATAGTAGTGGGATGACAATTATTATTATAATTCAAGTTATTTCTGCAGATATAGAATATCTTACAAAAATCGGCCAGCATATCATTTAATTATACTGTAGATAGTATATGGTAAATTCCTATATTTATCTTAACAGCTTCCAGTAATCGCTTGCACAGCAGAACTAAGAGTAATGCCTGGTACGGTGTACATGCAAAAAGATTATCGGACGAATGATAGTCCGTTTTTTTTGTTTTGCATGCTAGTCTCATATGGAAAATGAAGAGTTTACTAAAGTTACGAAAATTTTCGAACGACAGAATAAAAATTTTCCTGTGATGTAACGTGTTTTTGCATTGTATTTTCGAACAACAACTGTACTGATTAAATGAAAATTGTACGATCTGGTATCATACGAGAAAATGTTTTGTGCTTGTCCCATCTGATAATTTCACATGAATTGTCCTGATCTGCACTCTCGAAAGCTGTGTCTAACGATCAGATTATCGTATGAACGATTTGAAAACGCTATAAGAGAGATGGCCACACAATACACACAATACAATACAATACACAAATCTGGCTTTTAAAAAAACTGCGTAAGACTGTAAGTCTAAACGTAGGAAACTAACAGTGCTTGGCCTAAAAGAGAAATTGGTGTCTCTGTCCTGGCTGTGCAGTTTGGCAGGGTTGTCGTAAATCAGAAGAGTGTCTAAACATAACCCTAAATATTCTGACAGTAAATACTGTGGATACTTCGCTGGAGATCCATAATAATTGTAATGTTATTTTCTATTTATTTTTATCATTTTTAGGAGTTCACATACCTTGTAGAACTTTACAGGTAATATGGAACCAGAAACTACAATTTACATCTACCACAGTCATGAAGATACACACAAAAATAAGCTCAAAGTTAATTAATTAATTAGTATGCTTTGACCTGTCACTGTATATGAATACCTCCTACCTCCTATTGATAGTTTATTAGTGTGGATTAAACTCTGGACCTCATTACTGAAAGTTAAGAGTGCCAACCACTTAGCCTCCATGCAGTCTGGAGTGCTAATGTCTTTCTTACCTCTTAAAATTAATCTATGGGCCCATAAAACTTGCTAAACTGACATATTTCAGACACGTGTAGGTGACTGCATGCTAGTGTGGATTTCCTGTAATGCACTTATCAAAACCTGAGGGCTTTCAATCATGCAAATAGAAATCAACTTCATGGATTTGGTCCTCACCTTCCTACCTGATGAGCTTTACTTTTGTCCAAGCAATATTCTGAGACCAGAAAGCAATCAAGTAGCTGGCTGCATGGTGGAGAGCCCTTGGGTTTTTGGAAGTCCCAAGTTGCTTTACAGGACACATCAATGTGAGGGAAACTTGGAGTTGCCTGCAATTAGTGTCACTTTAACATGTTGGTCCCTCAGGTTCCAATCCTAAAAAAACTAATATTTTGCCACAAAATATGGTTTTAGGTTGAATTCTAAAGGACGTTGACAGATGAGAAATTTTAGCCCCTTTACAATGAAATATGCTACATCTATTTCTAACATTTTGTATAAACAGTACAGCTCATTGTGACTTATCTATTAGCAAGTGCCAGATGATCATCTTACTGGGCCTTCTTTTAATTCAAATACAATGTTTCCTTTTACTGTACATTAGTCAATAGAAATCACCTTGGCCTTAAAAGTTATCATATTTAGCGTGTAGAACTCTCCGAAGATACACTCAGAAAAATTGCATATTTAATACTTTCAAACAGGTTCAATGGCATCCAAAGTAAATCTGTCTCAATAAAGGGCAAATTTGAGTGCACGATAAACAAAATACATAAGCAAAGGTTACTGTTAACCTCCCTGGCGTTATGATTATGTCAGATTTTTGATGCTGAAAGCAGTACATTGTTTTGCATGGAAATTTGGCGTTTTATATGTATGTAGGCCTGTAATTCTTTGGAATAACACACTTAAATCTGTCCAAACAAGAATATAGTAGACATCCTGGGTATAATAATGTTTGAAACACAAAATCATAAATTTTAATATAATAAATAAATATAAATAATTATCAAAAACAATAATATAATAATAATAAAATGTATTCAATAATGTAATAAACTCAAAAACACTGAAATCTGCTCGGTCACAGAATTGTCACTGTCTTCACTGACGACGAATTTCCCCAGGAATCAATATCACTCAATTCTGCAATTTACTATTGTTGTTTTCTAGCTGGTCTAAAACCGATTTTGATGTAAAGGGACACTTTTTGGTTGCTATGGACATTCTCCAGTTTCCAGGCAGAAAGAATGGTATATATAATATAAAAATGTATGCAGGGCACTGGACAAAGCACTAGGGACAATAGAGAGGTGAAATAATTTGATACAGTAATGTAATCTGTAAGATTACAGTGTACTGTATGTGTTCTGTTTTTTGCACTTTTTGAATTTCCAGCTGGGGTCCATCCCTGTGTGTCTCCTCTCTCGCAGGGAATGGAGCCCGGCATATAGTACATTGGATTGAAGACACATCCCCCGCACACAGCGGGGAGAAATCGCAGGATCCTCGAGACAAGGTAAGTAACTTTCCCAGGATACTGTGATGCAGCCCCGAGTGTGGCCCAGGGTTACCGCTCTTGGTATGGAAAATTCACCCCGAGCCACACCCGGGAATACCACTAAAAAGGTTAATGAAAAACATATGCCAGATTGATCAATTCATCCAGATATAGGCAACTAACATAAATGCAAACTTTTTCTGGGAATGTCAAATTTGATTCCACCCCTTCTGGAGCTTTCCTTTGGTCCTTTAATGTACTTGCTTGCCTCACTGGACTAATGGGTATGGTTGGAGGGGTGAAAGGGATGGGGGCAAGCTTGACTTTACAGTAGGAGTTGATATTTGCATTTGACATCATCCATATCGGTATTTTCTTTATTTGCTCAGTTTTAGTTCTCCAAGTTTGTGACAGGCATACTTTAAATTATCAAATGTGACTCTGATAGTTCCTAGGAGTGTAATTTTTTGGTACAGGAATTCATATCAAACACTTCCTTCCTGTACATGTCTATTCAGCTTGAAGACAACACTGATTACTAAAAGTACATAAAGTCTGCTGAAGACCGAAGGTTACAAGTCATTCCCAAACTGTCCTCTGAGCTGCTGAACTTGTGTTTCCTAAGTAAATATTTCTATGCTTTAAACAACAACCTGACAGTGGTACCAGTGTTCACAAGTACATGTAAAGTCTATGCTATAACTGATCTAAAATGATGGAAAAAAAAAAGAAGCATTGCCAGGGGTGGGCACTACATTTTTCCCAGCTAGGGGATTTATTACATAAGCTTTCCTATAGTTTCTTTAAAGCATTTTACTATATCTTTCTAAATATCAAATATGCCAATCCATCTTTTCTCCCCAACAGAAATCATGTTCCCTTGCAATTACTGTTTTGTTACACTCATCCACACACATACTAATGTAATTACTCATAGCGGTGATATAAAAGTTACTTTATATTAGGTCTGAGTATGGAGAACAAAGCTGGTTTCTAATGGGCTACTAGGGCTACCATGGTGTGCTCTTTGCAGGGAGTTCATAAATTAGTCTCGTTTACATAATCTTTTTGTATAAAATCATAAGAAGACAATGTCGGCAACATGTCATTTCTGTGATGTGAGGTCTATTCTGACCCTATGAAGGATGTTTCAATTTATATATAACAGAGTTGTCATGTCTAGTCTTACTGAGCTTTTGGATTTGTTTTATTTTGTTTGTCATTCATCTTACAGTGCGAGTTACTTGTACCATCTTCAGAGTAAAAGTGTAAAGCTTACCCTATGACTTTGACAGTTTAAATTATTTAAAGGAGATGAGTCTATCTGATCTGAAGCTTCAGCTTTTTGTACAGTACAGGTGTGCTTTGATAGATATGAAGCTGTTCATGTTTTTTTTTTTTTCCTTTTCATATCAAAGTATAAATTTGAGTTTTCTTTGTTTTTAAGTAAAAAAACAAATTGCTGCCCATTTAACTAGGTCCCTAAGCCCCAGGTATGATCTTAATCACTTGATGTGGCTATCATGTGTATTCAATATGGCCAGGAGCAAAGTTCAGCAGCTGATATCAAACTACACAATTCCTCTTTTGCTGAATTGACTTGTGATAGAAACATGGGTCTGACATTGTTGACCTCATTCTACAAATGCTAGTTTCTTGGTTGTTATACTCAATGGCTTCAGAATTATGAACATGGAGCAAGTCAATAAAGTCTGAGGAAAGTCAAAGTTTTTATCTGTATATCTGTTTCAGGATAGCGGCTTAAAGTAGCAAGACCAGCCAGCATTATATCAGAAAACTAACATTTACAGAGGCAGAGCTCACTAATGACTTGATAGGTTTCTATTAAAATGATTCTTTCAGGAAGCAAAATTATTTTTTGATTAGGCTGTGAATCTTAGTTCTGGGGCACTGAGCCAAAGCTAGTATGTGCTGCGTTAATAGGAGGAATGGCTTCTTTCATTAAAACTTAACTTGTTTTGCAATTGCCTAAAGTAAACTGATGATTGATTGGCTGTGAATTTAGGTCCAGAGTAAGGAAAGGGCTATCCTACATCTAAGACCAACATGCCTTGTTAAAAGGGGGTTGGCTTGGGAGAAGTTTTTAGGTAGGTTAAGTAAATCAAATCAGGGTTCTTACTGGATTTGTAGAGTTGACAGGAGGAGGTGGAGTTGCAAGGGATGATCATTAGGAGAATATTGAGAGGTCTTCACTTGGAAGAGAGACTGCATAGAGACAACTTCACTCCCTCCCTTCTTTAAGTTTGGTTGTTTGTCATTTCTTGGGACAGTTCAATTTTTATGGTTTGTCATAGCAGCTGTCAGGGTACACGTTCCTGGTATGCACTATATTATAGGTAAAAATGTACATTGGTAGTGACCTGTCTTGGGTGCAACTCCCATTAGTCTGTTTGGGTTGTATCTGCTATTAGTGGTGATGTCTCCAAGTAATTTTTTTTTTTTTGGTTGGAGGTTTAATTTTCAGTTAAGAATGTACTTGAAGTAGTGATGCCTACATGAACCTCGAGGCTCCGTTTCATATTGTAATGACTGTTTTTGTATGTTATGTTTACTGTATGTTATTTATACAGCTTTGTGAATAAAGGGCTGGTATGGCCCTTAAACTTCAGTGTTGTGTCATACATGTCACTTAATTAAGGTAAAAGTGGAATATTAATGAAGCAATTGTAGTGAAAAATCATATTTTATACCCTAGGCATATGCTATTGCATTTGGCATTTTAGCATTGTTCTTTGAACTGCCAGCCAAAGTAACTAAAGTTTACTAGTGGTCACATAAAAAAATATTAAAGGAATAATTTAAGGAGAGCAAGGAATATTAAGGGATATTCAAGGAAAAGAAGAAGAGACAGGCTAAACAGTAGACCTTGGTGCATCCATACACCAGTAAGAGAAGATAATATTCAATTAGAAAGGGTAATGTTCACTTAGTTCAACAAATAAAACACACTTGCATTCACTATAGGCACCTGATGACGTGCAAGGTAAAATCCTGTTTTTAGTTTCATTTTTAAATTCCCATGATGCATGATTTGGTTTTCAAAAGAATCATAGTTTCACTTGTTTCATTAACTAATCAAACATTCTCTATTGCTGCATTAAATCAGCCCTATGGATGAAGAAAGGGCAAATGTAAGTATCTACACTAATGATATCCAGCAGCACTTTTGCAAAACTGAAACACCTGCATAGATAGAATTCAACTTTAAATATTCAGTAAGAAGTAAAGAAATTTGAGGATGCATTGAGTGCAGTGACCCAAAGCAGCCAATAACAATTGATCTATTTAACTTGACTATAGTGAACTGTAATTGGCTGCTATGAGTTACTTAATGTTGGACACCTGCACTGCCTTATTGTATAATGATACCTATTATGATACTACATCATGGCACTGTTATGTCCTACAAGATCTATAATGCCGGAGAGCAGATGACTTTAAAACCTTGCTCCCCATAAATAAAAATATGTTTGAATGGAGGACCTCCTATTTCCCACATAGTAGTCAGCCAGCTAGGCTTTATTCTCTAACTGGCCAAGAAAAAAAAAAGTTTGTTTTATTTTGAGTAATAAGGAAAGACATATTTTTAACCATGGTGTCTGCTATTCCATATTTCCTCTTGATGTTATGAACTAGAAGTCTATATGCACACTCGCAAGTAGGGCAAAGTCCAAGCAATTCTGGAACTACACAAGCAGGAAACATGTTCTCAACATGTGTCACAAAAAACAAGAAAATTTCAACAATTTACCATTTACTAATTTATGCCCACAGCCACAGATCAGAGTCACTCTTTCAGGTTTCCACTAGCAGAATCTAATGGGATGGTTGGGGGAAATATCATTTTTTTACCACCTATAGTATATGGCTTACTTTTACTGACTATGACCACTTAATAACATTAGGTGCATTTATGAAATTGGTTAAAGCAGACTGTAAGTAAAATTGGAGATCCTTTTAAATATGTGAACATGTGACAGTCCATTCAATACAGAGGATTTACTCAAAGCTGTAATTAATAAAAAATCACCTAGAGCATCTTCTCGTGATATCTGGTATGGTGGCCAACAATGAACCACAATCATTATCTGTAGAAATACAAGTTTCTGGTTGGACATTAGTTGGTCAAGTAGATAACTTTTGCTTTACACCACAGAGTCAAGTTAGATTCTGTTTTTTTCCCAGTGATATCATGAAAAAAAAAATTCTAAATAAAACATTTTTCTCCTGAGTTATACACTCAACTATCCCTTTACTGACCCATTCTTTAGTCAACTGGCGTTTGTACATGCAAACAAATAATAGACAATTTCCTGTACTGCAAGCATACATAAGCATAGACTTTGCAATCCTACTGTGCCTACAAACAACATTTTTTTTAAATACCTGAGCATTGGAAGTGTTGTTAGCTTGTCTGAAGGATGGAGAGGAAAGAAGAAAGGGAGCCCACAGGGAATGTCTGAAAAGAATAGACAAGAGAAGCATATGGTTACCCCTAGTTCTTAAAAGTACAATCCAGTCAAACATATTCCGACTGACCCAAGAGATACAATGTGCCTGCTAAGCATCTCTAATTTTCTTCTTGGAATTCATCTTCTGAACCTGACTGGCCTTGTCTGCTACTTTTTATTCTAGTAGCCATTATGTTCTTTGTCTGAGTGGCCTTGCGTCTGGGCTGGTGAACACATGTGTCTATATGTTACAGATATATTCCACGCAGATGTAAAAAATACACTAATCTATGTGGTTATCATTAAATTAGATGTAACATTTTGTTTGCCAAAGCACTGTGCATGACAAACAACGGTCATTAAATATTTTTATCCCTTCTTGCATTTAAATGCCATTGATCATCTGCAGCTTGTTTTGCACACTTCTTGCCTACATGCATGCACTCCATCAATGGCTGCATAGCATTTCTTAGAATGAAATGACCACTAGTAGTTTCCATTAGAAGTTAATGTGACATGGTGACAACACAGGATTACAGTTGGTAGACAGGGGCAAAGCATTAAAGAAACCTATTGCCAAAACTTTTATTTTTATTTTGGATAGAGCAGTTATCTGAAAAAAGAATACCCATTTCAGTTTATTTTTTTGGCCACCTGTCTCACATTGGGGAGTTTTCCCTTTATATCCTGTCCTATAGACGCAACAGGAAGAGGATGGAAATCCTTACGAAGTGAGGAAAATGTACTCTGAGGCAGTTATCACATGAACAATGTCCCCATTGGCAGATTTTTCTTCTGTTCCTGTTCAACAGACAGCTCAAGATTTTAGATTTCCCTCACTCAAGTGTGTGTAGCGGCAACTAAGTGTGGAGTACAAAGACAAGTTTGTTTTGCCTACAGTCAAGCATGGTGGTGGGAGTGTCATGGTCTGAGGCTGCATGAGTGCTGCCAGTACTGGGGGAGCTACAATTCATTGAGGGAACCATGAATGCCAACATGTACTGTGAAATACTGAAGCAGAGCATGATCTCCACTCTTTGGAGACTGGGCCGCAAGGCAGTATTCCAACCAGATAACAACCCCAAACACACCTCCAAGATGACCGCTGCCTTGATAAAGAAGCTGAGGGTAAAGGTGATGGACTGGTCAAGCATGTCTCCAGACCTAAACTCTATTTAGCATCTCTGAGGCATCCTCAAACAGAAGGTGGAAGAGTGCAAGGCCACCAGCTCGTGATGGAGGAGTGGAAGAGGACTCCAGTGGAAACCTCTGAAGATCTGGTGAACTCCATGCCCAAGAGGGTTAAGGCAGTGCTGGAAAATAATGGTGGCCACACAAAACATTGACACATTGGGGCCAATTTGGAAATTTTCACTTAGGGGTGTACTCACTTTTGTTGCCAGCGGTTTAGACAATAATAGCTGTGTGTTGAGTTATTTTGAGGGGACAGCAAATTTATGCCGTTATACAAGCTGTACACTCACTACTTTACATTGTAGCAAAGTGTCATTTCCTCAGTGTTTTCACATGAAAAGGTATAATAAAATAAAAAAATTACAAAAATGTGAGGGGTGTACTGACTTTTGTGAGATACTGTATATATATATATATATATATATATATATATATATATATATATATATATATATTCTATATTGCTAAAAGTTTTGGGATGCCTGCCTTTACACCCACATGAATTTTAATGGCAACCCAGTCTTAGTCTGTAGGGTTCAATATTAAGTTGACCCAATATATACATATATATATACAGTATCTCACAAAAGTGAGTACACCCCTCACATTTTTGTACATTTTTTACTATACCTTTTCATGTGAAAACACTGAGGAAATGACACATTTTCTACAATGTAAAGTAGTGAGTGTACAGCTTGTATAACAGCATAAATTTGCTGTCCCCTCAAAATAACTCAACACACAGCCATTATTGTCTAAACCGCTGGCAACAGTTTATAAACAGAATGAAGCGACTGGGAACTGTTATTTATCATACATTTAAACTGCATTTTATTTTCCTTGTAAATGTCACTTTTGCTTTAATACATCGTACAAGTATGCCATATTACAGGCAGGTTTGGGGCATATCCCAAAACTGTTGCTTCCCTCTGAATGGGATTTTAAACTGTATTCCTTTTTGCATTAGTATTTGTGCCCCCTGGCAAGACCCAGCCCTTTTTTTGACAACCTATTTGCCATTAGCCTTAAAAATGGGAAAAATGAATTTGCAGTATTTTTCCCTTATAGACTTTAATGGGGTTTGGGGAATGTTCCACAGTCATATGTGACATCCTAACATCACTATATATTGAAAATATACTCCCCTTCCGTCAAAAGCAAGTTAATGAAAATAATGTGTGCCACCTTAATGACCCACCAACAAGGTATGTGTGGAATTCACTGCAACCAGCATGCAATAGCTTTGCATAACAAATACTAGAAATCATATGTTAGACCCCTGGCTGTATAGGTTTCAGTGATATAGTGTAAGGGGCAATATTCCTGTTGCACAAGGTAAACAGCCACTCAATGTCACAGTCGTAAACTACATATACATATTGTTATATTCAAAGCACCATAACACAGTTTGTATTGTATATACCACCAGCTGGTGACAATTGTTTCCCACACTAGTTGTGGAAATGCCATGGGGATCACTGAGTGGCAAAGTATTCTCTTCCTTTTGTCTAAGAAAAAGTGTAGTATCTGATCTTATCAGTTCCCAAGAGGAAGCGCTAAGTTACTGGCCCGACTATGGTGGAGGTTGGGGTGGTGGCTAGGCAAATCCTCTGGTGTAATGGTATCTAGATGGTTAGTATTGGGGTGAACCGAGTGTGGAGCATCCTAATGAACTTGCATTGCCGCTCTAAGCTGAGACAGTGATCTCCCAGTCAGTTGCAGTGAAGGTAATTTGAGTCAGTGCACTTTTCAGAGGTATAAGAGCATTATCAAAGAGAAGAAAAGGCGCTGCTCACCAACCCAGTGCTTTAGTAAGTAGATGAATGTGGCCTCAGCCAGTGCCACTTCAGCCATACCCACCTGACATGTTTTGCTCCACTCACCGGGGCTTAGTTACAGAGGTCAGAACAGTCCAGATCTCAATTCTTGTTTGACGTGGGCTGCATTCACATTTGGGTGTAGTGCCTTTGCTTATCTTTTAGGCTTAGGCTTTTTTTATTAAATATTTGTATAAACCTTTTTTGCAGGCATCTGAGGCTTGAGCATTTTTTTAAATGAATAAATAATTACTAGGAAAAAAATGTATGTGTGTTTTCTGCATGTTTAGGGGCTCCCCCCATTGAAATCTAGTAGTGACAAAAAAAACTTGAAGCTTGTAGCTAAAAAGAACTTTGTGTACTTTTCAAAGCTACATGCTTTAAGCAGTACTATGCTTAGGTGTGACCCGGCACAACTGAAAACCATACAACTTTGGATGGGTTTTAAACTGATGGTCATGTAGCACCCTCTAGTGTGTGCTACTAGTGGTGAGAGTATGAAAAACATAGCTGGCTCTGGATTAGACCTGAGTCATTCAATCTGGGTCAGGGTTACTAGAGGCCAGGGCTGGATGACTCATCCTGACAGCTCTCTTGTGCCCCCCCCCCCATTTCTAAGACATTGGAGAGTGGTCTGGAACTAGTGGTGGTGGCTAGGAGGGGCTTCCACACATATTTATGGGCCCTCAGCCAATTCCTAGGAGTTGTCCTAGCAGGGGATTGAGAAAACCCATAAATAGACATGGGCCATGCCAGCAGGGAGTTCGGGTGGAAGATGGAGAAGCAGTGCTGAGGGAGGCTGTCAGTGCCCTTGAGGGACCCCTTACTGGGGGGTGGGGGTTTACCTCAGGCCGGAGCTTGGGAGGCTGGCCTGGAAGGATCCCACCACAGAAGGCAGTTCAAGGGATTCAAGCCAGAGAGGCAGCGGAGAGAGCAAGGAGAGACAGTGAGTAGATTAGCACAGTGCAGGGACAGACAAGGGAGGAGACTCTCTTGAAGACAGCGGTGTGCCAAGTTTTTGTCTAAGCTTGCCTTGGGGAGTCTCTATGTTTGTGTGTCAGTCGGGTAGGAGTGGTGCAGAGAGTCAGTCAGGAGGACTGGGATGGCAGGCATGGCTGGTGGCAGCCAGGAGGGCTAGTATTTTCAGAAGCAGTAGAACTGGGTTTAGTGTGTACAAGGAAGCAGACGGTCAAGAGAGATGCTGTTCACTCTACAATGTGCTAGACTATCCACAAAGTGACAGCAAAAGTTCCTAGCCTGTAATAAGCTGTGGCTAAATGAACAAAGTGACTGTTAGTTCCACCAGGAGTGATCTACAAGTGCTGCACATATTGAACTAAGTTTGTGCAAGAGGAATAAAGAAGAGGATCTTTATAAATAGGGAGGAAGTTGTCCCTTGTTCTGTGTTTGGACATTTTCTCAAGTTGGGCATCCTATAATTCCCAACCCCATCCAAGTTATCATCTCCTCATAAAACAACAAAAACAAGCCTAAGGACTGTTTTCTGTGTTGAATGAATGAAGGAAATGCTGTGTGACTGGCTGTGCAGCAGTGAGGAGCCCTAACTTCAGTAACTCTTACAGGGGTAGTGCTACAGCCTTAAATATTTTAAAGAAGATACAATATGCCATTATCAACACATTCCATATAATACAATTTATAATAAATCTAGTAGTTTGCCAGTTAATGTAGAAATACCCAAAGATTTTTATTGCGTGTTTGCAGTAATTACAGCCCTGTTTTGCAATAAAGTTTTCCCTGACAAATAATGATGTTTAATATTGTGGGATAAAAATTCCAAGTTTAGATGATGACATATATAAGCATAGCATGCATACTTTCTATCCTCCTTGTTTATGAGTAATGCACCATTCCAAATATGTCGCACATGTAAATTAGGAAGGGTATATATAATTAATATAGCTCTTTCTATTAATTTCACAAAGCAGATGGGGAGGTAGATTCTTATTCTATTGCGTTCTAAACAATAAGGATCATCATGGTAATTATAGACAGAATACCTCCAATACCTTTGATAGCATTCTTTAAACATACACTATTCCCTGCAGGGGAGCAGATATAAGTATGCAGAACCTGGCTCCATGTAAAAGCTCTTGAGACTGAACCAAATGTTGCTTGTGCTGGATTGTGTCTGCTAATGAGAAGCCAGAAATTATATGTATGGAGTTCTATGAATATATACAGGGAAAATGAAAAAAAATTGAATCAATGGTTGTATGTGCCTTTAAATGTTTGTCTAATTTATATTTTTTTACCACAAATAACATAAAATCCATTACTAATATGCAAAAACATAACATTAAGTAAATATATATATATATATATATATATATTATATATATATATATATTATATATATATATTATATATATATATATATATATATATATATATATATATATATATATATATATACAGCTAGCCATAAATTGTGAGCACATTTGCAATTCCAGGAAAAATAGAGGCAGGCAGAAATGTAAACAGAATGTGTACACTAAATTGGAATCCAACCTTTGCTACTTTATATAGCAGTAAACTAAAAGTGATCTCCCTAAATTTATTCTAAAATCACGAAGGGCTTGTGTAGATGGGCTTTTGTTTCCTGCATCTGACTTGCGTTTGAAGCTTGTTTCTAATCGCAAGTATGCAGATTTCAGTGTCCTTTGATTAGGTAGTGTGAGTGACTGTTCCCAGGGTGAGTTTGACCTGCTGTGCTTTGCGTTCCTTCGGACACAGATGGTTCTATTAAGATCAGTTTCTGCTGCTTGCAAAGTTCTTAAATCAAAGGCAAAATGCTGCAATTGAGCTGGAGTTTGCAGGTGAAACACAAATGCATGTAAAATAGTGTTATGTTTAAACACAAAACAGCATTTAGCAACAAATCCCCTGTATCTGAAATCTAACATATTCAGGATAACCCAGAGCTATAAACTAGGTATATGCTTAATTGCAGAGAAGCATAGGCTCATTCATGACCATCAAAGCTTTATAGAACGTTCCAAATGTACCAAACAACAATGCCAGTCACAGTTATATTGTGAGGACCTATAAAACATGAAACATAAACTCACATATCTTACCATCAGTGTCAGACAGGCACTAGACTGACCCCAGAATTGAGGGCATAGCCCATAAAGCAACATCAATTGCTTGCAAAGTCAAAACTACCAATAAAGCTGTGAAAAACCATCGCAACTCTTGTGACAGCTGAATCACCTTAAAGCATTTTTTTTAGTTCAGGCTCCATCCAGTCACCACAGGTCTTTGAAGCCAATCCTAACGGAGCCACTTAACCCCACTGTGTTAGGTTCACACCCACAGTGATGCCTTGCTTCCAGCAGTCAAGGCTCCCTTTTCCTAAAGAGGGATTCAAGGGGCCTTCATTGAGTGTGTGCTTATTTAAATCATTTAATTGTATTGCAGTGTTCTCCCTTTGCATAGCCTCACTGCATTTATAGAAATACCAAATGGCAATAAGGTCCATCTTCTGGACACTGTTGGTGCATAAGAATCCTGTTCACTTCAGTAGCAGACTTGTGCTCTGAGTACCAAACCTCCCACAACACTTTTGAAACATCTGCCCAATACTGAAGGGCATGCAGTTTAACATGACTACAGCAGGGGACTTGTACTCTGAAACTTTGATGGCAGTTGTAAATGTGCTCTTTGTCACCTGTTGGTAATGTTTTGGTAATATGGGCAATACGGTAAGCAACTCTCTAGTCTTGCTAATAGATCTATTAGTCCTTCTCCGTCTCTTCCTGGATCATCCCCTTCGGGTGATACCAAGAGGGTGGAGAGTCTGGATCCATATCTAGTGAAAAAGATCTAACTGATGATAGGATGCACATTGTCAATCTCCTATAAGCTAACACATGATGAATAATCTAACCTTAGTTTAGGATTGAGTTTTTGCCCTACCCAACATGCTGACTGTTTCGAACTGGCTAAGGATATTGTATTGTTTGCCAGGAAACTCACACTTCATGTAATTCATGATAAATCAGAAAGACCACAGACATCCATGGCTAAGGATATTGAGCTATGGAAAGACTTTTCAATAAATAATTTATGTGCTCTCAAAGACCTCATGCTTCTCTGGGAAGAAAGTAACCTGAAGGAACCTAAGGTCTCTTTATCAATTGATTCCAATATTCTTGCTTAAAACCAGACACAGAAGCTGAAGTATAAAAATAAATCTCAAGTGTTTCCTCCTCTACAACAAAACACACACACATCTGGGTCTTTGTTTAGAAGATCCTTCATGACATCAGAAAATTATCTGATGAATCTTTGGGTGTTACCAATGTAACGCCCTCCTTACAACAGGGTTTATCAAAATTTAAAAGCAGTCCAAATATAATATGGGGAGGGAGGGAGGGAGGGATTGTGGTGTTAATGATCGACGCAAGTATATTCAAATGTGCGTGACTATACTAAATAACTCTGCATGATATAGAAGATTTATGGAAAGTAGGTTAAAAGCCTTTGAGCTAGACTTTTGAAGCATTATTGTTACATCCTTCAATAATGGGATCATTGATAAATATGATCCCATTTTCTTAATGTTCAGCATCCAGCCACACCAACCTTCTATTCTCTACCTAAAATACACTTTATTTATTTATTAATTTCAACTTCTCTTACTACCTCCAGGTGAAGGCGGTAATGATGGGAACACTGTGTGCCCTGTCGTATGCCAACCTGTACCACAGGGGGGTGGGAGCGATCCCTATTCTTTGGACAAGGCTCGCTGATGTACCTGTGCCACCTTTTATCATGGCACAGGTACATCAGTGATATATTCTTAATTTGGACTGGGTCACGCAGTGATCTTGATGAATTATGGAATCAATTGGGCAGAACACATTTAACCTGCATTTCACCATGATGTGTGACCAATCTAGACATCCAAATGCCGAAATTCAGGTGATAATTTGACATTTGATTTGTATTGAAAACCATCTGCAGCTAATACTATCCTTCAAGCCACTAGCACCCACCCAAAATCATTGAATAATAGCATACCATATGGTGAATATCTCAGATTGAATCACGAAAACAACTGCAAAAGTGTATAGTAAAAATTGCCTCAAGAGAGCATTTAACAACAAGATGAAACGTAAATCTCGTGACTCACTTACACACATGCAGAAAAAAAATAGACTGATCACATTACTCGTCTCATCATCCGTTTTTCTCAACACCACATACAGATAACAGAGATCTTATGATAACACTGGCATTTACTGAAAGATGGCCCTATAGTTACCAAGTATATGGGTCAAACAACCTCAAATGACATATCACCGAGCCAAATCGTTAAGGGATCACCTCACATATAGTCATCTTAGCAGTAGAATCTCTACTATTACTTAAATTAATCAACGCAAAGGCACATTTGCATGTGGCCATTGTCATTTTTGTAATTGGCTTCTTGTGGGAAAAAATATCCTTCTGTCCAATGGACCCCACGTTCAGCCATTAACTGTAAGATGGTGAGGGTAGTATATTACATGGAATGTATATGTAAGGAATTCTATGTAGGTAAAACCAAAAGGCCATTCTTGAAACATAGAGATCATGTGTACTTATTACAGAATAAAAAGATGATGTCCTCAGTGAATCGACATGTTGGCCTGCATTATGCCGATTTTTGCTCTAGAACATGTTGAATGGTCCCCAAGAGGGAGGGGTGGGGATAACTGTCTGCTCCAGCTGGAGACCAAATGGATCTTTCAGCTGGGGGCAATGACGTTTCCTGGCATCAATTAAAACATAAGCTTTAAACCTTTTCTGTAAATACGATCTCATATCTTCTATAAGTCCACTTTTTGTATGGTGTTCTTTTGATTTTTATGTATCTTGTGTTTATTATATATGTACTTAGTCACATTACAGATCTGTTCATATCACATGGATGATTTCTCTTGAACATATTTTGACTTGGCAATTGTATGTGTAATGGGGCTCATGTTGTGGTTTGAGACATCCAATGTTTTTGTCTGTTGTATTTTTTCAATAACTTTGTAATGCCACCAATTGGCACACTATTTAATATCAATGGTTTGGTGGCAGCTTGTATAGACCCTGATGGTTATTTGTGGATTGATATGCTTATGAACCCCAGCTGTATTTTGAGTTGAATCACCACTTGGTGTTCTATTGGGATAGCAATCCGGCAATTATTTGTTAATTATTTATATTGTGGGTTATATATTTTTCTTAAGCTCTCAGGAATAATTACCAAGGAGGTGTCTGTCCTTATGGCTGCATTGTATACATCTTTGTTTATCACATGATACCTATGTGCTCAATAGGATGTTTGCCAGTGTGGGAGTTTAGTGCTTCTTTACCATAAGATGGAACTGTATACACTTGGATAATATAACTGATCCAGGATTGGCTCAAGGTGGGGCTGTGTTTTCTGCTTTCCCCCTCTGGGATACTGTTAGGGTTGGGGCTTGGTTCAATAGTGTGCATCCTCTGGTGGCCTTGACTTCCTCTGGGTGGTGGTGACCCGGGTGGGAGAGGGGTGTTTCTCTCTAGGGGACTGCTATATTGACTATGTGTCAGGTTACCTTGAGGCCAGGTGACAGATGCACACCGTAGGGATCAGGACTGCACTGCAAGGTAGTGGACCCTATGGCTAACTGCTGCGGACAGGAGTCAAGGTGATAAGGAAGGCAGAGCCGCCAAGACAAGACAGATCCCACTGGGGTTAGAGCGTAAGATTCCCTGGGGTGCGGAGTCTAAGAGCAAGCAGGTGTTCACCAGAGCCTCTAGTGGTGAGGATGGACTGGGCTGCAACTGGCTCCAGGTCGCGACCCCCAGGGTCCTCCAGCTCACACCCACAGTAGGCAACAGGAGGATAGGGATAGTAAGGGAATAAGCCAAGGTCGGGGGCCACAAGCAGACAAGGTCAACAGAGTTAACGCCAAAGGCTCAGGGTCACAGGCAAACAGGGATAGTCAGGGACACGCCAAAAGGGCAGGGTCCCAGGCAAACAGGGATAGTCAGGGATATGCCAAAAGGTCACAGGCAAAGAGGGATAGTCAGGGACACGCCAAAGTCTGTAACAGAACAAATGAAGAGCACACGGCAAGTAACAGGAAGCCAAACACACAAAGGTTGATCAGCAGGGTTGGCCTGCAGTGCACAGGTTAATACAGAGTTCTCTGATAGGAGCTAGGGTGGAGCCATGCCAGAGGAGGGATTATAAAAGCAGTCAGGTGAGAGTCGGCTGGTTTCTAGATATGAACACATGGAGACAGGTAAGTAGACAAACTCTATTGCATAACCATGACACTATGGTTTGCATAACCATCATGTGTGGCTTTTAGGGGCTCGTTGCCTCATAATACTTTTAATACCTGGGTATGTTTTTTAATGTTTTGGCAAGGTAATGCACATTTTTTATTTCATATAAGACAAAAATGTAAAAAAAAGGAAAAGAATGAAGGATTGACCAGTGAAAATAAAAATCTGAAATTATCTGGCAAACAAGAATCAGGCCAAATCAATAGGAATCCCAAACCCAGCAAATAGTTTTCTTCTCTAACATAATCTATTTAGGAGCCCTAGTGGAAACAAAGTAATCCCCTTTTACTGGCTTTTATACAAAGAACTGCCCTCTGCTGATATGCCATTAAAGCGCAACTTCAATCCACCCATCTTATAAAAAAAAAAAAATACTCACCTGCCCACCAAATCAAGCATTGTCTAGTGAAGGCCACCACTCAGTCCCAACATTGGATCCCACACGGCCATCTTCTCCTCTAAAGTCATCAGAGGGTCAATTTTCTATCTCAGGGCTCTTGCAACTGACCCACACACGTGTACTTCAGTGAAGATTGCCCCAAAATCTCCTGGGATGCACAATGTCAGCATTCTAGTAGGCTTCAGGTGGGTGAGGAACATCATTCTCTACTTGGCGAGAAAGGGGGTACTATGAGGCCAGGACCCACTAAAAAGGTACTTTATTCTCCCTTACACACATAAATTAATATCTAATTGTGTACTAGAAGAGGAACAATATAATGGAAAGTCATAAATGAGGGTGAAGGTCCACTTTAACAAGCAATTGACATAGAATGAACAGGCTGCATTTGGTATAATTCAGCCTCTATGTGTGACTCCCTGGTCTTCATATACTGCATATAACTTCTGACTCCTCTGCTTATGAATTGTGATACAAAGTAATAATGTCAGTAGAAGGACTAACATGGTGTGGACCTACTGACGGTTAAGCATGGAGAGCTTTGCAAATGGTCAAATAAAACAGGTGTAGGTATATGCTGCTCTCTACTGTCTGAATTTGTAGATACCTGTGAATATATTATGTATGCACTTCCTTCCTCTGGTTGTTGGCTTTGAAACCCCAGAAGGCAGAAATGGAGAGAGACAGAAAAAGTATCAGTCATGTGTCCTGTTCATGCTGCTAAATCCTGGACCAGAATAGACTATTATCCAAGTTTGTCTATGCTCTAATAGTTTAACTGCAGCTGCTAAGTCTATATCTAAATCCTTGTGACAGACAGAGTACCTCTGTTCTGCTTTTGTTATTATTTCACATGCACAATGCTGCTAAATTTATGTATTCATCTTGCTGTATATTAGTAAGTGAACCTGTTTATTGCAATAGATTTTGTATACCACTTTTGTTATTTTAGAAACTACTAGGGAAAGACTAAAGCACATAGTAGACAGGCTGACTCTGAGTTCCTGTGCCACAGTTTCAATGCCATGCCAAAGTTCCTGTTGATGAGAAGTTCCATTCCAGGCTGGTCGGACAACAGTTGCAGGATACACCCATTACCGCTGATCTTGTCCACAGGTCTACTACATAAAGATAGACACCGCATCATCCTCAGGGGCCGTGCAACTGGAGTTTGCTGCAAAATTTATTTGGAGGAATCTCTATTAATAACATTATATATATATATATATAGGTATATGTGCACAAGTCCTGGACTCTTATTGGGCCCTTTTTTGATAATACTCGTTTATACATTGTATGTATACACTACTTTTAATCTCTTCTTATATAAAGCTTGTATTATTTTTATGCTGGTGTGTATCTACAGGATATCCCTATGTTTTAATGTTATATGCGGATTGCAGTAGTCCTTCTGCTCTTAATAATTACTTTGTTTAGATTACTGATTATTTCCCAAGAAGGGAATCCCAATTGCGCACGGAGGCCCTGTTTTGGGTGGAAGCACTGCCAACTTTCTTTTCAAACCCACTCTTCCACTCAGCAAAGGTTCTGGTTCTCCTATTTACCTACAGGTTTAGCACAATATGCTGTTTGGGAAGGGGAATTTCTCAAAACCCCACAAAATATGACTACACAGACATTAATGAATAAAACACCCATGTAACAATCAATGTCAGTAAAGTACCAGAAGAGAAAAACAGGGAGTCTAGAATAACGAACAGAAACATAATTTTAGGGGGTTTTTATATGCAGTGTTACACTGAATTTTTCTGAGCTCAGGCTACCTGTATTCTGTTCCTAGAGCAGCTCAATGCTGCACTCTCCTTAGCCTGTAATGGATTTCTGCCTTCTCCCATATTTGTGGTATGATGAGGCTAACATGATATTAGCATGATTGACAGAAGGGACAAGATGTAAAAGCAATGTAATAATGGGCATTACTGAGTTAAAAGCACAAATCTTGATAATAACCCTTTAGCAGTTATTTGAAAATAAATTTATATTTTACCAAAAATACCCATTTAATACATTTGTCAAAATCAGAATAAATGTAATAAATAAAAAATAAAAAAATGGTTTGTCAGCAGGCTATCTCCAAAAGGAATCTTTTCTAGTAAGTAGAAGTCAGCGCTGCTTTGCATATGTATCGCACTAACAATAGCATCAGGGATGGTGGAATCCTGCCAGTGAAATTAATATCTGACAGCCTATGCTAGCATAGCACACATGCTTCTATGTGATAGTGTGAAAAATGCTGGAAGATGAAGTGATGTATGGAGCGTACGATAAAATATACCCATGTAATCTCTACGCTAGTAAATCAAATCGGGCCCTTTTTTTTTTGCATATTTTTTTTAGTATTATAACCATACAATCGCTATGCACCACAAGGTAGTCAGAGAAAGCAAAGGTATTTAAATGACAAAGCGCTTTGCTCTGAAGGAATTGTTTATTAGGCATTACGTATCCATGAATCAAATAGGCGTGACATGTCATGATTAATAACTGCTGCATTCTGGATCCTCCATTATACATAGAAAACACTTCTGTCTGCCTAAAAGTGATAATTTGCTAATGTGACTAAATGAGGTGTTTCAATCTATGTTTTTCCTAAGACGGGTTTATTTTAGGACAGTGTTGCTTTTTTTTCAAGATTTATTTTTACATTTTTTTGCACTTTTCAGTTGACCAGGCAGCTAATGTCTATCAGGTATTGCACAAGTGATTTTACTTTTACAGAGTGAAATATATTCTTTGGATAATGGGAAATTTGATGGACTTTCATGAATTTTCCATAGGCACAGGCCGCTGATCAGGCAGTACAGCCAGTCCTCCTCTTCTGGGTCCAGGCCTCATCTATTTAAAAGGGGGGCCCTGGTACCAAACAGGAGGGCCAGCTGTACTGACTTACTGCCAACTCTTGTGGCTCGCACTGCAGCAGCCACTGGCTTCTCCTTTTTCTCGGCCATATCCTCCTGCTGTCCGGGCCTCTGTGAGCTTCCAATCCCATGCAACGCTGCTGGCTCCCCTCCAACCCTCTCCTTCCAGAAGCTGCTGCGGGTACACAGGGGGACCCCTGTTATTTTACCAAATCCACCACCCCCAAAGGGAAGTCAGAAAAATGTAAAAAAATAATAATAAACAAAACATTTCTAAAAATAAAAATAAAAAAATATAAAATTGTAAAAAAAAAAAAAAAAAAAATAAAAAATTAAGGACTCAAATTTGTTTTTTTGCAGTCAGCATTTGGATCTCTTGTTAGAGCGCATTTGACAGAGTGGGGAGACCTATTGCCTCCTCACCACCTGCTTTAACCCTGCTTTGCACACAGTTGTGGGGATGCTTGCATAGAAGTGATATTCACATGAATTGGACTTGTTTAATGAGGGGTATAATTTCTGCTATGGCCGCGTGGCTTTTTGGCAATATTTTTTTTCCGGGGAGGCTGTCAGGTAGGCTGTACGGAGCCCCATGATTTCTGACAGCAGCCCTGCACAGTGTTTTCTAAACTGTATTGGCAATTAACTGAAAGATTTGACCTGATGATTTTAATTACTCTTTAAAGTGGAGCTAAACTGTAAACACAAACTAAAATCGCTGCTTAATTAATTTAATATTCAAAGCAAAGTCACCTATACTTCCATCTATGCCTATATGCATTATTATTTGGAGAGATTATTTTGAAAAACATGCCCTTAGCATTTCTTGCCACGGCCATGTTGAGTAAGGGTAGATGTTTCATGTAGCATTTACTTCCTGGAAATCATCTGCCCTTAGCTCAGACATGCAGGCAGGAGGGTGTGCTTAGCTATAAAAGCCCATCCTCTCCTCTTGCATATGAAAGAAAAAACAATACCTATGAAGACAAGTGGGATTCATGATATCATCTTGGTCCAGGCCAGAAACCATGAAGCAACTAAAGAAATATTTAAAAGTTTAAAACAAGTAAATATGATATACCTTCCTATCTATGTACTAATTCTAGCAGAATAAGGATTACAAATAGTTATAATATAATAAACATTGAGAGAATGCAGTCCACTTTAAATCTGCTGGTATGGGGTTACACAGATTTTTTTGTTAGAAAGTTATAATGAAATATTTTATAATTACATATAGAACATCAATTATTTGACATGCAGGTGAGTATCCAGAGACAAGAGAAACCGTGCACAATTAGTGACAGGAAATGTGGACTGGTAAAGGAGCCCTGCCACTGGCAGAGGTTAAATTCTTTAAGAATGGTGCCATATGGAGCCACTCTCTGACCTCCAGTCAGATAGCAAATCAGCCAGCTGGAATTTACTGTTCAGTTTTATGAATGAGAGCTAAGGGAGCTCAGAAGGAATTCTCACACTCTCATTATAATAAGGTCAATTACCCAGGTTGATGTATCAAAAATTTGCAGTCTTAAATATTCCTATTGGGTAATGGATCTAATTATGAATGTGAGTGTTTGAATTATCTTAGAATCTGTCGAAAAAAACAATTAAATCTTATTGATTGATTAACTAGAAAGTAGAAACACACAGTGGAATTTAAAAAAAATTGAATTTTACTAAACTAGTAAGGGGTACCGTTTACCAGTTCATATAAGGGGGGATGCCACTTAGTTGATCTGGGGATAGCAAACTACAATCCTCATGAGCTCATTAGAATATAATAGTGGAGAGAATACCATATTAGAAATATCCCACGTGTTTGTATCACAATAATGGTTACTCAGGACTTCTGCAGCCAATTAAGGTATTGTAACAAAAACTCAGAAATTCATTACGTATAAACAAGCTTTCCAGATAACTATTACAGCACTGCTATTTTGTACAAGATACTGGTGCATACTGTAGAATAAAGCAGAATCATTTCATTGCACAGAGGGAATTCTGCTAAATAATGTCAATCATGTGACATTGGCAGTTTGGCCTAGATACATACAAAGTGTCTTCTCAGAATGTTGCTGAATTTCCTGTGCTTTTCATTAGGAAATGTTTAGAGCAATTAAATGTGCGCCCATCTTGGACTGTGCAAGTGTGTGTGTGTGTGTATATATATATATATATATATATATATATATATATATATATATATATACAGTATGTGCTTGATTGGTGGTGGGGTTAGAAAAAAGAAAGCCGTGGTAGCTGTAGTACTCAATTACTTGCAGTACCTTTCTCCACCACATGATGACAGTCTATTGGATTAAATCATGGGCTGTTGCATAACTACAAGTCCCATGATGCATTGCAAGCCCATGACAGTTATAAGCCTCCCAAAGGCAGAGGCATGATGAGACTTGTAGTTCTGCAACAGCTGGAGGGTCACAGGTTGAGCACCCTTGGCTTAAATTATGGGTGCTCAACCTGTGGCCCACTAGCTGTTGCGGAACTACAAGTCCCTTGAGGCATTGAGAGCTGCTGACAATTAAAAGATTGACTCCCAAAGTGAGAGGCATGATGGGAGTTGTAGTTCTGTAACAGCTGGAGGGCCACAGGTTGAGCACCCATGGCTTAAATGATGCCACACATGTTGTGTGTGCACGATATCCTTTACACGCTGCCTGAGAAGGCCCTGCTCTCAAAGTGAATTGATGTAGAAAGTGCAGCACCAAGGAATACCCACCACCCAGAGAGAAAATAATAATAATAAGAGAACCCTGCATGTCATGCAATTGGACCATTAATTAATCTTTTTTTGTTAGTTTTAGTTAGGGCTGGGTTTTCCTGGTACTCATCAGCAAGACAGGAAGTGAGGTGAAATCTCACACGAGCACTGTGGCCCCATTAATTATTTACCCATGGCAGCCTCCAGTGGCCCTGCAAACTATGGCTCTCCAATTACAGATGATGACAACCATGGCATGCATGCTCAATGTCAGCAAACCAGGTGAGGACGTTTTTAGAAGCACAGTGAAGATCACTAACTCCACTCAGTGGAAGGGGCTGCATTTTTTATACAATAACTTGTGCCAAAGGTACAGTTGGTACTTTTCATTTTAGAAATAAATATTTGATACAACAATGAATATGTTTGTCCCAAGCATTCTTGGTTTTCCATAGATAGAGCACAACAATAAATATTTCAGAACTGTAAAGCGCATTGAGGGGCGAGGATGAGTCTTTCCTCTGACTCATTCAGCAGTGTGTATAGTTTGAACATCAGTTGATCACCCATGTAAACAATATTTTTCTCTTCACTAAATAACTCAAGGTAAAGTGTCACAACAGAAAAATGGAGCCGGTCGTTGTTTTTAACACCTTTGAAAAATGCTAGTTGCTATCGTGATGACCAATTTGCTTTAATAATTTCAGTCACTGACCCATAACAAGTTTGCAGATATGGCATTTCTCCAAATTTCCTGATCTGCAAACTTGTTCCTAAGTTAGCTATTTAGTATGAATTGGAAATGTATGAAAGCTACTGGGCCAGAAAAGGGGCCAAGCAACTATTATTTTCAGAAAGAGGAGAGTTTTAAAGACACAGTCCACCTTTAAGACAATGTTTCTTGTTACACACAATTTTAGGGTGAAACATGAAGCGTGGTCACATACAGCAGTGGTTCTCAACCTCAGTCCTCAAGTATCCCCAACGGGCCATGTTTTTAGATTTTACTTTACTTTGCACATCTGCTTTAAATCAATATCAATGACATGGTATTGATAAGAGCTATTTTATCTATGGGAAGTTCCCAAAACATGGCCTGTTGGGGGTACTTGAGGACTGAGGTTGAGAACCACTGACATACAGCATACCCAAACCCATACCCACATCCAAACCCTTCCTGAATTGCAGTGTGCATCCTACTGGAGAATTGTCCTTATGTCACTTTAGCACAGCTAAATTAAAAGAAAGAGGGATTTGCCGGTATGATGTCGTTCAATGTTGACTAACACTACCACAAGTCCCATCTGTCATCACTGCAAAAGAATAGTTACATCCCTAGTTACGTCACTGCAACTGCACTTCTTCTTCATCTGAAGGTAAACACTGCATGAGTATGTGTATTGCACCCACATTTTTTGAGACACTGATGTTCAAATGATAAATTACTCTAAACAGGCAAAGCTGGCCAATAGGAATGTGTGAAAGAGGGACAGGAAGCTCTTTGACTAACAAGAGGCCTTCCTTTTAGGCTAAACAGAGGTACTGAAAGCTGATGCAAGATTGTGCTGGCACCTCTAGGTGCCTACACCTTTCACCCACGGCAACTTTATTAAATTTTTTTAAGTAACAGATTTACTTTAATGTTAGCTTGGTAAACATGTGAAAATGAGCCTGGAGCTCCACCTTAAGACAGAAAATATAAAATATAAAGAATATTGTACAAAATTTTTAAAAATATTGTAAAATATATTTAAAGAGGAAGGAGCAACAGGCGGGGCTTTGTGTGAAGCATGAACGTTCCTTCTCGACCTCTGTTTCTTTATAATTTTTTTTTCCTAAATGACGCTTCAATGTGTCATGTATCTACATATTATTTGTGTTTATTTAATATTCGGCTCTTCATGTGTTTACTACTAAGTCCTTGTTGGAATGTATAATCTGATGAAATAGAAAATACTAATATATGTCTATGTGTATTAATATGTAAATATATGATTACCTGCATTGATTAAAATATGTTTTTTTTTTTACCAAATTTTGTGCTTCTGCTCCCGTGTGCCTCACACAAAGTCCCACCTGTTGCTCCTTCCTCTTTAAATATTAAACTGGGATGGAAGAGGGGATTTGAACGGCCCCTATTACCTCATTCATAGTCCCATATAATTTATTTTTTTCTCTTTGTTTATTGTAAAATATATATTTTTTTTAGCCTTGAACCTAATGAATAAAGGCAATGGGAGTTATTTACTTAAGGCAAATCCACTTTACACTACAAGTGCAAAGTGCACTTGAAATTGCACTGAAAGTGCACTTGGAAGTGCAGTCACTGTAGATCCGAGGGGGACATGCAAGGAAAATAAAAAACAGCATTTTAGCTTGCACATGATTGGATAATAAAATCAGCAGAGCTTCCCCTCATTTCAGATCTACCCCTCAGATTTGCAGCGACTGCACCTCCAAGTGCACTTTCAGTCCAATTTCAAGTGCACTTTGCACTTGTAGTTTGCACTTGTAGTGCAAAGTGGATTTGCCTTTCGTAAATAACCCAAAATGCCTACAAAAACTCTATACATTCCTCAAAAATATAAAGTTAAAATAATTTATACAGTAATTAAGTTATTACTAATTAAATTGGAAAAAACAATCTTTTAACTTTTCTTTGGCGTTTGGTTGTTTTTCTTCCCCCAGTTTTCATCATTGTTCGCAGCCATTCTTGGGTTGCATATCCTTAAATAGTGATGTAGACACAGATTGCATATTAAATGAAAAGCTGTTTTTAATGCATTCATCTTTCATAGAACATAACAGCTAGCTAAATATTCTAATGAGAACAGAAGGATTAACTACAAAGAACTTAGCCATATAAAATAATAGGTTACGCTGGCTCAAAGCTGCTGAAAAATTTTACTTAACAATTTTCCAGTTTGTTACTTCATACACATATAATGAACAGTATAGAGTATCCTTTATGTAATTAGAGGATGCGTATGGCTGGAAATATGATGCAACCATACAAGATCATATAAGTGCTATCACTAGAAATGAAAAACATAGCATTACAACCTTAAAGTGGTTGTAAACCCTATTTTTAAACTTTATACTACAGGTAAGCCTATATTAAGGCTTACTTGTAGCTCACCAGGATATCTCCTAAGCCTGCACAGTTTAGGAGATATCCCCTGTCCACTGCATGTGCCGATGACATCAGCACATGCGCACTAGAGAAAACTGATGCAATGGCACCTATGTGCCTCTGCATCAGTCTGCTCAACGTTACTGGCATCTCCCACGCATGCTGTGATTGGCTGGAGCCGTGATAGCTGGAAGTAACTCTGGGACGATATGTCGGTAGCCGGAGGGGGAGACGAGGATGGCTTCTGGGGCTTCAATCTGAGGTAAGTAATACATAATGAGCTAGTATGCAATGCATACTAGCTTAATATGCTTTTGTCTTGCAGGTTGTCTTTTTTGTGGGGCTTTTTAATAAGAATTTACTTCCTCTTTAACTAAACCTGTCCTGACCTCCAACATGTTTACAATAATATTACGGGTTCTTTAGCCTCCTCTGGCTGCAAAAGACCTGACATTTCAATTATATATTAATATGGAGAGAGGGGATCAGAAACAGAAGGGTTTGAGATTCACCTTGACTTGGGGAGAATTTAATGCAGAGTTCCACCTAAAAGTGGAACTTCCGCTTATTTGTCTCCTCTCCCCCTCTGGTGCCACAAGGTGCCAGTCTTTGACAGGTATCTTTGTTCCCACTTCCGGGAGTCCACGCCGTGGCCCATGACGTCACCGCGGGGCTCTCTCCTTCTCCCTTTTCCTCCCCCTGTCACCGGGTCAGTAGGAGAGAGGAGCAGAACCTTGTGCATGCATAGTAGGGTTCCCGGTGTGAAGCTGTAAGACTACACTGTTGGGTTACCTTACCTGCAATGGCGGCGGTAGCCCCCGACAGCTGATGGAAACATCAGCTTCGGTGCCGACATCGCTGGACTCCAGGACAGGTAAGTGTTCTTTTATTAAAAGCCAGCAGCTGCAGTATGTGTAGCTGCTGGTTTTTCATTTTTTTTTTTTTGGGCGAACCTCCGCTTTAAGGATAGGGCATACAGCTGTGGCTTAGTATCCAGGCTACTCCCCAGGCGCAAGGAATCTGATATAAAATAAGTATAGCTATTGGTAGTTATGACATCATGCTGGCACTTTACCTAAAATAATCATTTTGGAGAGTATAATTGTTGTACCTAAAAGGCCTAATCTGCTCAAAACGAATGCTTCTGTTTTGGGTTGGTTCTTCAAGTACTCAGTCATTTATTGCTTGTTTACAGCCATAAGAATGCCAACAAAGAGGTTATCTCTTGCTCGAAAACACATTTCTGCGGCCCTAACTAAACAGTGGTGTCATCTGTGTGCCCTTCATGCAACCTACGGTATTGCCTGTTTGGATATATAAAAGATCCAGCACAGGTCTATGAAGGTAACTATTGCTTGGACAATGTCAAATGATGACAGCCATAGTGTGACAGAGCTTGGATGCCAACACAGACTGAGAATGTAGTTTTCTTTTTTTTTTCTTTTGGTGTCCCCTTTGTAAT
The DNA here is from genome assembly GCF_037356315.1 of Lithobates pipiens. Classification (NCBI taxonomy): domain Eukaryota; kingdom Metazoa; phylum Chordata; class Amphibia; order Anura; family Ranidae; genus Lithobates; species Lithobates pipiens. The sequence continues at coordinate 509,958,292 of NW_027507758.1, forward strand.
TTTTTTCTTTGTGTTCTATCCTCTCTGTCCCTGGTTCATTGTTCACCAGAACAAATGGAAAGGAGGAATCCTCCTAGCAGGGATCCAGGCAATACACATTTTGCAGGTTCTAACACCCCCCACTCTCAAAAACTAAAAAAAGTATTGAAACAAAGCATTACAAGATAATGTCAACTTATGAAACATTAGAAAAAAATCTGAAAAATGGATGTGATGTGAATATCCACTTCAATTATCCTATTGTGAGAAAAGCATCTGCACTGGGTATTCAAAGTGATCAGAAATTTAAATTTTTCACATAATTGGACAACTGAAGTGAATAGTCACACATTTTTTCAGTAAAGATTCTTAACCTTTTTATTTAGTAAATCAGCCTTGTGTTTTGCACTCAAATATACCCTTCTAAGCCCCTGTACACACGGTCGGAGATTCTGCCAACCAAATCTGTCGGATTTTGTCCGTCAGATTTAGTCTGATGGATTGTGTCCGAAACTGTTGCATACACACGGTCGGACTAAGTTGTCGAAAAATACGATCTTTCAGAACGTGATGACGTAATTTCGTTACGATGGGACTAGATTCAGGCTAGTAGCCAATAGCTTTGATGTAGGAATTTGATCTGAGCATGCGTGGCACTTGGTCGATCAAAATTCTCTACACATGATCGGATTACGTCCGACCGGCCCAGTTGGTCGGGAAATATTTCCAACATGTTGGAAAATTGGGTCGGACGGAGATTCGGATGGAATCAGTCCGATGCATACCACACACAGTCGGATTATCTGACGACACGGTCCGATAAGACGCATTCCGACTGATTCTCCGTCCGTGTGTACGCGGCTTAAGTGTACACAATGGGGTTGATTTACTAAAACTGGATAGTGCAAAATCTGGTGCAGCTGTGCATTGTAGCCAATCAGCTTCCACCTTCAGCTTGTTCAATTAAGATTTGACAAAAACCTGGAAGCTGATTGGTTTCTATTCAGAGCTGCACCAGATTTTGCACTGGTTTGCCAATTCTGTTACACCGAGGCTTACACAATACATCCCAAATAGACTGGACCTCATGATGGACCATAAGAGCAAAATATAATAGAGCGCTTAATCCCTTTTTTAGGGATTTTATAAGCTCTCCTGGTTAGGCAGTTGCATTCGCCGATTCTCCACAAAAAATCAATCTTAAAGTGGAATTAAAGGTACAAAACAACAAACTGCAAGCAGGCTTTTTATCTCAAAAGAGGCATGCAATGTCTCCTCTGCAACAAATAAAATGTAGCTGTCCGTTCTCAGTTTTCTTTACAATTTACACTGAGGTATGCCTGTGCAGCTCAATGTATAATCTTGGCATGGTGTGTGTAAATGAACTCCCTTGGATATGCAGAAGGCCAATCAAAAGGGTCAAATACCTAGCACCCAAAATAATCCAGGGTGAAGAAGTTGACATTGGGATGGGACCTTTTGAATGTTAGACCATAGGTGGGGAGATGTTTGCAGCTTTAGTTCTGATTTAAAGTGCAACTAAATAGATGATACTCACCTTCCCAACATTGCCTCACTGGCACTGGCATCTGGTTTCAACCAACTTCATTGGCTGGTGCAGTATGATGCTCCTGTGCATGCGCAGGAGCTTATCATCTCAAAACATAGGATTCCCACAGCTGAGTTTACAGTCTGGGGATTGCTGTGAACAGGCAGGTAGATATTTTTTTTTATTGTAGAAGAGACATGCAGGTCTCTTCTTCAAAAAAAATGCCTGACTGCTCATAGTGTATCATAGCAAAGCTTTAGTTAAAAAATATAAAGAGACTACATAATGCTCTCCATTTTATAATTAGGTACAGCTTTATTAAAACAAGTAATAACACTGACATGGAATTATGTAGGAATGAAAATGTGCACACATCCCAAGGTGTTACAATGAGAAGAACGCCGCCATTGCTTAGACTTAGGCATGCGTCACCAACCAACCCACCGTTGCATCACTTTGCTTCCAGTTACCAGTAAGCTTATGTCAGCTCTAAACCTAACTTTCAAGCCCTCAAATGGCTGGTGTCATAGTTGACCACATATGTAGCAGCATGGTAACTGCAGACCTCTATAGAGGCTAACATCGTGCCATCTTCAGCTGTAGAGGACAGGGTGGGTTATTTCCACTTTAAAAGCATTTTTTTTTTTTTTGAGTTTTATACGTTGTAAAATGAATGCTAATGGTCTTGTAAGCATCTGCCGCTGCCATGGTAACAGTAGGCTGCTCTTGGCTTTGGCCTCACCTCCATTTTGTCTACCTGCACACTTATGCACGGAATATGGTCTATACACGTCTTTTAATTACAGTACTGGATTAAAAAAGATTTCACTGAAATAGTCCACCGAATGTTTATAAGGTTGCTGCTTAATTCTGAATAGGCCGCTCTATTAGGCCGCATTAGACATGGACCTGTGCTATATATATTTTAATTTCTATCACAGGTATAGCATGTACGGTTTGATTGAGTCATTCATCAGCTTTAATCCACTAATCCCTCATTCATTTTTTTATTCAGATACAAGCACCATGTTATTATCATCTCATTGCTTTTTTTTCCCTCGCTTATTTCTTCTCATCTATTAGTATTCCATTGCTGTCTCTGCCATGGCTTCCTGATATGGATGCACACATCTGCTGCTATCTGTCTGTCTTTTTGATTGTGGGATGCCAGTGGAGAGCAGCTAGTTGGCATTTCAGCAGCAGCAGCACACACTGTCATATTGAAACAATGTTCTTTGCTATTGTCACTGGGAAACCCTTCATTGGTTTTGAGGTCTAGCTCTCTATGGCAAAACAGCAAAACATAAAATTTAGGAATACATATGTAAAGTGCAAGGCTGTATATCTATGTCGGTTTTTGGTGCTTTGTTGAAGGTACAAAAAAATCTGATAATATTTGTGGCTTGAAACAGGAAAACTATGTCCTACATCTATCCTACAGCATGATACCTATTTCACACAATACTCTTTACTGTGACAGTAAATCTTCTCTGACACCCCTGCCATAAGTGGAGGATTTTTTTTTTCTGTTACTGTGAAGTTAAAGTGGAATTTTATGCAAAAAATAAATATTAACAAATAAGATAAAATATGCATATTCTTAATATGTTCATTTTTCTTATCTTAAGTGGTTGCAAAGAAATGAACTGGCACTTCCCCAATTAGAGCGTGATTTCCAGTGTTGGGCCAAAATGGTTGATCCTTCCCAGGATTATCGACACTCGGAAGCTAGCTGCTTCATATAAACTCTGGATAAATTGGCACTTCACCTCACTGGGCAGGCACTGTAATCGGCTTGGACAATGCTGTTCCTCTGTGCTCTAACAAGCTTCCAAGAAAAAGGAGTGGCACATGGGGATTCATTTACTAAAGGCAAATAGACTGTGTACTTTGAAAGTGCAATTTCAATTTCCCCAGAGCTTAGCAAATGTGGCTAAACACTGCCGATTTCCAATCATGTGTAGGCAAAAATGCTGTTTATTAGACATGTGCACACTAAAATATTTTGTTTCAGAATTTCGTTTTCGTCCAAAAAATAAATTTATTTAGTTACTCCCAAAATTTGTTTTTAATTATTTTCTTTAGTTAAAAAATGCATTTGTCCGAAAATCCAAAATAATTAAGGTCAAATCTGTCATTGAAGGCTTATGGTGTCTGTCGAATGTTCTAAGAAGATTTGACGGAGCAGCTAAACTGTACGACGCCGCAATTGTACATTTCCGGTTGAATGTTCCACCTACAAGCAATAGTAGAATTCTAATGTTGTATGGCACTATTATTAATTATATTTATTAATTATCATTACTAGTCAACCAACATTAGAATTCTTCTATAACCTATGGGTGGAGCATTTGACCATAAATGTCCGCTCGCTGCGACTGCTTAGTCGAATCTTCATGTCGAATCTTTTCTCTCATGTCGAATAATCTTGGACTAATAGAGTTAGGTTAGGCACATTCAACCTTTTTTGCTATTGTCTCTATAATGTTGAATCTTTTCTCTCTATGTCGAACATTTTCTCTCTATGTAGAATAATCTTGAACTAACAGAGCTAAGGTTAGGCACATTCGACCACAGGTTCAAAGGACACAGATTGCTGTTTTCAGCATCATGTTACATCTCCTATCCATATATCGAACTGTTGTCGCAACGAAAACAAAAATAAAGCATTTCTTTATGTCGGATCTTTCGGTTTTTCAAATTCTGCACGTTCGTTATCATTTGTTAAAATGATAACGAAAATACCCGAAATTTAGACGAAAATGTATTCGGACAAAAATGAATGCACACGTCTACTGTTTATTTTATTTTCATTGCACCTGATTGGGTATTCTTTACAAAGTGAAGCTTCACCACATTTATTACGCTCTGGGGAAAAGGAGTGAAACTGCATTTGCAAAGTGCACACCGTATTTGCCTTTAGTAAGTCAACCCCAAGGTATCCTACACACCTTTTAGAAAGTTCAGCATGACCTAAAAAGTCTGAATGCCACTGCAATGCAATGGAGAAAATATCTTGCGTTAACATGCTGTAAAATGTGTTTTTTAGAGTGTGTTGGCACAACACATGAGTGTAATGCCAGCTTAATGGCATATGTCAAAAAGTTTTGGGCTTATGCTGATGACATCAGTTTGGGACACTTCTGGGACCATTCATAATCCACTGACAGGTGTACTTGACCTTCAGTTGATCACCTAACCTGCATTTACCCTATTTAAGCAGGTATTGAATTCCCATGGGCTCTGTTGCCCACTGTATAGCTGAAATCTGACAAGGTTATTGTAAGAAACACCTCCCCTTTCTCTTGGTTTTAACCATCACTTCCAGTATCTCTACTTTTCAGAGAGACAATCAATAAGCAAACATGCATGCATATATGCACTGCTGTGAATACTTTATATGCAAACAAGGTAGATAAATTCTGCATTTGCAAAATGATGTAATTAACCTTCCATGCCAAGAAGAACAACACCTGTTGTGTGCTGAAGACCCGCACAGTTAATCCATTCCGTATAAACAGATGTAAAGAAGCAGACTTCATTTTTTTCCTTCCAGAAGATTGAGCTGTATATGAAAATTTTCCCTGAATGCATAATATCAGTGTTCTACAGACACAAGGAAAGTACTGCATTATGAACAATTTGTGATTCCACCTCTCCACAGTATTTAAGAGATTAATACATATTCACAATTTATTCCTTTTATGATTCAAATGGTATCGTTTTTTGAAAGAGTGTTTTTCTCTTTCTTTTCCAAACCTCTTTATTTAAGGATATGAATAATGTTAATGTGCTAGGTGAGTTCAGAGTGAAATGTAACTTTTGAAACTGGAGATAACCCAGCTAACCCAGGAGCTTGGAAATCCTTGCTGATGTCTTTGTCAGTTCACAAATCCATATTAAACTAAAATTAGACCATGGTATTCAGAATTGCTCCTGATGGTATGATGGGCATCAATATGAATTTAAACATCCATACCATAGGTGTCAGCATCTGTCATAGCTATGATGAATTGAGTTCCATTTAGGACTTATTCCACCGAGGACAAACTTTCAATTGGAATGAACAGAGATTGCAGTGTGCAGGTGTAGAAGAAGCAGGATCTGACTGAGGATTTTCAAGAAGAGATCATGTGGTGTCAAGCGGGCTGAATGGTCAACACCTAGGTAGTATGAAGACAACACCTAGGTAGTATGAAGACAACACCTAGGTAGTATGGAGACAGATGAGTATGTGGCTTGTAAAGAGGTTCTGAGGGAAGACATTGCAGCCCAACAAGGGCTGTTCGCATTATTGCACTGCAGTAATGTGCATTTTACCATGATGGCAATTCATGGCACATGCGTCAGTCAACTGGGGTGTCAATGGGCTAAGGAATTTCACCTATACTGCAGCACCCTGCAAGCCATGGTGGTTGATTTGCTAAAAATGTAGAATCAGATAAAATCTGGTACATTCTGCATGGAAACCAATCAGCTTCCAGTTATTTTTGTTAAAACTTAATTGAACAAGCAGACGTTAAAAGCTGATGGGCTACCATGCACGGCTGCACTAGATGTTGCACTCTCCAGTTTTAGTAAATCAACCCTATAGTATGTTGCTGTGCACTGCCTTTCCAAAAAAAAAACAGTTTGTTTTTGTGCATTGGCATCTAATTAAAAATAACTGGGCTACATTAAACTCAACACAAGTCAAAGCACAACATACCAGAGTGTAATGCATATCTTGCTACACCCAACTAAAGTGGAAATGGATTGAAAGTGAACATAGTCTTTCAATACTACATAGAGTAGGCCAGGAACAAATTACTAATTGGAGGTACAACATGCTATAGTCTTCAAATGAAAAGTTCAGTAAGCATGGGCAGATGTGAGAAACGTGTGAACCCTTTGAAATGTTCTGGATTGTTTGCATGAATGGCTCAAAAAATGATCTTCAAATGCTTTATATAATAGTCTTATTTAATAAGCAACAGAAATGACATCACCATATCTTTATTGCTCAAGTGGTTCAGGCAGTCAAGGCCATTGAAGGAAAAGTATGATAATGACATTTAAAAAAAAACTGCAGTTAGGTATACCAGTGAACAATACACCGTTCAAGTTAATTCAGGCTTAGGTTTGATTTTCAAATTTGCTTTGTAAAACAGGTAAATAATAAGAGAAAAACAGTAACTCTTGGAGATTTATTTTGTAGAAACAATCATCCATTTATTTAAAGCAAATATGGAAAAAAAACTGTACGTCAAAGGACACATCTAAGCGTAGCAAGTTAATGTTTATTATTAAAGTTATTATTATTATTATTATTATTATTATTATTAATTATTTAAAAAAATGCACTCACATTTAATAAGAACAAAGAAGGCATATCTTAAAACCAAAGGAAGCCATCTCAGGGACCCGGGCCAAACTGCAGTAATCCAGGGAGTGGTAGAGGGAAGCCACCTGCAGCATATAGTGCTACAAGGACACCAGAAGCAGTTAGACAGCCTGGGAATGTTCCAGGATGACATCAGATGCAAGGAACGTTGAAGGGGGCATGGCTACATGATTCAAGGAGCCTTTTTCAAGCCTGCCCTTCCCTTAATGGATGCACTAGCTGGCCTCAGACCCCACTACAAATGATAATGCATGAGAGAAGCTCTATAACCTTCAATCTGCTGGGAAGCTGCTCTGGGGCCATGCACGCTGTCAGTATATGGTCTTATAAACTGTGTTTAGCTCTTAACACGTTTGAGGCTACTGGCAGTGTTTGTGCTAAAAATGTATCTTATCAATATTGGTTCCATGCTGATAAAACAATTCTGTTGAATTGCAGAATAGTCTAATGGAGATAGGTTTGAGAAGGCCTCACAAAACATATAATTGTGTTAAATCCAGTCATAGATGGTTCGAATCTTGGTCGGTTTATCAGGGACCGGCCAAGATTTGAGCCATCTATGGGCAGGCTTATACATAAGTTGAGAATTGGTACTCAGGGGCCCAAAGTGTGCCAATAAAATATTCCCCACACCATTACACCACCACTACCAGCCTGAACTGTTGATACAAGGCAGGATGGATCCATGCTTTAATGTTGTTTACACCAAATTGTGACCCTTCCTTCTGAATATTGCAGCTGAAATCGATACTCATCAGACCAGGCAATGTTTTCCAATCTTCTATTGTCTAATTTTGGTGAGCCTGCACGAATTGTGGCCTCCGCTTCCTGTTCTCAGCAGACAGGAGTGGCACTTGGTGTGGTCTTCTGCTGCTGTAGCCTATCTGCTTCAGGATAGTTTCTCTTTTTTGGACCGTTCTCTGTTAATCCTAGAGATAGTTGTGTGTAAAAATCCCAGTAGATCAGCAGTTTTTGAAATACTAAGACCAACCCATCTGGCACCAACAACCATGCTAAGTTCCCCTAAATCCCCTTTCTTCCCCATTCTGATGTTTGGTTAGAACTTTAGCAAGTCATCTTTACCACATATAGATGCTTAAATACATTGAGTTGCTGCCATGTGATTGGCTAATTAGCAGTTTGTGTTACCAAGCAATTGAACAGGTGTACCTAATAAAGTGCCAAGCACGCCAAATGCCCATAACAACCTACTTTCAAATAAATTGTTGCGGAGAGCAGGTATCACCATACAAGAGATATACTGTACATATATCAACTGTGTATTTAGCCGTTTGCCTGGATTTTAGATCTAACAATGGAAGTCATACATAATGCCTGAGCCCGTCAGGGTTGCATTTCAAGTCATGAAATACATTCATACATGCTCTGACTGAAGGTATTTCATCTGTTTTTATCCAATAGAACCTGGAGTCAGAGGTGCATATCGTGAGTATTTCTTCTTCAAGGTATTGTGGAAAGCTAAACAGCTTGAGTTACTGTAGCAGAATGTGAGGGTAACTGTAGAGCGGAGTATTGTCGTGTGTTTACATGTCATGGATGTGATGCTTCACTTCATGTGTGTGCCAAAAACCACCTGACATGTGGCTATCAGCAGGTGGCAAGCCTGTCAAAGGCAACGCTTTTGGATGAACAGGGAAGTGCTGAAAACACCCTGAAACCACATGGATCACTCTGCAGAGGACCTGTAGATTTAGATTCATCATCTAAATCTGCCCTATTAGGGTACTTTCTTGTACAAAAGGAGAACTGTGGCACTCAGACCCCAGAATTTTATGTGATGACTGCAAGAAAACATACTCAGTGGAGAAAGAACCTGTCCTCTCCTAAACCTACTTCCATTAAAAGCTGTACCTCCAGTGATCACGACTCCTTTCCCTAATCCAGCAAAACTCACCAGCTCAAGTTGTCTTCATATTTCAGATAGGCAATAATGGCTCAGATCAGCATCCAACCGATGTAACTCCAAATTACCTGGCACCTTTCCACCTCCAATTCGCTTCATATAAGGTAGGTATATCATATATGATGCAAAGAAAAAAGTAAAAAGTGCTCCAGTAAAACCAAGGATACAAACTTTATTCCAATAGAACAAAGCTCACCAGATTCTTGTAGTATAACATATCATACATGGCATTTAAACTATAACCGCTAAGGGTACACCTAAAGCCACACTCAGAAAGCCACTGGAATCTTACCACCACACTCAGCTGCCTGTCAAGCTTCATTTCCAGTCACGTGACTTCCGCCTATGTAACTTCCTGTTCACACCAAAACAGATCCCGATATGTTTTGTAATTTCTGACTTTTTTAAGGGTTCTCTTTAAAAAATCAGAAATGACAAAACATGATGGGATATCGGTGGGTTATAAGTAGCAGCAGTGATTTGTTTTTCTTTTCTTTACAATTTTTAATATTATTTTTATTCACCATTTTCTTTTAAAATATACACATTTTTTTAGCACAGAGAGGGGATTTGAAATATTGTTAAAAAACATACCTTTTAGAATGTATTTGTATTTGTGTGAAGGCTCAGTCTGTTTTACATAATTGTGTAACGGGGAAGTACATCCACCCCCAGCCGGGTGGTCTTTGAGCAACTGGATTCCACTAGCTTGAGTCTTCCAAGTTGTTCCCAAGGCTCCACCTGGCAGGGGACACTCTGAGAATAACCCAGCTTGGCATGACTTTAACCCCAGTTCCCAATTCCAACTCACTGCTAGCCTTGCCCACTAATGTATCCCACTAAGCCCCAATGTAGAACGCTATTTCCATGAGACATCCACAAATAGATTAGAAGAAACAGCAGTCCACCCAAGAAAGCTTTTTTCAGGTTTTACCAAATGAATAAGTGAGAGATACAGGTCAGCCTCTCAAAAGGTGGCAATACACATCTTACGGTTCTGAACAGTTTGCAGCAAGATGGTTGTAATACACAGAGAAGACAATTCAAATTGGAGATACAGAGTCCAGAGAGCAGGGGTGAAAGAACACACCTCTTCTAACAGGGGCAGAGCTAGTACTTAACCCAAGTGGCTGCTAAACTGAACCTCACTCATAGGTTGTGGGGGCATCTAGTGGCCAAATAAGGGAACCACAACAGGCTGCATACATGTCCAACCCCTGGTATTAGGTAGTAGTAGTATTTTAATAGTAATAATAAATTACACACTACTCCCTTGGGAGCTGCTGGGTAGTTCATACCATACTGCTAAAATGCATCCATTCTTCCACCCCACATGATTCATAACAGACACAGTCAATAAAGTTGAACAGATAACTTTATTCCTCTTTCTGCAGTCCAAGTGTAATGGTGATAATAGGAAGTATGAGCTGCCTCCTCCTTCTAGTTCCTCTGAGTAGCTAGACCCGTTTCCCTTAATGAACTGACCAGTGCCCCTCTGAAAAGCACCTTGGTAATTGGATACTGGAAGTCCCAGGCCTCACCTGCCCATCTTGCCTCCTGCGATCCTCCCCAGGCCAGTTCAGGAAAATCGGGATGATACCCCGGTCTACTCCATCCGCTTTGCAGCTACTTCCCGTTTTAATCCCTTGTTTAATCCCACCGGATTTCTCGGGCAACATGATGTGCGTGGACCATCTGACACTGGGGCCTCTGAAACCCCAGGCCTTCAGGTTAGGTTCCTGCTCTCCAGCACTGGGGCCTCTGAAACCCATCTCCCCCCTGGAAGCATGTGACCTCTGTATATATATATATATCAATCCCCTGCCCATACAAATTAATGATTGGCCCAGGGCCATATACACTGCTTGCACTCCAGTCCCTGACCTGCCTCCTTTCCAGAACATTCTTAGGGAAAGAAAGAGAGGGTTTTCCAGGGCAGAGTACAAGTGGTCACAACCCCCTCTATTCTACTACTCCTCCCAAACCAAATTAACCCACCAGGTCTAAACAAAAGGGGGTAAGACAATGGCAATTTCACCTAACTCTAACCTATTAGCACCCACCTAAAGGTGGTGGACACTACATAAACATACCTTCCAACTGCCCTAGATTCACTGGGACCAATCTGGGATTTTAAGTAAATGCTGGTGTCCTGCAAATATGGGCTGAATCCTGCAGTGGAGTTCCGGCACTTGAACAAGTTTCGGCACTTGATTCCACTAGTCTACCTGGTAATTGCGTGCTGTGCTGCATCTGTCAAGCTTGAGACATACTAAGTGCCCAGCCAGCACGGCCCCCCACCTATTTTTTACACTGTTCTATTTTCTTCTTAAAGCGTAACTCCACTTTTGCTGAGAAAAAAACATTCCCCCCTGGGTGATTTATGTACATTTCAAGGATTATAACAACCTCTGTTGCAGATTCCTACCATTTGTTATTCTGAAGAAATCTGTGTGTGCTTGTCTGTGCCTCTGGGCTGAGTGGGTCTAATGGGAGTGGTTTCATAATTATCAGTCAGCTGCGGCAGCTGCAGAGCACTAATGAGGAATTCTGCTGGGCCTGCATCCCTTTAGATGTGTTCCTATTGGAAATTTCTCACCACAAACGACATTTTTGTTGCAGGGGATGCCCGAAATCTGACTTGTAACTTAGGCAGACTTCTGGGAAAATTGGTAAGCCAATCACACAAGCGGGAAATTATGTTTCTGGGGAGTGGTCAGTACAAAACAACTCCAGGTGGCCATATTGTATTGCATTTATAGAAAATTACAGCGGCTGCAGATTGAAAAGGAAAGGTAATTTTAAATAACATTCAATTACAATATGACTTGTATCACAAGTGCACACGCTATATTAATTTTTCTTTATTTGCTATTTTTTTCCCTACGAAAGCGGAGTTACCCTTTAAATATTTTTTTTCCTGAATCTGACTCCCTATGCCTCTGCTACTACTTCTGTGTTACTTCCCTGAACGTCTGCTCTGGGATCGTGCATTGTACACTTCACATGGTCACAGACAAACTTCACAGTGCTGTTTCAGCACCCACTTTAATTAAAACCACTGAATGCAGGGTTTGGGGCTGCTGTCCTATAAGAATGTAGTGCAGCCAGGAACATAAGGGTGGCTCCAGGGTACCCTACAAGCGGCAGAAAAAATTGCATATTTTTGAATGTGTTTGCTCTGAGATTTTGTTAACACCAACATTTCAATAAATGTGCAAACAAAAAATTTATGAAAACCCTTTGCTGTGCAGACTATACTACTATTAGCGTCCATTATTATTTAAACTTGTGATCCTGAAGAAAAGAAGAGACTTTGTTCAAAAGTTTGCTATTCTTAACTGCTAATTTTTTAAGTCAGTGACACAAAGCAGCCAATACGAATTTGCTCTGCCGACATCAGAGCAGTAAAAGGTAAATTGTGAACATAAAAAACATCCCTTCTACACTCTGAACAGAAATGTTGTTTAGCAAGATTTTAATGTGACCCTATTAAAGTGTATGGCTGTTTAAATAAAGCCATGCGAAACAATAAAAATAACACGGGCTGTTACTGCAGTGCCTGAGTCGGCTACATTAGAGTCACCCAGGTGAATATGACTAAAGACTGATTCAGCCATGCACAAAGAAGTTAAATTAAATCCCATTACCAATGTACCTCTTTCACAGGAACTGCATGTATTTTATTCTATAGAATTATTTTTTTATATATCTAAATTATGTTTGTGTATTTCATCTGCTTTCTATTTGATATGGCATTATTAAAGTGAACAATGATGTGTTTTGAGCAAAAAATAATGATTATTATGTGATACAACAATTCATTAGAATCATGGAATTAAAATAAAAAAGCTATTGTGCCTGAACACACTTTCAGTCCTCTAGCTCTGCCTGAATGTCAAGCTATTTTGGTTGGGTTATGTTGAGGTGGATTGGGTTAACTTTCTGGCAGCGTAGGGGCTTGCCATCTCCCTCCCATTCCCCATACATTCTTATTGGCCCAACACTACGATGGTTTGCCTAACTGGCTAAAGTAATGGAGTATTTCATTCTTAAACTGAAGGCATTGAACATGATTTCTTCTTTAAGGCATATGTGAACCCCCAGCTTGTAAAACAAATCATTCAGGTTAAAATATAAATGAAAGGCAAAACTTTTGTGTAAAAATATAAACCATAATATAAATACCCCCTTTCCACTTTTTGTTCAATAAATTATCACTGTTTTGCTTTGCGTCTATCTTTAAAGGTTCTTGCGGTAAAACCAAGGAAGCTTAGACATCTGTAGTGTATCACATACCTTCTGTTCTCAGCTGCATAAGGAGCTCAGAAAGCTGGGGGAGGAGAAACAGCAGCACATTGGTAGTCCCAATGAATTGCTGTGCAGGGGGTTTTCAGGAAAAGTCTTAAGCCCCATACACACTATCAGTTTTTATGCTAAGTTTTTCCTACAGATTTACTAAAATCATATAATATGAAAACATATATATATATATATATATATATATATATATATATATATATATATATATATATATATATATATATATATATATATACATATATATATATATATATATATATACATATATATATATATATATATATATATATATATATATATATATATATATATATATATATATATATATATATATATATATATATATATATATATATATATATAAAACTCAGCAGAAAATCTGATAGTGTGTATGGGGCTTTAAATATTATAGTTGGCTAAATTCTCAGCACAGCTAGAGAGCTGACCACGCTGTGATATCATGTTTATCATGATCAAGTTTTAATAGAAAAGCAGGAGGACTGCCAGGACCATCAGGGATTTTATACAACGCAAGCAATTCAAAGAGAGCAGGATACATTTTCATACAAGCACATGGTTCAGCAGGCACATATCAAGAATATGAAATGTTGGGTGTACATATTTATTAATTTAGGATTGTTGGTAGATCCAAGCAAATTATTATTTTAGGTATCAGCATGTGCCATAAAATACAGTCCAGCTTCAGGACCAATAAGAAAGTACTCTTACCAAAGATGTGGTGCAGTACATAAATTATGAGTTTTAAGGTTCCTGTTAGGATCCTGATCTGAGCCCAGGACCTCTGTTGTGTCTGGCAGTAGCTCTTCTCACTGAACCACCTGAGATGCTGAACAGCTCTCTGCCTGACCCTCTGGTCAACCTTCTATCTTGTTTCTGATGAACTTTGAACTCCTTGCTCCTACCATTAACTTCAAATTTAAGCCACGCTTTTGCACTTCCTGTTTGCCAGATCATTGTGCCCTTCTCCGGTCAATATCTTGCTCCTTGAGCTCCTGCTGTTATCAGTATCTTCACCACCACTGTGCCAGATCATTGTGCCCTTCTCCAGCCAATATCTTGCTCCTTGTGCTCCTGCTGCTATCAGTATCTTCACCACCACTGTGCCAGATCATTGTGCTCTTCTCCAGTCAATATCTTGCTCTTTGGGCTCCTGCTGCTATCAGTATCTTCACTACCACTTATTATTGACTTGTTCCTCAACTACCCCAGCTTGCTTGCCTGACGGTGGAGGTCATCCTTAACAACATGCTAGCCCCATTTTCTCCAGCAGGGGGGCTCTGGTGAACTCTTAGTGTTTAGACCCATGCCTCCAGTGAGCCAGTGTCACCTGCTAGTTCATTAATCCTGCTGGTTTCCGTTTGAAGCTTTCCAAGCCTATGCCCCTGACCATGACCGTTCCCATGGGGCTAGCCCACATGGAAATTTTTGTCTTCAGTCCTTGATCCAGTTTTAGTTTTATGTTGCATTAAAAGACCTGGATTGATTCATCAAGGTGACAACATTTAAACAGTTAGGCGCCATGTCTGTCACCCTGTGACTTTAGGCCACTGCCTATGTGACCTACAGAAAAAGCTAGCACTAGAACTGATGTGTGCATAAAGCTAAATTCCAGACAACTGCTAAATACACAAAATAAATACATATATGAGAGCTGTTTACCTACCAAAGAATTTTTACTTCTACACAGTTTGCCTTGAGACCCAAACAGTTGTATTGAAACGGAAAGCTAGGTCAGTGGTCTCACTTTTTTCCACTGTCGATAAGCAATCCACTCTGTCATTGACCCACTCCTAGCCTGCTGAAGAAATACCTGAACATTAATAAGGTCATGACTTTGGTAAGCCTGTCCCCCCTTTCAGAACATTGCCAGTGTTAGATGGAATGCAATGTAATGCAGGAGAGACTCAGTGACTTAAGGGCCTGCTCCTTCTAATCCCAACCTCGCTTGCATTTAAAAAAAACTGAAGACTGATTAAGAAACTTAGTGCATACTAATAATAATACTGAACACTAATAGAATTTAGACAATTTTTAGACCAATGCATGCATTTTTGTATCAATATATACATATATATCAATATATACTGCACTGTGTCTTTTCTATACAGTATATGCCTCAAATGTACATTTAAACCAAATTTTTTTTACTTATAATGCTCCATCACAAATTCAGAAACCACTCCTTATTTATGGATAGTGGTAGTGGGCAGATATGAGCAAATGTTTAAAAATCAGCTCTGCTGATGATTCAGTTTGCTTTAGAGAAAAACACGTTCCCTGTTGAGATCCCACACACTTTTTTTTACCTGAACATGCATCTTACATCTTATAAAAATTAGTCTATATAATATTTTTTATATACATAGGGAAAGAACCAGGAACAGCCAGTGGGTGCACATGACTATAATAATAAAAAAGCTTTATTTTTTTTATTGATAGGCACAGTTAAGATTTTTACTAAATTACTAATTCACTAAATTACTAAAACTGACAAAATGGGGGGATTTACTAAAACTGGAGCACTAAGAATCTGGTACAGCTGTGCATAGTAGACAATCAGCTTCTAACTTCAACTTGTTCAATTAAGCTTTGGCAATAAGCCTAGGTTCACACTATTGTGAACATAGACATCGCATGTGATTCACACTGCATTGCGATGTTTGTGCAATGCAAATTCAGCCATACAGTTTGTTTCGCTGAACTCGCATTGGATTCGTACGAAAATGCTGCAGGAACCTTTTTTTTTCCCGCCTTGGAATCGGATCGAAAACAAAAACACAGCCACAGGACAGACAGTTTGATATTTTCCAGCCACGAAGAAAAGTAAACAAATCACACTTGTATATTTCTACCATTCAAAAAAATCAAAAATAACACGGTTGGTATTGTATGACCAACAACAGCAAATTACCGTAAGTGTTTATATTTTTTTGGTCAAGTTGTTTCCTGTATGGGTGAAATTGTCTAGATGACTGAAGTGCTGAAACTTACATGACCCACACCGCTACATACAAAAAAAATTCTCTGGTCACCTGGCCAAGCATGTGTGGGCAAACAAGGGCATGACTGACTGAAGCAAGGAAGCTTGATTTATGATCAACACTATAAGATAAAATATCCATGGTCACTGCATTCTTTAAATCCCAATTATTTAATATTATGCTGAACACAATATACATTAAAATATTTGCATTGCTGTTGGTAACTTTTCCAGTTCTTTGGATTATGGATCAATGGGGACACCTGAATTTCCTAACTCTGTCACTACAATATCCGTTTGTACTCAGTAACTCTGACCCACTGGGGTTAATTTACTAAAACTTGAGAGTGCAAAATCTGGTGCAGCTCTGCATGGCAACCAATCAGCTTTCAAGTTTTTATTTTTCGTCAAAGCTTTATTGATGTAGCACCATGATGTCTAGGCAGGTTTGCTCCTAAATTTACAGGCCAGGTATCATTGCTTTGGTCAATTGTGAGGAATCAGTTGATTTCACCCTGATGCCCTGTACACACGGTCGGACGTTCCGATGACAAAATCCATCGGATTTTTTCCAACGGATTTTGGCCCAAACTTGTCTAGCATACACACGGTCACACAAAGTTGTCGGAAAATCTGATCATTCTGAACGCGGTGACGTAAAACACGTACAATGGGACTATAAGCAGGCCAGTAGCCAATAGCTTTCGATGTGAATCCGGGGAGGGGGGGATTGAGAGGGGAGAGGTAATAAGAGGAAATGGAGGAAAAGGAGAGGATAAGGGTGGCAAAGGTGAAGCTGCAGCAAACACCTGTGTGGGTCAAACAGCGTCCACAAAATGTATACTATAGCAGAGAATTGTGTTTTGCGCTGCTTAGAGGGAATAGATCTACTAAAAACCAGTAATATGCAATTTATCTTATGTAAATAAACCATAAATAAATCTACCATAAAAATGTGTAAAGCCGAAAGTGTACAAACCAACAACAATTAGAAAATTTAAGATAACTGATGGTGATAATCTTCAATCTTAAAGTGAATAGATACTATAGGCAATAATCCTTATATCTATCTGTTGATATAAAGCCGCGTACACACGGGCGGACTGTCTGTCCAACTTAGTCCGCCGAAACACATTTCAGCGGACAGTCCGCTCGTGTGTGGGCTTCAGCTGACTTTTTCAGCGTGCAGTCTGGCGGACTAAGTATTTCGGAATTTCCGTAATATTGTCCGTCCAACTTTGGTTTCAGCGGACAGTCCGCTCGTGAGTAGGCTAGTTCGATGGACTAAGTATGGCGCATGCTCAGAAAGGATTTACACGGCGAAAGGTTGCATTGCTGTGTATTGGACGTCCTATTTCTAGTCCCGTCGTACGTGCTGTACACGTCATCGCGCAAGCTTTCGACGGACTGTCTGTTCATCGTGTGTGGTCAAGTCCGTTCATTCGAAAGTAGGACGGACTGTCCGTCGGATTGTCTGACGGACTTAGTTGGCCAGACAGTCCGCCCGTGTGTACGTGGCTTAAAGTGCTCCGTGCAAAACAAAGCCGATGTAATAATACAGCCGAATATAGCCGCTAAAACAATGGTAAAGCGGCGCTAAAAATATTGCTGCTTTACCGCCGACGGCGCTCGCTTCACAGTGTGAAAAGGGCCTTACAGATGATACAACTGTCCTTTCCTAATTTCTGTTAACCTATGTGTGACATCAATGATGTACTTTGTTGTCTGCTTTACGTCACTGATTCCCAAAGGTACTTATGAGTAAGAAACACATCAAGACATTCTGTTGGTGACTGCTTTTCGAAAATTAGTGCGTATTGGACCGTATTCTATTATACCATTATCTGGATTTAGCACAATGCTATTCCCAGCATACAGTATCTCACAAAAGTGAGTACACCCCTCACATTTTTGTAAATATTTTATTCTTTTTTTTTCATGTGACAACACTGAAGAAATTACACTTTGCTACAATGTAAAGTGCAGTTTGTATAACAGTGTACATTTGCTGTCCCCTCAAAATAACTCAACACACAGCCATTAATGTCTAAACTGCTGACAACAAAAGTGAGTACACCCCTAAGTGAAAATGTCAAGATTGGGCCCAATTAGCCATTATCCTTCCCCAGTGTCATGTGACTCGTTAGTGTTACAAGGTCTCAGGTGTGGATGGGGAGCAGGTGTGTTAAATTTGGTGTTATAGCTCTCACTTTCTCATACTGGTCACTGGAAGTTTAACATGGCACCTCATGGCAAAGAACTCTCTGAGGATCTAAAAAAATTATTGTTTCTCTACATAAATATGGCCTAGGCGATAAGAAGATTGCCAAGATCCTGAAACTGAGCTGCAGCACGATGGCCAAGACCATACAGCTGTTTAACAGGACAGGTTCCACTCAGAACAGGCCTCTCCATGATGGACCAAAGAAGTTGAGTGCATGTGCTCTGGGTCATATCCAAAGGTTGTCTTTGGGAAATAGACGTATGAGTGCTGCTAGCATTGCTGCAGAGGGTGAAGGGTGGGAGGTTACCCTGTCAGTGTTCAGACCATAACCGCACACTGCATCACATTGGTCTACATGGCTGTCATCCCAGAAGGAATCCTCTTCTAAAGATGATGCACAAGGAAGCCCGCAAACTGTTTGCTGAAGATAAGCAGACTAAGGACATGGATTACAGGAATCATGTCCTGTGGTCTGATGAGACCAAGATAAACTTATCTGGTTCAGATGGTGTCAAGCGTGTGTGGCGGCAACCAGGTGAGGAGTACAAAGAGAAGTATGTCTTGCCTACAGTCAAGCATGACGGTGGGAGTGTCATGGTCTGGGGCTGTATGAGTGCTGCCGGCACTGGGGAGCTACAGTTCATTTAGGGAACCATGAATGCCAACGTGTACTGCGACATACTGAAGCAGAACATGATCCCCTCACTCTTGAGACTGGGCTGCAGGGCAGTATTCCTGACATCGACCCCAAACACACCCCCAAAATGACCACTGCCTTGCTAAAGAAGCTGAAGGTAAAGGTGATGGACTGGCCAAACATTTCTCCAGACCTAAACCCTATTGAGCATCTGTGGGGCATCTTCAAATGGAAGGTGGAATAGTGCAAGGTCTCTAACATCCACCAGCTCCGTGTTGTCATCATGGAGGTGTGGAAGAGGACTCCAGTGGCAACCTGTGAAGCTCTGGTGAACTCCATGCCCAAGTTGGTTAAGGCACTGCTGGAAAATAGCAGTTTAGACATTAATGTGTTGAGTTATTTTGAGGGGACAGCAAATTTACACTGTTATACATGCTTTAGACTCACTACTTTACATTGTAGCAAAGTGTCAATTCTTCAGTGTTGTGACATTATAAAATATATTATAAAATATTTACAAAAATGTAAATGTGAGATACTATACATGATAAAGTGTGCTGAGATGTTTAGCTCATTACTGTAAATCCATCCAGACCTGCCAGATGGGGATAAAAAAAAAATATTCATTAGTTTGGGCTGATATATATTATTCTACCTGCAACATACAAAATTGCAATAGACGTAAATTGATTAGTTTGCACAAAAGTTACAGGATAGATTTAGGGACTTTCATTTTTTTTTATTGTTTTTACTGGTAATGGTGGCAATCTGCTATTTTTAGCAGGACTGCAACATTGTGGTGGACAAACCTGACCCCAAATGACACTTTTTGGGCACCAGTAATATTATTAGATTGATCAGTGCTATAAAAATGCACTGATCAACGTATGAATGACACTGACAGGGAACGGGTTAACACTAGGGGGCAATCAAGGGGTTAAGTGTGTTTGCTGGGTGTGTTCTAACTGTAGGGGGTGGGCTCACTGGGACATGACAGAGATCACTGTTCCCGATCACTGGGAACAGAAGATCTCTGACATGTCATTAGGCAGAACAGGGAATTGCCTTGTTTACATAGGCAGTTCCCCATTCTGCCTCTGTACACAGCGGGTCTCTGACAGACATCGAATCTGCAGGACCCACAAGCATGCTTCCGTGGTGCAGGGTGGGCACACGTGCCCGCTATCCTCCTTGTACAGACTGACGTACAGGTATGTCGATTTGCGCAGGAGAACCGACCTGCTGCAATAAATGTATGTGAGCTTGTCTGCAAGTGGTTAATGGCATCCCAGCCTTCCCAGAAGTCTTAAAGCTGTTATAGCTGCGAAGGGTGGGCCAACTCAATATTGAACCCGACTAAGACTGGGATGCCATTAAAGTTTATGTGTGTGTAAAGGCAGGTGCCCCAATACTTTAAGTAATATAGTGCATCAGGAGCAAAGCAAATGACTGTTGTAAAGCCCCGCCTGAGGGATATGGAATCCACTGAAAGACTGACCCATCGTCACACAGAGAGACACAAGCTCAATCATACCTTAATGTACCTGGTATTTTATAAGGCAAAGTAAGTAAAAAGCAAGCACAGGTTGCAAACCCTCACATATACACTTTGAAGTAAACAGCCTCAGATGATACACAGAGATGAAACAAGTATCCTCCTACATAAGTTATACTTGTTTATGTGCAGTCTACCCTTCTCTACACTCCTTCAAAAGGGTAGATTGTGTTAAAAATATTTCTTTATCTGTCAGGAGCACAGAGGAGGGGGCGGAGAGGCTGCAGTTACAGTGTGTGAGTGCTGATTGGAGGAAAGGAGCACACACCCCTCCATACAGCAGAGAAATGTGTTCTGAATAGACAAGCTCCAGTCTAAGCTCTCCTCGCCCCATCCCTCCTGACACAAATGTATCTAATTTGTGGGGAAAAATTCTCAGAAGTGACTCATGCTGATATCAGATGAACGAAGCACCAGAGAGAAATTACACTTGGGGGTTAATTTACTAAAGGCAAATAGACTGCCAGTGCAGTTGCTCCAGAGCCTAGTAATTAAGCAAATGCTCTGCTGACTACCATTATCCAATCATGTGCAAGCAAAAATGCTGTTTTTTTTTTTTTTCTGTATGTGATTGCAAAGTGAAGCTTTACCTCATTTACTAAGCTCTGGAGCAACTGCACTTGCAGAGTGTTACTGCAATTTGCAAAGTGCGCAGCCTATTTGCCTTTAGTAAACCAACCCCTTAGAGCTTTGGAGAGACATGCAATAAGTATACACTGCATATATATGTGCTTTGCTCAGATTCCATGACTGAGGTTTACAACCACTTTATGATTGTACTAGATTAGGAGAAAATAAGAAAATAAATAAAGAAAAAATGGAAAAGGTCCTCTTCCGTGACCTAAACATGATGGACCAGAGGTAAACGGAGAAAGTCCGTTTTGACCTGGCCACCTGTAGATCTAATACCGGGCCAGAAAGCTCTGATATTTACATGCGGCAAAAAACTGAACTGACTTGGATATCACAAAATTTACATCTGTTCAGTTCTGCTCTGATTCAGGAGGGGATCTGTTCATGATACCCTACTGATGGGACTGCAACAATGATGTCACAGTAGATATTGTTAGTCATTGGCAAAAACAAAAATGCATAAAATGAAAATGCAAGTATTAAAACCCATGAAAAGTACACATAAACATGATACAAAAACACACTGAAAGACATGATTATCCAACAGCACTAGTTTGCACCTATACTTAAGTTTCAGTTATGTATGGTTGTAATATTTCTTCTCCTGTAACAAAATTGCTTACTAATTGCTTACTGAGTGCTCTAGAGAAAAGCAGTGAGGCAGGATGCTGGGTTGTAATCAGGATGTACAGCACCCCACTGGCCACTCCAACCAGGTGTGATCTGTCTGCATTGTCCGGAGACGCACAGAGAACCAGTGATGATGTGACTGGGTCTAAAATATTGTATGTAATGAGGATGGAAAGGTTCTTCTTTTTTTAATTTCATTAGCGTGTTGATGAAGTGGGGGTTGGATGGAATTGAGGAACCAGGGAAGGCAAATATAAACAGAATAAACTTCAGATTTAAAGAAAAAAACTGACTGTGCTCTTTAGATGAGGAACATGCTTTCGCAGTTGGTATGTATTGTATAGTTACAAAAAAAAATACAATATATGAAATATTCATGCTGTCTCCCAATGGCCTTACAAAGAATAATAAACAATAAGTACACTGGACACTGTCCTGAATATCATGCAAAAGAAATCTAACAATCCACAAGGTGTGAAGAACAATATCCTAGAGACTTAATTATTGATAGTGCAGAAATCCATGTGTGGTTGGGCTTTAGTGAGGAATTACTATGAGAAAAAAAACATGCTTTGTAGACCTTCACAAGAAACGTAATTGTAGCATCTTTAGACATTCAATCATTTCAGCTTAAAAGGGATTTTTTTTCTATTTATTTCCTTTCTTTTTAAAGCATTTTAGGCTGCTCCCTTCCCTTCTCCCACTGCTTCCCAGCCACATCTGCTTGGGAGAAATAAATCTGGGAGCCATGCAGAGGGTGGAGAGTTGACAGTCATTAGAAGCTGATGCTGCACTTCTTCTAAATGAATGGCAGCTCTTCATTCAAAGCTTTTCCAGTCATTTCTCTGAGTAGAGGACAAGTTGACAGGTAAAGGAAGAACAAAAGGTCACAACACAAAAGTAACATATTGGAACAGAAAGGGTATCACAAGCACCACAAATTTATGATAAAAATACCAAAACCAGCTCTTCAATTCTTTATTAAAATCCAACCAGGGTGTAGGTGTGTGTATATATATATATATATATATATATATATATATATATATATATATATATATATATGTTTTATGAAGTTATCTTGTTGGATTTTGCTCTGAACTATAGTGGGCATATCCATTCAGGGTAAACCAAGAAGGTGCAGCAGAATTATATCTTCCAGCTGGCCTGGGGGTGCCATTATGTTCAGCTCATTCTGAGGCCAATGATCTTTGAGGTACCCAGAGAAGGTTCCTCCACCACATAAAATATTCCATGCATCTAAATTCATGTCATACTGAAGAATGCTTAATTCATACCATAAATGTAGGAGCAGGGAGCTTTACAACACTGAAAGCCATTGTTTGAAGGACTTGTGCCACATAAAGAAAAATAAGGTATGAAACCAATCTCAATGAACACAGACTGGCAGAAATGCTAATGTTTTTTTTTTTGGAGGTCACCTTAGGTGTCATGAAGGACAAAGCTTTTTCAAAAAGATATCACGTGAGCACATTTTCTGTCTAACATGCACTTGATAAATGGGGTTCCACCCCTGATAGCTGCATCCTGAACTCCTACGGTTCTTTCTTTATATTCAGATACAGTTTGTATATGACAAACATTCCTGGTTCCCTTTCCCCAACACTAGAAAAGTAGCACCACTATCCAAATTAGCTATAGTGGTATTTGCTTTGGAAGGCAACCTACAGACACTCCACCTGTAGCTTAGTCACAAATATTAGGCAATGGATATCTATTTTCTAAACAGTTAAGGTTTTATAAGTACCTTTACTATAAATTCTCAAAGCTAATAAAACCTCATCCCAGATTGATTTGTGGGTACAGCAAGATAAGTTCTACCACATGGTCCTGTCTTTGATTAAGAGATTATGTTTCCTTCTCTTGGACATATGAAAAAACCTCACAATTGTCCATGTTTACACAAATATAAAAATGTTCTATCCTCTTGCAGAAAATTGCAATCCAAAAATATAGAGACTTCGAAGGATCAAGCCTAGTGGTTACTACTTGAGAGATACTCTATAACATCCAACTAGAAGCTGTGTTCCTCACAGTACTTTGACTAATAATGGGTGCTCTAGGTGAAAGCCACAGATGGTACTGTGCCAGAACTATATACAAAGATGGCTATGTCACTATGTTGCCTTGACAAGGGGAACCTGCAAGTAACGCTGTGTTCACACTAAACACATGAACCACATGTTGGTGACTTTGCATCTATTTAGGAGTTTTCACCCATCAGAAATTTTTGAAATTTGAAATAAAACAGAAGTCTGAAGTTGTACTCAGGGATAAGTAAATGTCCAAATACAAGACATAACAAGTGATTCTTACTTGAATCTTGGTGTGCTTTGTATTTTTCTTTCAGAGCTGTACAATAGCATGAAAATCTGCCTTTTTTCATGAGTTTCCCATAATAAAGAACATTCACTATAGCTCTGTCCTTGTTCAGGGTGACTGGTCTTGCATCTGCCTTTCCAGTAGTTTTCTGCAGACAACCTGCTGTAGTGGGTGAGTCTGCTGAGTCCATCCACAGCTCTGCTCTCTGCACAGACATGATATGTACAGCACAGAAATTATATCTTCACTACTTTTGCAAGGTAGTAACCGGCTTGCAAAATTATTTGGTGCACACAAAATGATTTTAAATCTATTGTAGCTATTAAGGAATATATAACAACCTTTATGTACCCTCTAACCTTTTTGTGCCCAAAACCCAGCTTTAAACATTGTTCTTAGCTATATTTCCACTTTCCAACAGTGCTGTTATTGTGCAGCAACTGCACTATAGCTGCATCAATAACTGCATTCATATACTGTATTTGCTCATGAAGACATTGAGTCCACGAGACCTGCGCATGCCCTCCCGCCTGCTATCCTGTTTTTGCGGACTGACGTATGGGTACTTCAGTTTGCACAGGAGTGCCATTCTGCCAACGTATATCAGCGTGAGCTGGTCGACAAGTGGTTAAATAAGGGTGATGTTTGTCTATTGAAGCTAGGGCAGTGCCTACCAGACTGAGACTGTGTACAACCATACATCAGAGATGCATCAGAAATTTCCTTTGTTAAAAAACATGTAAAACATGTTTTCTCAATGAATGGGTAGGGTAGAACAATTCACATGGACAAAAAAAAATCCATGTTTTATTTTTCAGTCTGCCCTGCTTTCCTGCTGACAATTGTTGTGTCCTAAATGAATATGCAGCAAATGACCTTGTCATGGAAGGTTATGGTCCATTAAGAAAGCGACAAATTAAATTCTTCAAGGCGTCTGTCGCTGAAGCCTGCCAAGCTACAGAGTATCAGTCAGGGCATCAATCTACAGCCGATGTGCAGCCTATAACATCCGCAGCTGAATTGGAATGTTCAAAGCATCGTCAAACAGTGAAAGCATGCCAATGTTAAAGTGTGCCCATCACTTAAAGGACAACACCTGTCAGAACAAAATCAGCAGTAAGTGTATCTCACCTTATATAAACTTGCCATTTCTTGTGAATATCAGAGGTAACTCTACTTCACATTGGCTGATACCTGGGAAAGATGTCCAACTGTTCTGTCCTGGAAACCTGTCCTGAGAAGCTGCCACTGCTGACCTCACATTCTGAAAATGCTAGTTGCCTGGTTGTTACAATGACCCCTTGGCTTGCATATACTGACTATATGACCCAGAAAAAAGTACCCCTCCCCCTTCCCAGAAGTATGCTTATTTTTTTATTTTTTTTACTTACCTCTTTATGTTCTCAGTATCACTCTTTGCTTCACTACACTGAGAGTACAGGAGGTGATATCCAGGAAGAGGGAGGAGGGGTGAAACCCTACACTTTCAGCCAGTCCTCAGTCTTCCAGGTTAAGTGACAGGTGTCATTCAACCCAGTAGGCCGAGGACACCTTGAGGGCGATTCCCTAAAACTGGTACACAAAGAATCTGGTGCAGGCATGCATAGAAACCAATCAACTTCTAACTTCAGTTCAGTTAAATTAAACTTTGAATAAAACCAAGAAGCTAATTGGTTAGAATGCACAGCTACACCAGATTCAGTGTGTAGCAGTTTTAGTAAATCACCCTCCTTGTGTCAGGAAACAGATTTTATTTCTAAGTACAGTACCTTGCAAAAGTGTTCACACCCTTGACATTTGTTGTGTTTGGTTACATTACAGCTTTTAGTTCAATGTTTTTTTTTTTATCTGAATTATATGTGATGGATCAAAACACAATAGTCTAAGCTGATGAAGTAAAATTAGAAAAATATATACATAAAACTATTTTTCAGAAAGAAAAAACTGATAATTGGCATGTGCGTATGTATTCACCCCCTTTGTTATGAAGCCCATAAAAAGCTCTGGTGCAACCAATTACCTTCAGAAGTCACATAATTAGTGAAACGATGTCCACCTGTGTGCAATCTAAGTGTCACATGATCTGTCATTACAAATACACACCTTTTTGAAAGGCCCCAGAGGCTGCAACTCCTAAGCAAGAGGCACCACTAACCAAACACTGCAATGAAGACCAAGGAACTCTCCAAACAAGTAAAGGACAATGTTGTTGAGAAGTAAAAGTCAGGGTTAGGTTATAAAAAAATATCCAAATCTTTGATAATCCCTAGGAGCACCACCAAATCTATCATAACCAAATGGAAAGAACATGGCACAACAGCAAACCTGCCAAGAGACGACCGCACACTAAAACTCACAGACCGAGGAAGGAGGGCATTAATCAGAGAGGCAGCACAGAGACCTAAGGTAACCCTGGGTGAACTGCAGAGTTCCACAGCAGAGACTGGAATAGCTGTACATAGGATGACAATAAGCCGTACGTTCCATAGAGTTGGGCTTTATGGCAGAGTGGCCAGAAGAAAGCCATTACTTTCGGCAAAAAACAAAATGGCACATTTTGAGTTTGCGAAAGGGCACGTGAGAAACTCCCAAAATGTATGGAGGAAGGTGCTCTAGTTTGATGAGAATAAAATTTGACTTTTTGGCCATTAAAAGAAAACTCTATGTCTGGCGCAAACCCAGCACATCACATCACCCAAAGAACACCATCACCCACAGTGAAACATGGTGGTGGCAGCATCATGCTTTTGGGATGTTTTTCAGCAGTTGGGACTGGAAAACTGGTCCGAGTTCAGGGAAAGATGGATGGTGCTAAATACAGGGATATTCTTGAGCAAAACCTGTACCACTCTGTGTGTGATTTGAGGCTAGGACGGAGGTTCACCTTCCAGCAGGATAAGGACCCCAAACACACTGCTAATGCAACACTTGAGTAGTTTAAGGGGGAACATGTAAATGTGTTGGAATGGCCTTGTCAAAGCCCAGACCTCAATTGAAAATCTGTGGTCAGACTTAAAGATTACTGTCCACAAGCACAAACCATCCACCTTGAAGGCGCTGGAGCAGTTTTTCAAGGAGAAATGGGCAAAAATCCCAGTGGTAAGATGTGGCAAGCTCATAGAGACGCATCCAAAGCGAATTGGAGCTGTGATAGCCTCAAAAGGTGGCTCTACAAAGTACTGACTTTAGGGGGGGGGGGTAGTTAGGCACATTGACTTTTTCTGTTATTTTGTCTTACTTGTTGTCTGCTTCACAATAATAATAAAAAAAAAAATCTTCAAAGTTGTGGGCATGTTCTGTAAGTTAAATGATGCAAATCCTCAAACAATCCATGTTAAATCCAGGTTGTGAGGCAAGAAAACACAAAAAATGCCAAGGGGGGAGAATAATTTGACAGGGCAGTGTATGCAGGGGGTTAAAAAAATTAGACCACAGTTGGGATTTAAGATAAGATAGAGACACAGGATCATACTGAGCCTTAAATATATGTAAATATACATGGGGCAGTTGCTAAGCAGTAATCTAACTCAATGGGGGTTATTTACAAAAGGCAAATCCCCTTTGCACTGCAAGTGCACTGAAAGTACACTTGGAAGTAAAGTCACTGTAGATCCGAGGGGGACATGCAAGGAAAATAAAAAACAGCATTTTATCTTGCACATGATTAGATGATAAAATCAACAGAGCTTCCACTCATTTCAGATCTACCCCCTATATTTCAAGCGACTGCACTTCCAAGTGCACTTGCAGTGCAAAGTGGATTTGCCTTTAGTAAATAACCCCCAATATCTACAGTTATCAAATGACAGATTCTCTTGCTCATTTATGAACTTTTAACTTGGTTAAAGATATGAACATAAATGTAGCCTCTCCGCAAATTTATTGAATTCAGAGATGGTCCCCGACGAACTGGCCAGCAAATGGAGGTGGGACTATATTATAGACTGCTGGACTGTCATGATGGTGTAGTACTCTCTAGTTAGGATTGCCCCAGTATGGGTTTTACAGGACATCAAGACAAAAAGATTGGGTAGTGGGGCAGCTAAATAAGTGTGCAAATAAATACAAAAGTCCATCAAGGTAGTATTTTGAGCAAGCACCTCAGTATAATTGGAGAACAGTCCACTATTTCAGGGCCAGCCTTGTTGGGGAAGTGGAAGCAAACTCCAAACATGCGGAAAAAGAGAGAAAAACAGGCGCCTCTGAGTGAAGACTGTAACATTTAAAAGTCCATTGGCTGGATTCAATTATTTTTTTTTTTTAGCAAATTATCTGAGTCTTTCTCTTTTACAGGCATGTATTGTATAGCACATTTGTAAAGACATCAACTGTGCAAAACATCATTCATGTGAACCAGTATGTATATAACAAATCTTTCTTTGATGTACTCTGGTACCTTAAAGTAGATCTATGGCTCCCATAATATCCTTCACTTTTATACCCCACAGATTTCAGATAATGGCCATGGTATTCTGCAGTTAGGATACAATGGACTAGCTACTTAATGCATGTAATAAGGGTGGAAGGGTTATCATAGAACCTACACAATAATAACAGTTTTATTACTCTGAGTACTGCCTAAAACTAGACTCTGACATTGACAGTATTTTCAGGTAAAATAAATAGTTGGGCCTCTACTAAATGTATATTTTGCTAAAAAAAAAAAAAAAAACAACCAAAAACATTCCTGCTGTATGAAGACTTTCATTCTATAGAAAGGGAGGCATATTGACAAAGTCCATATTACCTACAAAGTCTCAAAGTTAGTGTGGCTTTGTTGGAGCTCCAAGCTGCTCATCTGACTGTAGACTAGACTAGATTGTGTTCGTGTCAGTTGTTGGGTTATACAGTATTCTGAAGTAATATGTTATGTTGTATAGTTCCTCATGACCATGTTCTGTTTGTTAAAACTCAAACATGTATCAAAACTAAGCAAGAACAGCACATAATGATGATCTTAGAGAGCAGATACCTTAATGCAGGTCAGTTGTGGGAGAAAAGTCTGTTTCCTTGCTTTTATTGATAACTCCTACATTTATCGATAGGTATGTCCTTTGTGGGATTTAATCAACGATTTATACTACAACAGCCCAGCTTTGTTCCAACAGCAATAAATCAGACCTTACTTGACACCTCAGTAGACACCTCAGTAGATTACATTTGGACTTACTTCTACTGTTCCACCAAAAACACATCAGGATTTGGGGTGCTTTCTGCAATATGGAAACTCATAAAGTATGATAGCATATACCTATATGTGCCGAAGTGTTTTATGACTCAGTCATGGACTTCCTGATATGTGCTTGAAATGGCATTGTTGAAAAGATCAGATGGGGTCACCCACACACTGAGAATACTATGCCACAAGCAGATTATCATGGTTGTTACATGTCCAGCATATTGTTGAAACAACTTTTTTTCTATATTCAAAAATAGAAAAAAAAAATTATACATTCAGACAGAAAAAGAAATCTAATTGTATAAAGTAATTGAAGGTAAAAAGCTACATAATCTACAGAATATCCATATCATATCTAATATAGAATTTTATGTTTTGGCTGACTTCGAAGCGACACTAAACAATATCCTTATTCTCCAAAAATAATCCATACACATTCAGTACATAATGACCCTGTAATCTATATTTCATGAAATTGTTTCTTACTGTGTTTTTAAGACCCCCTGTATTGTCTTCCCCCCCTTTGTTTCTGTTTGTTTGGAACAAGCAGTGAATTTTATTTGCAGTCATGTACAATACTATATGTGCAGTACACTTCCATAGTCCATCTCAGGAGTGAGCAAGAGAAGGTGACTACATTTCTACATACAATGGGACCATGGAGAATGAACATAGCTATCCACTTAAAAGAGGTTTGGACACAGCAAAAAAACTGAATTTGGAAATTTGGAGGAGGCTGAGCGCAATAGAAGGTACTTGTTAAGAATACATACTTAATTGGATTTTTTAACATAAGAGTTTAGTGTCACTTTAACTTCCTATATCTATTTTTATAAATGATCAGAAGAGATTCTAACATTTTAACACAACATAATTTACTTGCCCAATACGCTCTTTTTGTTGTGTAATGAGCTTTAACATCTTTCTTCCTAACACAATTCTGAAATTACTGTCACACCAATTTAAGACGTATCACAAGATCTCTGGGCTTTCATGAAGTGATTGTGAGAAAATGTCTTGACATGGTTGTATCAGCAGGACAATGTGCAATGAATCTATACATGGGCATTGTATAGTTGACATCTCATATGGTATCTGAAATCAATCCAGGTGTTAAAAGTACTATGGCATACATAGTGGTAACATGAAAAAGAAAACACCATGATCTTGATGAAAGATATGATATGTAGCAAAAGGGTATCATATAAACAACTAAGCAACACACAAGTCAAGTATTACAACTTTTATCTAAAGTTCCTTAATATGAAAAAAGAACAATTCAGTAACAAAGTATGAATGCCTAAAGAGTTATTACAGAAAGGAAACAATC
The DNA here is from genome assembly GCF_037356315.1 of Lithobates pipiens. Taxonomy (NCBI): domain Eukaryota; kingdom Metazoa; phylum Chordata; class Amphibia; order Anura; family Ranidae; genus Lithobates; species Lithobates pipiens. The sequence goes on from NW_027507758.1 coordinate 509,988,982, forward strand.
ACTGAGAACATGCCATATTTTGTACATTGTTTTTCATTTAGCACAAATATCTTATGAATGTAGTCAAACTCATGATATTTAACAGCCTAAAAACCTTTAAGGTCTATCTTAGGGGTATTGAATTAAAATTCACAGATGTCCAGTCAGAAAAGATTTATTACAGCAGAGGTCTGAATCGTATGTTTGTATGAGAACTGAGATCCTTCACATTACAGCTCACCACCTCTTACATCACAATCCTGCTCTTAAATCAGTGTCCTCAGCTCCCCCTGCATATCACAATCCCCACTTTACATCATAGTCCCCCACTTCACTTTCCACAGTTCCCCCTTCATTGTAGTGTTCTCGGCCTTCATTCTCATTATGCCCACTTCAAATTACCCTCTATCCCCTTTACAGTGATCTTCTGAACCCCCTTTCACATCAAATCTCCACTTCATTGACAGCAGTGTCTTCACCCCCTTCATATCAACATCCCCCAGCAGTGTCCTCCTCTGCTTTCCCTTCCACCCCGCATTTCCTTCTGCCACCCCTCCAGCCCCCAGCAGGATCCTCCTCTGGCCCCTAACCCCTCCATCCCAGCAATATCCTCCTCTGCCCCTTTTCACCCCCATGTAGTGTCCTCCTCTGACCCCCTTCATCCCCCAGCAGTGTCTTCCTCACTTGCCCACAGGCTGCCCTTCTCTGCCTTCTTTCATATCACTCCCCCCCCAATCCTTCACAGCTATGTTCTAGCCCAGTGATGGCGAACCTTGGCACCCCAGATGTTTTGAAACGACATTTCCCATGATGCTCGTCCACTTTGCATTGTAGTGGAGCATCATGGGAAATGTAGTTCCAAAACATCTGGAGTGCCAAGGTTCGCCATCACTGTTCTAGCCCCTTCACTCTCCTACCTCGCAAGGGTACACAGAGTGGAGGGCAGGAGGCACAGGCATGCCAAAAGATTTTCTTGTGATTTTTCCTTTGATACATCTGGTGCATTTCATTGTTTGATCACATGAACTATTTTTTATTCCACTTGCATGGTCATTCTCAGTTAATTTCTTTATTATGTCAGGACTTCTGTGCCCAATTCATCTGTGCCATGTGTGAATGCAGTTTAAATGTTTTTCCTCCTTGGCAGTATTAACCACCTCATTGCAGTTCATCTGCAAATTTTAGCCTTTGCAAGTAAAATATCCCCTTTTGTGATGGCACAACTATCACCTTGTAAGGTCACTACTTTGCCTTGTTTTTGAAGCTTCTTCACTGACTAAGATTAGTTTTAAGAGCAGGGACATAGCAGACATTTTTCACAGGTATCTTTCTAGTGACACTCTGGGAAATAGGACAGTAAAGAAAATGTCTCATATTGCTTCTGATTCCATTATTTGCCAATTAACTGTGGTGATTGTTTTCTGTTTTACTCTGGTTAAGGTGTATAGAACCAAGAAGCAAGACATTTCTATATTTTTTTTCATGTGACTCATAGCTCCAGAAACAACACACCATGCCTGCCAAGCTCCTAAATCAATACACCATGCCTGCAACATTTTGGATTGAAAAAACATATTCATTATCTGAAGCAAAATCTGTTTTTCCTTTACAATTTGGCCTTTTGTAGTTTAGTTTGTTTTTGCATTCTAGGTTTCCAGATTCTGCAATCTGCTTTTAAACAACATTGTTTCTTGCATACAAAACATTCACATGTTTCTTGTTGCACGTTATTGTTTTTTTTCCTATATTTCCTCTTTAAAGCAGACTACCGTATATACTCGAGTATAAGCCGAGATTTTCAGCCTCTTTTTTGAGGCTGAAAGTGCCCCCCTCGGCTTATACTCGAGTCATCGCCGTCTGACTGCTCGATCAGCGTATCGAGCAGACAGACGGCGGACATACTACAATTTGAAAGCCGCGCCTCCTTCTCCGCCTCCGCCTGTGATAGGCGGAACACTGAATTTCCCAGCAGCCTGTGTTCCGCCTATCACGGACATCATCTCATCCTCGTCCGTAGTACGAGGATGAGACGATATCGGTGATAGGCGGAACACAGGCTGCTGGGAAATTCAGTGTTCCGCCTATCACAGGCGGAGGCGGAGGCGGGGCTTTTGAATTTTAGAATGGCCGCCGAGGCGATCCTGGCAAGGCACGGGACGGAGGCAAGGCAAGGCAAGGCACGGCACGGGACGGGACGGGACGGGACGGGACGGAGGCAAGGCACGACACGACACGGGACGGAGGCAAGGAGGCAAGGCACGGCACGGGACGGAGGCAAGGAGGCAAGGCACGGGACGGAGGCTCGGGACACAGGTAGGCTGGACACACACACACACACACACACACACACACACACACACACACACACACACGGACACACACACACAGGGATGGATGGATGGATGGAGACACACACACACAGGGATGGATGGATGGATGGACACACACACACACAGGGATGGACGGACACACAGGGACGGACACACACACAGGGATGGACAGGCATGTCTCACCCTCGGCTTATACACGAGTCAATAAGTTTGCCAGTTTTTTTGGGGGTAAATTGGGGGCCTCGGCTTATATTCGGGTCGGCCTATACTCGAGTATATACGGTATGTGACAGAAGAACTGTCACTATTAATGCTTTCTGTTTTACACTTATATTCATCCACAAGCTTGTCCTTAACATATTCCAACATCAGTTCTTCATCTGGACGTGTATCAAGTGTTGTGACAAGTGTTTCATAACTTTTTGGTAAACCACTGAGTAATATTGCTGCAACATGAAAATCTTTTATTTCTTCTCCTATAACTCTCAGGCGTTCAACCATTTCCATGATGTACCTTATGTAGTCCTGCATATTCTGGCCTTTCATCAGCTTGGTTTGGTATAAATTTATAATCAAATACAGTTTATTGCTGAGATTAGCTCTTTCATGCACCTTTTGTAATCCTTCCCACATTTCATTAGCAGTTTCACACTTACATTTATGTATAATTTGATCATATTCAATGCTAAGAGAGATTGTGCTCTGAGCTTTCTGGTCTTTCTCTCTATCCACTCACCAGAAGGGTATTTTGGCCTGACTTAATTTATACATGTCCATGTACTTTCTCTTATTAGCAGCATTTTCATCTTGAATTTACAAGACTGTTAGTTCTAGTTTGTCAGATTTACAAATGAAAGATATGTTGCAGCTGTGCTACTGCCTGCTTTTCTTTTATTTTCTTGCAGTCTTTTTCTGTTGCTGTATATTGCACTTATCTGCTGTAGCTGGCTAACACTAGGTTCTCAGCTTTTCTCTGGGTGTCTGAGCTATGCCTGAGACCATAACCTGTTAGAAATTCTGTATATAATCCTGCAGAACAGACAGTGCATAGTCCACATGTGTTTTATCTGCTGCTTAAAGAGGAACTGCAGTCTGCTCACATAATTTGTAATAAAAACATCTTTTCTATTCTGAAGCTTCCCTCCAACCACTTTGCATATTATTGTATATATACTTTGATTCTGTACTTGCCACATATGCTGCAGAAATCTCCCTCCACTCAGTCTGGCTGCATCCATTTTAACTGTGGGGAGCTGAAGCTGCTGTCTGTTTACTTAATGGATTTACATAGATACACAGAGGCACACCTCCAGCTCTGCAGCCCCGCAGCTCTCATTGGCCCTCTTATGACTCATCCCCCCTCCCTTCCTGGCAAATGAGAGTGAGAGAGAGAGCTGTGCATGATGTCATAAGCCTAGGCCTTTTTACCAGACAAGAAACAGGAAGTGGGCTGTATAAGGTATTTACTGGCAGACATTTTTTTTTTTTTACTATCCAAAGTTAAAACAACAAGGGCATATGATTTAATAGATCGAAAGATGAAAAATGACTGAAAGTCTGGCTTAACTGCAGATAGGACACAGGAAATGTATTTTACAGAGTAAAGACATAGAGTTTAACCATAGATTCAGCTACAAACTAATAAACACTGCCTTCTGCTGGCTGATGTGGTGGTTGCACAAAAAATACATGAACAATGTATTCCAACAGGTGATATGGTATTGAGGAGCAGTATTGAGTAAACTGGGTAAACCACTACAGACGTGAAGTCCTAGACAGGGCTGCATTGTGCTTTGTTCAGCTTTGATAAAGCTGAATGTGATCACGTCATCGGTGTGCAACTTCCCACTTTCCTGCTGAATATTGTGTACTAAGTTCAAATAGCAAGACAAAATGCCCAATTAACCACTTTAAGACCGCCCCACACAGACATAGCATGTCAGGGCGGCCCTCTTGTGTGTAATCACGTACCTGTATGTAATTTCATGCATGGGTCTGGGGAGTATGTACTTGCCAAAGGCAACCTTTTCCCACTGTGATTGGACACAGTGGGAGCCAATCAGCGGGTCTGGCTGACACAGTGTCCATCGGGACCCACCGATCGTTCTAAGGAGAGGCAGAATGGTGGTCTGCCTATGTAAATGAGGCAGATCACTGTTCTGCCAGAGGGAAAAATTGAGATCTTGTGTTTCTGCTAAGCAGAAACACGGATATCTGTTTTCCCACAATCAAAGCACATCCCCCACAGTTATAAAGCACCTCTTAGGGACACACTTAACCCTTTGATCGCCACTGATGTTATCTCCTTCCCTGCTAGTGTCATTAGTTCAGTGACAGTGCATTTTTTTTAGCATTGATCACTGTAATAATGTCACTGGTCCCTTAAAAATGTTCCTAAAAAGTGCTGATTTGTCTGCCACAATGTCGCAGTCCCACTAAAAATTGTTGCCATTACTAGTAAAAAATAAATAAAAAATTTATAAAAATATAACTTTCGCACAAACCAATCATTATATGCTTATTGAGATTTTTATCAAAAATATGTAGCAGAATACATATTGAACTAAATTGATGAAGAAATTACATTTTTTAAATATTTTTATTGGGTATGTTTTATAGCAGAAAGTAAAAAATATATTTTTTTCAAAATTGTCAGTCTTTTTTTGTTTATAGTGCAAAAAATAAAAACCACAGAGGTGATCAAAAGAAAGGTATGTTTGTGGAAAAAGAAAGGACATCAATTTTATTTGGGTACAGCGTCGCACTTGTCAGTTAAAAGGAAGTGAACCTTCTGGGGCTGAAGTGGTTAATAACTAGTAGGTGTCTCTAACTCTTTTGTACCTATTAGTCCATTAACACTAATAAATTATACCAGACTTTGATGGGTGACCTTGGTTGGAATTAAGCTTTACATATTTGGTGCTAAAAGGTACCTTGTTATTTAGTTTTTTTCTCTTGTAACATACTTCATTATTTTTTCAAATTGATGTATAAATTAATAATATATAAGTTAAATAACGTAAATAATAACTAAACTGTACTCTATATACTTTGTTTTGCAGTATCAAAGTTGAGCCTAATAGTTAAAATATGTGTTTCAGCTATGGGTGCTGCAATCAATATTTCAAATACGGCTTTTAAACGATCAACGTTGCATACATGCTGATCCTTATCTGAGCCCAGAAGACAGTCTATGGCAGATCTGATGTGCCAAACACATGCTCTGTTAGAAAAACGTTTTACAAAATAACACAAATTACAATGTAAAATGGCCCCTTTCCAATATCTTTATATTTGCTTAAGTGCAGTTCAAATCACTACAGGGCTGTCAAAACAAACAGTCCTTGTTTGATGGAGAAAGGATCTGGGGAAATCCAAGCACTTTGACACTCTAATGCATGGAATAAAGTCTTCCAAGAGTACCAGAGAGCTGTTCCACGGCATACCAAGTACAGCACTTGAACAGTTCCCTGAATGTTGCAATTTCCATGTCTGTGTACAGCATAAACTGTTTCTGTGTTTTGAAAAAAAAAAAAAAAACTCTCTTTTTGTTGGAGGGTATCTAGCCAATCTTTCTAAACTAAAATTGGAGGAGACATTAGCCAAATCTCTCCAGTTATATATGTCGACGTGGACAGTGAATGATAAGATCCATATGTCTCTGAGAAACTTTAAGGGTCCTTTCACACGGGGCGGATCATTTCTGATCCGCCCCGTGGATATCCGTTTCAGCGGGGATCACTCCGTTGATCCCCGCTGAGCAGGGAGATGACCGGTCCGTCTCTACACACTGCGCAGGGATGGATCTGTCACAGCGCCGCTCTCCCCTATGGGAGATCGGATGACGACGGACCGCAGTGCCCGTCGTCACCCGATCCGATCCGCAGACGGATGGAAAAATAGCTTTTTCCTCCGTTACACTTTTTCGGATCGGAGCGGGTCGGATGTCAGCGGACATGTCACCGCTGACATCCGACGCTCCATAGACCTCTATGGAGCACCCGTTCAGGTCCGCCTGAAAAACTGACAGGCGGGCCTGAACGGGACGTCAGTGTGAAAGAGGCCTAATATGTCCAAAGTTTTGCAGTTTTTTTTATATTATTTTTATTATCAAATAATTGCACTTGAAGTTAGGGGGTACAAATTCAGTCAATAAAGGGAGCATAGGGATCATGCAATTTAATGAAGGACTGGGCCAGGGTACAGCTAAAATATAGATCTTGCATATCACTATATAAAAAATGAATTTGTCTCTATTAATGGTGAAGGAAGAAAAGGTGCTAAGGTTTTTTTAGGCAGTTGTAATGTTTTAATTCACAGCCAGCTGACATTACCAAAACCTTTTTTAGCATCAAAAAATAATAGTGGAGTTACAGCATGTCATGAGATACGCATGAATATTTTCCAAAATAATTAGGGTTTTCTGTTACAAACTCCAGATCTCGCTTTAATGACCCAGCATGTTCTTGGTGGCATCCAAGTAGCTAACCTAATTTTGAATGCAATTTTAACACCCTAATTGCTGAGAAGGTCTGGGTCTATGGGGTGGTAGGTATCTTTACCGTGATTAAAAAAGAGAGGTAGAGGGAGTCCAAGCAATTATGAAAAGAGCATTGTCAAAGGTTCCAACACACCCTGACAGTATTTCATCCAGACGAAGCAATGTATTTTTAGCAAGGTATTTAGTAGCAGATGTAAATCCGGCTGTGAAAAGGACTTGGTAGGTGTTAGCTTGAACTTCTGCTATCTCTCTCACCTCCTCCATACACTCATCTCCGTTGCTTTGTGAAATCATCTTGAAATTGAAATTTGCAAATGAAGGTGGTGGAAATAATTCAGCAGGAGAAATAATTTTTGACGTGCCCATTGGGTAACAGTTTTGCAGTGAGTGGTGAGATGGCTTTTACAAAGCTGAGAGTATGTGGTGAGCATGATATGAAGAACAAGGAGGGTACAAACTCCTCTTAGACGGTGACACTCTGCTGTTCAATTTTAGATGTTGACACCAATCCTACATGATATAGATTAGGGGCGGTTTTGAAAGGCCTCCGAGACAAAATTGTAAACTTACTTAAAAATTTTAATTTTGATTTTTCAATTTTTTTGGTCCTTATGTGTTTACACTTAGCAGACACATGCGGCGGAAAAAAAATTGACAGTGTCTCTTTATTGGAATTTTATACGTTTTATCTTGCAAAAAAAATATATATATATCCCACTCTTCACAATTACACTTTATTTATGTCATAAGTTTTCAGCAGCGCCTTTGTGAGTAACTATTTTCAAGGATGAAGCTGTCATAAGATGTGCAGGGGTAAAGTGCTCTGGCGCACAGTTGTGCACAATAGGAATGTGCTAAAGCACACAAGCACACACACACACAGGGTGTGACCCCTCGCTGACCTATAAAGGAAGTGAGGTCATCCAAACATACTGCTGGTTCGTCTTCAGCTTCCTGTGATTCCCACGTCTGCTCTTGTGATCTGTATTACCCGTTGTGACCCGGATTGCCTCATCAACCTTGCTGATCTTCTCCTGACCCGACCTCTGGCTTGATCTTGGACTACTACTTTCTGAACGTGTTTGACCCTCAGTCTGCATCTGGACTTACCTGCTATCTCCTGTTTTCGACCCCTGGCTTGTCTTTGGATTACCCTTCTGTGTCAGCGTTCCTGGTACTTGTTGTCTTCTGATCTGGACTGTGTTTGACCCCTGGCCTGCCTCCTGGATTCTGTCTTTGCCTTACGGACTTGCTACCATTGCTTCTGGACCTTCCCACGGGACATCACCTTTCAGCTCGGCTCAAGCTACCTGCTGATCTACTAGCAAGTGACTGTCCTACTGGTAGCTTGTGCCTCTTGGTGCAACTACCCTCTGTGCCACCTTCAGGGGTGGTCTGCGCCGAGTCGCAACAGTGACCGTTCTCTGCATTTTGGCCTCGGTGAGTAAATTTATGTGATAGAAGCATAGGAAAGGCAAAATTAGAAGAATTGAGCATTCATTTAGAATTGGTGCTACATCAATCAAACCAGATATTGATGTGTTAGATCAGGGGTAGGCAACCTTGGCCCTCCAGCTGTGGTGAAACTACAAGTCCCATGAGACATTGCAAGAACCTGACAATCAGAGCCATGACTCCTAGGGCCAGAAGCATGATGGGTTTTGTAGTTTCACCACAGCTGGAGTGCTGAGGTTGCCTACCCCTGTTTTAGATGATCAAAAACCGTGTCAAATATTGCACTAGCTTTATGGGTTTTTTTTTAATTATAAAAAAAAAAACATTGCACTAGCTTTATGTTGCTCTCATTTACTTTTATAATAATAATAATAAAAAAAAAATTAAGTTTTATTATTCTGAAATATAAATGATGGTGTTGCGCTGTGTGAATGCAAATGCAAATGCAAAACGTGTGCAGTAGGACTGTCTAATTATAAAATGCCAAGTGAAAATCCCATAAACAAACTTGCTTGAAACAAATGGTAATTCACCATGATTTGGCGGAAGTATACAAGCTCGGTGCTCGTGGATTGCTGCTGTTTGCCATTTTTAAAAAGTGAGTTTTATTTATCTTGTCTGTTACAATAAATTCTCCCAAAGGGGATCATGCTATGGTCATCTTTCTTTCCTACGCTTAAACCCTGCAAACCGAGATCACTAGTGAAAGAAGCAAGAGGGAACATCTGAAGACTGCTACTTCTGATTGATTCATGCTGTAAACCTTACGGCAGTAAGGTGAGGGCTTGCACACACAGAGGTGCCATTATAGAAGATAGGCACCATTTTTTTGCTGTCTCATGGTGGAGGAATTTATCATCTATGTGGAAAATCATTTAGACTGTCACAGTATAATAATGTTTTTGGATTACACCGTTTAATCGTTGGATCATTATTATCTACTTGGATTGCACTTTTTCACTGTCATTTGAGTTGTGCACACTGGACTTTTGTCACTTTGTTTCACTTGTTCAACATTGGATTGATTTATGTTATACGTTTTACAATTAGTCACCATTTTCAATTACTAATGTTCATTTAACCATTTGTTTCAAGCAAGTTTGTTTGTGGGATTTTTCACTTGGAATTTTATAATTAGACAGTCCTACTGCACACATTTTTTGCATTTGCATTCACACAGCGCAACATCATAATTTATATATTCATATATTTTTCTGTCTAGAATCAGTTTACCATGTGTTTGCTGCAGTGTACCCTAGTTCTCATTTTGACAGCATGGGAGTTATTTACTTATACATTTATTATTCAGATACTGTAGGTACATGATCTATATCAGTGATTGTTAACTTGTGATCTGCCTGGCTTTTTCTGCTCATCAACTACCCGTATTGTTAGTGTATTTCATATGTGGCCCAAGACTACCCTTTTTCTTCCAGTGTGGACCAGGAAAGTCAAATGGTTGGACACCCCTCATATAGTTTATACTTATCATACAAATACACTGAGTTGTTTTTAAACCAAAATAAAAAGTGTAACCATGTATGGCTAGCCTTCAAGGGTTACTGAACAGGATTGCCTAGAATGTAGAACTTAGATGCTTCTTTTCATTTAGTCCATTATAATAAGTAATTATCAAACTATAGCCACTATAATCCAGCCCAAATCACAAATTATTTACTGTTTAAAGAAACTTTAAAAAACTTGTTTCCAGGGGTCCACGCCCTTACATTGAGCACTTCTTGCACTGTTAACCAAGCCTCCATCTCAATCCAACTATGGCAACCCTGCTTCCCTGCTCATAGCTGACTTGTTTTATTTCATAGTATTTACTTGTGCCGATTATCTAGTGTTTGCCTATGTCAGCTTCATGTCGTTGCCTTTTTTTCCACTTCATGTGATGTCACATGGTCACATGGGGTGTAGGAGGAAGCTTTGAGTGATTATGCAGTCTTGTGGGATTTCAGTGTTGTGTCGTAGAAAGTCCTGATAATAGATAGACAAGCACACAGAGTGTGCCGTAAATCATGGGAGATATGGGCATGCTCAGTGACGTCATTCTAAAGAACAAAAAAGATTATAACAATACTAAGCAAGTAAGGAGATATCTACAAGCAGTGTTCATTAGGGTTTTTATGCTGATTCACATGGGACAGGGTTGTGGGGGAGAGTTCACAACCACTTTAAAACCTATCCACCTGAAAAACAACATAGGATGGAAATGACCAAACAGAACACTCAGCAATCCAACTAATCGATGTATTAAATAAAAATGCATTTTCTTAATTAATTTTCCTTGAATACTCTCTTATAAATAATCAATTTTTTTTCTCAATAATGAACTAACAGTAATGCGATTTAGGCTTCCTTGTGTCAGCATCACATTCTGGAGCAGCTCAGGCGTTGTCTGACTGTTCAACGGTCATCTGATTTCCTGTCACACCAAATACAGTAATCAGCACAATTCCTGACATATGTTATAAAACATGGCAACTGTTTTCTATGAATTATTCATTCATAAAAATATAACAAAGCTTTATGGATGGATGGGAATGCCGTTTTAACCAATAAATGCAAATTGATGCATATATTGAACAGTTTGCAATTACAAAGAGACCACAGTATTCTATGATTGTACTAACAGTTTGTAAATCACTGGGATCAGAAAGAATTTGGTCCATAGCTGTTTAGTGAAAACATAAAGAAAGATGCAAGTAAAGCACATACACAACAAATATTTGTACAACATAAGAGCTATTAAGATATTCTCAGATGTTTGATATGACAGGAAATCAGATGACCATTGGACAGTTAGCTTGGGCTGCTTCACATTTCCATTTCCAGGGCTATTTCTAGAATGAGGAAAGGTGGATATCTTGCCCTTGGGCCAGACACTGCAAAAGGACATGCAAAAAACAAGTTTTGTGTAAGAGACTAAAACAGGAACTGTGTTGCCTCCAGCAACCAATCAAATGCTCCTTTTTTTTTCTTCTAACTCAGGCTTCAAAATATTAGTCAAATCTGATTTCTTGTAACAGACATTCATTTCAAAAGATGTCATACATAAAACCCAGGTTTTTGTGAGACCAGTGTTTGTTCCAGTAGCCAACAAAATAATAAGAGCAGGACTTCAAATATTGTACTGATTTTTACTTCAGGGAATTAAAATGGCAGCTATGTTTCAACCCAAACTGGGACTAAGATAACCCATGAAAACAAATGCAATATATTGCTGTTTACTAGTCCTTAGATATGACAACTGCATCAGGTTCTTTTCAGTTTGTTTTATTCACCTAGTGATCCTGCCACTAGCGCATCTCCTGTCCTAGAGCGACAATGCTAACTCATTGGAGAGTATCTATGAAGGAATACGGAAATGTCACTGTAGGACAGATACTGATGGGAATACAATACACCTGTTCCTCTTCTCATCTCCATATTGTGGAGCAAGTGCTCTGTAGTCTGCATAAATGAACTGGGAAGGCCTGGCAACACTACCAGGGATAAAAATGCAGTGTGCACAGGACACATAATGCCACTGAAATACTTGCAGAATCAACACATATGTTTGCATTTAATAAACAGGTAAAACAAACTTATTGTAAAGCTCTTGGACCCTTCAATAGTTTTAGTGAATGCTGGAATTATATTTTAGGACTGGAAAGGAAAACTACTATTAGGTTACTGTGAAGATAATGAGGTCTGAGGACCCCCAAACTGAAGGGGAAAGTCTGGTTGCAAACAGTGTCACACTCTTTAGGATTTTCAAGTCTTCTATAGAACATTTAGATTTGAATCTGTTGCTTGTGCCCAGGCAGTGACATTATTAACAGAAACCCCCTCCCACACCGGGACACAGCAGTACTACATTAGTAATAGAATGCATTTCAACAGTCTAAAAGGAATACAATCAAATATATATACAGAGACCTTTCATTAAGTTTCAAAGGACCACCAAAAAGCCTCATACCATTAAGACTTTTAGCAGTAATCTATTCTACACAGTCATCAGCACTTACAGAATCACACTGAAACCCAGAGATTTGTCATTAAAACCTGACACAGGTAAACTCATTTAACTAACCTCTCCAACAACCTAGTAGCAGAGGCTTTATGATATACCATATATATTTTAGCAAACAGTGAATAGTCAGACATATCCCTGGCTTTTTATCTCTCACTACAGAACCAGAATCTACACATTATTCCTAACGCCTGACATGATTCAATTATGTTAATAATGATGATCCACCCAAATGTAGATGAGGATTACATTCATTCTAAAACACAATACTCCTATATTGTAAGGTGCAGGGAGCTAAGAGAGCACATTAGGAAGGCACATACAAAACCTATATCAGGAGCGGTCTTGATCAAAAGATAATTTCATGCTAGACGAAAAAAGAATATTGTTTTTATATTGAAGCATGTGATCATGGGGAAATATTGATATAATTAGAAAACTGTATCTGAAAGGGAGTCTGCTGAAGTATCACGATACATTTACACACCGCTAAGTCCCTCCTCAAACTCTTTGATTGGTCATGTCATCTCTGTAAACACCCTCCTCAGTGTCCTGAAAAGATCATTGCATCTGAAGCTCAGTAGCTCTCCATTTCTATTGAAATTACTTACATATGCAGTCATTCAGAAGGTCAATTACTGTAATACAGTAATACCAAACTTATGCTTTATTGAATTTGACTTTGGTGGAACCACAGATAAGGCAACACACTGCTAAGCAGTTTTCATCTTTATTCCAATTGTTTACTGTTGCTAATATTGTCTATTTTGTAATACCCCTTGCTCTATATATTTTACCTGTGCTTTTTTTTCTTTTCTTTCTCTAAACAATATTTTACAATTACTAAAGGAGAAGTAGAGCCAAAGCTCTTTTGGCCCTACTTCTCCCATGGGCCACAGATGTTCACTTAGTTCTGTACTCCTGTGAACTTCCTGCGAACTGTATTGAGCCAACAGCAGGCTAAAGTCTGCTGTTGCAATATTTAAACGTGTGAGTTAGGGGTGAGTGGCACTTATAAGTGTGAACAGATAAAAATCAACACATGCAGGTGTTTATAGCCACACTCAAAGTGGTAGTTGAGTCCTTTAAAAAACTTCAACTAATTCACCTTAGTGCACCCTCACCTCAGAAGGGTGATTCACTAAGATCACTTTTTAATTTATAGGCAGCACCACTCACCCTTAACTCACACGTTTAACCATTACAACTGGAGCTCCTTATTTGGGGCCCCCAAGGGAGGCTGCAGCCTAGCCTACACCTAAGCATGGATCTATTAAAACATTTATAAAGTCTGGTGTTGGCTGACTTCACTCAACCAGTGCAGGCTCTGGAGAGATCTTGACTTTAAGCTGCTGAGAGCCTGAGCCATGCGTTCTTATCCCTTTGCTACAGTTTTCAGTCTTAGAGATGGCAGGGGACAGATGCAGCATTGGACCAATGCTGCATCTAACTGAATATTAATGTTTTTTTTATTTATTTACAAAGTCCTCTTTTAAGCCTTATCTCTAAATGCTAAAATACATCTTGCTTGTTTAAATAGGTTACCATATTTTAACCTCTGTCATATCCCTGTCTGGTGTAACAGCGTGTGTTACAGACATTTCTTAAAAAGTAGAGTTGCTACAGCAGATACTGTAAACAGTGCATATTTCCTTTAAAACAAGTGGTGACAGTTATTGTATATTGTGTAAAAGGTTAACCGCAGAGTTAACCAACCCCAGTGTTAATCCCAATTAATCTGCTGACACATAGATTGTTGTCCTGCAAATATATTGTTATAGTTATGAGAGTGGTGATTTTAGAGTTTGGAATGCTGTAGGGTTTTCCTTGTTACAGCGGGGGACAGATGGGTCCTTGATGGTGCCAAAAAAAAATCTGATTAAAAAGTGGGAGCTTTGTTAGATTTAATTAGTCAATGGTTCCCAGTTTATTCTGTTAAATTGTTTGGAGGGCTAACTTCACAATTTGTTGACATATAGATATGATAGATAGATGGGGGCACTGTACTGTTGTAAAATTGGTATAGTTTTAAATATGTTGTAATGGTATTTATGTTAAAGGATTTTATTGTATTTGAGACTAATGTATTTAAGATACACATTTTGTAAGGTTTTACATATAATTAAAATCTGTGGCCTTGGTTTTCCAACATTAACAAGTGTTAGGTGTAGTTATTTATGAGATGTCACCTCCCTTGCTCAGCCCTGCCTGACTCATACAGTTGCTTTAGATATTTTTTCTAAATCTAAGACCTATATTCCACTTTCTGACCTACATTTGATACCTGGATGAGCCTGTGAATTAAATTTTTCCATATGGTTGCATTAGACCTCTTTGTATAAGAGTCCATTTCAATATGTTTTCTGCCTGAAAGAATACACAGTTTTAACATGTAAATTTTATTTCATGAATGTCAGTAGGAGTGAATAAGGAATATGAGGGCATCTTGGCAGACACAGAAAGCAATTCTTCTATAGTGAATTTTTAAAAATGTGATCTTTAGAAAAGCCAAAAAGGATGAGCAGACGGCAAGTAACATAAGAGTAGACCTACTCACACTCTGTTGGTTGGCCCTGTGTAATGTCCATATATAGCTGAAACAGACTGCTCATAGAAAGCAGCTCTGGTATTTAAAACCCTACTCCAGAAAAACATTTTTTTTAATCTTTTGATTACATAGTTACATTAGTTAGTAAGGTTGAATAAAGACACCAGTCCATTCTGAGTGAGTGTCTACAATTGTCCCTATCCCTGTACATTGCACACTCACATCAGTCCCTACCCTCAAGGAGCCCACAATCCAAGGTCCCCATACATATACTAGGGCCAATTTTTGAACAGAAGCCAATTAACCTACCAGCATGTCTTTGGAGTGTGGGAGGAAACCAGAGTACCTGGGGGAAACCCATGCAGGCACAGGGAGAACATACAAACTCCAGGGAGGTAGTGCTGTGGTTGGGATTCAAACCAGCAACACTTTTTTTACTGCTAGGGGAGAGTGCTAACCACTACACCACTGTGCCGCCCACATGTTCATGTAGAACCTCCTTCTCCATGATTCTACTGCTGTTTCTTCTACCATTCAGTAGATTTCCATTTATTTCTTGTGTGGGCAGAAACTGAGCCAAGTAATCTATAAAAAGGTAACCTACCCATCAATGGTTCCATAAAAGCAAGGGTACAATAAGGATGGCTAAGATAGAACATGAAAGACAGAGCAAAAAATATCCCAAGAAATTCTTTAAGTATGTAAACAGTAAAAAAGGAGGACAGACCATATTGGCCCCATAAAGAATGAGGAAGGACATCTGGTTACAAAGGATGGGGAGATGGTGAAGGTATTGAATTTATTATTTTCCTCAGTCTTCACGAGGGAATCAAGGGGCTTCAGTAACCAAAATTGCAATGTTTATCCTCATGGCACAACACAGGAAGCACCTCCATGGTTAACAGAGGACAGAATTAAAATTAGACTTGGGAAACTTAACATTAATAAATCACCGGGACCAGATGGCTTGCACCCGAGGGGACTTAGGGAGCTCAGTCAAGTAACTGCCAGAGCATTGTTCCTAATTTTTATTGACAGTCTACTGGCTTGAATGGTACCAGCTGATTGGAGAAAAGCCAGTGTAGCATCAATATTTAAAAAGGCCCCAAAATACATCCCTGGGAATTACAGACCAGTGAGCCTAACATTGTATACATAGTATGTAAACTCTTGGAGGGGATGATAAGGGACTATATACAAGATTTTAGTAATGAGAACGGCATCATTAGCAGTAATCAGCATGGATTCAGAAAGAATTGTTCTTGCTAAACCAATCTATTAACTTTTTATGAGGTGAGTTGCCATCTAGATAAAGGAAGGCCTGTGTATCTGGATTTTGCAAAAGCATTTTACACAGTTCCCCATAAATGTTTACTGTACAAAATAAGGTCCGTTGGCATGGACCATAGGGTGAGTACATGGATTGAAAACTGGCTACCAGGACGGGTTCAGAGGGTGGTGATAAATGAGGAGTACTCAGAATGGTCAGGGGTGGGTAGTGGGGTCCCCCAGTGTTCTGTGCTGGGACCAATCCTATTTAATTTGTTCATAAACGACCTGTTGGATGGGGTAAACAGTTCAATCTCTGTATTTGCAGATGATACTAAGCTAAGCAGGGCAATATCTTCTCAGCAGGATATTAAAACCTTTCAAAAAGATCTGAACAAATTAATGGGGTGGGCAACTACCTGGCAAATGTAGAAAAATGTAAAATAATGTATTTGGGTGGCAAAAATATGAATGCAATCTATACACTGGGGGGAGAACCGCTGGGGGAATCTAGGATGGAAAAGGACCTGGGGGCCTTAATAGATGATAGCTTCAGCAATGCCAAGCTGCTGCCAACAAAGCAAACTGAATATTGGCATGCATTAAAAAGGGGTTTAATTCTAGAGATAAAACAATAATTCTTCCGCTCTACAAGACTCTAGTCCGGCCGCACCTAGAGTATGCTGTCCAGTTCTGGGCACCAGTCCTCAGGAAGGATGTACTGGAAATGGAGCGAGTACAAAGAAGGGAAACAAAGCTAATAAAGGGTCAGGAGGATATTAGTTATGAGGAAAGGTTGCGAGCACTGAACTTATTCTCTCTGGAGAAGAGATGCTTGAGAGAGGATATGATTTCAATATAAAAATACCATACTGGTGACCCCACAATAGAGAAAAAACCTTTTCGCAGACGGGAGTTTAACAAGACTTGTGGCCACTCATTAAAATTAGAAGAAAAGAGGATAAACTTTAAACTACGTAGAGGGCTCTTTAATGTTAGAGCAGCAAGGTTGTGGAATTCCCTTCCACAGACGGTGGTCTCAGCGGGAGCATTGATAGTTTCAAGAAACTATTAAATAAGCACCTGAACGACTGCAACATACAGGGATATACAATGTAATACTGACATATAATCACACACATAGGTTAGACCTGATGGACTTGTGTCTTTTTCCAACCTCTCCTACTATGTCGCTGTTCTCAGGGAGTCTCACCATGGCTAACTTTACGTAAAACCTAGTTTTATAGATACATTGAGTAAAGTACTGTCATCTTTAACCCAGTTTTAATTCTTAAAAACATTCTGAGAGTGTTTTACTTTCATTTTTAATGCCTTCAGAAGAAATGTGGCTATGTGTAAATTGTCTGGAAACGTTGTCTGAATATAATGCATTTTGCAATCCCTGCCTAGTTCTCATGTGCATTTTTAGCATAGGATACATTGAAATCAAATGTGCTGATTTCATTTTTAGACATCCTAGAAAGTGGTAAAGAAGATATTCAGGTTACCAGAGCTAATGTAGCATAATGGAAATTAGTTAATCAAGTAGTGGGAGGTGTTGAACCCTGAGCAATGGACTGATTATCCAACTGTGTTGGTGCCGCAGGCACACACTTAGGGTAATTGTCCATTGTGAGAACTTACACTGATTGTGCTCCAGAAAATAGAGTTGTTGGCTCATTGGTTAACCTTCTACTGCCTTGTAATAAGACTTATTTTGCTGTTTACATCTTTGTCTACACAGCAAAAGGAAGCTATTCAGCTATACTGGATTTTAATGAATCTTCTAATTTGCTCTGAGCCGGCTGTTTTACGGGGTGTAGAATGCTTATTTCTGTGGATGACAATAAAACGAGTACGATTTCAAGACCACAAGACACACAGGGATAATTTAGGTAGCCTGGTGGTATGTAAGGACGTAATAAAAATGCCTGGAATAGAAAGAAAAAATATTAAAGTAACCCTGTCAATCTAGTTACGTAATAAAGGTGAATTTCAGGCAGGGAGCTAAATATACAATTTAAATACATAAATAAAAGTGTATAATCTGGCAAATCCTTTGTAATTATTGCCAAACAGCATAGCCACCTCAACCTTCACTGCTGCTTCACAGATTAGTCAAGAATGCAACCCCAGCCCATGGGTTGACAATGAAGGAGTAGCACAGTAATAGGTCTATTCCTCTGTTCACTCTCATTTATCTTTCTGTTAGCCTAGCGTTTGCTGTACAGCAGACAAATTCAGTTTCACTAGCACTTTAAAATACATTTTGATTTTGCTAATGAATAAATAACTGTATTACATTGTGTTTTCTATGTCTACGTGAACCCCCAACTATAATGGAGAGCGTCTATAACTAGAAAAAACGATATGTGGTGAAGTGTTAATTGCTTCCAGGCTATCGTTCCCAAGTTATGGCCCTTCAAAAACTGTGCGGCGAGAACAGCAGTACCATTAACTCAATGCTTCAGGTCCACACTTTCTCTACTTTCTCTACTTGTCCCTGCTTTTCCGTGAATGCAATTAGATGTTGCAATACAGGTCTATGGAAAAAAAGGATATTATATTAAAACAAGGAGCTGCCAAAACTACTAAGTACAGCCAATAAACACAATTGCCGCTTTGCAGGACCCGTTTTAATGCCTTTCCCCATGTCATGGCTTGCAAGACAGTACGGACTACAACTAAAATAGGGGAAGATCCTATTGCACTATGGAAGATGATTTTTTTCTGATTCAGATTTGCTCACTTATAACATGTTATTTAGGTTTGGTAACAGAAAAAAGCTTTAATAAATATTTTATCTCTTCTACATTTGTCTAATTATTGGAAATTTTGGATCTCAATAATCAGAATTTTTTTTCTTTTTTTTTGTCACTGAATTTGCAGTGGGCTTTTAATAAGATCCTTTTAAGATGCTTTTAATAGTAGATGAAGGAGTACTCATTGAATTATGTCAATCTGTTTTTCTGCTCCAATATATAGCCAAAATGGATAGACTGCAAAATATGAAATTGTACCATGAAAGAATAGGGGGAATGTACAGTAGAGAATCTATATAGCAGCACTTAATTATTCATCCATAGGTTTATTGAGCGAAAATTCCACCAGAGCTGAATCAGATGCACCCGGCAATTAGGACAGAAAAGGCAAAGACACTAACCTAATCCGGTCATCTTCTTCCCTTCCCTAATTAGTGCATGCCCAACTTCCCCGTGTGACTAATTGGCTGCAGTTCAGTCGGATACACCGTATTAAGCTGGCGTGTTTCATTTATTTTTTCCTTCACAAAGCAATCTAGGATTTATCGGCCTGCCTTTTCATTTCCAAAACGCGACTGTGTCAGTCAGCTGGAGGCATAAACACAATGCAGTCGCTCCTTTGTTGTGGTTCTGCTATAGCACGCACGCTGATCTGTTAGCGAGGTCCCCCCTTTCATGAAACTACTCCCCAGAAAAGAGTTGCCTGGAGGGGCTAAGCATAAATTATGCCTAATCTTTCATTCACCTGCATTTAAGACTTTGATGTGAAAATGTGGACCTACCACAACATGTTTCTTATGGAAAAAAAAGATCTAATTAGTATCTCCTGGAATGCTTTTCATCAAATACAAGGCCTAATTTATTAAAGAGTTTAAATTAAGAAGAGACTGTAAATCCTTATGGCACCAATCAGAAAGAAAATTTTAATTTCCAGGTTTGTAAGTTTGAACCATATGGTAGTTTTGAGACTTAATTCAGACACTGACAGGAACAGACTTGAAGGCTGCATTAAGTTGGGTACCCAAAAATACATTTAAGTCACAGATATCTATGTGGCACCCTGTGTGGAACACTGTATAGAGTCTGTACAGTGTACAGTTTTCTACAATAGAAATGGCTCGTTCCAGGCTCCCTCCATATCTCTTCCAGACATTGGGTACAGGATAACTTCTCAGCCCTTCCAATGCTGTTGCTAAAGTAGAGAACGGTTATAATCCCTATCAGATTAATTTTTTCGCTATTTGTGTTCCATTGGAGAGATTTAAATTCACTTCCTGTCCAATAGCCAAACAGGAAGTAAGAGAAAATCCCTGCAAAATAAGGGAACCCATTGGGACCTTCCAGCTTACTTGAACTAGTGTGCCCATTGGAAGATTTCCCCTTTATTACTATTCTGGTGACAACCCAAAATTTTAAATGATAATGGTAAACAGGGTAAAACAGATAGGGTAAATCTGCCTAACGGGGCACAGACAGCAAGAATAAACTAATAGGTGTTCTAACCAAATTAATGAAGTAAGCCAGGACTTTTAAGGTGCCAGAGTCAAACAAATATCATTATTGATGCTTACAGAAAGGGTTTGAAGCTAAGAGCTTCATTTAAACCAGTATGCTTTCCAAGACCATTCAATAGCTCCCTACTGGAGGTTTTCCTTTGAAGTCCCAACCCTGATTGTTTGGCTAAAATGAGATTAAAATTGATGGCATATCTCAATGTAAACTATTGGAAATGATGATGTCTTTATAGGGCCTCCTCTATGATTTTCTTTCTAAAGAGGATATGGACATATCCTCCTAGGAAACAACATTTGGTTGACACTCTTTATAACCTAGTTAAATATAATTGATAGGTGACGACTTCCCCTGTATGGGGACCAACACTTGGGTATAACCTCTAATACAGTCTTTATATTCTAGGTAATCAATTTTATGTTCCTCCTATGGTCACAAATTACCTTATGACCTTGGTCTTCCGTTGGCAATCTCGCAATCAATCAATTCAGCTCTTTTTTTTTTATTGAGCATCCTGGTAGGCCCGTCTCCTTAATTTGACTATTGTTATCTATTAAATGGTGGCTGACCAAATGAAATGTATATAATCTACATGTATTTGATATCTGACACATTTTATATGTAATTTTTATCCATCCAAGGATTGCTTGTTCTCTGTATCTGTAGCAACAGCAATATGCAGCATTCATAAGGCTCCTGAGGAAGCTTATATGGTGAAACATGTAGAGCGGAAGCTGCTGTACTGCTGTTCAAAATTGCATCTTGTGTGATGGTTTTTATAATCATTTTTAATTTGACGTGAAATAAAAGCTATGTTTTATAAAATTTTACCCACAAGTTTGGTTCCTACATATGTGGGTTCTGGTGCCTTTTGGCCCTTCACTGTCCGATCCATTGAAATAATAAGGGCTCTAATCAATCTCCACTCTGTCCAAAACTAAAAAATGAAAAGTTTTGCCATTAGTTATACTTTAATTTTCTAACATCTGAATAAAAACAATGTCACACACCAGACACCCACATTCCATAAAGGTTTATTGTTTCAGTGATCTCTTTAAAATTAAAGTTTTATGCAAAGTGGGTGTCTGTTGCGTGGATGCTTTTAATCTCTGACATTCTCTGATATTCTGAATGTCATTAGGACAGGAATTTAGGAGAATTTAGGTTTCCCACTAAGGAAACCAGCAGCAGTAAAAATCACATAGAGCTTCTCATCCTTACTGACTCTACTAACAAAAGGTATTTTTATTGCTGTTTGTGTCTCTGACAAAAAATATTTTTGCTCTGAGTGGCAGGAAGATAGGAAGTGAGGTTAAAATTCACTAACAGAGGTACAGACAACAATAAAAGCCTCCTAAGCTTCTCATCCTTCCCTACTCTGTTTACAAAGGGTGATGTTATTGCTGTTTGTATCTCGGAATAAAGCTAACCATGCACCAGTAGAATATCATTCAAAATAGTTTTGCTTTAAGATTGTCTGTTTGATTTTCTAATTGTTAGTGGGGTTGAACTGACATTTGCTTTAGACCGCAGTGATAAGAAAATTAGAAGGAGCAGGATAGGGAATAGTTCTTGAACAAACTAATTCCTAACAGAGTTTTTGGTTTCCATTTGGGAAAGTCCATTCATTCCAAAATCGAATGTTAAAAGTAAATGACATTTTAACCACTTCAATACAGGGCATTTTTACCCCTTTCCTGGCCTGACCAATTTTCAGCTTTCAGCGCTGTAACATTTTGAATAACAATTGCGTGGTCATGCAACACTGTACCCATATTTTTTCCCCACAAATACAGCTTTCTTTTGGTGGTATTTGATCACCTCTGCAGTCTATTTTTTCACTATAAACCAAAAAAGAGCGTAGATTTTGAAAAAAAACTCAATATTTTTTACTTTCTGCTATAATAAATATTCCAATTAAAAAAATAATAATACTTTCTTCCTCAGTTTAGACCAATATATATTCTACATATTTTTAGTAAAAAAAGAAATCGCATTAAGCGTATATTGATTGGTTTGCACAAAAGTTATAGCGTCTACAAAATATATATATATTTTTTTACTGGTAATGGCGGTGAGCTGCAATTTTTATCAGGACTGTGATATTGCGGCAGACAAATTGGACACTTTTGACACATTTTTTGGACCATTAACAATTATACAGTGATCAGTGTTAAAAAATGCACTGATTACTGTATAAATGTCACTGGCAGGGAAGGAGTTAAGACTAGGAGGTGATCAAGGGGTTAAATGTGTTACCTAGGGAGTGATTCTAACTGTGGGGGGAGGGGACTGACTGGGGTTGGTGACCGATTGGTGTCTCTATATACAAGGGACACACAATCTGTCTCCTCTCCCCTGAAAGGACATGGAACACACAGATCCACGCCCCTGCTCTGTGACAAGCAATTGTGGGTGCCCGGCAGACATTGCGGTTGCCATGCACGCTCATCGGCTCCCGAGTGATGCTGCGTGAGCACTCCCCCTAGATGGTCAGGAAGCCGAGGACATCATATGACATCCGCCCAGGATGAGAGAGCCACCTTGCAGTCATCATATGCCTATACGTCGGATGGGAAGTGGTTAAAGTACTTTCGAATGATGTACAAACATTTGTTTGAAAATCAAGCGCATTAGCATTGCATACTAGTACATTATGACAGTCTTACCTTACAAATGATGCCCTCTAACAGTGTTCTGTCACTGTTGCAGGCATGTCTATCTTTGCATGGTCTTCGTTCTGGGTTCACGCTCTACAGCCGCTTGAATGGCCAGGGCTCAATGACGTCACTCCTTCACGAGGGCATGGGATTTGCCATACTATTGTACTACCTTATTGTAATCAGAGACAGCTTTTTGCTGGGGTGGCATTTCGTCAATATAATTTTTTTGCAGTTTGGATTGTGGGTCAGCAATATTTTAGGATTCTAGTTTTGTCCGTAGACTAAGTAGGATAGTTCAGAAACATATATTGACAACACTTGCTTTCTTTCTTTGACGCTTATACAGTACATGTGACTGGCTCAGTGCACAGTAACTGCCCGGTGACCACAACTAACGTCTATATCGAATTCATTTTAAAAGCAGTCTCGTGTCCTTTATGACATCATGAACACAAGAAGATGTTGCTTGGAGAATTATTTTTCATCTGTCTCTAACAATCTATACTTGAGACTAAAAATACTAATAACGGTACGATACGTAACACTTCTTATAACAAACATATATACTGTATATATATATATATATATATATATATATATATATATATAACACAAATAAAAAGTTGTATACTTTCTTATATAAAAATAATGGCTGTTACTGATTAAAATTTTCGTGTTCATTTAATCAATTTTTTTAAATCGATTAATCGATTAATTTTGATTAATTATAACGCACATACAGATCCAACTACTTTTAGCTGATCTCCTTGCATTGCAACTCAGCATTAGTCAGTGGTAAATGTGGTATACACTATATACAATCACCCAGCACTAGTTATTTTCCACAATCCATGACTTAACTTCACAGTTCACACAAATACGTTTTGAAATCAAACTGTAGCACTGACGTAAGTCATTTTTTTTCTCCAGTAGCGTGACAATCCCTCCACCTCTGGTCTAACTGATCACTCTCACCTTATGGCATGGACCCCTGTGCAAACAGGTGGTCATGTAAGTGGGTATCAACAGGGTTAACACGAACAATAAACTTCTCTCACATCTCCTTAGATCTCAGCAAGGACACCAGGTCATGGGTAGAAAGAAAAGATCTAAGTGCTCACCGCTTAAGTATAAAATTACATTTTTGTGTTCTACTCACATAAAGATGATAAAAACACAGCATGTAAAGCTGACAATCATGTTAGTTCCGTAGTGCAGCAGCAGGTGACGTCATGCGTAGCTCCTCCCCCTTATGCGTTACGTTCAATCAGAATTTCAACGTCACTGTACTCCTCCCCCCTTCGTTAGCAGACAGAGGCACTTGGGGAAGGGGGGAGTCCGGTGACGTCGATCTCCGACGGAACTCCCTGTCTCCGCCGGAAGCCGGCGGAGAGGTGAGTACCGATCAAAAGAATCTTCATCGATCAAAAAAATTAACAATTAATCGAAGAATTAATCTTTAATTTCCACAGTCCTAAAAAATAAATAAACATATACTTCCTCTTAAGTTAAAGAATGTGAAATAAATATAAAATAAAATAAATATGCCTCTTTAAACGTAAAAAATGAAGATCACTCTCACCTTATGGCATGGACCCCTGTGCAAACAGGTGGTCATGCAAGTGGGTATCAACAGGGTTAACACGAACCATAAACTTCTCTCATGTCTCCTTAGATCTCAGCAAGGACACCAGGTCATGGGTATAAAGAAAAGATCTAAGTGCTCACTGCTTAAGTATAAAATTAAATTTTTATGTTCTACTCACATAAAGATGATAAAAACACAGCATGTAAAGCCGACAATCATGTTAGTTCCGTAGGGCAGCAGCAGGTGACGTCATGCATAGCTCCTCCCCCTTATGCATTACGTTCAATCAGAATTTCAACGTCACCGTACTCCTCCCCCCTCTTCGTTAGCAGACGGAGGCACTTGGGGAAGGGGGGAGTCTGTGACTCGATGTCTCCGCCGGAAGTCGGCGGAGAGGTGAGTACCAATCAAAAGAATCTTCATCGATCAAAAAAATTAACAATTAATCGAGGAATTAATCTTTAATTTCCACAGCCCTAAAAAATAAATAAACATATACTTCCTCTTAAGTGAAAGAATGGGAAATAAATATAAAATAAAATAAATATGCCTCTTTAAACGTAAAAAATGAAGAATACCACAATCACCACATCTGTTAATAATTCTGCCTTTATCATAAAAACATAAAAGTCCTCCAATGACAATATAAATATATATTAAACATATTATAAGAATAAATGATCAATACCCGATTGTGAATTTCAATAGTGCAAACCTACATAACAATAGATACCGCAGGGTACACAGAGATTGGCACCTGGTAACAATACAGTGATTGCATACATATTTTAATACTTTTAACCATGTGAGTACTTTACTTTATTGATTTAAAAAAAATGTACATAGTGAGCACTATGAAGTATCTTTGTATCTCTCTATGAACAACATTTCATCCAGTACGGGGGTTTGAAATTGCCGGAGTAAGGAGTTGGCTGCCAAAGAGGAGACCTATCATTATACACCTAAGGGTGCTTGATCTTATGCTAGGTATACTCTCTTAATAATACTAAGGTCCATCTAAGTAGATGAGGGGATAACTCAGTGTTAATTTTGTTGACTAAAACGACTAAAACATTTTAATCGACTAAATTAATACTATTTTAGTAGACTAAAATACAACTAAAACTAAGATGACTAAAATACGGCTAAAACTAAAGTGGCATTTTAGTCAAAAGACTAAAATGGGACTAAAACTAAAATGGCATTTTAGTCAAAAGACTAAGACTAAAACTAAATTGAAATTTGACTTCAAAATTAACACTGGTCTGTAGTGCATGTTCATACCTCAATACCATAAATAATAACATTAGATTTTTCACTCCACCAGTACATAATGAGTTTGGAAATTGCATAGAAATGTTTAACTAATGCATTACAATTTAATTTAACACCCATTCGATTTTAGACGACTAAAATACGTTTTAGTCGACTAAAATGTACTGGAGATTTAGTCGACTAAATACGACTAAAACTAAAACAATTGCAGAAGACTAAAATGGGACTAAAACTAAAATGCCCTTTTAGTCCTAAGACTAGGACTAAAACTAAATTGAAATCTGCTGCCAAAATTAACACTGGAATAACTGAAGAGCAAGGAGGTATAACAGAGTGGTATACTAGCCATGTGTAGCTTCTGACACTCAGCCCTGGTTCACATTGATGCAACTTTGAAATCGCACTACTTCACATGAAGTAGCCTGATTTCAAAGTAGAAAGGTCATTGCGATTTCAGTTGCTACATGATAGACATCCGTGTGGCTTCATGCACAGATGTCTATTGAAGTCACACCTAAAATCGACAAAAGTAGTGCAGGAACTACTTTTGTAAATCAGCACTGCGCCGCAAAATCGGTGTCACACCGATTAGAACAGTGTCATTGCCTCCATTAGGCTGCAACTTGTCATGCGATATGAACTCTCAAAAAGCATGACAAATCGCTCCAATGTGAACCTAGGGGAAGATTGGATTTTTTGGCACATGTACACATTTTCTGGATTAGTAACGCTGTAATTTGGGGACTGTTATTGTTATGTGTGTTTGCACAATTTAAACTCACTATCTTGTATTGATTATTTATATATTGATTATATATGTACTGTATATGGTCAAGTTTTTTGTGATAGAGGCTTAATTATTAACGGATGTGGTGATGGTGATATTGTCTTTTTTTTTTTTTACGTATAATGAGGTAGATTTATTTTAATTTATATTTATTTTACATTCTTACATTTAAGAGAAAGTATATTTATATTTATTTTTATATAAGAATGTATACAATTTGTTATTATACCATTATAGCATATATATATATATATATATATATATATATATATATATATATATATATATATATATATATATATATATATATATATATATATATATATATATATATATATATATATATTGATAAGGAGTGCTGCACTATTATTATTATTTTAATTTGAGATACAGTTGTGTGATTCATCAAGGGAGTTAGCTGCTCTGTAATTTAACAGTAGAAATCTGCTAGAGCAGTGTGGGGATATATTATTTAAATATATATATATATACACCTAAGAATGAAAGAGTGATTGATACAGCTAATGTGTCAGATACTCCATGGCAACAAGGAGAACATTTCCCAAACCAGACTTCAATTAAGGCTACCAACAAGAATGGACAATATGGTTACATAGTAGTTAGGATTGTGGCTTTGCAGCACTGGGGTTCAGCTCAGAGCAGGGATATTATCTGTATGAAGTTTTATGTCACTGTGGTTATGTGGTATAAACCAAACTGTCATTAGAACAGTCACAGCGGTGCTAGGGACCTTAAATCATACTATACTCCACGGCTGGGATTCAACCTGGTTCATCCTTCTTCATAAAAGACTACAAAACATCCAGGTGCTACATCATTTTAATAAATATAAAGAAAGACAATAAATGCATGGGCAGTTCACTGTCCTCTCTTACAATATTAAAGTTATTATAAACAAAGTTAGCCTTAAAAAGCAGTATTTTTTTTATTGGGCAATATATGAAAGTTCTGTAAAGGTAGGTTATATAAACAAGCCTTACTTCCACTGTTCCCATTCACACAGCACACCTAAAAAAAAAAAAATCTTACTGTTATGCCACGTACACACAACCAGACTTTCCGGCAGACTAGGTCCAACGGTCTTCCCAACGGACTTTCGGCGGAGTTCTGACAGACTTACCGAATGAACGGACTTGGCCACACACGAACGGACTCTTCGTAAGTCCGCTCTGTATGAACAGACAATCTGTCATTTCTGCCCTCAGAGAACCGGAAGCTTTGTGTTTACAGACACAGATTGCGGTTCTCCGTGTGCCCCGAGCAATTGCGGGAGCACCCATATCGGCTGTGTAGGTGAGCAGCCACCGGAGGCACGCATGCGCCCCTAGTGGACAAAAAGGGAACCAGCATAACATGGTGGCGGTTCGTGCAGCAGACTGGTCGGCAAGCGGTTAATATAGATGGAAATAAATCGTACCTGTTCCAGTCTAAAAGTGCTAAGAATGTCAAGTCTCTACAGTCTTCAGTTTGACCACCTCAAACTCCTACATCGAGAGGTATATGTCATACTGATCTTTGCTAACTAGACTTCAGCACAGACGAAGGCTTCATTCCCTTTTTTTACTGTCAGATGAAGAGTCTACAGAGAATGGCCGATGGGAAGACCATCCTTCTGCTCTCATCCTCACCCATTCCATGTAGAACATTACCCTCCCTGAAGTTATATATTCACAACTGTCTCATTTATTTGAATAAAAGATGTGCTATTTTCAGCTTTATACTTTCAATCTATTTTTAGATGTGTTTACCATTGTGTGTTGTACATGTGTTTTGTGCAATTATTTGTGTGAGGAGTCATAATAAGGAGATTTTGTCACACCACAAAGGTATACAACGTATTGCCCAGTTCATAATGAGCTGTAGACTAATTCAACACCAAGACTGATGAAGGATAAAGCTGATGTCAGACAGGGGATCCTGCCACTAGAGACAAATCATTGGCACTAAAGAAGCTGTCTGTGTTTCCCTATGGACTCACCAGCTGAAGTTAGACGTTGACTGGCTATCATGTACAGCTGCGCCAGCTTTTGCACTCTCCAGTTTTAGTTACTCCACTCTCTCTGTAGCCAGATGCAATGAACTGTCTT
The DNA here is from genome assembly GCF_037356315.1 of Lithobates pipiens. Taxonomy (NCBI): domain Eukaryota; kingdom Metazoa; phylum Chordata; class Amphibia; order Anura; family Ranidae; genus Lithobates; species Lithobates pipiens. The sequence goes on from NW_027507758.1 coordinate 510,017,780, forward strand.
TCTTTTGCTATCCTGAATGCTAATGATGGGAGTTACACCTGGAAAGTGGAACACACGAGTAGATTTTTCGGTACAGTGCAAATTTCAGATCACACGAGGTCCAAGCCCAGTCTGATGTTGTATAAGTCACCTGTTCCCATAAAGGAGAACTAAATGTTCTCATTTATGGGAACACTAGTACAGTAGTATTTTCTTGTCCTCAGAGTGGGTGCTCCAGAACTAATTCAACTCAATCAAAGGGTCTGGGGGGGGGGGGGTGCTCTGATATCATGGGCATAATATTAACTACCCTGAGTATATTTCCATATGACAAGGTTTCACGATACAAGAACAAGCATAGAACTTATCAGGATGAAATTTTTACTATATGTCTATATATATATATATATATATATATATATATATGGGATGCCTGCATTTACACACCCGTGAACTTTAATGGCATCCCAGTTTTAGTCAGTAGGGTTCAATATTGAGTTGGCCCAACCTTTGCAGCTTTAATAGCTACAACTCTTCTGGGAAGGCTGTCTACAAGGTTTAGGAGTATGTCTATGGGAATTTTTGACCATTCTTCCAGAAGTGAATTTGTGTGGTCAGGCACTGATGTGGGCGAGAAGATCTGGCTTACAGTCTCCGCTCTAATACATGCCGAAGGTTTTTTATCGGGTTGAGCTCAGGACTCTGTGCAGGCCTGTCAAGTTCCTCCACCCCAAACTCACTCATCCATGTCTTTATGGACCTTGCTTTTGCACTAGTCCTAATCATTTGGTGGTGGGGGAATTATGGTGCAGGGTTGTTTTTCAGGGGCCCCTTAGTTCCAGTGGAGAAAAATCTCTTAAGGTGTCAGCATACCAAGACGTTTTGGACAATTTCATGCTCCCAACTTTGTGGGAATAGTTTGGGGATGGCCCCTTCCTGTTCCAACACACACCGAGCACCAGTACACAAAGCAAGGTCCAAAAAGACATGGATGAGTGAGTTTGGGGTGGAAGAACTTGACTGGTCTGCACAGAGTCCTGACCTCAACCTGCTAGAACACCTTTTAGATGAATTAAAGCAGAGACTACGAGCCAGGCCTTCTTGCCCACAATCAGTGCCTGACCTCACAAATGCATTTTTGAAAGAATGGCCAAACATGTGGGTGGCACAGTGGTGTAGTGGTTAGCACTTTTGCCTAGCAGTAAAAAGGGTTGCTGGCTCAAATCCCAACCACGACAATACCTGCCTGGAGTTTGCATGTTCTCCCTGTGCCTGTGTGGTTTTCCTCTGGGTACTTCAGTTTCCTCCCACACTCCAAACACATGTTGGTAGGTTAATTGGCTTCTGTCCAAAATTGGCCCTAGTATATGCATGTGAGTTGGGGACCTTGGATTGTGGGCTCCTTGAGGGTAGGGACCAATGTGAGTGTGCAATGTATGTGTGGCATCCTGGATAAATTAATGATGCTATACGGGTACCTTAAATAGGTATAATTGTAGACATGCACCCACACTCCTTCAGGTTGAACTGGATGGACTGGTGTCTTTATTCAACTTCACTAACTATGTAACTATAATTCCCATAGACACGCTCCTTCCCAGAAGAGTTGTTATAGCTGCAAAGGGTCAATATTGAACCCTACGGACTAAGACTGGTATTCCATTAAAGTTCATGTGCGTGTAATGTTATTGGATGAGAACCTTCTTCCCTCAGCCACAACACTGGAGATGGGTCTTTTAGCATGACAATGACACACAACATACCAACAAGGAAACAAAAGTGTGGCTCAAGAAGAAGCGCAGTCTCCAGACCTTAGTCCTATAGAAAATGTATTGAGGGAGCTTAAATTTATTGCCAAGAAGCCTTAAGGATTTAACTACACCAACTACAAGAAACCTCTTACCTTTGTGCTTGTCAAGTTTTGCTTGAGGATCAACTACTTATTTTACTCACTGAACTGGAACTGAACTGGAACCTAATTTATAACATTTATATCAAGTGTTTTCTCTCGGATTTTTGGTTGATATTCTGTCTCTGTTATTTACAATACACCTGTGATACAATTTATAGACCCTTCAATTCTTTGTAAGTGAGCATACTTAAAAAATGTGCAGGGGATCAAATAATTATGTTCCACCACTGTATGTATGCTAACCCATAGCAACAAAGATAAATGCATACTTTACCAAGGTAGCTTTAGGATATCACACTGCCATTGCTATTTTCATTATATTATATCTGGGCCAATCAAATACTGTCTAAATACAGGAGGTAGATGTATTCCTATTTAGCAATTCCTTGGCCACCAGTAGCAGGCAAGTACTCCTAGTGACCAGTTGGACTTACATTTACCTCAGTCCTTGGCATGTGATAGAGGGGTTTCAAACTATGTGCACTAGTCACGGTTCTTGATGAAGAAGATTGTATTCTCACCATAATTCAAGGAGATAGGAAGATTGCTTTATGGTCCCATATAGGACTCCAGGACTCCACACTCTGCTAGAAAGGAGAAAGAACCTTTAAGCCAATAACAGAGTTCATGTGTCTGGAGAGCAGTTGGCTATAATCTTTCTCATCAGCTGAGTCAACCAGCTCCAGCCTGCAAGGTTCCAGCTTACATCAGCACTACAGTCACCTCCAGAAGGGTTTTCTTCTGCGACTCCATCTTGAAACCAGCTCCTCTCCATACAGACATGTCCTCAAACACAGACAGAAGGAAGGAAGGACAGCAATTATCTTTAGAACTCCTCCCCAGGATTAAGCCCAGGGAGTAAAGACAGCAGCCCAGGGTCATCTCAAACACATATAATTTCACCATCATGCCCCACTGTCACTAAAACTCCTAGTGATTGGAAAAGACATGAATATTTATCACCAAGCCAACTGTACATTGTTACTCTATTGTTAGAGTTACCAGTGAAACCTACTGGCAACAGGGAGGATCGGCAGCCAGCCTGAACTAGGGGGGATTGAGCCAAGGCAGACTATACATTTAGCTTTGACTGCGTAAAAATCTGGAAAGACACTACTTAAAGTGGTTGTAAACCCTTACAACACACTTTGACCTACAGGTAAGCCTAGATTAAGGCTTACCTGTAGGTCCAAGAAATATCTCCTAAACATACACCGTTTAGGAGATATTTGCCAAAAGACAGGCACCGCTGTCTACGTCGCATGTGCCGAAGACAGCGACGCGCAGGGTCACTGAGCGCGGCACCATCAACGGCAAAGATGCCGTGCATGGCGGCTCCCGTGCGCATGCGCAGGAGTGACGTCATCACGGCTTTGCCGAATGACAGCAGCGGAGCAGCGAGACCCACCAAGAAGATGGATGCGCCGGACTACAGGGGACAGGGGTGACATCGCTGGCTCATGTGTCAGGTAAGTGACACATAATGGACTACTATGCGATGCATAGTAGTCCATTATGCTTTGCCTTTGCAGGGAATGAAAGAGGAAGTAAACTCATCAGGGTTTACTTCCTCTTTAAGGCAGGGTGGCTACACTTACTATAAATTTGGTATCTTTTGTGTATTTTCTCCAGATCTGTGCAGTAATCTAGCATAAAACAATTCCTGCACTTTGTCTCTTTGGAAAAGCTTCTTGTAATACAGATGGATCACTGCTGTTCTCTCTCCTTGTGCAGGGAGACTGGTCTATTCATCCCCTCCTGCAGCTTTCTACAGGCAACATGAAGTGTGAGGACCCCTGGGCTCCATCCACAGCCTTGCTCTCTGCGCAAGCTATGTGCAGCACAGTGATGATGTCACCACCATCTTCACGGTGGAGTTCCGGAAGGAAAGTTTAAAACATGTTCTATTTCTAAAGTCCGCCGGATTTTTGGCAAGCAAAGGTCTGATGGAGCCCACACATGATTGAATTGTCTGACAGACTCGTTCCGTCTGAACTTTGCTGTCAAAAAGTCCGGTCGTGTGTACGAGGCATAAGAGGTGCCTGAACTGTATACTGTATGTTTTTATTGTTCTAACAGTATTTCCTAATGCTATTGTTGCCTGATATTACTGTACTAATTAGCTGCTGAAACTTATATTTGCATTGTCTTAAAGTTCTAGCCCTTGCTTTTGGGTTGGTGCCAGGCTTTAAATATCTGTTATGACTTTGCAGTATTTATCCGCAAGAGTTGCACCCATACTTATGCATCTAAAGAATTGAACTGAGATTAATGAAGGAGAGATTGACATCCAATGGGAACATACCATATATGCAGGCTCTGCAACTACACTTGACCCACCTGAGACTTAGGGATCCATGTATTCTATGTGTGGGTCAGTTGAATGCTGAGACCCCCTTCTGCTAACACATAAACACAGCTCACATTTAACACAGTTAGGAAGCAGAAGGCATTTTTCATGCTCTTCTAGTTTGTAATATACAATTGGTGTCAGGCCTTACTCCATACTTATCTATCTATCTATCTATCTATCTATCTATCTATCTATCTATCTATCTATCTATCTATCTATCTATCTATCTATCTATCTATCTATCTATTCATCCCATAATCTATAAAAAAAAAAAGCATGGCAATGCTGAAGGTGGGACAATGAAATCAAATAGGTAGAGTTGTATGTAGTTTAAAAGAAGCCATCAGATGCACAAGCTGCGCATAGTTAATTCAAAGCTCAAAGACTAAACCTCTGATGAAAATGGTGGAATAGCATGCAGTGATGTGCATGTCTGGCATGTGGCAAAGTGAGAACCCTGTCAGTTGGCACCTTTCTCAGTTCATCAGTGATGACATTCTCCCTTTGGTCCCACCTGGGATTACACTGGGATGAATATATAGAGGTGTTTTAGGAAAATATGTGCTATTTTGCTTTGCGTCAATTAAACAGAAGCTGTGTTCACATTAGTGAAGGTAGAATCCAATATCTTTAATTAGACAGTATATTTATAGGTAGCAGAGTGAGTGGTACCAAACGTAAAAAGAAAAATTCATTGTTTCATTATTTTTTATTACAATGTATTTCCTTTAGCAGCAGTAAACCCATTCTAATGATTGTAGTAGGGTTGACATTTTCTCCATTATAACAGTCATGCCTAGAAAAACGTTACTATTGTTATTCCAACAAACATCGACATAAAGTGCACCTGTTATTTTCTCCCCATTGTAATATGAATAAAACTGTTTTTTGCAAATACTATAACTTAAAAATCATACAAGGCAAATTTTGGTACGTGTAAAAAGTACAAAAAATCGAATAATTGTCGGATTATTAAAATTTGAACAAAACAAACGCAACTAAAAAGAAGAGTTGTTCAAGAAGATACAAATAGATGTCAAGGTAACTTCATCAATAAAGTTGTTACTATAACCGAAAACAAAAGAGTCCAGGTGTGAGATATGACATGATATTGCAGAAGAACTAAAAAGTCAGTTCCAGTCACCCTTTTTGAAATTATATAAAGTATACGACCTAGATTAAAATAGGCCAGTTGGGGAAGAGTGGGGGGTGTTATTAAGAGATTCTCCAAAACTATCCAAAGAAAATCTGCCTTTCCTTATTAAACATGGAACTGTCGTCTAAATACTATATGTGATGTAGGCTGCCCATATCTGTGAGAGTGGGCTAAGTACCAAATGGAACAGCGGGAAAAGCAAATAGAATTCTAGGATGCATCAGTAGAGAGATCACCAGCAGTAGGAAGGGGGTTCTGATTCCCCTATATAGATCTTTAGTGAGACCTCATTTAGAAGACCGGTTATGGAGACCTCATTTAGAAGACCGGTTATGGAGACCTCATTTAGAAGACCGGTTATGGAGACCTCACTTACAAAAAGATATTGATAAGCTAGAATGAGTTCAGAGATATATACAGTCTGGAGGAAAGAAGGGAAAGGGGAGACATGATTGAAACCTTTAAATACATGAAGGGGGTGAATAAGGTTCAGGTAGGCAGTCTTTTCAATATTAAGCCCAAATCAAAAACACGGGGACATCACCTCAAACTAACTGGAGGAAAGTTCAAAACTAATCTTAGAAAGTATTATTTTACTGAAAGGCAGGTTGATGATTGGAATACACTTCCAACAGAGGTAGTGAGACAGTCAACAGTAAATGGCTTCAAACATGCTTGGGATTAGGGATGAGCCGAACACCCCCCTGTTCGGTTCGCACCAGAACCTGCGAACAGACCTAAACTTCGTTCGAACTTTAGAACCCTATTAAAGTCTATGGGACTCGAACGTTCACAATCTAAAGTGCTCATTTTAAAGGGTAATATGCAGGTTACTGTCCTAAAAAGTGTTTGGGGACCCGGGTCCTGCCCCAGGGGACATGGATCAATGCAAAAAAAAGTTTTAAAAACGGCCGTTTTTTCAGGAGCAGTGATTTTAATAATGATTAAAGTGAAACAATAAAGTGTAATATTCCTTTAAATTTTGTAGCTGGGGGGTATCTATAGTATGCCTGTGAAGGGGCGCATGTTTCTGGTACTTAGAACTGTCCCTGCACAAAGTGTCATTTGTGTAGGAAAAAAAGTCTTTTAAAATCACTTGCGGCTATTGTCGGGTCCCGTAATACAGAGAACACTCAATGAGTGTTCTCTGCATTAGCTGACAATTCATTCATTCATTGATTAAAAAAAAAAAAAAAAGCGTGGGGGTTCCCCTAAATTCAATTACCAGGCCCTTCAGGTCTGACATGGATATTAAGGGGAACCCCGTGTCAAATAAAAAAAAAAAATTGACGTGGGGGTCCCCCTAAATATCCATAACCAGACCCTTCAGGTCTGATATGGATATTAAGGGGAACCCCGCATCAAATTAAAAAAAAAATTGACGTGGGGTCCCCTAAAAATCCATATCAGACCCTTTATCCGAGCACGCAACCTGGCAGGCCGCAGGAAAAGAGGGGGGGACGAGAGAGCGCCCCCCCCTCCCTCCTGAACCGTACCAGGCCACATACCCTCAACATTGGGAGGATGCTTTGGGGGTCTGTGACCCCTCAAAGCACCTTGTCCCCATGTTGATGAGGACAAGGGCCTCATCCTCACAACCCTGGCTGCTGGTTGTGAGGGTCTGCGGGCGGGGGGCTTATCAGAATCTGGAAGCCCCCTTTAACAAGGGGACCCCCAGATCCCGGCCCCCCCCTGTTTGAAATGGTAAGGGGGTACAAAAGTACCCCTACCATTTCACAAAGAAAGTGTCAAAATAGTTAAATAAGACAAACACACTTTTGAAAAATTCCTTTATTAAAAATAAAAAAAATAAAAAAAAGATTCCAGCGGTGCTAATCCACTCTTGCTATCCAGCGACGGGTCTCCGGGGTCCAGCGATGGATGATCATATCCAGCGACGGGGGATCTCTCAGTCCAGTGCTGTCCATACATCCTTCTTCTGTCTCCATTGCGGAGACACTGCGGAGATCCCAGCGCTGACGTTTCTTATATTAGGAGGGCGGGGCCACTCGTCACCTGACCCCGCCCCCTCTGACGCTGGTGAAGGGAGCCAGGGGTTCCCCAGTGACGTATGGGTGACCCCGCCCCCTCTGATGTAACGGAAACCTGCATTACATCAGAGGGGGCGGGGTCACCCACACGTCACTGGGGAACCCCTGGCTTCCCTCTCCAGCGTCAGAGGGGCGGGGTCAGGTGACGGGTGGCCCCGCCCTCCTAATATAAGAAACGTCAGCGCTGGGATCTCTGCAGTGTCTCCGGAGTGGAGACAGAAGAAGGATGTATGGACAGTGCTGGACTGAGAGATCCCCCGTCGCTGGATATGATCATCCATCGCTGGACCCCGGAGACCCGTCGCTGGATAGCAAGAGTGGATTAGCACCGCTGGAATCATTTTTTTATTTTTTTTATTTTTAATAAAGGAATTTTTCAAAAGTGTGTTTGTCTTATTTAACCATTTTGACACTTTCTTTGTGAAATGGTAGGGGTACTTTTGTACCCCCTTACCATTTCAAACAGGGGGGGCCGGGATCTGGGGGTCCCCTTGTTAAAGGGGGCTTCCAGATTCTGATAAGCCCCCCGCCCGCAGACCCTCACAACCAACGGCCAGGGTTGTGAGGATGAGGCCCTTGTCCTCATCAACATGGGGACAAGGTGCTTTGAGGGGTCACAGACCCCCAAAGCATCCTCCCAATGTTGAGGGTATGTGGCCTGGTACGGTTCAGGAGGGAGGGGGGGCCGCTCTCTCGTCCCCCCCTCTTTTCCTGCGGCCTGCCAGGTTGCGTGCTCGGATAAAGGGTCTGATATGTATTTTTAGGGGGACCCCACGTCAATTTTTTTTTAAATTTGATGCGGGGTTCCCCTTATTATCCATATCAGACCTGAAGGGTCTGGTTATGGATATTTAGGGGGACCCCCACGTCAATTTTTTTTTTTAATTTGACACGGGGTTCCCCTTAATATCCATGTCAGACCTGAAGGGCCTGGTAATTGAATTTAGGGGAACCCCCACACTTTTTTTTATTTATTTTTTTTATCAATGAATGAATGAATTGTCGGCTAATGCAGAGAACACTCATTGAGTGTTCTCTGTATTACGGGACCCGACAATAGCCGCAAGTGATTTTAAAAGACTTTTTTTCCTGCACAAATGACACTTTGTGCAGGGACAATTCTAAGCACCAGAAACATGCGCCCCTTCACAGGCATACTATAGATACCCCCCAGCTACGAAATTTAAAGGAATATTACACTTTTATTGTTTCACTTTAATCATTATTAAAATCACTGCTCCTGAAAAAACGTCAGTTTTTAAAACTTTTTTTTGCATTGATCCATGTCCCCTGGGGCAGGACCCGGGTCCTCAAACACTTTTTAGGACAGTAACCTGCATATTACCCTTTAAAATTAGCACTTTAGATTTCTCCCATAGACTTGTATAGGGTGTTCCGGCTTTTTGAATTTGCTGCGAACAGCCCAAATTGTTCACTGTTCGCTGAACAGGCGAACAGGCAATGTTCGAGTAGAACATGAGTTCGACTCGAACTTGAAGCTCATCCCTACTTGGGATAAACATAAATCTATAGTCAGCTAATGAGGCTAATAAAAAAAAAAAAAAAAAAAAATGGGCACACTCCATGGACTACTCAGTCTTTTTCTGCTGTCGCAAGTATAATCATTGAATAAGCACTTCCTTTGATAGGATGACAAAACTCTTTGCCTGCAACAAAATTACTACAGTGTTGACACCCTTACAACACCCTACTTACTAAACCCCTGTTTTTAACAAATACTGTTAGACAGGATATTTTGTTTGGTTAGCAGGCTGGTCGGTAAGTTGAGCCAGGAATTTCTTTGGTTTTGTTTTGCAAGTGTTGTCACCCTTATTGCGGCTGTAGCTGTTTAGGCAGCATTGATGAGCATATCAATGATAGCCATGCCTAGCACCACATACAGCCATTTAGATTGACAGCACATCGCTACATCTGAAGGAACTTAGGGAAATTATGTAAAAACCTCTGCTTAGTCCCTCTCAGCAGGGCTCAGGAAAAATCTATCTTCCTCAGTGCTTTGACTATTAAAAAAATTAATTATATATATTTTAAAACAACCCTGTCACTATGGGGTCAATAAGAGAATGTACACTCATCTTTCCAGTGACCTGTGTCTTGAAAGTTGGCCACATTTCAAATCATTGATCTTTGTAGGTATCCAACACTTTTTTTTGGGTTGAATACCTGCTCCGTCATCCATAAGCTTGCAATTTGATGAGGATATACAGTGTATTACTAGCTTGTGCTCTGATTTCCATATTTGAATAATGGTTTGTTTACAAAAGAGTGAAGTGCTCTGTAGTCACATCAAACATCCAATCACGTAAAGGAGAAATTATATGTTTTAATCCCATGCACAAGCGTGTGTATTTGCAGTGAACTAGTTTTTATACCTGTATGTAGATTAAAAATGACATATATTTGCTAGTCCAGGGAGTATATGTGTCTTCTTCTTTGTAATTTTACTCCCACACCACCATGTTTGATCAATATCCCATTCACCCCAGATACACTGCAAATCTCTTGCCAGGTATTGCCAGCACCTGAGACCCATGACACACCTGTGAATTCCCCATGCATGCACAGAAAGCAGCAGGTTTCTTCAAGTCTATAGGACATAGAGAGACATGCAGTGCATCTGCCTATGCATGGGGAAGGTGGAATTTTATTCATGAGCATAAAGTAGCAGATTCATTCTCAAGTCTACGAGACCAGAAGAGAGAAATGCCATGTCTGCATATGCAAAGGGAATAGAGGGATTTTGCCATATGCAGACACCCTGGGGGTCTCTGCCACCTCTTATAGACTCTTGGTGTATCTTCCCATGCTGAGACACCAAGGTGTTATATGTCATCCTCGTCTAGGATGGGATGCAGGAAAACGAAAAAAAAAAAGGTATTTATTTATTATTAGAAAAAGAAAGGAAGTCTTGTTCATGGTGTAAGGTCTGCTTTAGGTTCACTTCACTGCATTTCAATTCACAGTTTAATACATAATTTCCTTAGAAGAATATAGACGAATGAGAGCTGCACTCCAATCTCTGTTTTTCCAGATTATTTTATTCAAACATCCACAAAATAGCTGCAACCATGATCACTCCACCAAGAACCACTGCTTCCTTAACACATTTCACCATGAATGGCTTGATTATAAGGACCCTTGTGATCATTCTTGTGATCAAGCCATTCATGAAGCCAGTTAAGGAGGTGGTGGTTCTTGGAGTGATCATGGTTGCAGCTATTTTGTGTGCTTTTGAATAAAATAATCTGGAAAAAGCAGAGGCAGGAGTGCTGTTCTCATTCATCTATTTTCTTCAAAGACGAGCGAAGACACTTTTCTTAGAGCAGGAACCCTGTTAGCCTGTAAAAAAAAGCAAATGAGTAGGTTTGGAGCAGTATGTTTTAGCTACATAATTTCCTTTACTAGAATCAGATTATGGTTGCAGAAAAAAAAGGACAGACTGATGTAATTTATGTGTGCTAAGAAAGTCAAAGCCATCACACCCACTTCCTTTGTATTCACTGTGGGGTTTGGGGATTTTAGACTCAAGTAAAAGCTACAGCACATATTATGCTGCTCTGAGCACAATACTTGCCTCAAATGTATTTCCTGTGTTTACAACATAGATTGATATTATTCTAACTAAGCAGAGGAAAGGAAAAAAATGCTGTGGTCACCAACAGCAACCAGATTATATATATATATATATATATAATATTTTCAAATGCATATTAGAAACATATCAGGTGGAATCTGTCTACTTATCATCCAAGCCTAGGGAGGCTATTTAAAAGAGAAACTGTGGGGGTCATTTATTAAGAGTCCTGGGAAGTACTGGGTGCTCTACATGTAATAGCTCCAATTTCAGACAATTACGAGTTCAACTAGGTGAACATGTGAAAGAAAAAACAAACTATTAGCCTTTTCTTGTTTTTTGTTCTTTCACACCCCTTCTGGCTAGGCTTTTCTCCTAGTTTCCAGATTTCTTGGGGATGCTTTAGACTGGTAATTTCTGGACTCTTTTCTTTGGGCTGTCCCTTTTAGCCTTCATGCACTCATTTCACTTTCTGATTCCTTTTCATCCCTTGTTACTCTTCAGGTGTACATTGAGTACTAGTTTACCTGTTTTTCAATTCCTACATTATAATCATTATAATTATTTTTAAATTTGAAGAGTCCTTTACAATCCCCTGCATCTGCCATGGGGGGGAAACCGATGGGTCCTGTGATCTGCTGCTTCCTTGGTTGTGGGTGAGCTGATCTCCTCACTGTTTGATTTATTGTAAATCTTCTGTTACATTATTGTATTATTTGCTGTTATTTGATAATTTGTAAACACTGTATTTACTCTATAGACCGTCCTCCTGAAGAAGCGGTTCACTGCGAAACTGGTAGAGGAAATCTCCCTACACCTCTCTTCAACAGAGACCTTACGGTGTAACCCGTTGGTAGTTTGTTAAACTGCGGTGTATATGATTTTAGCATTGTGAATGTTTTGCTGTACAATTTTTATTAAATCATTTGTTATTTCTTTTATATACCGAGATAAGTACCGAGATAGTCCATATAATAAAACGTCTTTGGGTGTGGATACCAAGGGAGCAGCTTCAGCAACTGCCCCGGTATAACCCCTATTCCTTGATAGCATGCATTTAAAGAGTTAATATAATAGAATCAACCAAACTAAAGGGCAGAGGCTAAATAGCCTTGACCTATTTTCAGCATATGCTGAGTCCAAAGCAATCTTATTACCTAATGTTATGAGGTGATACCCTCTATGGGATTCGAACCCATGAGTCCTTCAAGACCTGAGTCTTTCAAGGTAGAAGCACTGACCACTAGCCTATTAGGCTGAACATAATCTTACATCTAAAATACGTTTACTAGTGTTTGATGTTTTTAATTCTATACAATAATGTTTTGCACATGAGCCATTGATATTTCAATAACAAAAAATGCTCATGTTGATGTAGCATTGACTATTTTGGGAAAAAATAATAATAAAATGGCCTGGGGTCCTCCCCTCCAGTCCATACCAGGCCCTTCATGTCTGTTATGGATTTTAAAGGGAACTTCATGTCCAAATAAAAAAAAAAATGGTGTTGGGTCTCCCCAAAATCCACGCCTGACCTTTATCTCAGCATGCAGCCTGGAAGTCAGGATGGGGGGATGAGCGAGCGACCCCCCCGAACCATACCAGGCCACATACCCTCAACATGGGGAGGGTGTTGATGGGGACAAGGGCCTCTTCCCGACAACCCTGGCTGGTGGTTGTCAGGATCTGTGGGCAGGGGGACTTATCGGAATCTGGAACCCCTTTATCCCTCTCCAAAATCACACTGAAAATGACTGCTATTGAAAGAATATTTTTATACTGTGGGTCGGGAATGAGCCATGATTGGATAAAGTCATGATGTGCTCAGTGCTCTGTGCCCTGATTGGCTGAAGCTTTCACTTTTTCAGCCAATCAGGGCTTGCAATGCACTGTTCAGCACCGCAACACATTGTGGTTGGTTAAGGGGGGGGGGGGGCGAACAAACGGTGTTTGTTCAGCTTTTCACAGAATTTCCAAACAACAAACGTTCGGCCCAAACCGCCCATCCCTATTGACAACCAGTGAACACTTCCACCAATCTGAGCTCCTTCCTCTGATGATGAGGAAATCAATAGTCACAGCTTACATTTTCATTTTATAACATCATCATTGTAATAGCAATACAAACAATTCTAGCTCTTCTGTTTTATAAACAGTAGTTGCCCTTAACCATTTGCTGACCACCCTATAGCAGTTTTACTGCTACAGGGCGGCAGCTGTGCTACAGATCACGCATTTATACATGATCCCGCACTTCCGCCTGCAGGGGGCGCCCTCACTGCTGGCGCACCATTTCTGCTCTGCTTTACCTGTGATTATTTACAGCAGAAGTCGATCTGCGGGTGCCGGGCACTCAATGTCAGCTGGCACACGCCGATCATAGGGCAGAAACTCAGATCGGAGCTCTGCATATGTAAACAAGGCAGAGTTCTGTTCTGACGGAGGGGATGGATTCTGTGTTTCTGCAAAGCAGGGCCTAATAAAAGCAGCACACATGGTAAACACAAACACTGGCTAGGCACACTTTTTGCCCTTTAATCGCCCTAGATGTTTATGCACAATATTTAGTTAAAGTGCTGCACTGCCTTATCACAAAAAGTGGTCTGGTCATGAAAGGGGTAAATCTTCCAGAGGTCAAGTGGTTAAAGTACTACTAACTGATCATTTTTGAGTTTTTTTGTTTTTTTATACTTCCTTTTTGGATGTCAAATTGTTTTTGTTTTTGGGAAAAAGTACTGTTCACAATACCCTTTAATTTGCGTTAACTTTTAAAGGAGTTATGTGGTCGCAGCATACACTTTCATTTTATGTCATCAGCATTGTAGTATCAATACAAGCATTAGTTATTTTAGACAATCCAATATAAGCTGACTTGAAAAATCTCCTTTGATGTTGTGAGTTCTGCCTGTCTGCTGACCATCTATTTTCACAACCTCCATGAATGTTTTGCAGCTTCTTCTCTGATGTTTACTTTAGGATCCTAAGGACTACATATCCCATGGTACATTGCTTCCTGCAAGAATTGATTCCTGCTCTGAATCCACATCCTGAAACTCATCCCTTCAGCACCTCTGTGGTTCAGAAGGCAGGCTCTGTAAATTTTGGTACACAGTAGTGCCTACTCACAGAATATATGGAAGTAAATGTGTGGGGGTCTTCACAAACTTGGAGATCATTGAGGATAGTAGGAGTAGGCTAGAAATAATTGATATACTGATTTTACATTTTTCTCATAGATGCCCTTTAATTGTAGAGTGGCTCATACCTCGTTTTGGAGTGAAATGCATCAGAGAAAGTGGTCGGCCTGGTGGACGTGTTGATGATTTGTCAATAAAGTTTATAGCAGAGGACACCAGAGCGTGGCCTTGAAATGTCCCTGTGTGTTCAGGAGTCAACGAGAATAAGTCAAAAGGGTGCCTTCATTTAGGGTTGGGGGGGGTAGCTACACAGGGACCTAGAGCTAACACTTTTGATTGTATGTCACTGCACCTGCATCCTACAATTCATTCATGAAGAAGCATGATGCACCATGTAAGCCAGGAGTAAATTTATAAATGACAAGCCAAGGTGTGTGGAGCCTGTAGTGTCTAATTGGATGTTCTATGCATAAGGCTGCAGGAAAGACTTTGTGATAAGAGGAAATTCCAGTCGTAGAACTCTAATGTAAATTTTTAATGTGATTTTATTTAAAGCAGTGGCTGCAGTAATGCCTTACCGCTGCTTTGTAAATGGACCCCTAGGTGTTGCCAGCCACTGAATCTGCAGAAAGGCAATGTAGACATGTGCTTGGTGTGACAATATAATGGAGGGTATCATCTGACTGCATATCTCTGGTCAAAGCATAGTAAAAACAAGCTTGTGGGGCCATATTAGTGAACTCCAGAATACACAGCAGCACAGGTCTTTCCCGCACCAGACTATGAAGTAAACTTTTCCTGGGAACCAGCAATATAGATAGAATGCACTAAGCTCTACAGGTCCTATAGCCAGAGCTGCTATGACTGTAGTCCTTGAACTGTGCCTAATATCAGGAAATTTCTGGAGACTAGAGACTAGATACAAATGAACAAAGTACAGTGTGACAAGGAAGAGCCATCATGGTGACATGGTCCATAATTAGGGCAGCTATGCAAAAGAGAAACTTTCTGCTGACATTTAAAGACGGACAAGTGTTGCTGCCTTGGGACTGTGGTTAGTTATGCCTATCATTCTTACGAATTCCCTTGTTGCTGGTTATACTAATGGTCTCTAATGACCGTATGCATATTTAGTGTTTCTGTCTATTGTCGATTTGGACTTTATTGCTGTAATTACTATCATGTTGTTTGGTTAAACAAATTAACAGCTTAATCTGGGACATAATTAAATAAAAAGCAATTTTCTGTAAAAGTGCAAGCCTCCCCCCCCCCCCCCCCCATAACATCTAACATATTTATGTTTTTTGTCTTGTGTATAGTGTGGGAATGCTAATATGTTATATACATTTTTTAACCTGCCTTCTTCCTTATCTGAATTGAAATGAAATGGAAACAGAGTGAATTTTGGTAGATATTCAAGAATTTACAGTGGAGCTGTCACCTGCAGAGCAAACAATAGGAGTCCTCAGTGTGTTTTTCATTGGGAATTATTATTTTTTTATAGACTCCCTATTCCCCACAGATTTTCTGTTAATATAATGTAATATATTTTCTAAATAATTACATATATTAAATGTAATAATGAACAACAGACAACATGTATTTTAAGGTAATTAAATCCGAACTGCAGTCTCACCTTTTCTTTTTAGCTTTGGATACAGCGGGAAAGGAATATAATCTCTGTCTGGTTTTGGATCTCTCCCAAATGGGAACCTTTCTATGCTCTACCCAGCACAAAAAACATGTTGTTATTATCAGGAATAAAGACATACAATTCTAGGGGGAAACTTAAAGGGACACATATGTCAGCCATTTCATTTTTCTATTTAAAACTACCTGAAAGGGCATAGCTCTTTTAGCCCTTGTACACACGGTCGGAGAGTCCGACAACCAAATCCGTCGGATTTTGTCCATCGGATTTTGTCCGACGGATTTTGTCCGAAATTGTTGTATACACACGGTCGGACAAAGTTGTTGGAAAATCCGACGTGATAACGTTATTTCGTTACGACGAGACTATGTTTACGCTAGTAG
Source organism: Lithobates pipiens (assembly GCF_037356315.1). Lineage (NCBI taxonomy): Eukaryota > Metazoa > Chordata > Amphibia > Anura > Ranidae > Lithobates > Lithobates pipiens. The sequence goes on from NW_027507758.1 coordinate 510,033,997, forward strand.
CCAATAGCTTTGGTGTAGGAATTTGATCTGAGCATGCATGGCACTTTGTTCGATCGGAATTCTCTACACATGATCGGAGTATGTCCGATCGGAGCATTTTGTCGGAAAATTTTACCGACATGTTGGAAAACTTGGTCCATCGGATATTCCGACGGAAACAGTCCGATGTAGACCACACACAGTCGGAATATCCGACAAAACGCTCCGATCGGACACATTCCGTCTGAATCTCCGACCGTGTGTACAAGGGCTTAGGCCTTTGTGCTTGCACCTAGATAAATCTACTTATTTTTTTGATCTCCCAGTAATGCAACACCCAAACTGCAGTTTTATCCATCCATAAATTTTACTGGATTTAGCATTAAGAGATTAGATAAACTACATATCTATATATAATGGGATTGTGTTTAGATAAACAGTAATGTAAGTCCTTTTACCTTAATGTGGTTGTGAAGTGAACAGCCTATATATATATATATATATATATATATATATATATATATATATATATAGATATATAGATAAAACAAATCCTCCAACATAAGTGTTACTTGTTTATCTGCAGTCTTCTCATCCCTACACCCCTGTGTAGTGCTGAGCTCCCCCCCCCCCCCCCATCACAGATTTATCTCATGTGTAGAAAAAACTTCTCAGAAATGACTCTTGCTGATAACAGAAGAATAAAACACCAGGGAGAAATGACACTTAGAGCTTCAGAGATAGACAAGTAAACACTATAGATATACAGTATCTCACAAAAGTGAGTACACCCCTCCACATTTTTGTAAGTATTTTCTTATAACTTTTCATATGACAACACTGAAGAAATTACACTTTGCTACAATGTAAAGTAGTGAGTGTACAGCTTGTATAATGGTGTAAATTTGCTGTCCCCTCAAAATAACTCCACACACAGCCATTGATGTCTAAACCACTGGCAACAAAAGTGAGTACACCCCTAAGTGATAATGTCCACATTGGGCCCAAAGTGTCAATATTTTGTGTGGTCACCATTATTTTCTAGCACTGCCTTAACCCTCTTGGGAATGGAGTTCTTCCACTCCTCCATGATGAAAACATGGAGCTGGTGAATGTTAGAGAACTTGCGCTCCTCCACCTTCCGTTTGAGGATGCCCCACAAATGTGCAATAGGGTTAAGGCTTGGAGGCATGCTTGACCAGTCTATCACCTTTACTCTCAGCTTCTTTAGCAAGGCAGTGGTCGTCTTGGAGGTGTTTGGGGTCGTTATCATGTTGAAATGCTGCCCTGCGGCCCAGTCTCCGAACGGAGGGGATCATTCTCTGCTTCAGTATGTCACAGTACATGTTGGCATTCCCTCAGTGACTTGTAGCACCCCAGTGTCAGCAGCACTCATGCAACCCCAGACCATGACACTCCCACCACCATGCTTGACCATAGGTAAGACACACTTGTCTTTGTGCTCCTCATCTCTACACACGCTTGACACCATCTGAACCAAGTAAGTTTATCTTGGTCTCATCAGACCACAGGACATGGTTCAAGTAATCCATGTCCTTAGTCTGCTTGTCTTCAGCAAACTGTTTGCAGGCTTTCTTGTGCATCATCTTTAGAAGAGGCTTCCTTCTGGGATGACAGCCATGTAGACCAATTTGATGCAGTGTGCAGTGTATGGTCTGAGCACTGACAGGCTGACTCCCCACCCCTTCAACCTCTGCAGCAATACTGGCAGCACTTATACATCTATTTCCCAAAGACAACCTCTGGATATGATGCTGAGCTTGTGGACTCAACTTCCTTGGTTGAATATGACGAGGCTTGTTCTGAGTGGAACCTCTCCTGTTAAACCGCTGTATGGTCTTGGCCACCATGCTGGAACTCAGTTTCAGGGCCCTGGCAGTCTTCATATAGCCCAGGCCATCTTTATGTAGAGCAACAATTCTTTTTTTCAGATCCTCAGAGAGTTTTTGCCATGTTTAACTTTGAGTGAATAGTATGAGAGAGTGAGAGCAATAACACCACATTTTACGCACCTGCTCCCCTTTCACACCTGAGACATTGTAACACTAATGAGCCACATGACATTGGGAAGGGAAAATGGCTAATTGGGCCCAATTTGGACATTTTTGCTTTGGGGTATACTCAATTTTGTTGCCAGTGGTTTAGACATTAATGGCTGTGTGTTGAGTTATTTTGAGGAGACAGCAAATTTACACTGTTATACAAGCTGTACACTCACTACTTTACATTGTAGCAAAGTGTAATTTCTTCAGTGTTGTCACATGAAAAGATATAATGAAATATTTATAAAATGTATGTACTCAATTTTGTGAGATACTGTACAGTATGTGCTTTGTTCAGATTTCATTTACTGAGGTTTACACTTTAATGCATTTCTTGCATTGAGATAAAAAATGTTTAGGTAGCAGTATGCCCTCGCACCCCCCCCCCCCCCCATACATACCTGAGCCTTCACTCAATCCACTGCTGTGCCATCTGCAGTTCTTCTCTCCCTTCTCCATGCTCTTATAGGCTTGACTGAGAGCAGCAGGAGCCATTGGCTATTGTCAGTGAAATCCTGTGACGAGGGTTCAGGAGCAGGACGGAGCCACCCTGTTGGTGTCTATAGACAGTGCGGCTCGGGATCAAGCTCACAGGTGTGCCACAATAGAAAGCGGATTCTTATGGTGTCACACCAAGAAGAACAGGAGTCAGAAATGCCAGCGGGGGAACCCAAAAAGAGGAGAATAGTGGGCGCTCATAACTTCTGAATTGCACAGAGCAGGTAAGTATAAACCTGTTTGTTATTAAAAAAAATAAAAAAAAGTACAATTACTTTAAGACAAGTTAAAAATGACATCTGAGCCAATATTATCTTATTTCATTATTCTCACTAATACTCTCTCATCCAGTCCTCATCAATTTCTTTTCTAACTTTAACATTTACTTTATCCTACACTGCCTCTAAAATTGTCAATAAGTTCAAAAACAAGAACGAAGATATTATCTCTAACATACTATGCCTATCACTACATTCAATACTTCTCTTCTTTTGACCCTATTACCACAGATGAAGTTGCTAAACTCTTTTCTGAGGCCCACCTAACCACCTGTTCCAAGGACCCTGTTCCCTCACAACTACTCTACTCACCCTCTTGCTCAATTCTATGCTCCCTAAGTCACTCATTCTCTCACTGGTCAACTCCATACTTAAAGGGCCCTCTCTGGACCCCACCTGTCTGACCAACCTAACGCCTATCCCCTTCTTCCAGTTTATCTCCATACCTCTAAAATGCCTAGTCTCCAACCGTCTGACCTCACCGATAACAACCTTTTCACACTCCACGAAAAATGCCCTCCCAAAACGTACTAACTGCTAAAAACCAATGGCCACTAATCCATACTCACATTTTTGGGGCCTCATTCACAACCTTCAGTGTCATCTACAACTCTATCTCTTCCTCTTCTCTTCCTCTATCTATAGGGGTCTATCAAGGTGCTGTTCTTAGACAGCTTCTATTCTCTATCTACACCTTCTCTCTGGGTCTCTCACGTCTTCTATCTCTATTCTGACAACAACTCTATAGTCTATTTCTCTACTATTCTGCTCTCCCCGTGCATCATTAATTTTCTAACTGACATATCAGTCTGAATGTCACACCACTTCCTCAAACTCTATTTTTTTCAAAACCGAGCTCATAATAATTCTTCTTTCAAATGCCACCCTCTGTTTTACCCTGTAGTTTTTAAAGAATAACCATACCATAATAGCAATATTATTATTGTTATTATTACTATTTAGTATATCTTGTTAACTGATTTCTTATTATTATTATTATTTTGAAGAAATTTGAAGGTTAGAAGGCTATTAGAAGGTTTTAAAAGTATAGCACAACCAGAAAACCAATTTGTTATTGTTTTCCATAGCCTCAGGGCCAACCCTGCTTGATTCTGGTCAGTGCTGCCCCATGCGACCTTCTCCTTCTGAAAAGATAAGACATTCTGAAGCTATAAAAGTCATACCCAGCCAGCACGATGATTGATTACCAGCCTGTTAGGCAGCCAGATGTCACACTGAGAGTGACAGGAGGTGAGTTATCTTCCTGTCCTCAAATGACTCACTTTCTGCTGGGACTTGCAGCAATTTTCCCGATTCAACCGATGGATGCTGCAACCATGGATTAGAATACGTCTCTTTGCCTTAGAAAAGGATATCATTGGCTAGAGAGAGATTTTCCAGCTCATTCAAAGATACATTTTCAGAACAAGTACTGTCGATTTCTGTGCCTGTTATCACTACAAAGCCTTACAGTTACATGAGTAGCTTAAAGGAAATCTAAACCCAAGAACAAAATATAATCCAATGCAGTTTACCAGTCTGTGGTTGCATTAGTTTTTTTTCAAGTTAAGAGCATTTTCAACAAGTACAGAAACACATTGACCTTTGCAGGAATGCATTGCTCTTGTCACTTCCTGTGAGCTGAACTGAAAGCACAAACACTGTTATCTTCCTTATGTAATTCACAAATTCACCCCCCCCCCCCCTTTTTCCCCCAGTGTAAGGTTGGTCATACATTATACAATTTTTTTATTCCATTATTTTAGATTTACCTTCAACTATTTAGTGTGAGGGTTTGACTCCCTGCATACACATTCAAAGTGTTTAGGTTTGACCTCAGAATATATGGTTTTGGTTAATCTAAAGGTGATGAGTTGTACAAGAAAATGTTATAATGTATGGCAAGCCTAATAGAGATGAAGAGAGAATATAAAGTTACCCACAACTTGAGATTTCAGGTTTTCATGTTATCACTTGCAGTTAAAAACAACCAACTGGGACACATTATTTTATAACTGAGATGTGATTCTTTAGCATTTGCCATACACAACCTGGTAATGACCAGCAATGCAACCAGCTTAAAGTGTACTTAACCTGAAAAAAAAAATTATATTGCAGCTTACCAGCCTTTAGATGTGGTGGCTGCATTCATTTCTTTCAGACTTTATTTTCACCTGGGGATCCCCCAAATAACACGCGTCCTGTCCTTACAGTGGCTATGTGCACTCACTGCATTGTATTTATAGAGGGAGCAATGATTGTCACCCAGCTTGGACCTTAAAAAAAAAGTATTTTTTTTTACCATTTAGAAGTTCTAGGGGGGATTGGATCCAAAGGCAAAGTAGAAGCCCCCTTTAAGATCTGCCACTCACAAATCCCTTGGGCAAGAGTTGCTTTAGACATTGTATTTTTATGGAAGACTGCAGCTCCATACAGTGTGCTATCAGATGTTAGTGACAGACACATCCATATCTATAATTAATGCAAAATAACAATTCATAGTACATGAGCAATCAGTATCCATAATAATTGACCTGGGGCTATGGATATTGTTCATGTATCATTATCAAGCTTTGGTATGCTGGAATAACTGCCTGCAGCGTTGAGTGATTTACAACAGGACACTGTAACGACGCATGTAATACTACTCAGTCATCATAGCGTAAGCACGCTTGACATACACGCACAATCTGCTCCCCTGTAAACATCAAACGCATCAGTACATTATCAACGCTATTATTTCACTTCTGCATTCAAAATTCTGAATATTATTACAAATAGGAGACATCCGTAGCTTGGATTAAACCTTTCAAGCAAGCGACAGGAGGAAAGGCTCCATCATGCATAAAAATCACAATTTTAGGTGGCTAAAAGCCCTTATTATCACTTCCTTTCTGAGAGCACAGCCAGGCAGAGCAATTATTATTCTGCTAAAACCACACTTTGTCATATTTTTTCATAACCTGCTCTGCCACTTGAAATCCAGCAGGGAACTAGTGATCTGTAATTTCAAGTGTTAGCATCGCCAATAAAGATTATCTCATGGAACTAGCACGATAAAATGGCACAAGTAATACTGCAGTGTTTTTTTTTAATAGTGTTTCTCTCCTGAAAAGAAATTGCTTATGCATTAATGTAAAGTGGAACTACAGGCAAGCCACTAAATACAATTAGAATAAAATGTGATTAATCTGAGCTGTCTAACCTGTCAAAGCAGTTTTACTTGTCCTATGTCAGTCTAGAGATCCAGGCACCCCTACCGGACAATATATCCACCTACTTATTTCCTGGTTAAACTTTGTAGCTTCTGTTATCACCTCTCCACCTCAAACCTGCCAGTGGATCAGCATAATCACTTTTGTTCAATGATCAGGAATGTGACACAGGAAGCACACCATGAATATTTTGGGAAGTAAGCTATATGGCAAATAAATCTTGCATTATCCTCAATTGAGCAGAGAATCTACAATGACATGGCCGATGTACAAATGGTCCACCTCAATATTATATGACTGGAAATTCCTTAATGTAAAAAGTTTATAAGGTAACAATAGCAACAAATATAATCTCCTTGTAGTTCCTGCAAGTGCTTGAGTTAGTCTTCAACCTTACCCTTATGTGTTTGTGGCGTTCCCTTGGAGCCCAGCCTGTACACGAGGTCTCCACATCTCTACACATTGGAATTACTGTATTTATTGGCATATAACACTCACTTTTTCACCCTGAAAATCGAGTGCAAATAGTGTGTGCGTGTTATACGCCAATACTGCAATTTGGGCTGCCTAGGAGGGAACCGGGAGGGAGTGGGACAAGGACCATCAGATTACATACAGCAAGAATCTCCTATGTACTCGGCAGCCTCTGTAATAGGAAGTCCCGTCTCCTGGGCCGGCATTGGACCAGTGTTCTGTCTATCATAGAAGCTGGTTCAGGAGCTGGAACTTTGTATTAAAGAGGCCGCTGATTAAACAGGAGATTCTTGCTGTGCGTAATCTGATGACACTCGTCCCACCCCCCTCCCTGTCCCCTTCAAGGCAGCAGTGATCTGAGTTGAGGCTGCAGATGGACATTGATGGCAATGGGGAGGCTGCAGATGGGCATTGATCAAGCTGCAATGATGGGCAATTGTGAGGCTGTAGAAGAACATTGATCAGGCTGCATTGATGGGCAATTGTGAGGCTGCAGATGGACATTGATCAGGCTGCAGATGGGCAATGTTGAGGCTACAGATGGGCAATTGGGAGGCTGCATTGATAGGCACTGACCTTTATTTTGCTTCAAAGTTCTTTATTTAAAATTTATGTTTTTTTCCTAAAACTTCTCTCCTAAAATGAAGGTGTGTGTTATACGCCTGTGCGTGTTATATGGCGATAAATACGGTAAGTGTCTCCACTGTTGACAAAAGTCCCTCCTACTGCCAATAAACTGTCAATTTCAGGAGCCTCTATTTACTAGTAAGGATCTGGAATTTGCCTGGATGATGGGGACATGGCCTAGCTCCAAGAGAGGTGGACCTAAAGTGGAACTAAAGTCTTTTTTTTTATTTTTATTTTGGCCAAGCAGACTGCTTATTGTGGAAGAGACATGCAATGCTTGCTCATAGTCTTATTTAAAATATACACTGATCTGTGTATGAGAAGCTCAGTATACATTCCGACACTGTGCCTGTGTTGAGGGGATGAATGAACTCCTGCATATGCATCATCCCACGCCAACCAATCAAGATGGCAACAGACCTTATGGAGAAAATAAATCATTACACACCAAACCGCAGTCTTCGATCAGCCAACAAAAACCTCCTCCTCGTGCCCAAAGCCCGGTATAAATCCAAGGGGGATCGGAGATTCGCTGTCCAAGGGCCTCGGCTATGGAATGCTCTACCAATCAACATCCGCCTGGAAGAAAATCACCTGGCTTTTAGGAAAAAACTCAAGACCTTCCTCTTTTAGCAGATGATCAAAGCTCGCCACAGCGCCTAGAGGCGATTCAGTTCGCATTGTGCGCTATACAAGTATTTCATTCATTCATTCATTCATTCACCGGCACCCAGAAAAGGGCTGGAAGAAGGTTCCTGCGCCAGTGAGGGACCTCTTGGGTGTCCATTCTTTGGAGCTAAGGTAAGTATTGCAGACTTTAGTTCCACTTTAATGCTTACTTATAAAGAAGACGAGACCCTATGCATAACCTGGGCTTACAATAAAAAAAACAGCAGAAGCAATATTTGCTTATTGTGTGAATAAGTTTACCAAGACACACATGTAACGTAAAAAACCCTGTCCCAGTTCTAATAATAGAGCCCTGGTTGAACATACAGTAACAGCAGTGCTTTGAGAGTTGCTGAGGCTGTCACTCCAGTTTTGGGATCCCATGCATTTTCAATGTCCATGGACTCTCCTATGTTTGCGTAGGACTCACCTTAGGTCTGATGAAAGTTTAATCTCCTCCGGGATGCTATGTAGAATGGGCCTGAGTAATGTGACGGAAAGGGAAGTGAGGTATTCTGGAGGAACAGTGGGATAATTGATGTAACATTATTCAAAAAACACATGGTAACATTGGCAGCTGCGGTAAGCTGAAATTCTGTGCTCTACATTATACACAATATAAGCTTAATTAAATATGGAGTGTATGGTGACAGGTGTGCTTTATATAAGCAAGTCTCTCTTATGAATAGGTGACAGTTGCATATTTTGTTTCGTAAAATCCAGCATGCTATCCTGACCTCTCTTGACACCTGTAACCATTGGCTTCTATTTTCCTAAGCAAAGAGGCTGAATGCTAAATTCCTACGGAATGCACAGCTAGCAGTATTTAACTGTAGGTTTGTAGTTAGGGAATAATTTATTTCTTTAGCTTTTTAACAGCAGCCAACATATCCTACTTTACAATAACCAAGAGAGCCTCGGAAACCTGAATCTGTTTCCTTGGTCCCCTCCGGACTCATTTAAATCAGTAAAGGATCCTCTGTGTCTAATAGGAGTGAAAGGGGTTATTCAGATCATAAGTACATCCCATATTGTTAGATGCTACTGTACCCAGGCTGCTAATAACCTGTGCATGTTAATGTTAGTTATTAAGTATTAAAGCACAATGGAGCACAGAGGCTAGATGAGGTGATCTTCTTTTGGTATCTAGGCCACTACTGATTCAGCTATTCTTTTCTGCTAATACGTTTAGTATCTTTATGTAAATGGGCAGGGTTTACATATGGGTATGAATGAACGCATTGCTAGGCGTTGTTTCTTTGCAGTATGTATGCTCAGAGAGAGGGTGGTGCTAGAATCAGGGAACATAATGATCCATATTTCAAAGGCTCAAATTCAGGTAAATATAGAAGATGAAGGCAGAAAACTAATAATACAAAGAATGTCTGGGTGAAAGTTAGAGACACTGAGTAGCGAGTGCTTAATGTGTCCCAATGCAAAGTTTTCATTTTGACTAGAGTATTCCCTGAAGTTGAACTCAGATATAAAATACACATGCTAATGCAGTGCTGTATTTGTTCATACATCACTAAATTATTATTATTTTTTGTACAATTTGTTTATTGATTTTAACTGCACAGCAGTCAATTTAACAGGAACAAACAATGCATGAAAAAGAGGGTCAACTGTGATGTACATGAAATAAAAGATTATATATATATATATATATATATATATATATATATATTCACAATATATATATCACCTTTTGGAACATGTTACATGTCTGACCCATATTTAGGGTGGAATATGTAACATGGTCCAACCCCTGCTGCCAGTTTCTTTGGTCCACCCTCAGTGTGACAGTGGGCAGGAAATCCTCTCCCCGCACCTGCTGTCACTTTTTGAAAAGAGCACAGCTGTGTTGGGCTCTGCCAACACAGCCATGTCATTCATTCACGATTTCCTGTGAATTAATGAACTACAAGTACCATAATCCACCAGGGCTGACAGCTTGTAGTTCTAAATTAAGTGCTAGACTGCTGATGAGCACTCTGGTAGTTCATTTACAACCCCTGTAGCTTTCAAACAGCCAGATCTATTAAAGTACAGGCAGAAAGCTGCAGGTCTTGTCTGCAGCAGCCTGACATTGCACCCTGGATCCAGTGATCAGGGGTGCAATGCTTTATAGGCTCCTAGGAAATTTTCTGCATTTATTATAAGTGAACTCCTCCTTTAATTACTGCCAGTTTATTTATCTGTCGACTAACTGTAAGTATTTTAGAATCTGTTGCAGCCATTGTGACAGATTCTAAAAGTGGAGACAGTAAGAACGATCTGGATATGGTGCAGGTGTTAGTACTTGTACCACAACTGGCTCAAAGCTTTTATGAATTAGGTGCAGGCCATGTCAAAGGGGCCATACCTCCAGAAAAGTCATGTTAATGCTTTAATACATTTTCCTGAGAGTCTGTAGTTTCTCTAGATCTGTTTTCACACTTCCAATGATTATATAATATTTGAGAATTCTTTCCTTCTCGCTGTGAACACCTGTGACACGTTGCCGGTGACTTCTGTGAAAATGACACAGATGTCTTTTCAGACCCAAAAAACACTGGCAGGGCTCTTTCTTTGACGTTCTATTCCCACTAATGGTAATGTTGTGCTTTTCAGGGGGATTTGGAGGAAAGCAACAGAATTTGTAAAGGATAAGTAAACTTTTGAACATCTAACCAATTGCCCCCCTCTTTATCAAAACGATAAATAATAACATAGATAAAGCAATTATCTGCACCTAAGTGCTGTATGATCATCTGATCAGTGTGATTTATCTTTTCATACCGAGCCTTTCTCTGCCCTTAGCGTTACAGATATACAAATGTATATGTGCTTTATGTTCATGGTCACACAGAACCCTATTTAGTAGAGCAGGCAAGAATCCTAATGGAATCTGTTAGAACATGTCTGGTATTTGTATTGCTGTGCATTAACCTGTATTGCAGGGTGCATACCAAATATAGTTTAGTGAGGTTGCATATTTTTATCTCCTGAGGTCCATTTCATTCAGAAGTTAACAAAACTAAATAGAAAGGTAGCTTATTTTAGAGAAACACCAATGTATATCAGTACTTATTACCAGTGTATAATTTTGATAAAAAATTAAAGTGGTTCAAAGGGCCGGAGGTTTTTTACTCTAAAGTTGTAAAGCCTCAAGGTTTTTCACCTTAATGCATAAAAAAAACTTTCTGTACTGCAGCCCCCCAACTCCCCCCGCTCTTTCTTTCCTGAGCACGATCCGATCCAGTGATGTACACAAGCTCAGCAGCTCCAGCCGCTGTCTCTCTCCTTATTGGACAGATTAATAGCAGCAGGAGTCATTGGCTCCCACTGCTGTCAATCAAATCCAGTGACACAGGAGCTGGGGGCAGGGCCGAGTCCCACTGTCTATCAGTGAACGCAGCAGCAGGACTCAGGAGCGAGCCCACATGGGTGCCCTCATGGAAAGCGGCTTTCCATGGGGGAAGAAGAGGGGCCTGGAATGCCGGCAGGGCACCACAAAAGAAGAGAATTGGTGCTGCTGTGTGCAAAATGATTGCACAGAACAGGCGAGTATAGACATGTTTGTTATTTTATTTTTGAAAAAGACAAGGGTTTACAACCCCTTTAATGCATTCTCTGCATTAAGGTCAACAAAACCTTCTGAGTGCGGTCCCCCGCAGCTCCCCTTATACTTACCAGAGCCCAATCTCCATTCAGCAATGTGCCCAAGAGCAGCGGCTCTCTTGGCTCTGTCCCTCTTCAAAGGCTCAGACACAGCAGCAGGAACAATTGGCTCCCGCTGCTGTCAATCACTGCCAGTGACTAGGGAGCAGAGGGCGGGAATGAGCCACGCTCTCTGTGTCTATGGAAGCACAAAGCCAGCTCGGGAGCGAGCCCACACCAGTACCCCCACAGCAATCAGTGTACAGAGCAGATAAGTATAACATGTCTGTTATTTAAAAAAAAAAGTATATACAATCACTTAATCATTTTGCTGTCAGTAAAATTTTGCTGAAGTAGAACCTCTAATCATTACTTTTAAACCTGCTTAGGCAAGATTTGCTTGAAAAAATCTACTCTATTTTTTTTTTGTGTACTATGATTATTATTTGTGTAGTGCCACTTTATTTTATTTTTTTCAGATTTTTCTTTCTGTGAAAAATGCTAAATGTTAAGTCTAACTAAGACCCCTTTCACATTGTGCCACCCCGGCGTCACCGCTATTCGACTGCTAGCGGGGTGGTTTTAACTCTGCTAGTGTCCAGAAAGGTGTTAAATCTGCCTGCGAAACGGCGCCACAGCGGCGTTTTGCCGGTGGTATAACAGCGCTGTCCCATTGATTTCAATGGGAAGGAGTGGTGGGGGAGCACTGAGTTCACTGCTCCTTCACCGCTCCAAAGAAGCTGCTGGCAGGATTTTTTCTGACACCCTGCCACCGCAACGCTCCAGTGTGAAAACCCTCAGGCTTTCATACTGGAGTGAATGGAGGAGCTGTTTTAGGGCGGTTTACAGGCACTATTTTTAATGCTATAGCGCCTGTAAAACGTCCTCAGTGTGAAAGGGGTCTAAGCCCTTGTACACATGGTCAGACATTCCGACAACAAAATCCGTCAAATTTTGTCCGATGGATTTTGTCCGAAACTTGTGTTGTATACACACGGTCAGACAAAGTTGTCAGAAAATCCAATCGTACGTAACGTGATGACGTTATTTCATTACGACAGGACTACGTTCAGGATAGTAGCCAATAGCTTTGGTCTAGGAATTTGATCTGAGCATGCGTGGCACTTTGTCCGATCAGAATTCTCTACACACAATCGGATAAAGTCCGATCGGATCATGTTGTCGGAAAGTTTTAGAGCCCAGTTCTAAAACTTTGTCCGTCGGATATTTAGACGGAAACAGTCCGATGGAGCCCACACACAGTCGGATTATCAGACAACACGGTCCGATCGGACATTTTCCGTCGTGTGTACAAGGGCTAAGAGTTATGTATTGGCACAAGAACAAGTCCAGGATAGCTGAAAGGAGCTTCTTTAACTAGATGCCGACCGCCGGCTGTCAAATGACGGCCAGGCGGCGCACCTATTGTGGCGGGAGGCCGTCATATGACGGCCTCCCGTTTAAACAGGGAATGCGCGCGATCGTGCACGCGCATCCCTGTTTCTTCGGTGGCGGTGTGTCACGGAGACACCACTCGCCACCGAAGGGGGTGAACAGCCATTCGTTATGGCTGTTTACCACGTGATCGGCCGTGATGAAGTCATGGCCGATCACAGATGGTCACACCCCGAACGTGCATGGCGCATGCGCGCGATCGCGCTGCGCGTGCACGTCGGTGGCGGCGTGTTACCCGGGAACACTGCTCGTCACCGAAGCTGGTAAACAGCCATTGGCCGGCTGTTTACCCACGTGATCGGCTGTGATCCTTTCACAGCCGATCACTAAAATGTAAACAAACCACGGTAACAGGATGTTACCGGGTTCTCCTCCTCACACACCGATCGTGTGTGAGGAGGAGATTGCGGTAACATCTCGTTACCGCATACAGTGTACACCAATCATACTGATTGCCCCCCCCAATAAAGAGGACCTGTCACCACCCCTCATAGTACCTGTCAATCACAGTCCATCAGAGTACCTGTCACAGTCCATCAGAGTATTTGAGTACCTGTCACAGCCCATCAGAGTACCCGAGTACCTGTCACAACCCATCAGAGTACCCGAGTACCTGTCCCGGCCCATCAGAGTACCCGAGTACCTGTCACAGCCCATCAGAGTACCCGAGTACCTGTCACAGCCCATCAGAGTACCCGAGTACCTGTCCCGGCACATCAGAGTACCCGAGTACCTGTCCCGGCCCATCAGAGTACCCAAGTACCTGTCCCGGCCCATCGGAGTACCCGAGTACCTGTCCCGGCCCATCGGAGTACCCGAGTACCTGTCACGGCCCATCAGAGTACCCGAGTACCTGTCACGGCCCATCAGAGTACCCGAGTACCTGTCACGGCCCATCAGAGTACCCGAGTACCTGTCACAGCACATCAGAGTACCCGAGTACCTGTCACGGCCCATCAGGGTACCCGAGTACCTGTCACGGCCCATCAGGGTACCCGAGTACCTGTCACGGCCCATCAGGGTACCCGAGTACCTGTCACGGCCCATCAGGGTACCCGAGTACCTGTCACGGCCCATCAGGGTACCCGAGTACCTGTCACGGCCCATCAGAGTACCCGGGTACCTGTCACAGTCCATTAGAGTACCGAGTACCTGTCACAGTCCATTAGAGTACCGAGTACCTGTCACAGTCCATAAGGGTACCCGAGTATCTGTCACAGCCCATCTGAGTACCCGAGTACCTGTCACAGTCCATTAGAGTACAGAGTACCTGTCACAGTCCATTAGAGTACCGAGTACCTGTCACAGCCCATCTGAGTACCCGAGTACCTGTCACAGCCCATCTGAGTACCCGAGTACCTGTCACAGTCCATCAGGGTACCCGAGTACCTGTCACAGTCCATTAGAGTACCGAGTACCTGTCACAGTCCATTAGAGTACCGAGTACCTGTCACAGTCCATCAGGGTACCCGAGTACCTGTCACAGTCCATCAGGGTACCCGAGTACCTGTCACAGTGCATCAGGGTACCCGAGTACCTGTCACAGTCCATTAGAGTACCGAGTACCTGTCACAGTCCATTAGAGTACCGAGTACCTGTCACAGTCCATCTGAGTACCCGAGTACCTGTCACAGTTCATCTGAGTACCCGAGTACCTGTCACAGTCCATATGAGTACCTGTCACCGTCCTTCAGAGTACCCAAATACCAGTCACCAAACCATCAGAGTACCTGTCACCAGGCCATCAGAGTACCCGAGTACCTGTCACCAGGCCATCAGAGTACCCAAGTACCTGTCACCAGGCCATCAGAGTACCCGAGTACCTGTCACCAGGCCATCAGAGTACTCGAGTACCTGTCACCAGGCCATAAGAGTACCCGAGTACCTGTCACCAGGCCATCAGAGTACTCGAGTACCTGTCACAGCCCATCTGAGTACCCGAGTACCTGTCACAGTCCATCTGTGTACCAGAGTACCTGTCACAGTCCATCTGAGTACCCGAGTACCTGTCACAGTTCATCTGAGTACCCGAGTACCTGTCACAGTCCATATGAGTACCTGTCACCGCCCTTCAGAGTACCCAAATACCAGTCACCAAACCATCAGAGTACCTGTCACCAGGCCATCAGAGTACCCGAGTACCTGTCACCAGGCCATCAGAGTACCCAAGTACCTGTCACCAGGCCATCAGAGTACCCGAGTACCTGTCACCAGGCCATCAGAGTACCCGAGTACCTGTCTCCAGGCCATCAGAGTACCCGAGTACCTGTCACCAGGCCATCAGAGTACCCGAGTACCTGTCACCAGGCCATCAGAGTACCCGAGTACCTGTCACCAGGCCATCAGAGTACTCGAGTACCTGTCACCAGGCCATAAGAGTACCCGAGTACCTGTCACCAGGCCATCAGAGTACCCGAGTACCTGTCACCAGGCCATCAGAGTACCCGAGTACCTGTCACCAGGCCATCAGAGTACCCGAGTACCTGTCACCAGGCCATCAGAGTACCCGAGTACCTGTCACCAGACCATCAGAGTACCCGAGTACCTATCTCCAGCCCATCAAAGTACCCGAGTACCTATTTGCAGCCCATGTCTCATAGAATATACGTTGGGGTGTTTGCTTTCCAAAATGGGGTCATTTTGTGGGTAATTTCACTGTCCTGTGGTCCAGGACCTTCAAAAGTGTGATGGGTAAGAATGAAATGAGATGTGTCATTTATGCTCTTAGAACGCCTGAACGTACTACTTCAATGTTCGGCCTCTCTATGTGGCCAGGCTGTGTAAAAGTCCTACACATGTGGTATCGCCATACTCGGGAGGAGTAGCAGAATGTATTTTGGGGTGTAATTTTTGCTATATACATGCTATGTGTTAGAAATATCTTATAAATTGACAATTTTTGTGTAAAAAAAATGCGTTTTAATTTTTTTCCACATATTCCAAAAACTTCTGGAAAAAAATTAACCATTCAAAAGACTCATTATGCCTCACAGATTATACGTTGGGGTGTTTGCTTTCCAAAATGGGGTCATTTTATGGGAAATTCCATTGTCCTGGTACTCCAGGGACTTCAAAAGTGTAATAGGTGGTTGAGAAATGAGATGCATAATTTTTGCTCGTAGAACGTCTGAAGGTACTACATCAATGTTGGTGCTCTGTATGTGGCCAGGCTGTGTAAAAGTCTCACACATGTGGTATCGCCGTACTCGAGAAGAGTAGCAGAATGTATTTTGGGGTGTAATTTGTTGTATGCATATGCTGTGTGTGAGAAATAACCTGATAATATGACAATTTAGTAAAAAAAAAAAAAAAACTTAAAAATCTTCATTTTGCAAAGAATTGTGGGAAAAAATGACAACTTAAAAAAACTCACCATGCTACTTACTTAATACCTTGGGATGTCTACTTTGTAAAAAGGGGTCATTTGGGGGGTTTTTGTACTTTCCTGACTTGTTAGTGTCTCAAGAAATGAGGTACACCTGATGTACTGAAGGGCCTGATCAGAAGTGATCAATTTTCAGTGATTGGCACCATAGTTTGTAGACTCTATAACTTTCACAAAGACCAAATAATATATACTAATGTGGGTTATTTTTACCAAAGATATGTAGCAGTATAAATTTTGGCCAAAATTTATGAAGAAAAATTAATAATTAGCAAAAATTTATGACAGAAACGAAGAAAAAGGCATTTTTTTCACAAAATTTATGTTTTATTTTATTTATAGCACAAAAAATAAAAAACCCACTAGTGATTAAATACCACTAAAAGAAAGCTCTATTTGTGTGGAAAAAAGGACGCAAGATTCATATGGATACAGTGTTGGATGACCGAGTAATTGTCATTCAAACTGTGAGAGCGCTGAAAGCTGAAAATTGGTCTGGTCAGGAAAGGGATGTAACTGCACTGTATTGAGGTGGTTAACAATCAGGAGTAAGCACACCATTAAAAATTAAAACCCACCTTATTTTCTCATTCACTGTTGACTTCAATGCATTTTGCAAAAATAATGTTTGTGAAAATTTGTGGGAAATCTCTTGTTACCATCATTTCTAAATATAGTCTAGGATACAGACATTAGCATACACCTAGTTTAAATTACTATAAATTAGGATGAGTGTTTGACTAGTCTGTAAAAAAATATCTATAGAGGGGAAGAAGCTAATTCTTCTTTTGCTGTAACGACTAATCAAATTATAGTTGTCCTTTTCATTGTACGGAATTGAAAAAATAAGGAACAACATTATCTTGTTGCTCTTTACAACAAATATATATTTCTTCCATATACTTATAACACAACAGGGTATCAGACGAGATCAGGATACCCACTACTATATAACCAGAACATGATCTAAGTAAGATCATCTCAGTTTCAAATGTATCATGGAGGTGAACTTGACTCCCTAGTGTGGGTACACTTGCCTCTTGAGTCCTCTGTGCCAAATATCAACCCATCCTGTGTGCAAAAATACCAGCACCAAAGCTGAAACCTACTCTTTCATTTAAAAGAGATGTCCTTTCTATTGTTGACAAGAGTGTGACATTGAGGCTGATTTACTAAAGACAAATAGGCTGACAAGTTGCACTTTGCAAAGGAATTTTCCCTATAGCTTGGTGAATGTTTTGCTTGCATATGATTGGATGATGGAAGCCAGCAGAAGAGTAGAAGTCATCAGAGCTTCCCCTCATTCACTAGGCGCTGGGGCACTTACCCTTGCAAAGTGAACAGCTACTTTTTGTCTTTAGTAAATCAACCCCATTGTTTTCATGGGCATTGTGCTGTTGAGTCAATGGGGTTCATTTACAAAAGGCAAATAGACTGTTCATTTTTCCAAGGGAAAATTTACTTTGCGAAGGAACTTAAGTCTTGTACATACTATGAGTTTTTTCTCTGTTCAACCCAGAGACAGACAAGCTGTCAGCTCTGGTCGGAGCCTCTGTATTAACTATCCGAAGTTAGTACAACGTTTTGCCCCGGTGAATTGTTGTGTTCTAATAGGATGACAGCCCCCCGCCAGAACATTCTGATCATGCTTTCTGCCATTGCCTGAAAGCGCTGATCGGGAGACGGTCGGCTGCTAGTTTTCCAGCATGCTCGTCCAACAGAATCCGGCAAAATGGCTGACTTCCTTCATCCAATTATGGGTAAACAAAAAGCTGTTTTTATAAAAAAAAAAAAAAACATGGGTGCATGGAATGGGTTTTTTCTATGTAAAGCAAAATTTCACCTCATTCATTAAGCTCTGGGGAACAAAATGCAACTTTGCTTGCAAAGTGAACAGCCTATTTGCCTTTAGTAAATCAACCCTAACATTTCGCAGTGGAGAACTACAGTGGTGTGAAAAAGTGTTTGCCCCCTTCCTCATTTCCTGTTCCTTTGCATGTTTGTCACACTTAAGTGTTTCGGAACATCAAACCAATTTAAACAATAGTCAAGGACAACACAAGTAAACACAAAATGCAATTTGTAAATGAAGGTGTTTATTATTAAAGGTGAAAAAAAAAATCCAAACCATCATGGCCCTGTGTGAAAAAGTGATTGCCCCCTAAACCTAATAACTGGTTGGGCCACCCTTAGCAGCAACAACTGCAACCAAGCGTTTGCGATAACGTGCAATGAGGCTTTTACAGCGTCCTGGAGGAATTTTGGCCCACTCATCTTTGCAGAATTGTCCTAATTCAGTTACATTAGAGGGTTTTCGAGCATGAACGGCCTTTTTAAGGTCATACCACAACATCTCAATAGGATTCAGGTCAGGACTTTGGCTAGGCCACTCCAAAGTCTTCATTTTGTTTTTCTTCAGCCATTCGGTGGTGGACTTGCTGGTGTGTTTAGGATCATTGTCCTGCTGCAGAACCCAAGTTCGTTTCAGCTTGAGTACACGAACAGATGGTCGGACATTCTCCTTCAGGATCTCTTGGTAGACAGCAGAATTCATAGTTCCTTTTATCACGGCAAGTCTTCCAGGTCCTGAAGCAGCAAAACAGCCCCAGACCATCACACTACCACCACCATATTTTACTGTTGGTATAATGTTCTTTTTATGAAATGCAGTGTTCCTTCTACGCCAGATATACTTGGACACACACCTTCCAAAGAGTTCCACTTTTGTCTCATCGGTCCACAGAATGTTGTCCCAAAAGTCTTGGGGATCATCAAGATGTGTTGTGGAGAAATTGAGACGAGCTTTGATGTTCTTTTTGCTCAGCAGTGGTTTTCTCCTTGGAACTCTGCCATGCAGGCCATTTTTGCCCAGTCTTTTCCTGATGGTGGGGGCATGAACGCTGACCTTAACTGAGGCAAGTGAGGCCTGCAGTTCCTTGGACGTTGTTGTGGGGTCTTTTGTGACCTCTTGGATGAGTCGTCGCTGCGCTCTTGGGGTAATTTTGGGCGGCCGGCCACTCCTGGGAAGGTTCACCACTGTTCCATGTCTTCGCCATTTGTGGATAATGGCTCTCACTGTGGTTCGCTGGATTCCCAAAGCTTTGGAAATGGCTTTATAACCCTTTCCAGACTGATAGATCTCAATTACTTTCTTTCTCAATTGTTCCTGAATTTCTTTGGGTCTCGGCATTATGTGTAGCTTTTACGGATCTTCTGGTGGACCTTACTGTGTCAAGCAGCTCCTATTTAAGTGATGCCTTGATTGTGAACAGGTGTGGCAATAATCAGGCCTGGGTGTGGCTAGAGAAATTGAACTCAGGTGTGGACAACCACAGTTATAGTATGTTTTAACAAGGGGGGCAATCACTTTTTCACACAGGGCCATGATGGTTTGGATTTTTTTTTTCACCTTTAATAATAAACACCTTCATTTACAAATTGCATTTTGTGTTTACTTGTGTTGTCCTTGACTATTGTTTAAATTGGTTTGATGTTCCGAAACACTTAAGTGTGACAAACATGCAAAGGAACAGGAAATGAGGAAGGGGGCAAACACTTTTTCACACCACTGTATGTTTATTAAACACAATATGCCTTTAGACCAGTGTTTCTCAACTCCAGTCCTCAATGTCCCCAACAGGTCATGTTTTCAGGATTTCCCTCAGATGAAATGGCTGTGGTAATTACTAAGGCAGTGAAACCGATCAAATAACCTGTGCAAACTAATGGGAAGCCTGAAAACATGACCTGTTGGGGCGCTTTGAGGACTGGAATTGAGAAACACTGCTTTAGACTATATAGGCTTTGAAAACATGTACAAATATTTTTAAAAAGCTCAAAAGAAATATACAGCTGATATAAAATGCATATAACATTGAACACAGCAGATTTTATGTTAACTTGGTTCATAAATGAAAACCAGGAATATGGACAGTTCATCAAAATCTGGGAATGCATTTTAAAAACAAATTTGATAAAGGTGGCAACTTTGCTAGGCATCCACCCTTTCTGCATCAGCAAAGGGACTACAAGCAAAATAATGCCCCACTGCTGATTGTTGTTGGCCAGTCACGGCAATCTAGCAGTACCTTGACAGCTGCAGGTCAGCACGATTTAGAGAAATAAAGAAGATTCTTACGTGGAGCTATTGCTGTCCTGCCAGGTAAATAACACTAAGATGCCAGCATGACTACACTACCAAGGTCATTGACAGATCACACGTCTTGGACGTTGGTTAAATAGCACATAACCTTGTAAATCTCCTTGGTACTGAATGTGTCAGTGGCTCCTTCTTCCACAATACCTTCCTGGCTCAATTATCTCTGAATGGCGCGAGGAGGCTCCTCTGCTGTAAAGTGTTTCATTGATAAATAGCTCACATAAACAAAGACAACAAAAAAACCCAGGGAGATCTCTAAATGTAAGTCTAACACTGCGATTTATAGACATATAAATACCTGCACAACACACCAACTCTCCTTTTTGCCATGTTTTTATGGTCGACAGTCTAGGCCTGGCGGTATAGTTTGCACGTCTCCTCATGGGGTTGTTCAGCAGCTGATGTTGTTAGTTATTATACTTTGAAATATCATTCATCTTATATCACTTGAAGATGTGGTAATCATTCATAAATAGGAAGTGTAGTACATTTGCAGTCAATACACAATCTTCATTTACTATTGCATATTTTGTTCTGCAAATTGGTCATGATGTTTTTTTTTTTTTAAAGTGGACCTTACATCAGATTTTTTTTAATGTTAAAGTGGTTGTATACCCTTTTTTGTAACTTTTACCTACAGGAAAGCCTATAATAAGGCTTACCTGTAGGTAAAAAAAATATCTCCTAAACCTGTACGGTTTAGGAGATATTCCCCTCGGTATGCGCCGCTGACTGCAGCGGCGCATGCGCACGAGGGGATTCTCGGGCTGAAAATCCAGCAGTGGCAGGCGGCCGGAAAGAAATCTCCCGCGCGCATGCGCGGGAGTGACGATATCGCGGCTCCGGCCACTCACAGCGCCGGAGCCGCGATACCCGGAAGAAACGCCGAGGGAGCATGTCAGCTCCCTCGGCGTGGATCGTGCCAGATGTCGGGGCCTCGTTCTAAGGTAAGTATTTCATAATGAGCTAGTATGCGGTGCATACTAGCTCATTATGCCTTTTGCTTTGCAGGTGTTAAAAAATAAATAAAAAAAATAGCGGGTTTACTACCGCTTTAAGTGCATGCATGACAAGTAATGTTTAAGTACAATACTTACTGGTATTTATCACCTACTGTACAACTCTATCTCCTCTGCTCCTCTTCCTCTTGCTGCTGGAGTACCCTAAGGCTCTGTCCTTGGGCCCTTCCTATTCTAAATCTACACTTGCTCCCTGTACCATCGTGACATACACCCTTAATCAATGTTTTATATTTTAGATACATTGCATACGTACTTACTCCTGAAGAAGGAAGCACTGACTTGCGAAACGCATCGAGTTTTAGATTTTGTGTATTATTTTACATGGATCTTTGTAACATATGTGCATATATTATGTACCATGCTTATTGTCAATTAGTTTTACATCATATCTATGTATTTCATGTAAGACAACTAATATATACTTTTAATAAAATTTGAGACCATGTTTACTCTTTTACATTCATTGACCTTACTGTGCTCACCTCATTTAAAGTGTTTTGTTGCATGCAATATAGGGATTGAGGTGTGTCACTGGTGGCACCAGACAATTTTTTGTTTTTCTACTTCTTCCCTGGGCCAGTTGATAACCTCCTACAGCTTCCAGTATCATCTCTACGCCAACAACCCCCAGATGTATCTTTCTATTCCTCAGCTAACCCCCTCAATCTCTTCACCTATCACAATTGTACTGAATGACATATCAGTATGGATGTTACACCCCTCAATTTCAATCTGTCTTAAAGTTTGCTTGTAATATTTCCTTTTTCCGATCCTAGCCTCTTGATTTTACTATTGAGATCAACAGCACAACCGCACAATTATTGGCCCTCTATGCATGCCAGGGTGCTAAGTGTAATCCTAGACTTTGAGCTGTCCTGTGGGCCCCACATCCAACCACTAGCTAAATCTTGCCACCTTAACTTCTATAAAATTCCCCAAAAATTACCCCTTCTTAACCAACAACACCACAAAACAATTTATTCACTTCCTGGTTATCTCCCGCCTTGACTATTGCAACTCTTTTCTCCCTAACCTACCTCTACACAGGCTATGCCCCCTCCAGTCCATAATGAATGCTGCTGATAGACTCATCAGCCTTACTAACCAATCTGTAGCTGCTGCCCCACTCTGCCAATCCCCTCACTGGCTTCCACTAGCCCAACATATTCAGTTCAAAATACTTACCACATCATCTCAAAATATCACCCAAATCATCCACTCCTCCCAAGACCTCCTTTTCTATAGCTCCCTCATCACCTCCTCCCATGTTGGCCTCCATGACTTCTCCATCACCTCTCTCATTCTCTGGAACTCCATGCCCCAATCTGGTTAACCTCCCTAGCGGTAATCCCGAGTCTGGCTCGGGTTGGGATTTTAATTACAAGAGCGGTAACCCCGAGCCAGACTCGGGTTTGCACCGCTCGATGCAGGGGAGGACACAGGGATCGTTACTTACCTTGTCCCCTGGATCCAGCGATGTCCGCCGTGCTGTGTGATCGAGCTGTCCTCCGCTCGATTCACAGTGCCGAATGCCGCCGAGCTCCGTTCCCTGCGACGTTACGACGCACGGGAGCGGAGAACGGCGGCAAATTCCAAAAAGTAAAAACACACAAAACACACACAGCACTGTAATCTTACAGATTACAGTGCAGTAGTAAAAAATACACACCCCCTTTGTCCCTAGTGGTTTGTGCAATGCCCTGCATGCACTTTTATATTATAAATACTGTTTTTTACTGCTTGGAATTTGGAGATTGTCCATAGCAACCAAAACATGTCCCTTTTTCAGTTTTTTTTGGATTTGATTACATTATTGAATAATTTTTATTATTCTTTATTATATTATAAACTTTATCATACCCGGGATGTCCGCTAGACTCTGGTTTGAAGAGATTTCAGAGCGTTATTCCTAAGAATTACAGGACTACAAAATAAAAGCCAGATTTCCATGCAAAATAATTGTACCGCTTTCAGCACCTTATTCCAGACTGAATCATACCGCCAGGGAGGTTAAAGTCTACCCTATCTGCCTTTAGGTGATCCCTGAAAACTCATTTATTCAGACAAGTCTAACCTACCTCCCATAGCTCACCCCCCACAGGTATTACCCCATTTTTTTAGTTTGTAAACTCCAAAAGCAGGGCCCTCCTACTCTTTTTGTATTGTATTGCTGCTGTATTGTCTCCCTTTATATTGTAAAGCTCTGCGCATACTGTTGTCACTATATATATCCTGTAAAATAATAATATAATAAAAATTACCTCTCACAGAGATTACAGATTACAATGTCATTGGTCTTCTTTCCAAAAGATTAGAAACATTTTTAATTAGACATCATCCAGGGTTATCATCTACTTTGTGACCTGGGACAATACCTCAGAGATGATACAATCATGTATACCCTATGCAGCTCTTGAGCCTGTTTACAAATGTCTGACACCTTGTGATTTGCTACAGAATTAAGTTGGCCATGCACTACTCGAATTTTGCCTGGTTTCTGGTGAACCAAGTGAAATTCAAGCAGTGGTTGGCTGGCCCGATTGGCACCTTACCACCCAACCCCCTTCAATCTCAAAACTGCAGTTGTACGGCAGATAATTTTCAGCCACGTGTATGGCCAAGTTCACGGTTTTGCAATTTAATTACTATGAAGATAAGACAGAGAAAATGCTTCCTCCTGCCTGTAGAAGGCTGATGATATCATATCAACCTAGGCATAGTCGTTTTTCTGGAGCTCACGGACTGGTTGTTGTTTTGGCACTACTTGAAAATATAAAATAAAAAACGAATGCCTGCCACTGATCCTCGCTCTGTTGAAAAGCTAAGCTTACTGAAGAACTTTCTGTAATTAACACTTGTGGATGTCTCGGATTTCTGGTCCCCCCTGCTCTCTATGGTTCCATCTGCTGAACCCTATGTCACTACATAACACAGAAGCAACTTAGCAGCTGGAAGAAGGGACGATGGTGCTTAGCTCACTTCATTGCATTCATCTGGTGTCAGATCCAGATTTTTTTTTAGCAAGCTTAGCTCTTCAAGAGAGCTAAAATCAGCAGTATGGGCAGTGGGACAAGTAAGTATTTAGTCTTTTATATGCATGTAGGGATTTTTTTTAATAGAGGCCAAGCTGTTTTAATGATACAACCTGGAGTTTTTTTGGAACAAACATACAGTTGCTGTAAATTGTAACATATCAAGAATTTATAACTGCAGACATGTAAGTTTATTATGTAGCAATACCCCCAGATAAGACCCACTAGTAGATGGTAATGATGAGAGCAGCACAAATAATGATGATGAGGTTCTCTCCCCGCTTGTACAAAGGCTGCCAGCAAACCAAAGTACAGTTTAAAGCACACTGACACAAGAGAACAATCTAGGGAATATCTTTTTATAATATATTGCTAAACGGAAGAGGGTACAGGGTATAAAATATTTCAATCTGTGAAGTTTTATAGGAGAACTCTCTTCTCTGTGCCGTACTACTGGAAACAAATCCTCTGCTAGACTTCAGAATACAGTTCCCCTCAAGAGGCCAAGGCCAGAAGTAGGAACCCTATGGAGGAAGAACTACTTGGCTTCAATATTCCAGTAGTACTCAATCACCGGCATCTTGTAAACCAGTCAGGACTCATAAGTCAAGGGTGCAGCTGTGCCCATTCCTCCAGATGTCCTGCAGTCCTTGCTGACTGGATGCCTCAGGTGAAGTCTCGGGGTGTTGAAGATTACTTTTGGTTTCCCTCCAACTTTAGGTTTTCCCCCGAAAAGTAACAGAGGGGAAATCTTCCAATAGGGATACTCGTGCTGGTGATCTGATGGGGCAAAGGATTCCTTTACTTTGCAGGGATTTCCTCTCACTTCCTGTTTCAGCTATAGGACGGGAAGTGTAGGTAAATCTCCTCAATGGGACATAGATGGTAAAAAAAACTGACAGGGATTATAACCCTATCTTATTCAAAATGAATTACATATACAGTGGTGTGAAAAAGTGTTTGCCCCCTTCCTAATTTCCTGTTCCTTTGCATGTTTGTCACACTTAAGTGTTTCGGAACATCAAACCATTTTAAACAATAGTCAAGGACAACACAAGTAAACACAAAATGCAATTTGTAAATGAAGGTGTTTATTATTAAAGGTGAAAAAAAATCCAAACCATCATGGCCCTGTGTGAAAAAGTGATTGCCCCCCTTGTTAAAACATACTATAACTGTGGTTGTCCACACCTGAGTTCAATTTCTCTAGCCACACCCAGGCCTGATTATTGCCACACCTGTTCACAATCAAGGCATCACTTAAATAGGAGCTGCTTGACACAGTAAGGTCCACCAGAAGATCCTTAAAAGCTACACATCATGCCGAGACCCAAAGAAATTAAGGAACATTTGAGAAAGAAAGTAATTGAGATCTATCAGTCTGGAAAGGGTTATAAAGCCATTTCCAAAGCTTTGGGAATCCAGCGAACCACAGTGAGAGCCATTATCCACAAAAGGCGAAGACATGGAACAGTGGTGAACCTTCCCAGGAGTGGCCAGCCGCCCAAAATTACCCCAAGAGCGCAGCGACGACTCATCCAAGAGGTCACAAAAGACCCCACAACAACGTCCAAGGAACTGCAGGCCTCACTTGCCTCAGTTAAGGTCAGCGTTCATGCCTCCACCATCAGGAAAAGACTGGGCAAAAATGGCCTGCATGGCAGAGTTCCAAGGAGAAAACCACTGCTGAGCAAAAAGAACATCAAAGCTCGTCTCAATTTCTCCACAACACATCTTGATGATCCCCAAGACTTTTGGGACAACATTCTGTGGACCGATGAGACAAAAGTGGAACTCTTTGGAAGGTGTGTGTCCAAGTATATCTGGCGTAGAAGGAACATTGCATTTCATAAAAAGAACATTATACCAACAGTAAAATATGGTGGTGGTAGTGTGATGGTCTGGGGCTGTTTTGCTGCTTCAGGACCTGGAAGACTTGCCGTGATAAAAGGAACTATGAATTCTGCTGTCTACCAAGAGATCCTGAAGGAGAATGTCCGACCATCTGTTCGTGTACTCAAGCTGAAACGAACTTGGGTTCTGCAGCAGGACAATGATCCTAAACACACCAGCAAGTCCACCACCGAATGGCTGAAGAAAAACAAAATGAAGACTTTGGAGTGGCCTAGCCAAAGTCCTGACCTGAATCCTATTGAGATGTTGTGGTATGACCTTAAAAAGGCCGTTCATGCTCGAAAACCCTCTAATGTAACTGAATTAGGACAATTCTGCAAAGATGAGTGGGCCAAAATTCCTCCAGGACGCTGTAAAAGCCTCATTGCACGTTATCGCAAACGCTTGGTTGCAGTTGTTGCTGGTAAGGGTGGCCCAACCAGTTATTAGGTTTAGGGGGCAATCACTTTTTCACACAGGGCCATGATGGTTTGGATTTTTTTTCACCTTTAATAATAAACACCTTCATTTACAAATTGCATTTTGTGTTTACTTGTGTTGTCCTTGACTATTGTTTAAATTGGTTTGTTGTGTTCCGAAACACTTAAGTGTGACAAACAGGCAAAGGAACAGGAAATGAGGAAGGGGCAAACACTTTTTCACACCACTGTAATTCTACTTTAAAGTCAATCCCTTATCCATCCTTTTCTACCACCTAGGCTTCTCTAGTGAGAATGTTAAGATATAGAAGAGGGTGGACACTATTGGTATTTTATCATATATAAATAAAAATTATTTTATTTTAACAGTAAAATTGTGTTGAATAGTCCATTATTATTCTTTTTCCTAGTGTGATCCATGAAAAAGGGCAGCAAACAGATAGGGCAATAGAGGGGTGTGGGTGGGTAAAAACTTGACTTTCCTAACTCAATATAACATTTTTATAAATGAACATCCAGTTAACGTGGCTCTAGGGAAGAAAGCAACAGATATTTGAAGACACCATTTAATTTAAAAAACATGGCTACTCCCAATGTCATGCATTGTAAAAATTATTAAGTTGGCAAATATAAGCATTGACTTAACACACACTGATAAGGTAATTCACTTTATGTTGATCCCATTCACATATATACCTACTGTAATAAAATGGAGACCATTTAGGACTATAGCTTTCCTTCTATCCAGGCCTTTCACATGTAGTCATATTAAAGCTTCCTTTCTCAACCTTTTTTACCCAAGAGGAACCCCCAAAATAATTTAAGATATCAATTATCCCTTACTAAAATTGAGTGTCAATTGGCAAAATGTCCCTTATATTGGCAGTGTGTAAGAAGAATGTAGCCCTTATAGTGGTGGTCAGAATGCCACCCTTACAGACAGCTAAAAAGATCACACTACTGGCATAGGGCATAGGTGCTATGTAGGCACCATCGTATGTAAGGTCAATCCGCCACAACTCAAGGAACCCCTAGCAATCTTTGCGGGAACCCTAGAGTTCCATAGAACCCTGGTTGAGAATGGCTGTATTAAAGTCCATATTTTAGTCACACTATATTGGCAAAAGTATTGTGACGCCTGCCTTTACACGCACATGAACTTTAATGGCATCCTAGTCTTAGTCCGTAAGGGATCAATATTGTGTTGGACCACCCTTTTCAGCTCTAACAGCTTCAACTCTTCTGGGAAGGCTGTCCACAAGGTTTAGGAGTGTCTATAGAAATGTTTGACCATTCTTTCAGAAGCACATTTGGGAGGTCAGGCACTAATGTGGACAAGAAGGCCTGGCTCGCAGTCTCCACTCTAATTCATCCCAAAGGTGTTCTATTGGGTTGAGGTCAGGACTCTGTGCAGGCCAGTCAAGTTCCTCAACCCCAAACTCGCTCATCCTTGTCTTTTTGGACCTTGGTTTTCTGTTTCTCCTGTCAGTGCTCATGTCCTCATTGAGACAACCAAGTGCAAAATGTTACAGTGTTTTGATGTTACACTGTGTCCTCAGGTTGCCCTATGAGTTGGAGGTAACTAACCTGGAAGGGTCAATGTTTTGCCGGCCATTTCTAGCAAGGTTACCGCCCCCTGAGAGCTGTTTGCTTGGGAATACTGCCAAAACATAGCCTGTTACTCTGCTGGAGTGATCAACCCCTTGGGAATGAGGGGTGGGGGGTGATGGAAGCCC
The DNA here is from genome assembly GCF_037356315.1 of Lithobates pipiens. Lineage (NCBI taxonomy): Eukaryota > Metazoa > Chordata > Amphibia > Anura > Ranidae > Lithobates > Lithobates pipiens. The sequence goes on from NW_027507758.1 coordinate 510,062,564, forward strand.
ACTTGGGGTTCCTGATGAGGTCTTGAGTCTGGAGACCCTTATGGCCTTACAAATGCCAAGTTATGAACTTACTGCCTTTATGGATTATTGCCAATTCATGGACTTTTGCCTTACAAGGATTTCCTTATGAACTTTGCCAGTTGCCTGTTATCTGCAAACTACCTCAGTAAAGTCTTTGTTTGTCCTCCTTTGCCTGGTCTGAAGTCTCTTAAAGGGGTACACGCACATCGCATCAAAAGAACAGGGCTTGCATCACAACAAGGTGACTGAGTTAGAGGAAGATAAGGTATATGGGTCTGACATACATAGTGCTATCCAGAAAAAGCTAATGTGTCATTGCTAAAAACGACAGTATCTGTGTCTCATGCAAGGCAACCAATCAGCCAGGAGATGGATGGCATGGCAAGGGTGATGATTTCTCTGGTTGTGGAGGGGGCTTAAGCGCTTGGCCCCTTCAATAGCAGCCAGTTCCCCACTCTTTGGGAATGAACGTAGCCTGAAGTCACAGAGGATAGAAATATGAAAGCCCCCCCCCCCCCCCCCCGGGAGAAAGAGCAAGCAAAGAGAACAGAAAGATAGAGCGTTTCCTGTATCCCATAGGAACCATGGTATAAATCACTAGGAGAGAGGTGACGGTAATGCTGGATTGGTGGTAACCAGCACACACTCCGTGGTACTGGTCCCTAAATTTTTTATTCTAAAAGTAAAAGAGGTCAACACAAAACGAATGCAATATTTGATACTGTTTTTAATAAACTAATGCATCAATATCTGGTTTCAGTGAATGTAATAGCAATTCTCAACAACTTTTCAAGATATTTTGGTTCAAATTTTGCCCTTCATGTGCTTCATCCTTAAAATATGCTCAGAAATATGGGTGCTGCTGAAAACTGATGACATGAATAAGGCATGATTGTGTATAGTGGAATATTTTTCTTTGGCAATATGAAACATATAAAAGTCCAGTAAAGAGACACTGTCAAATATGTCTCTGTCTGCATGTCTTGAAGGAAGAATATAGGTATTAATACCGTGTACCTGTGTAACTGTGTAATGTGAGGTTTGACAGTACAAGGTCCTCAGACCTACAAATGTATTTTAAAGAAGAATTCCAGGTTTGAATCGTTTTCCCATAATTATATGGGTCCAGCTTGGACCCGTGTAATTATATACAGTAATTACTAAATCTGGCCCTTGGAAACTGGAAATTGTTGAAGTAGACATTGCTAGTCCAGTGATCTCCACTTGCTCTGGGTCTCATGCTAAGCAGCTGCCACACTGAATTCTGAGCACAGATCAGCCTGTCAGCACAAGTGCCATTCAGGGAATGCTTTGCATTTTCTGAATGAATGCAAAACGTTCTCTAGTTGAATGAGGTAGAGAGGCAGGACAGTGATGTCAAGGCACGGGACCCGGAAACAAGTGGAGTTTACTGGAGTAGCGTCAACTTTAGTGGTTTTCAGGTTCCAGATTGGCCAGGTATGGTATATACATAGTTACAATGGACCAAGCTGGACCAATAAAGCTATGTATAAAATAAAATATCCACACTTGGAATTCTTCTTTAACCACTTTAGGTCCACCCTAAACTGAACATGCCAAGTACCTGATGTACTCTGGCACCCGTCGATCGTCAGGCAGAGAGACAGAACTGCAATCTGCCTATGTAAACAAGGCAGATCTCCGTTCTGACAGGAGGGAAGGGAAGGAATTTGTGTATAAAAAGTAAAGTAATAGTAAAAGCACCTAATGCAGTTCAGTAAAACACTGGCTAAGCACACAGTTAACCCTTTGATCGCCCCGATGTTAACCCCTTCCCGTCCAGTGTTATTAGTACAGTGACATTGCATATTTTTAGCACAGATCACTGTATTAGTGTCACTGGTCCCCAAAAAGTGTCACAATTGTCAGTTATGCCGCGTACACATGAGGTCAGGCGGAACGAATCCGTTGGACTATTCGATCGTGTGTGGGCTCCATCAGGCTTTTGCTTGCCAAAAATTTGATGGACTTTAGAAATAGAACATGTTTTAAATTTTTCCGCCAGAATTTCGCCGGACCCAGTTCCTAGCGGGAAACCTGTTTGTCTGTACACTGGTCCGACGGACAAAATACAATGCGCGGGCAGCTACAGCACCTGCCTGCGAGAATGTTTCCAGCGCGATCCTATCGCACTGGTTCTCGGTGACAGAGTACTGTACATCTCGCGCTGGCTGCAATAGAAAAAATACATTTTCCTATCACAGCAAGCGCGAGGGGGAATGCCCCTCCAGGGGCCTACCAGGCCCTTAGGTCTTGTATGGATTTTAAGACCCTTGTCCAAGCATGCAGCCTGGCTGTCAGGAAAGGGGGTGGGGATGAGCGAGCACCCCCCCCCCTTCCTGAGCCATACCAGGCCGCATGCCCTCAACATGGGGGGTGGGTGCTTTGGGGAAGGGGCGCCATGTGTTGATGAGGACAAGGGCCTCTTCCCGACAACCCTGTCCATTGGTTGTTGGGGTCTGCGGGTGGGGGGCTTATCGTAATTCGGTAGCCCCCATTAATAAGGGGGCCCCCAGATCCCAGCCCCCACCCTATGTGAATAAATATGGGGTACATCGTACCCCTACCCATTCACCTGGGGGAAAAAGTGTCAATAAAAAAAAAACACACTACACAGGTTTTTAAAGTAGTTTATTAGGCAGCTCCGGGGGTCTTCTTCCAACTTCAGGAGTCCCTTCCGACTTCTCTGCATGTTCCGTTTCTTCTCCCGCTCTCTGGCCTCTTCTCCCACTCTCCGGTTCTTCTGCCGGGCTCCACCGCTATCTTCTGCTCTTTTGCCGCTCTTTTGCTAGCGGTGGCCCGGCATTCTCCTTCGTCGTCGTCATCTTCTTCTTCTTCCTTCTTCTGTTCTTCCGATGTTGACATGAACGGTTCGGCCCAAGCATAAGTTCGGTCCGAACTTTGGTTGTTGGGACGTTCTGCAGAACATCAAACAATATGCTGTGTTCGGGGAAAATTCGAAAGCCGCCGGAACACAGTTAAAGTCTATGGGACATTAACATGAAAAATTAAAAGTGCTAATTTTAAAGGTTTATATGCAAATTATTGTCATAAAAAGTGTTTGGGGACCTGGGTCCTGCCCTGAACCAAAAAAAAATGTGTGGGGGTCCCCCCAAATTCCAAACCAGGCCCTTCAGGTCTGGTATGGATATTAAGGGGAACCCCGTGCCAAAATGAAAAAAAAAATGGTGTGGGGGTCCCCCTCAAAATCTACACCAGTCCCTTATCCCCACAACCCTTGCCCGGGGGGACCACCCGGATCCTGCCCCCCCCGTGTGAAATGGTAATGGGGTACAAATGTCCCAAGCAGTTTTCATCAATGAACTTTTATGTGTATTGCCGGACCGACAATTCATTATAGCCTCAAGTCGTTTTCAATTACTTTTTTTCCTTTAGAAATGTAATTTTGCTGTCAGACTGTTCTAAACACGGGAAATATGTGCCAATTTACAGGCATACTATAGACACCCCCCAGGTTCGAAATTTTAAGGAATATTACACTTTTATTGTTTCACTTTAAGCATTATTAAAATCAGTGCTCCCGAAAAAACAGCTGTTTTTAAAACTTTTTTTTGCATTGATACATGTCCCCTGGGGCAGGACCCAGGTCCCCAAACACTTTTTTAAGACAATGCCATGCATATTAGCCTTTAAAATTAGCACTTTTGATTTTTCATGTTCGTGTCCCATAGACTTTAACATCATTATGATATTAAACACAAAATAAACCCCTAAACTGCTGGGCCCATAACAGCAGCATGATCTTCTACATACATAGTTGTGAATTGGTATGGGGGGGGGGGTGTCTATGAAAGAGAGACAGTGTATGTGCTTGACTTACTGAGAGGTGTTGTGAAGAGTGAGACAAAGAAGCAGCAGAAATTCATGGTAGCAGTACTATGAGTGGTCTAATTAGCAGGCAGGCTGCCATAAGCCAAGATGCACTATTTTGTTTTGAAGCATCTCATCTTACATGCCATTTTCTGCTCCCAGCGGAGAGGTAAAATGGCTCTGCTGGAAACTGACACCCCCAGTGAAACTTATAGAAAAACGGTCTAGCCTGCTACCTGGCTCTGAAGGTTTGGTTTATCTTACATTTGCATGGCGAGCATCTCCTCTTTGAGTCTACACAAATATTGCTACTTTGTAATCTTCTTCATTGTGTGACACTGCGTGGGACTACAGCTTCCATCAAATGTATGCATTGCCTGGAGGTGTTCTGATGTTCCACTCAGATTTTGATGCTGAGGAATGATAATGTATTAAAGAGACAGCATGGGCAATGAGACATAAAAAGCTCAAAAATGCAATTTTATTAATGTATTGCTTTATTATGATTCCTTTAGCCATTGCTAAAGTGCAAGAAAAGCAGCAGGACCTGCTGGCATTCTCTTATTGGTAATATTAGCATTGACCATACTGAGCATGTATACTTCATATTCAGCTCAGCCTACAGAGTGCAGTGAGCAGAAGTATGTCATATATGGCCCATAAATGTAAAAAAAAGAGAACTGCACTGGAAACCAAGTCTAACAATTAAAGCAGCAACTCAAAGTGAAATACACACAAAAATAGCAATAGATAAAAAGTAAGCTGTGCTCTTAAAGTGACATGTTAACCAAATATATGAACATAAAACAAGAAATTAATAAGTAAAAAGTCATTGAAAAATAATTATAAAAAGTGGAAAGTCCCAAGCAGTGAAACATGTGACTCACGTAGAGTCCTCCAATGACTATCGAAGATCTTAATGGTTCCTTCAATGAAGAATGGACCAGCAGCCAGAGGTTCAGTGACAATCTTGTGACTTTATAATGTGAACACAGTAAATCCACCACCACACAAAGTGCAGGCTTATCAGCTGCACAAGTTTAGACACTTGTGGCTAATACCCAGCCAGGGCCTTTTTCCTTCAAAAACTCAGCCAGGGCCTTTTCCTCCAAAACCTGCAAATGTTTGGTCTGGTCAAGCTGAACACAACAGAAAGCGGCCATCGCCTCATCGCCACTTGTATGTTTATGGATCCATAAGCTGTACCTCCAACTCCTGACAAAACGGCTTACTATACCATATGACTGGACCAAATCCCTGACCACCTGTATGTTGGGCTGCATATGACATACCCCTGACAACTGCACTCTGTACGCTGGACTGCATTTCACATACACCTGACCACTGCACTCTGTACACTGGACTGTATATGACATACTTCTAACCACTGCACTCTGTACATTGGAGTTTATATGACATAATCCCGATCACTGTTCAGTGGCTAGGAGTAGTCTGTAATTTAGCTTTAAACATGTAAATTTGTGTATTGTACATGTATTGTATATGCAGCATCTTTTGAGGGGCAAGAAGGACTGCTAAACCTCAAATTTCTCCATTACTGCAACTTTGTATTTTCTTAAAGATTAACTCAATAAAAGACACAGATGAATGCAACCTAGTAATCATAATACATCATTAAATATCATTAAATATAATTTTTTAAATGTAAGCATAGCAAGTACCAGAATTTGACTTGATATCAGCCTCGTACACGCTTTGTACAGCAGAGGGAGAAGCAGCGCAAGGACTCAGTCAGGTACTCTGCAGCATTCCTATGCTAATAAGAAGCATGCTGATAGGAGGAGAGAGCAAAATAACAAAGAGATTAGCTCATTAGTCTGCTGCTTCTTTTTGCACTGACCAGTCCCAGGGTGGGGGTTGGGTAAGACCTGTATATGTAATGTAACTGCAGCAGGACAAAAGTTGTGTCTTCTGCCTTGCTAGATAGGGCTGTGCTGCATGACAGATGGACTGAAACACAAATCCTTTAGCAGATAAAACTGGTCTTATATATGTACTTCATCTGTGTATTCGTATGTTTTACCTGGAGTTCAGCTTTAATGTTTGCTATAGAATATTTAAGTTTTTATTTATTACAGATGATCTCTCCAACTTTGATCCCTAAACTGAAGGAAAACTAAAGGACAGACAGCTGTCATTAATTAAGAGTACAAAAGTGTAGAGTTTGTATGATAATCTGTCCATATCTCAATATTTTTCATCTTGACGACTTGCTTTGGCCCCTTTCACACTAACGTCCCGTTCAGGCCCGCCTGTCAGTTTTTCAGGCGGACCTGAACGGGTGCTCCATAGAGCTCTATGGAGCGTCGGATGTCAGCGGTGACATGTCCGCTGACATCCGACCCGCTCCGATCCGAAAAAGTGTGACGGAGGAAAAAGCTATTTTTCCATCCGTCTGCGGATCGGATCGGATGACGACGGGCACTGCGGTCCGTCGTCATCCGATCTCCCATAGGGGAGAGCGGCGCTGTGACAGGTCCGTCCCTGCACAGTGTGCGGAGACAGACCTGTCATCTCCCTGCTCAGCGGGGATCGGCGGAGTGATCCCCGCTGAGCAAACGGACATCCACGGGGCGGATCAGAACTGATCCGCCCCGTGTGAAAGGACCCTAAGAAATAAGTGAAACAAAAGGGTTGAAAAAAAAAACAGTAACCCTTTCCCTGGATATAAATTTTGCAAACCTACATGCACCATATGTTGTCTTTCTAGAAATCTGCATCACCCAATGAGGAGAAGACATTTCTCATTTTTGGCCACATTTTCCCTATCTGGGCTTCCAATGTACATTTACTGTAAGGTTTTCACATACTGATTTTTACTGTAGATATGTACATACAAGACTTGTCATGCCTCAATACTAGCAGGTCTCTTGATTTCAAGGATTACGTACCACAAATGTGCTATTTCTGACCCCCCGTGGACATTAATGAGCACCTTCAGCAATCAAATGCTTGTTTTTCTAAATTGTTGGTGGACCTCCTTTAAAGTACACAATGTCTCATTTCTTATTTTGTATGTACATTGTAGAAGGGCGAAGAAGGCAGATACAATGTGTGCAGATCTATCACCATTGGGAAAGAGATACTGGGGTTAGAGCTCTCTTGCATTATATCTTCCTGTCTATGGAGTAGTGATGAGACAAACTACCCTGGGCTTGGTTCGAGTACATTTTGACAAACTTCAAAGAAGTTCAGATGCCAAACCCCACTGAAAGCTGAATCTGTCAAATCAAAAATGGCCATTCATTGGGCTAATAGGCAAAAGGTCTTCAAAAATAGCATATGGGGGGGGGGGGGCACTGCCCTGGGGAACACGTACCAGTATAATGCAATGTGGAAGGCATGTGGTCTGTTATGGTCCAAAAGGTGGGAATGGGTTGCATGCCCATCCTCTCCTTTCCTGGCCATTTTCAGATTAAGGGCCTGGTATTGATTTTTAGGGGGACCTCACACATTTTCTTTTGTCTGGTATACATTTTCTGGGGGTCGGGGTGTCCTCACACCATTTTTTATTTTTTTTTATTTTTTTTTATGTTTTTGCATGTGGTTCCATTTAAAATTCATACCAGACCTAAAGGGTCTCATATCATTTTTTTGTAATTCCCCCCCCCCCTTTTCTTACATGGTGGAGAATTACCAGCAGGAACCTTCCATATATAACAGCTGAAGTAACACCTCAAATGTATTCCAGTGTTTGTGGCTTTGATTTATATCGGAAAGGTATATTTAAGTATATATGACTATATTAGTAAATGGTTCAGATTTTTTGCCTTATTTTGTGAATAGTCCCTTATTTATCAAACTGATTTGTTTGTAAGTATATCAGCACTGCTCTTCAAATCGCTACCTCTGTCTGCCCTTGACTATGTGGTAACCAGTGCTTAGATTCCACGCACACTTGGGAATCACTAAATCAGACTTAAGAAGATTAATTGAGTCCATAAAGCTGGCATATGCATGTAAATGAGTGGGCTGCTTTCTGTAGATTCCAAGTTCCAAGTGTCGGAGTATAGGTAAACATATAATATATTTGTATGAAAACACAGAATTACATTTCTGAGCACTGTGAATATTTATGAATATCCGCGTCTGCGACTGTTACTGTTCTCAGGATAGGTTCGCTGTGACACACATTTGAAAGGGTTTACTACTTAAAGCTGGACGTGTACTATACAGTGCCATAAAACCCTGCTGTAGGTGGCATTCCTCTCCGATGATGAAAGAAATCCTTCCCACCTTTCCAAATAAGGAGCTACGTCCTCCAAGGTTCTGCAGTACAATTAGCAATATGAAAGTATTTACAGCAGGAATTGTAATCAGCTTGATCAGTACTGCCAATTATCTGCGTCGGTGACACCCTGTCATACCCTGATTAATGTGTCACAGAGACATGTAAGGAACATGGGTGCAGACATCAATAAAAACCTCAGAAGTCTGTGCTAATGGGAATGATGATAAGACCGGCCGCTAGCAAAATGAAATGATACAAGTAATTTCCAAATATATATACTGTATACAAGGGGTCTTCAAAAAGTTTCCACACTTTTATACTATTATATATATAAAAGTGCGGAAACTTTTTGAAGAAGCCATATATATATATTTTTTAATGGCATCCCAGTCTTAGTCCGTAGCGTTCAATATTAAGTTGGCCCACCATAACAGCTATAACAGCTTCAACTCTTCTAGGAAGGCTTTCCACAAGGTTTAGGAGTGTGTCTATGGGATTGTTTGACCGTTCTTCCAGAAGCACATTTGTAAGGTTAGGCACTAATGTGGACTAGAAGGCTTGGCTCACAGTTTCCGCTCTAATTTATCCCAGTGGTATTCCATTGGGTTGAGGGCAGGACTCTGTGTAGGCCAGTCATGTTCCTCCACCCCAAACTTGCTCATCCATGTATTTATGGACATTGCTTTGTGCACTGGTCTAAATCATTTGGGTGGAGGGGGGATTATGGTGTGGGGTTGTTTTTCAGGGGTTGGGCTTGGTCCCTTATTTCCAGTGAATGGAACACTTAAGGGGTCAGCATATCAAGACATTTTGGACAATTTCATGCTCCCAACTTTGTGGGAACAGTATGGGGATGGTCCCTTCCTGTTCCAACATGACTGAGCAACTGTGCACAAACAAGGTCCATAAAGATATGGATAAGCAAGTTTGAGGTAGAGAAACTTGACTAGCCTACACAGAGTCCTGACCTCAACCCGATAGAACACCTTTTGGATGAACTAGAGCAGAGACTGGGAGCCAGGCCTTTTCATCCACATCAGTGTCTAACCTTACAAATGCGCTTCTGGAACAATGGTCAAATATTCCCATAGACACACTCCTAAACCTTGTGGACAGCCTTCCTGGAAGAGTTGGAGCTGTCATAGCTGCTAAGGGAGTGCCAACTCAATATTGAACCCTACAGACTAAGACTGGGATGCCATTAAAGTTCATGTGCGTGTAAAGGCAGGCGCTCCAATACTTTTATATACTTAATATAGTGTATATACTGTATATGTATACAAATGTATGAATGTATACAAATGTATATGCTGTATATGATCAATAAAAATCACTCTCCTGGACAGGTGTATATATTGTTGTAAGACGGGGGTAGGAAAGAAAAGTAAATCTAAAAGGGGTTAGAGGCAGCACTTGTTTCCACAAGCATTGCCAACTGAAGAGTGATGTGTGGCAATGAGGAGGCAATATGTCACCTCCTTACTACCTGTGTTAATCTCTAAAAGCCCACACCACTGCAACTGCATGTGGCGAGTTCCCATTCACCTGACATCAATTTTGCTTCACCTCAATGCATAGCATTGCAACCGGGCCATAGCATAAGCATAACCCATATGGCTGCCTTTGCAGATTAAGAGGGGTGGTTGTGATGATACGAACAAGCCCATTTTTACAACCCCAATCTCAACCACCTAAACCTTATTCTGGCCATATACTGGTAGATTTTTGTACAAACGTTTGTATAAAAAATCTCATCACGCTATCCCATCTAGTCATTCCTTCCGTAGTCAGGACAAAGCTGGGGAGCCAATTGCATTCCCACCCCTGCTGAAAGCATAAATAACCTCCTTTACCACCAAAAATTGATATCTGACTTGTACAACTTTTTAAGACAACACTAACTATCTAAGAATCCTACCGTTGAGAACTGAAGTTTCCAGAGAAGGAGATAGAACACCTAATGCAAAAGTGTTGGACCATAAATCATAGCATAAAGTTACCCCAAATGAAACTTGGAGAGAAATGCAGCTCAAACTTATACATAAAGCATGTTAAACCTTTACTACATCCATTCAGCCTTCCCCAATATTATATTATCACACTAAGTGCCTACAATGCAACTCTAATTCACCTAACGTGGGCCATTTGCTGTGGTCATGTCCCCATATCCACCTCGTATGGACTCAAACCACAAAATATTTGATCCAATTGATGGGACCTCATGACACCCCCTTTCTGCTCCAGTATATCAATTCCAAACAATTTTTCGATTCGACTGGGCAACCTCCTTCCTAAATAGATTTGAACATATAACTATTTTAACAACAACAACAGCAAAAATAATCCAAATGAATTGATTTAAACCACATCTTTCCTCCGTAACAGATCTACCACAAAAATTAAACAAACGAATGCTTATTGACAATTAGAAAGCCTCAAACACAGGATGCCCTCTCTTAAAGGTTTTTTTGATTCTTGGACCTTTTACTTGCTCTATACCTTGACAATGACACCCACTGAACTTATAGAAACAATTACAGAAACAATTTCAACGTATAGAAAAATGTATCTTACTGAGAAGTTGAAAGGTTCTCTGGGTCGCCTAGAATTGTTCTGAAGCAAACACCACCCACCTCTTATGTGACATTTCTTCTATCCTGATATCCTTGAAAACTGATTGGAATTCATAGTCTTTTTTTTTTTCCCCTTCTATTAAAGTTATATGAAACCCGAAAGCAAACATGTATTAAATTGCAGCTTACAAATTCTTAGATGTAATCTTTTTTCTGCTTTATGTCCTTTATTTTCACCTGGTGATCTGCGCAATAGACCTGTTGCCTTTTTAACAGAACAAGCAAATGTATCTGTTAGTACTGAGACAAACCATTTACCATGGACAGGGGTACTTACAAGGATCAACTTTTATATATTTATGTAAGAGCTTTTTCCTAAAAGGGAGACAAATTGTTGCTGTAATTGCTTATAAAGTGTGAGCGGAAGTTTTGGCTTTAACTCGTTAGTCGCTGGTCGATCTAACACTCCCCTCCCTCAGACTAACAATGCTGCTGTCCAAAGGTTCCCCTGTGCTCCTTCGTCCAGAGTGGGGGCAATCTAATAGAGGTGGTGTGTTACTGGACAGATCATTAGGTGAAAACAGAAGGAAAGAATTTAGCAATACACATTTTTGATCCTTTGAAGTCTATGCAACCAAAAACCAGAAAAAAGTCCCTGGCCCTTTCCATAAAATTCACAGATGTGAACATGACCCATAGGAAGCCCATTTAAATGGACTGCAGTGTGTTTCTGCAAAATTGAAAATGCACTAAAAATGCATAGGTGTGAATCAGGCCTTATTGCTAAGATTTCCAGGGGCATTTAGTCCCGGGGCCTTTCCATATATATATTTATCGATCTTCCAACTATGTAATGTAATGTACAGATTCCTTATTGTTATGACTACTGTTATATAATTTCCTTTTCTCTATATATGTACAATTCTGAGTACATCTCCTACTTTGTATCTTTGAAAAACATCAATAAACATAATCTCGTCACCACATTTGATAATGCCATCAAAGACTTTACAATGTAATTTGAAAACACAAATTTAAATTCGATTTTACCATATGATTTTAGAATGAATGGAATTTCCCAAACAAAACCACATTCACTGTTAAAACTTTGCTCATTCAAACAAAAAAAAAAATATCCATCCTGCTCCTTTGTTTTTTGTGGCCATTACATTTGAAAGGGGTGCATTAATTTGACCCCAATAACTTTTAGAAAATTGAATGATTGTTCGCAAATCAATTTTTTCTACCAACATTTTACTTATATATAGCAAGCTGTAGAGGCTCTAACCCTTCCCACTCCATGAGTTAAAGAGTTTATTAAAGTCACAAAAACTCTCATACGACATAATAAAAATTTGGAAGTGATGTCATGTGTTGTAGTGTATTTGTATTGCATTTTCAAATGATAACTGTATTGATTAAATTAAAATCGTATAAATCTGGCATCATAAAAAAAAAAATTATGCACGTCTGATCGGATAATAATGGCTGAACTGTCCTGATCGGCTCTCGAAAGATCTTTACTACGGTAACTATCCTATTATCGTACGATCGTTCCAAAATCTGTATTTTTCCATATGATTTTATGATCGTGTGTACAGGGCTTAAGGCAGGTCATAGATTATGAAATTTTCTTTCTTTCCACCATGATTGCACAATTCCCCCATCAACACAGTCAATGTTGATTGGTGAATCCCTCCCCCAGTGCTATTGTGTTCTGCCGGCGGGGAGCTTTCCCTGTAGGCAAAACACAGTACATAGTTATTCTAGTTGAAAAAAGACACAAGTCCATCCAGTTGGTCCAATAAAAGGAAAAAAATAAATAAATCATCCAATCCCATATACACAATCCTATACCCACAGTTGATCCCCAGCAAAGCATGATCCAATTTGCTCCAGCAGGGGTAAAAAAATATTTCCTGATTCCCCAAGAGGCAGTGATTAGTGTTGCTGGATATACTCAGCATCATTATTCATTAAGGAAAAACCCAACCAAATAGATAGACTTGTGTACAACCAGGGTGCCCATACACAGCTCCAAATTCAGCCAGTCCCTGCTGAACTGGATGAATTTCGATTCATATATGGCCAGCTTTAGGATTTAAAATTCCCTTGAGTTCTCTATACCCCACCCCCTATGTCCAAAAGAGATGTGAACAAGTGTAATTTTCCTACACTGAGATTCAAACTGTACTAAAGGCAAAAAAAAAACAGAGTATTGACCTGGAGATGTTTCATGCTGGCAAATAGATCTTACCACTGGCTATCCCAAAATTACATTTGTGGTTTCAAGCAATATATATGGAAGAGTCAGGTTTTTAGAAACAACATTAGTGAACTAAATGATATACTTCAAACTGTAATTGATGCATTTCACTGATTCCTAAAGAACAGTTTTTTTCTTAAATATCAGAAAAATTTACAAAATAGATGACGAGAGTGCTCATGCTAGCTTTGTTTTTCATGGACACATGATCAATCAGTGTCATCAGCTACCGCATGGCATCACCGAAGATTACTGTATATCATATAATGGCACAGATAAATAAAAAGCCAAGTGCACAGACACAATAAAGCCAAGAACAGAACTGCATGACTCTAAACATACCTGGTGTGTCCTGGCGGTATAATTGCTCTTTTCGTCCAGACCTCAAGCTTTGAGCTGTTAGGGGGAGGGGTGAATCAAAAGGTCCTCAGCTTCTGCAATTCTCATTCATTTTCTAAAAATATTAATAATCATTAAATGTAACAGAAGTGCAACAGTATACCGTAGGAAAAAAAAAGCTATTAATGTGACAAGGCCAGAATCAAAGACAGAAGGACATGTATTGTATTCGGGACTCTATTTTACATGATACTCATTGCGATGATAAAATTAATTGGCCCAGACATACAGTAGAAGTGGTATTCATTTCTGTATCTCAAAAGTATGCTTCCATGTGTATATATTTTATACCTTATAGTGTAGAGCTCTAGGAAAAATAAATTCTGACCGTCATAAAAGGAATGGTATGGAAACAGAGATAGAAAGATAGATAGATAGATAGATAGATAGATAGATAGATAGATAGATAGATAGATAGATAGATAGACCAAATTTGGGTCACCGATCTTGCTTGAATTTTACAGTTTGCAAACTTTGTGGTGGACCTCCTTAATGTCTTCGGAGTGCAAACTTTTTAGTGCATTTCTGACACATCAACAGGTATATTTCTGTACTCGGAGGGTCTTTATGAACCCGTTCATGCCTTTGCGATGTAGTAACCCCAATGCACCTGCTCAATGCACTTGCATTGCAGCACCAAAAATGCTGCATACATGATTTGGTCTGTTGCATTGGATTGGGTGGCCCATTCAAGTAAATGAGCTGACCTAACTTAATGCATGTCACTGCAGTGGACCTGGCTGGTGTGAACGGGCCCTAAAGGATTAAACATAGGGAATGTGCACGTATTGCAGAGATATACCGCATAAGTGACATACACTTTAGCAGTCTGAATATCCTGATCCAAGGGGAAGTTGAACAAACAAATGAGGCTTTTCTAGTGGACTCCATATATCATTACAACATTATACCCTGAATTGGCCAAATCTGTTGTGTACTTTGTATGCCTGGTAAATCTTATAAATCCCAATCTGGCCTTCATACATCTCACTAGTAAAAACTTCAACACTTTTGAAATAAATGTTTTAGTTCTGTCTATTGAGCATAGATCATTCGCAGACAATTTTACACTTGCCTTGTAAAAAAAATGAGCACTGAGGAATATAAAGGTAGTCTGATTAGCTGCTTCAATGATTCTTTCTCCCAAGGACCTTAAAATTTGAAGATGCTAATAAAATGCATCTATATCAATAGCACATGACATATTAACTGAACGGCGCACCATTAATGGTTTCTTTAAGAAGAAAATTTAAAATGAATAACTGTTTATACTAGAAAATCAAAGTCATTGATTAAAGATTTAACAACAAATTTCAGCAGCATACAAAATATAGTTTATCTTATTTCAGGTCTAGCCCCTAAGAATAACATAATGCTACTGCAGCGGCCTGCCCTAGGCTGGTTAAATAATTTTTTTGGCTCTGCTATACCTAGTTGAGCAGCAATTTATTTTTCAGGTCTGGTCAGATCTCCCTGAGCCTGGTGGTTGATTGCCTCTGCCTGCTTCTGGAGGGAGCTTCCAGAACTACAGTAGGATGGTTAACCATTCTCTCTTCTGGGGTATCCCCCTGGGAGATAGCCTATGTGCTACAGAAGAACTGCTGCTGCTAGGCCCCAGAGTGTGCTTGGCTGAGGGACTTGAAGCAACTTGGAGTTAAAGAAACTTGATAGATGGCACTGCCTGTGAAAGCTTGGCTGTAATAGGGAACCCTTGCACTGAAGAGAGTTGCAGGTAAATTGGTTGGGGGCTGTCTCTGGACACTGTGAGTAGGACTTTTTGCCCAGTGCTCCAGGTGTGCCATTAGACACCAGAGGTTGCTACAAAGACTAACTGATTGTCCCCTCTATGTCATGTATTACTGAAAGTGGTATTAAACCCAATTCCTAAAAGATAACATACTGCAGCTTTCCAATCATTAGATGTGGTGGCTGTATCAGTTTTCTTTTCTTGGGTTTTTTTCTCTCTGTTTTCACCGGGTGATCTAACTAATAATACAACTCTTGTATTAGCTTGCCCCCACTCTGGATGAAGGAGAACCGTACCTTTCCTTCTCTTCTGTGCTCTCACTTGGCTTGCTATGGGGGCACTCGTGCAGGCTTAATCTTGAGTTGGGCTATGTGCGTTGACACACACACACAGCGTGATTCGCCCCCCCCACTTTCTGCTCACAGGATTTGATTGACAACAGCAGGAGCCAATGAATCCCACTGCTACCTCGTAAGCCTGTGCGGAAAGAGAGAAAGAGTAGTGCTGCTGTTCTCAAACACAGCACTGGATTTAGATCTGTCTCAGGCAGGTATTATGCCGCGTACACACGACCGGACTTTTCGAGGGACTAGGTCCGACAGACTTTCGACGGAGTTCTGACGGAGTTCTGACAGAGTTCTGATGGACTTTCCGAATGAACGGACTTGGCCACACACAATCACACCAAAGTCTGACGGATTCGAACGTGATGACGTACGACCGGACTAGAATAAGGAAGTTCATAGCCAGTAGCCAATAGCTGCCCTCGCGTCGGTTTTTGTTCGTCGGTCTAGCATACACACAAGCGGATTTCTCGGTAGGAAAATTTGAAACATGTTCCATTTTTAAAGTCTGTCGGATTTTTGCAAATCAAAAGTCTGCTGCAGCCCACACATGATCGATTGGTCTGCCGGAATTGTTCCGTCGGACCTTTGATGTTGAAAAGTCCGGTCGTGTGTACGCAGCATTAGGAGGGCTGGGGGGGACTGATCATGGATGGTTTCTATCTTTATGCAGAAAATTCATCTGTACATTTATTTCCTTTCCTGGAATTTGTCTTTAAAGAAAGGTGGCACTGTAACCACTTAGATTCAGGGTTTCATCAATGAAGGGAAGGAACTAAAGGAAACAACCTAACATAACCTTCTTTTATGTGGTTAGAACTGTGACACTGTGCCTTTCTCCTACTGTTTCATGATCTGTCTTTGTCAACTCCACCTGGGCAAGGTCATTTTAAGTACATTATATCCTTCCAAGCCAAAGGTTATTTATGTGTGTGACAATAATGAGGATATTATTGCTGCATCCTTTTGGCCAAGTAATCCCTAGGTAATCCGAAGGATCACCAGCTGCATATATTAGATGTATTCAGAACCTTATCTATCTATGTCAAAGGCTCAAAAGAATATAGTAGGTTAATGTTATTTGTCCTTTACGTGGGTCACAGGAAAGGCAATCAGGTTACCATGATATTACAGGAAAGATGGATAGGGTGAATGATGATTAAGACCTCCTGCTGGGAAATATGTGAAAACATAAACAAACAATATACAGTAGGTTTCTGCAATATGAAACTATGTCACATTGTTCAAAAAAAGTAAATATATCATATTGAAATATAGAAAAATGAGCAGGTGTATTTACTGTAGCTCATTGTCACCTCAAAATTGGGACACACATAGCACATGTGTCAATTGGCTTTTGTTTGCTTAATTTTCATACAAGTCTATGGAGATGCAAACCCCATTTATAGCAGGACAAATGCAGGTCAGAAGGAGGCTAGCTGCAGGTCAAAGGCACCTGTCAATGAATTCTAAATGATCTCAGAAGCTTCTCAAACTGAGATAATCTACACAAGCCCAAAGCCCATCCACACCAGTTGAACTCTGGTCTGAGCAAAAAACATTTTAGTACTCTCTAATGTGAGACCTGGTTGGATTTCTATCAACCACATAAAATAAGAAGTATGTCCTTTAAAGCTAAACTCTGCGCACAAAAAAATTAACCTAAATATATTTCTCATGGGTTGAACAAATGTGCAGGGAACAGGAGCTTAACAAGATGTGCAAGCGCAAGAACGTGCATGCACATGAGCACGTACATGGCAATGTGCACGCACAGGCTTGCCCACAGGCCCTGGCATATGATAGCTGATTTAAACTGAGGTCTGCCTAGCCTTATTGCTGGATTTTCTTTAGCTCGGAACCCTGTGTTCTGTGTTTCTAAAAACCTGCTGATTTTGCTGATGACCAGACTATGTCTGACCCTTCTCTCAGGATTTCCCTTGACGGTTATGTCTGCTGCTCATCTGTGTTATTGACCCTGGTCTACATTTCGGACCTTGACTCTGTCTCTTAACTGTTCCAACTCCTGCCTATCCCCAATCTTGAACCTGGTTGTGATCCTGTACCTATTTGCCTGGTTGCTACCGAGCACAGCTTTTGACCTGACCTAGGACTACCACTGAGCGGATCTCTTTGTTTGCAAGATCAAGTTCGCTGCTCCAGTTTCCAGGCACCAGTGCCCTTCCGCTGCCCTAGCAGTCCCTATCTCACCTACCAGGGGTGTTTTGAGGGGAATTGTGCAAGAGGTCACCCTTGTCATCTTGGGCTCCACAGTCAGGTACATGACAAGCATTCTCACACACTAACTGCTTACCAACACACTAGTGACAGTCCCTGGTATGCTGTCATGCCCACCCACCAGGGCTGGACTGGGACAAAAATTTGGTCCTGGATTTCATCCAACTAACTACACTGTAAAGCACAAAAAAACAGTATCCTGTGCACTTGCATGAGAGTGACGTCATCACGGCCCGGCTAGCCACACAGCAGGATCATGCAAACCCCGAAGGAAGAGCGAGTGAAGGGGGAAGCCCCCGGCAACAGTGACAGCACACTGCTGGAGGGCTTTACTTCAAAGGTAAGTTTGCCATGTGACAATAAAATTGTACTCACACTGCAAGGGCAGCATGAAAAAGGAATATCTGCTTACTTGACCCTCCATCCTGATAGCTTGTTTCAGAGAAATTCTTTTCCCCCATGCTCCAGCGGTCTAAGCTCTTCTGATGTCATCAAGACTGATGCAGAAAACATAACCCCAATTCTTCCCATTGGGGCCCCCTTCATTCTACAGGGTTCTTCTTCTAGGCCCCCAACATCCCATACAACCCCCTATATTCCATAGGGTTCTTCTTCCCATTGGGGGCCCCTTCATTCCATCGGGTCTTTCTTATAGGGCACCTACACCTCAAACACCCCCTTCATTCCTTAGGGCTTCTTCTTCCCACAGGAGCCTCTTCATTCCCTGGGCCCCCTGGTTATCTTGTATCTTCCAGCCCCCCTCTCCATTTGGTGCAATAATGATTGAAACAATATGCAAAATCCAATGTAGCCAAAAGTGTCAATTAATATTGAAATGTTCATAAAAATATTTTCAGCAAAAAATTAATATATAAACTATGCTTATTGACGACTACTCCACCTGGTTGCTCAAAAGGATAACTACCCAGGTAGGTTAACGAGGTGCAGAATTGCGAAAAATTACCTGGTTGTGAAAGGGATAAAACCTTCCAGAGCTCGAGTGGTTAATACCGCTTTCTGCCAAAACAAAATATTAGGGGGGCCTTTGCAGGCCCTAACAAGCATCAAACTCACCCTCAATGGTTTGCCATAAGCTCCACTGTAAAAAAGGTATATTTAAAAACATAAACAAATTCCTAATTTGTATCCAGCATATGGAAAATGTATGCATGCTGAATCTGACGTATGAGTACTAAGTGCAACGATCTGAGAACCTGTCTGGTGTCAAAGACCTAGTAGTGCACTGAAGTATGATAAACCTGGCACTATAGATAAAAACACGGGTAGACATCTCACTCCTGATGACAAGTTTAGCTCGAACATAATCAATAATTCAATGAGTTAGTTCTTTTCAGATGTCAATTTAAATTTAACGAGCAAAAGATGCATCTTGCATTAAGCCTGGGCTGGGAAACATTTCTTAATATTGTAAAAAATATGTTTGTAACTCATACCTGGTTTAGCTTATAGAAAAAACATGTTAATGCCACCAAGGCATTTCTTTATTAAAATATAACTAATAGAGAGGAAGGGGGGGGGGGGGGGCTCACCATGCCAGCATCCAAAATATATATATATAAGAATTGAAAAACTCAAAAAATAGGTGGACTTTGTGGGCAGATGTGAGGAGAAATCATTAAAAAAATTATAAATTGTAGTACAACATGATTAAAAAACATATATAAAACATACAATCAACACCCTATAAAGACACAGGTACCAGTTACCCAATAGTGCAGTTACAGAACGCTATATCGAAAGTATAAGGATTTATTTAATAATATAATAAAGAAATTTGATCCAATTTGACAAGAGGGGTTATAACTCTCCTTTTCTCTAAAGCAGTATTTTTCAACCAATTTTCCGTCAAGGCACATCGCACAAAATCCCGGGGCACACCAATCTGAGTGCTCGTTCCCACCAAGAGGTTCATCCGAGCGTTATTGCTTTTTTGCAAGTTCCTACACACAATGCATTTTAATGAGCTGCACTATGCTTGTGAAATATGCACGGGGTACCTCCATGATTTTTAAAATTGTGCAGCACCAAAACACATGGTACTACGGTACCTTGTGTTTTAGCAGGCAAAAATGTACGTGCATTTGCTAGATGCAAGGGAATGTGATTAGGAATTAATGGCACCGATGTATGTCTGCAAAAGGTACCACATTTGTATGCGGTACGGGAAAACACGCAATTTCACACCTGTTACCATACTGCACCTAGTGTGAACAAGCCCTAAAATGTACTCTGTGAGGCAGAGTTCAATGGTCTGTAAGTTGTAAACCCCCCAATTCCTCCTTTCTAGCACAAACTCTCCCAAATCTTCTGTCCTAGGACAACACCTACCCCCATCCCCTCTCGCAGCATAACATCCTCAAATACCTCTTCCTGGCACAACCCCCCACCCCCCCACCCCAAATCACCCTCCCAGGAAATGCTCCCAATCCCTCCATCCATAGAATGCATTAAGATAAAAAACCTATGACTTTACAACCCTTTTAAGTCTTTCTGTATGCTGTAACTGCTTAAAAATTATTAGCTGGAGTTTGGCTTCAATTTGTTAGTTTATTTAAATCTGCTAGTACATCTAATAGTTCCCTCTTCCCAGACTGACAATGCTGCTGTCCAAAGTTGCCCCCTGTGCTCCTTCATCCAGAGTGAACAAAAAAGAGAGGGTATGACAGGGTCACGTAAATTTGTTGTGCCACATCCTAAAACATCACAACAAAAAAAGAGAGGGGGTCCCCTGGGGGTGGACTTTTAAGGCACGTACGAATTATAATAGTATACAAATTATTTTATTACATAAAACCAACAAAAGGTAATTGAATATACAGTATACATTAAAAAGTACACCAACAGGTATATATACAACCAGTATTGATGCTATGTCGTATCATTCATTTGAACAGACACACCCTACGCGTTGCGGAGCTTAGAAAAGCGTGTCCTTCTTCAGGGGTGTGTGGATACAAAGTTTCTGTAGAATAAAACTGTTAACATATATGACAATAGCCGCTGGGCACCATTTGATAAAAGAACAAACAATTGTACAGGACCATATGGGTATATTTGACTCCGCCAATGCTCGAGGTATATGCCCCAGTCTATCTCTATTCAATAAAGTGTTGTAGAGATCCTGCAGGAGTGGTGTGAAAACAGGTCTGCAGTCCCCTATTGGGGGAAGAAGATTTTTTTCATATAAACTGGGACTTTTATAGTTGTTTTACCCAGAACACCACTTCACCATATGGAGTTGTGGGAGAGAATGAGGGATCCGTCCAGCCGGCGTCCTGCCAATAAGGTCTGCAGGTCTGCAGAGTCTTCATCCAGAGTGGGGCATTCTAATACAGGAGGTGTGTTACTGGCCAGATCACCAAGTGAAAATAGAGGGGAAAAAGCCAAAGAAAAAAAAAAACTGATGAGGCCACCACATCTAATGACGGATAAGCTGCAATATATGACATTTTTGGTTTTGGGTTTAATACTGATTTAAAATAGAAGTCCAGTCAAATACTATCTAAGCTTAAACCTGCTCCCACCCACATTCTAAGCCTTATACTAACTACACTGTAAAGCAAAAGATGTCTATATTTACCTATTCAGAAGGCGCTCTGGTCCGGCCACATAATCCCCCCAATCTTCTGGCTTCAGTGAAGAGGAGAGATTGCCAACAATGGCTGCAATGTATGGACAGTGGCGTCACCTATTGGGTTATTATGGGGCATCCATTGTTGGCTGTCCCTCCTCTAATTAATTAAGATGTATGTAAACATTGGATAAAGCAGGGAAGTCATGCCGCGTACACTTGACCAGACTTTCCATCAGAATAAACTCTTACTACCGCTTTAAGAAGCCGCTTGCGGGTGCACACGCCGGGAGCTCTGTGAGCATAATCGAGGGTCCCGCAGACTTGATGTCCACAGGGATAACCACGATCGTCTCACGGAGAGGAAGAATGGGGAAATGCTAATGTAAACCAATGTAAACATGTAAACAAGCATTTCCCCGTACTGCCTAATGACACTGACACTGATCACAGCTCTCTGTGATCGGGAGCGATGATCAGTGTCGTGTCACATACAGCCCCTCCCCCCCACAGTTAGAATCAATCCCTAGGACACACTTAACCCCTACAGTCACATTTACACAGTAATCAGTGCATTTTTAATTGCACTGATTGCTGTATAAATGCGATTGGTCCCAAAATCGCTCCAAAAGTGTCCGATGTGTCCTCCATAATGTCGCAGTCCCGATAAAAATCGCGGACCGCCACCATTACTAGTAAAAAAAAAATTTATAATAAAAATGCCATAAAATTATCCCCTATTTTGTAGACGCTATAACTTTTGCGCAAACCAATCAATAAACGCTTGAAGAATTAAGAATATTTATCGGCCTAAACTGAGGAAAAAAATGTTTTTTATATTTTTTTGGGGGTATTTATTATAGCAAAAAGTAAAAAATAATGTGTTTTTTATCAAAATCGTCACTATCTTTTTGTTTATAGCGCAAAAAATAAAAACGGCAGAGGTGATCAAATACCACCAAAAGGGAAAAAAAGGACATCAATTTTGTTTGGGAGCCACGTCGCGCGACCACGCAATTGTCAGTTAAAACGACACAGTGCCAAATTGCAAAAAAACGCTCTGGTCTTTGGCTAGCCAAATGGTCCGGGGCTTAAGTGGTTAAAGAAACAATGCAAAGGACATTTCAGGGAATGCTTTCAATTTGACAGCAAACTGAAATTTTGGAAAAGGCAGTCAACTACGTATGGAAGTGGGGATGAGGATAATGAAAAATATTAAGCTGAATAAATAAGTGAAAAAGAAAGTTTTTTTGGGGGGATTATAGGAGGAAATTTTCAAAATAAAGAACATGAGGGCAAATAAAGAATTATAAAATGATTATAAACATCTGGATACAGAAGGGGATTTAGGAAACCAGCATCTTAACCATCTTAACCATGAGATGTGGTTGTGAGAAAGAATCGTGAAGAAGATGCCCTGTGCTGGTGTACCTTATTTCTCTTTCTGCTATCCTATATAGGGCAAAGAATACATAATATTTCATATTTATTTATTAAAAGCAGACAGTAAGTCCTACTGTAAATCAGGTTTCTACCTAATGAATACTTTTAGTAGTGACAAAATGTGATCCTGGAGCCTGCATGAATGTATGGCTGTACTTCTCTGCTTTGACAGGTACTGATGCACACTCTATTGGCTAAAACATATGGCTTCTATGTTTAGTCTAGTGGCAGTACAAATTATGTTATGCTGTTGGGTCACTGTAGCTTACTATACATATATCACTTTTTACAAGGCAGTTATAGTTGTGATGTTTTAAAGGGTAATTATGTTTTTTTTTACAGTTCTAACAGCTCATTGGTGCATATTGGCAAATTAAACTCTCTATGCAGCCCACCCTGTTTTTCTGTGTGCTTGTATATGAACAGTTAGTTGCTTTTGTATATATTGTTGCAGAGATTGTTGAATCAGTAGGTTACATTACATTAATGTGGTTGTAAACCCTTACAGACCACGTTGACCTATAGTTAAGCCTAGATTAAGGCTTAACTGTAGGTCCAAGAAATATCTCCTAAACTTACAAGGTTTAGGAGATATTTGCAAATGACAGGCACCGCTGTCTATGGTGCATTCGCCCCGTAGACAGCGGTGCGCAGGCGCACTAAGCATGCCGATGCTAACGGCAATCATGTCGTTAGTGGTGGCTCACGTGTGCATGTGCAGGGGTCAGGTCAGTCACAGTGCCGGAGCTGCGATACCCAGAAGTCACTCTGGGTATCATGGCAGCGTCGGAGGAGGGTCGCTTCGGGGGCTTCCATCTCAGGTAAATTATTCATAATGAGCTAGTATGCTATGCATACTAGCTCATTATGCCTTTGTTTGCAAGGTCTGTTTTTATTTTTATTTTTATTAAGGCTTTACTTCCTCTTTAAGACTGCATTTGGCTTACATGCTCACAGATGTGATTACTACATGCTGCACCAATTACAAAAACCATATATGATTGTATCCACACAGTTTTTTGTACAAAATAAAGTGTGCAGTCCATCTAATGAAACATTAACGTTATGTTCTGTTATTTTTTAAGCCTTATATAAAAAAAAGGAAATGTGATCATGAAACAATGCAAAGTCTGCTGTGTACCGTGTACCGCCTGCCAAGGCCACAATACCTATTTTACATGTCATACCTTTACTTGTAAATAAAATTTCAGCATACAAATCCCCCTCACCAGAATTTGTGGCTATGAAAGGATGTAAATATAGTGACATTTTGGGGTTCGGGGGGGGGGGTTAACAAGAGTCAGAAGATGTTGGAGCTCATCAGAAATGCAGCTGTCTATGCAACGTCAAAGCACTTAAACCAGTCTGGCCAGATTGATTGGTCAGAACTAGCTGTGCTTCTTGGACAGAAAAAAGAGCATTGGCAATCAAGAAGTATAGAGACACAGAAGTATATGTACTGTATTTTATTGCATTTAAAATAAAGATAATGAACTATGCATATTACAAAAAAATTTAAAAATAATAACAATTAATGAATTAACCACTTGCTTACTGGGCACTTAAACCCCCCTCCTGTCCAGGCCAATTTTCAGTTGCCAGTTTACTGTCCTTGAGACTTTAGGGGGCCCAGACTTTAGCCAGTCGGAGTAGAAAATGTTTTGGTGTCACTAGAAGTAAACAATGTCACACTTTGGCATTAGGGGGAAGAACAGTGCCCCATCATTGGTGTCAGTGGGAGAAATAGTGCCCCATCATTGGTGTCAGTGGGAGGAATAGTGCCCCATCATTGGTGTCAGAGGGAGACATAGTGCCCCATTGTTGGTATCAGTGGGAGGAATAGTGCCCCGTTGTTGGTGTCGGTGGGAGGAATAGTGCCCCATCATTGGTGTCAGTGGGAGGAATAGTGCCCCATTGTTGGTATCACTGGGAGGAATATTGCACCGTCGTTGTTGTCAGTGGGAGGAATAGTGCCCCATCATTGGTTTCAGTGGGAAGAATAGTGCCCCATTGTTGGTATCAGTGGGAGGAATAGTACCCCACCATTGGTGTCAGTGGGAGGAATAGTGCCCCATTGTTGGCATCAGTGGAAGAAATAGTGCCCCATCATTGGTGTCAGTGGGAGGAATAGTGCCCCATCATTGGTGTCAGTGGGAGGAATAGTGCCCCATTGTTGATGTCAGTGGGAGGAATAATGCCCTATTGTTGGTGTCAGTGGGAGGAATAGTACCCCGTCATTGGTATCAGTGGGAGGAATCGTGCCCCGTCATTGGTGTCGGTGGGAGGAACAGTGCCCTGTTGTCTGTGTCAGTGGCAGGAACTATGTCCCACTGTGGCTGATAGTGGGGGAAAATGCCCTAAGGGCCAGATAAAAGCAAGCAAAGGACTGCAGCCGGCCCTGAGACCGCAATTTGGAGACCACTGGTTTAGTACTTGTATTTTCTTACCAAGCAGTAAATTAGGAGCACTGCCATGTTCAAGTAATTCTGTCAGCTGCTCAGCTCCTGCTGCCCCCCCCCCCCCCATAAGTGGCTAAGAAGCTTTCCAAGGCTGGGCTCACAATTGTGCATTCCTGCAACACACAAAAATGCATATCCCGTTCATAATGGAACCCCAATTCACCATGTTAACTCCCTTTTACTCTTTTACTCGTAACAAAGTACCGTCCGTTTTGGTATTGCCCAATTAAAAGAAGCAAAAAAAAGAGTGAGACACTTGAGATGAATGGGCTGCCCTAAACACAGTGCATGAAATCTCGCAAAATCACACGCACACCGTTGTGGGTAGGTGCAGATTTTCCTCCATCCAGTAGGTGACACTGTGTCACTATACAGATAGAGTGGAATCTTTAGATTGAATTGTTCCCTCATAGACTTTGTAGCTGTCACAAAGATTGCAATTGTCTGTTTGGATGCTGCAATTCCTGGTGATCACTGTCAGCCATCTTGGTGTTGGAATCTATAAATTAGTAGGGCAATGGGGGTCTTTATTGCAGATGTGTGGTTAGTGAGATCAAACTAACCACACATAAAAAAGTAAAAATATGCAAAAATAAATAAATATATATATATATATATATATATATATATATTTATTTATTTATTTTGCATATTTTTACTTTTTTATGTGTGGTTAGTTTGATCTCACTTTACGAATCATTTGTATTATTATTTACATCTCCATTACTATTCTCTTATTATACAGGTGTTAGTATGTCTGTATGATGTTTATTGATATTCAACTTAATCACATTTTATCTGTATATGTAGTATTATGAGTATATACAGTTTTAACTTTTATTTTTGTTGCATACTTGTCACACTTAAATGGTTCAGGTATGATCATTGAATTTATTAAGTGAAAAAATCTGTCCACACACACACACCTTGCTAAATCATGAATGAACTGTGATTAACCACTTTTTTTGGAAAGCTGAGTTGATTTTCACTTGTCACAACCAGGCCTAATTACTGCCAGACCTGTTGAATCAAGAAATCACTTAAAGTGGTTGTAAACCCTTACAAACCACTTTGACCTACAGGTAAGCCTAGATTAAGGCTTACCTGTAGGTCCAAGAAATATCTCCTAAACCTACAGGTTGCATTTTTTTTTTGTTTTTTTTAAGTGTCTTTACTTCCTCTTTAAATAGAAGCTGTCTGACAAAGTGAAGCATGCTAAAAGATCTAAACAAAAACAACAAATCATGCCGCGATCTAAGAAAATTCAAGAACAGATGAGAAACAATGTATTTGACATGTATCAGTCTGGAAAGGGTTACAAAGCCATTTCTTAGGCCTTAAGACTCCAGCGAACCACATTGAGAGCCATTATCCACAAATAGAGAAAACTTGGAACAGTGGTGAACCTTCCCAGGAGGGGCCTACCAGAATGACTCCAAGAGCACAACGACGACCTCCAGGAGGTCATAAGAACCCAGAACAACATCTAAGGAAATGCAGACCTCACTTTCCTCAGGTAAGATCAATGCTAATGATTCAACAATAAGAAAGACACTGGGCAAAAATGACATCCATGGGAAAGTTCCAAGGCCAAAGCCACTGCTGACCAAAAAGAACACAAAGACTTGTCTCACATTTGATTATTCCCAAGACCTTTGGGCAAATATTCTGTGGACTGATGAGAAAAAAGTTGATCTTTTTGGAAGGTGTGTGTCCCGTTACATCTGGTATATAACTAACACAGCATTTCATAAAAAGAACATCATACCAGCACTCAAACATTGTGGGAGTGGTGTAATGGTTTTGGGGTTGCATTGCAGCTTTAGGACCTGGACGACTTGCCATAATTGATGGAACCATGAATTCTGAGCTTTACCAGAAAATCTCGAAGGAGAATATCTGACCATCAGTTTGTGACTTCAAGATTAAGCGCCTTTAGGTTATGCAGCAGGAAAATGATCCGAAACACACCAGCAAGTAAATGGCTCCAAAAAACAAAATTAAGGTTTTGGAGTGGCCTAATCAATGTGCGGACTTAAATCCGATTGAGATGCTGTGGCATGACCTTAAACAGGCGGTTCATGCTAGAAAACACTCCAATGTGACTGCATTAAAACAATTCTGCAGGGTGGTCCAAACTTCCTCCACAGCGATGTGAAAGACTCATTGTCAGTTTTCACAAACACTTGATTGCAGTTGTTGCTGCCAAGGGTGGCACAACTGTTTTTTAGGTTTAGGGAGCAATTATTTTTTCACATAGGGCCAGGCAGGTTTGGACAGCTTTTTTCCCATAATAAATAAAATCATCATTTAAAAACTGCATTTTGTATTTACTCGGGTTATCTGTGTATATCTAATGCCGCGTACACATGACCGGACTTTTCGGCAGCAAAGGTCCAACGGAACAAATCTGTTGGACAATTTGATCGTGTATGGGCTCCATCGAACCTTTGCTGTGCAAAAATCTGACGGACTTTAGAATAGAAGATTTTTCTAATTTTTCCGCCGGAACTCTGCCGGACCCAGTTCCTATGGAGAAAACCAACGCTAGGGCAGCTATTGGCTACTGGCTATGAACTTCCTTATTCTAGTCCGGTCGTATGTCATCACGTTTGAATCCATCGGACTTTGGTGTGATTGTGTGTGGCCAAGTCCGTTCATTCGGAAAGTCCGTCAGAACTCTGCCGAAAGTCCGTCGGGAAGTCTGTCTGACCTAGTCTGACAGAAAGTCCGGTCGTGTGTACACGGCTTAAGTTTGACAAATATGCAAAAAATATATAAAAAAAAAAAGGAAGGGGCAAATACTTATTCATAACTCTGTACCTTATCACTTAATATGTTGCACTATTTCATTTGGATACATGTGTTAGGAGCACTATATGTTATTTACTGAATTTTTCTTTATAAGTGTGGGCAGTGCGGCACGATTTTATATTTGTTGATATGAGAACACATTAGGATGCTAGCAGCAGCTCTCGTGGGTTTAGTACTGTGAGTCAGGCAGCTTGAGAGAGAGGTCTATTCTTTCCTCTATAAATTAGGGTGCCTGTGCCACGTGGGTGCGCCTTGAGCAAGTGAGGGAGGGATACCCCACTTGTCAGAGAAAGTGAATAGCGCAGGGAGAGGTTCCGGTCCAAATAGGGTCAGTTCAGGCACACCGCCTGTGCACAGTGGACAGCGTTAACTTAGAAACTTAGAAAAGTGACAGCAGAAAAAGACAAAGTAGTCTATCAAGTCTGCCCTTTTTTTGTTTTTCTCATTTACTGTTGACCGTCGCACTACCTCTGCTGGAAGCTTATTCCAAGCTTCAACTACCCTTTCAGTAAAATAATACCTTCTAAGATTAGTTTTGAACTCTCCTCCAGTTATTTTAAGGTCATGACCCTGTTTTCTTGATTTATTCACCCCCCTGATGTATTTAAAGATTTCAATCATGTCCCCCCTTTCCCTTCTTTCCTCCAGACTGTACATATTACATTCCTGAAGTTGCTCTCGATATGTTTTATCCCCCACACCATTTTTGTTACCTATCTCTGGACTCATTTTATTTTATTAATATCTTTCCAGAGCTGGACACAGTATTCTAAATGAGGTCTCACTAAAAGTGATTGCAAAGTTTTTTCTTTTTTTGTTGTTAAAAATAAACATGTTATACTTACCTGCTCTGTGCAGTGGATTTGCACAGGGCAGCCTGAATTCTCCTCTACTCTGGTTCCTCTTCAGGCCTCCTGGCCCCTCCCTCTTGACGAGTGCCCCCACAGCAAGCAGCTTGCTATGGGGACACCCTGGCTGAGCCGCAGCTCTGCGTATCCATTCAGACACAGAGCTGCAGCCTGGCCCTGCCCCTGCGTCCTTTCTCTCCCCATTGGCTGACTGTCTTTGATTGACAGCAGTAGGAGCCAATGGCTCTGCTGTCTCAGCCAATGAGGAGAGGAGTCCCGGGCAGCCAAAACAATCCTACAACATCGCTTTGTAAAGAAAGAGCACAAACTTTTGGAGGGGTAGAGTTCAGCTTCTGAGAGAATGACTTGAACAAGTTCAGAACATTTGAGGATGTGAACTTTGAGGATGAATTGCTCCACAGTGACTGCAGATACATAGGTCGCTTAGCCTGTTTTAAAGCAGAACTAAAGTCCCGCTTTAAAAAAATGCAAGCAGGCGAGTCATGCACTGTCTTTTTTGCAATAAAATGCCCCAAGCTGTCTGCTTTCCATCTCCTCTGACATTGTAAACTGTGCTGTGCATGCGCAGCTTAGCTTACAGTTTTCAAGTGCTGGGATGATGGCCTCCTACACATGCGCAAGAGTGATGTCATCCCCCACTGGCCAAATAAGAGGTCTGAAGACTGCCACTTCGAAGAAAATGCCGGTGCAGGACTGTTGGACAGGTACGCATATAGACTTCAAGTCTGCTTAAGGCTTCTTTACTGCTTGGTATGAATATGCATAAACCTGAATGTCCATAGACTGGCCACATGTATAGTTTAACTATGCTGAGACTTATTGCATTTACTAGTTAGAATATTCTCCAGGCATTACTTTAAACATTTCACAAGTCAATGGCACGGTGGTTATCTTGAATTGTATTTGATAGTAGTAAATAATGTGATTGTTCTATATGACACTGCATGAAGAAAAGTTGATACTTCATATTGCAACCATTGTCAAATTCACTGTCATTTGCACTGCATTATAAGGAGAAACTGGTTGGGTGCTCCTTCTTCATACATTGTAATGTATAAAATCCAATTTGACAGAAAATGAGTACACAGGCTTGAATGACTTTCATAATACATTATTAATTATTATGAATCACAGTATTTCTAAACTCATCAGTTTAACCATTTCAAATATTAAATAAAATAATATATGTCCATTTATGAAAAATAGTGAATTGAATAAGCAGTTACCATAATGTTACATTATTTTAAAGCCCGACTCCAGGAATTAGAAAAAAAAAACAACTGCAAGTTTTAAATGCTTGTTATGTCTAGTAGTACGAGAATAAGAGATACTCTAGCAGGGTCTCTTCAGCAGTATGACCGGTCCACCACAGCTTACTCTCTAAGCCGCAGCCGCCAAGGAACCATCCACAGACCGGAGCTTTGGGGAAAAGAAGGTAGCACTGGAATTGGTTGGAGCCGGAGATAGGGTAAGTAATCCTGTTTGTTCTTTTATCCCCTAGTCATTACAAACATTTACACCTTGTAATTCAAGGGAGCTTCATTGCAAGGGTAATTTTCTTTAAAGCACTGTACTATAAAATTACTACAAATGTTACACAGTTACATAGTTAGGTTGGAAAAAAAACATAAGTCCACCTAGTTCAACCAAAAAAAAACATACAATCCCATATGCACAATCCTATACCCACCCACCCACCTACAGTTGATCCAGAAGAAGGTGAAAAACTCCAACAAAGCATGATCCAATTTGCTACAGCAGGGTAAAAAATTCCTTCCTGATCCCCCGAGGGGCAATCAGATATTCCCTTGATCAACTTTACCTATAAATGTTAGTACCCAGTAATATTATGTGCACCTAGGAAATAATCCAGGCCTTTTTTAAAGCAATCTACTGAGCTGGCCAGAACCACCTCTGGAGGGAGTCTATTCCACATTTTCACAGCTCTTACTGTGAAGAGACCTTTCCATATTTGGAGAAGAAATCTTTTTTCCTCTAGACATAAAGCGTGCCCTCTTGTCCTCAGTGATGACCTTAAAGTGAATAACTCAACACTGAGTCCACTATATGGGCCCCTTATGTATTTGTACATGTTGATTATATCCCCCCTTAATGTCCTCTTCTCAAGAGGGAATAGATTTGTTCTTCTAATCTTTCCTCATAGCTGAGCTCCTCCATGCCTCTTATCAGTTTGGTTGCCCTTCTCTGCACTTTTTCCAGTTCCCCGATATCCTTTTTGAGAACTAGTGCATATTCCAGAGAAGATCTTACTAATGATTTGTACAGGGACAAAATGATATCTCTCTCTCTCTGGAGTCCATACCTCTCTTCATACAAGAAAGGACTTTGCTCACTTTGGAAACCGCTTGGCATTGCATGTTATTATTAAGCTTATGATCTACCAAAACCCCCAGATCCTTCTCCACTATGGATTCCCCCAGTTGCACTCCCCCTAGTATGTATGATGCATGCACACATGTATACATTTTTGCTATGTAAATAATGTATTATTGTTATTATATTGAGAACAATAAAATTAAAAATGTACAAGAAGTGTATTTAAAACAGAACTGTAAGCAAAAGTAAAAGATACTCATTTGTTACTAGTATGTGTTCAATAATTAGCGTTAGGATGACATCACACTTTTGTGTTGTTACGCACAGTAACATATTGTACACGCTAAATCAATCCACCTGTTGGTCAAGTTCAGTTTCTTGTGTGCTGGAGTGCCATTCAAAATTGATGGGCTGCCTTAACACAATACATATTAACCCATACTGTATCAAGTGTTAATCTGCATGCGTTACTGCCCACAGTGCCCAGGGGTGAAGTGGGATGTATTTTTTTTAACAAGCCCCTCAATTTCTCTTTATATTATTAGCGTCCTGTGATCTCATGTACAGCTAAACAGGAAGACTCAACTGTATAGCCCAAGGGCTTGGGTCTTACAATGAGAGCTTGCTGACAGAGGAAGAGAATGTCATCTCTCAAGGATGACCTCACCTGTGATCTGCTGCTCTTTTCTATCCAATCACAGTCTGAGACAGACCTTGTCCAAGATTTATTGCTTTAATGCCCATGACTGGCCAAAAATATAGCCCATAGTTCAGCTTTAACTGCAGTTGGGAAAATATAGGTCATGGGTGCAAGATGCCTCATTTATGATACTGGATAAACAATTAAATATTTTTTTGTGTGCAGGTAAGACATCACACACATTTTTGCTAGGAATTAACTTGTGATGTTTTCTTTATATTTTACTGTCACGAGGCAGCTGCTTGTCCACAAAAACAAATATATTTGAGCTGTTAAAAAAATGTTTTTGCCTTAGAAATCAGCACTACATCCTCAGGTTACCTCACTTTACACCATTATTGGAAGGGCTGTGAAAACAATTTGTCAACGAAAAAATTGCATATTAAAATATGGGTTACTTAGAAAAAGACAGTCTAAAACAGTTTTACACTCATGAGATAACAAGGGCTGAGGGCAATGAGGCTATTTTAAGCAAATGTCAAAAGAAAATCTCTGATATTTGGTTGTGGGCTTCTACTTTTCACACAGGCATTTTCTAAATCCATGTTTGATGAGATTCCTCTGCTATAAATTTAGTAAATTCCCTCTAGTCTGGAGCAGCACGAAGTGTGCTTCATGAAAATGTCATCTTCCAGGACGCCAATTACTCACACTCTACCAATCATGTGCACAATGCAGAATAGGTCGAATTCAGGTGAGAATGAGAACCAGCAATCAAGCCTCTGGAATTGAGAACAAAGCCATTTTCTTTCACTTGCCATCAACAAAAACTATCATGGCCTTAATTACATGGCAAGTGTCAGGACCAGCTGCTGTAAGGTGTATTATTATACATCGTGGCCTTATATCAGCCTAATATTGATGAACTGCGGAAATACGAAGATCGGGTCAGGATTCATGACAAAGACATAGGGACTAAAAGACTAAATAGGTCACATTAGTGGTAAGATGGGAAAGCGCTAGCAAATTATTTAACTGTTTGACCACCACAACCCTGAATCAGTAAAGCTATGTAAAGAGGATGCAGAAACACTCTCCTAGGGGAGCAGAACAATTTATGCTTAGAACTGTCCCAGGAGACCATTCTATGGGACAATTCATTAAAGCCCCAACGAGAAAAGATGTTTCTGTTGAATCTCTAATCCCAGATGACACAGAGGTAACTAAATGTTAGAAATTGAGAAACAGATGGGTAACAGTGTTCATAATATTGTTTTTATGGCCTGGGTTGAAAACAAATGTATTAAAGATAAAAAAAAATAAAGATGAAAATATTAAAAGGTTAACATCTCTGTGTTAATATGGTTCTTTAGTCAGACTTACAAAATTAAAAGTCAATAGCTACGAAAACACTGACACCGATAATGAAGCACTATTCCTTCTACTGACGCCAATGATGGGGACCTATTCCTCCTATTGACAACAATGATGAGGCCCTATTCCTTTTACTGATACCAATGATAGAGCACTATTCCTCCCACTGACAACAGCGAGGGGGCGCTATTCTTCTCATGGATGCCAACGATGGGGCACTATTCCTCCCACGGATGCCAACAATTGGGCACTATTCCTCCCACGGATGCAAATGATGGGGTGTTATGTAATTTGTTTATGCCCTCTGACCACTAAGGCGCTGTTTACTTCCGCTGACACTGGGGATTTTTCTACTTTGAATGGTCACACTTCGGCCCCCCAAAGTCTGAAGTACAGTAAACTGGCCCTTTGTTTGGAAAGTTTGGAGACCCCTGACCTAAGCGATCCCTGCGGAAGTGGCAGCGGGTACCCACTCACCCCCAACAAAAATGATGTTCCAAATATAGCAGAGGAGGAGAGAGAAGGAAGAAGAGTGTAACGTCCCCTTTTGGGCAAAATTCTGCTTCAACACACAATTGGCTTGATTAACAAAAATTGGAGCAAGAATGCAGCAGCTGTCCACAGCAGTTAGATTATAAGGTCAACTTTGCTCTAGTTTTCTGTCATCTAGATTTTGTAAACCATCCTAGCACATGGACACAAGTATTGCTAACAGCCCTAGAATGCAAATAAGGAATAAATTAGCTTTCAGCAACAGAAACAGGCAGGATTGGTAGCTTTCGGCATTAATCACTTAGCAAAGACTGTTTCTGTACCTGAAACCTTAACATCAACCTTCAAAACCTTCCCTGTAATCTTAACACTCACACTAACACTCCCTGTAACCATAATCCTAACTCTCAATCTATCCCTAAGTTTCAAACTAACCCTCTTTGTATAACTAAAATTACATGTAATCGAATACATAAATTCTCCCTGTAACCCTAATCCACATAGTAACTCTCACTTTAACCATAACCTTCACAGTCACGCTATTTGTAACCCTATCCCTTACACTAACCCTCTCTTCAGCCACACTGATGAGGTGCGGGATTTGCAGTGATTCCTGTGCACTTCCCGCACCCATCCCAATCGCATTCCGTTCATGCGAACCTCTGCGGGTGTCAATGTTAGGTTAATGACATCCCAAAAACAAAACACGCACT
This sequence comes from Lithobates pipiens, assembly GCF_037356315.1. Lineage (NCBI taxonomy): Eukaryota > Metazoa > Chordata > Amphibia > Anura > Ranidae > Lithobates > Lithobates pipiens. The sequence goes on from NW_027507758.1 coordinate 510,096,989, forward strand.
GTTTTGGCTGAATCAGATCGCATGGGTGTGAGCATCCATGTGATCTGATTCCAGTGTGGCAAAAAAAAGGTACATGCGGGTGCAGTGCAATTTGAGCCATACAAAATAAATTAGCTCAAATTGCACCGCAAAGCCATGTGATTTAAATTGGAATGCGGTTTGATTTCTGATATATATTACAATGATATTCCCGCACTACCATATGTGTGCGTTTTTTAACAATATGCTGCAACACTGAAGGAAATATCAGAACCCAGATAATATATAAAGGGAAGGTACTGCTGCGCTATGAACCTAAATACTGTGCATAATAAAATGCAAAGGTGCTCAATGAAAGATATGGTTGAAAGAGGCAATGTTCAAAGGTCAATATATATCCAGTCCTAGGCAGTATAAAAATGTGTTGCATGCCCTATGATTTCTTCGGATAAAACAATGAAAGTGTATCAATAAGACAATAAATGTATATCAAACACTCAAAAGATTCTTCATAGAACAGTGATAGGAAATATATCCATATGGTGTGCACATGAAGTGAAAAAACGGTGGTCAAAAAGAAGGTGACCCTAAACTTTAGAGTAACCCTCCATGTAAGCCTAACAATCCTCCTCCCTCCCCTTCCTTATCCAAGCCTAACTCTTTGTTTATATACTCAACTCTCAAGTGTGTGAGCATCTGTGTCTAAAATCCTAAATCATAACCCTTCCAACACCAAATGACATAGGGAATCCCCTGATTCAGAAATGTAGGTTTTTCCAATCAGTTTTAAGCAAATATATTACACAGTTTTACTCCAACAAGAAAATATACTGTAGCACCCTGCTTCTAATGAGCAGACACTATTGTTTTTTTATTTTTTATTTAAGTTGTCTGATCTGCAGTTTAGCTCAGGCTAATTATTCCTAAAGTTCTGGTTTCTGTACCAGTTCATCTGGGTTGCGCTAATTTCCACTTGGTCGTAGGTGTCGCTGTCACCACCGGTAAGTTTTGGAAATGCAACAGGATGGATGCATTGAATACCACCTTTGCTTGGAAATAGCCCAGTGGGAGTGGTTCACCCACTGTGCATTCTGGGTGGGGGTATTTAAGGTACCAATGCCCTTTTGTGGGGTCTCTTTTCCAGGGTTCGCTATCCCGACCTCATGGCCCTCCTGGCCTGGGGTGTGTGTTGCAGCTGGCCCGAGGCTTTGCAACTGAGAGAGTAGGCCCAAAAGTCTTGGGGCCTACTGATCCAGGGGTGGTCCTGTGCTTTCTCACCTGCGGGGAGAGGCCAAGCGACTGGAGGATCCAGGAGAGGACTTTTCTAGGAGAGGACCGAGCACAAGGCTAGTATCTCTGGAGGAGCCTGGAAACCCAGTTGGAGGACACAACCCGGGTCAACAACCATACAGTATCGCTGGGTCGGCTGAAAGGAAACTGGTACTGTATGACAGTTCTTTAAATTTCTCAAGAAGTTTCAGTTCAATTAACAAGGCTGTGGCAGAGATTTTGTTTGAACATCCCACCGGCTGCTAGGTCAGCGAGAGAGGCCTATCCGCTGATTGCTGGATCCAGTCTGTGAAGCTGTTTGTCCTCTGGATCAGAACAATACCTTTAACCTGCAATTACCAGGTACCTGAACTGCCCTTAACCCTCTGACCCTCTATTGGAAGACTTTGTGTTTGTCCCAAATAAATCTTGAAAAAGGACAAAGTGTTGGAAATAGCATTCTTTGGGCTAGTTTCCAATGGGACCCCTAAGACAGAGAAGTGAGCATGTGAGGTAACGGTAAGCCCAATAAAAACCAGCAGCTCCTTCGGGGGTCAGTGCTACAATACGTACATACGTAAACATGCAAGAGTAAAAAAGAAAACCTACAAAGCTACTTCGTATGCAATCATCTTTGAAAGCTATGTAGAATACAACAGAAATTGCAAAACTACAGTCCAATTGTCCAAAATAAATAATGGACGGTAAGTTGCTAAATAAAGCAAAACTACTTCTAAATATCCTACATTTATAGTAACAGAAAGTTAAAGTCTGAAAGTGCTAAAAAATGACAACGAGGAGTTGTTACTAAAGGTCAGTGACAAGGCAAATGTATTCAATAAATTTTTAGCTCTGTGCATACAATACAGATGAACAGGGATTTCGGTTTTACTAGAATAAAGAAATAGCACACACAGAGTTCATGGAGTATCTTTAAAAAGCAAGAACTTTATTAATATATAAATAGTTCTACCTCCATATATGCTCATTATAAGGCAGTGCAGTGAGCTTGTTGGGGCAAGTGAATCTCATGGACCTTTAGAATTATTTTGAACTTCAGTTTCAGTGCTCAGAGTTAGATTATTTGATATGGACACATACATTTTGGTTCTGGAATTGTGGCAAAATAAAAAAAGAGAAACATGACCCAGAAAAATTGTGTAAAGTCTCCCATAAAATGTCACCCCTATGAAATGTAGTGTAGATCGAGGCAAAGAAATGTAAAATAGTTGAATACGTGGTAATTTAAATTACTCATCTAAATAAAAAATACAGCAATTATTTATTTATTTCTTTTAAAAGTTAGATTCTAGTCCAGTGATGGCGAACCTTGACACCCTAGATGTTATGGAACTACATTTCCCATGATGCTGAACTACACTGCAGAGTGCATGAGCATCATGGGAAATGTAGTTCCAAAACATCTGGGGTGCCAAGGTTCGCCATCACTCTTCTAGTCACACTGCATTCCTTTGGGGGCCATTTTTAATGGGAGTCGTTTAACCAACTTTGAGGTAATTTTTCTCTACACGTCTATCACATTCCCTCCACACTGAGTGCTTATCTATGTTTCTGGACATCCCCATGCATATACTGAGAATGGCCAAACAAGGACCAAACATTTACATAGAAAGAGATATACTTTATTCTCCACAAGCCATCTTCATGGTTACTGAGTCTGAGAGCTTTGAAGTGACCACTCAGATGTAAGTTAATGCATATCTGTGGGTTATTTTCTTGAATTCTGGAGTTCTTTCAGAGTATGTGATAGTGCAGTTTTTATTGCTCTGATACGATTCTGTGTTAATGTTAAGAATTTAGAGTGAGATTAAGCATTAGGTTATATTTAAGGATCATAAGTATTTGTTTTCAGGAGAGAAAAATACAGTTTTTGATCTAATTTTGTGGGTGTTATAAATATTCTTCAAAATAATTTTAAAGAATTTCGTCAAATATATAAATTGCAAGCATTTTAGACAACAATTCAAGTATCTAACAGACCATTCTAATACTCTTGCTGAAATCTTCTAAAATTAGTGCCAATAAGTGTCAATCACCATCTATTGTTAGCAATTGTTACCAATGCTACTATCTGATGGCACTACTTTAATTGGATTCCCATACATGGTGCCATTTATGTATTGTTATGAGGTAATCAAACCTCCCCCATTAATTTCTACTTCTCAGGGGAGAATAAATTCAGTTACATTTATCTTTCCTCAAAGCTGAGATCCTCCATATACCTTATTATTTTTTCCCTTCACTGCACTCTTCACAGTTCTACAAAACCCTTTGTTTTTAGCTCCCAAGCTGATATTTACATTTATCGACATTAAACCTCATTTGCTTTGTAGCTGCCCAATCCCACAGTCCACTCAGGTCTGTTTGAAAGCTGGAGACATCCTGTATGGACAATATTCCACTACATAGCTCTTTGTGTCTTCTAGCAAAACACAAAAATTTTACTTTTAACTAGTGCATCAAAATCACTACAATAGTAGGGTCACATCCATACTCATAGTATATATCATCACTGTTACTGGTTACAACCAAAAAACAGTAACTTTGCCCCACCCACAGTCTCCTGGGACATGTGACACGTCACATGTCCCAGGAGGCTGTGAACACTTTTTCAAGGCACTGTGGGTGAGTATTTATGTTTTTTTTTTTAATGTAGCCCACACTTCTCCTTTAAAAATGCAAGTGACATTCTTCTTTAAGTTAGTTAAGCTAGTTAAGTAAAGGTGACTAACTACTACCTGTTATGCCTTGTGCACACGGGCCGAATGTTGGAAGACACATGCCGGTTTAATAAAAAATGGCCGACATTCGGCCCATGTGTGTTTCAGCCGGTCCAACAGAAGCCAGCTATTTGGCAAGCTTCTGTCAGACGAGCGTACTGGGAAACCAGCAGCTGACCAGCTCCCAATCACACTCAGCCAATGGCTGACAGCGACGATTGGAGTGTTCTGGCAGAGATTCCCCTTGTCAAAATACCACAGCTCAGCAGGGGAGATTGCTGTACTAACGTCCGGCTGAACAAAAAAGACTATTGGTGTGTACCAGGCTTTAGCTGATTGCTAATGACAATTGTATCTAAAATAGACATTAGGAAAGCCTGTTACCACATTTAAACTTTTACTCCTGTGGATAAAAAGTGTTTGCTGCACCTGTACTGATTTCAACCTGATAATATTCCTAGTGAAAGGACAGCGTGGGACTTATCTATAAAAACTGGAGCTTTTCATGGCCTTTTGTCATTTCTAAAGTGTTACCATACATTTTTCTTACTTACTGGAAATATACAATCAGTGTTACTATAGGCCAGTGATGGCGAACCTTGGCACCCCAGATGTTTTGGAACTACATTTGCCATGATGCTCACCTACACTGCAGAGTGCATAAGGATCATGAGAAATGTAGTTCCAAAACATCTGGGGTGCCAAGGTTCGCCATCACTGCTATAGGCAGAACATATGGTCTTTGCTCCAATTTATACAAGTTTTTTTTTTTTTTTTTTTTTACTGCATGCTAGCCATTCACAGCGTTCATTCAAGTACTTGAAAAACTAATGTGTGGACATATAGGGCCGGTCAATGAATACATTTTTTGGGCAATGACTCCTGCATACATTCTCCCTGATTCCGGGTTTGTGTGATTTATAAAATGCTTGAATCTCAGTAGTTGCTTTGGGGCAAGATACTTCTTAGCCCTTGTACACACGGTCGGACATTCCGAGAACAAAATCCGTCGGATTTTGTTCCATGGATTTTGTCCGAAACTGGTGTTGCATACACATGGTCGGACAAAGTTGTTGGAATATCCGATCGTTCAGAACGTTATGACGTTATTTCGTTATGATGAGACTACGCTCAGGCTAGAAGCCAATAGCTTTGGTCTAGGAATTTTATCTGAGCATGCGTGTCACTTTGTCCGATCGGAATTCTCTACACACAATCGGACAAAGTCTGATCAAATCATGTTGTCGGAATGTTTTGTAGCCCAGCTCTAAAACTTTGTCCGTCGGATATTCCGATAGAAACAGTCCGATGGAGCCCACACACAGTCGGATTATCCGACAACACGGTCTGATCGGACATTTTCCATTGGAATGTCCGACCGTGTGTACAAGGGCTTAGAGACTCTTTGATAAATAAAAGCAGCTATGTTTCATGCATGCAAACTAGAGAAAACCTGTAGTCATTTCTTCTATTTTTTAATGTGTTCCAGAAAAATGGCAACCTGACCCTGTGTGGTTTTCACAGCAAACACCCTTACTTTCCTTTCAGTTTTTTAAACATCACTGATATGCTTGGAATAATTTAATAAAGGAATATATCTTATCCAGGTGCACCTGTATTCACTTTTAAACACCCAACAATATGCTGTAATTAAAAAAGAGGAATTTCCTTTTGCACTTGATTGAAGTGAAGCTTTGCAGATCCAAGTGAAAAAAAGCTCTATTTTAGTAAAGTATTACATTATTTTCTAGTCAAAGGGCTTTTGCTGCACCAGCAAAGTAAGAACAGGAGATGGCAGAATCAGACATAAACTCTCAACTATGTTACAAATGTACATGCAAAACTCTATGGAGAAGGGGGAAATAATTCTGTTGATACCAGATGTATAAAAAAAAAGTATATTTATGGATTATTTCTATGCCGTATGTTTGTCAAATGGTTTACAGTATGTCCTAATCTAGATTAAACTAGTTGTTACTTTATGGCTGAGAATTATTATATATATCTGGTATCGATGTGTAGAATTATAAACCATTTATAGAACTATTCAAAAAAAAAAAAATGTTACATTCAAAGGCACAGAAAAGTGTGGTGGAAGTGATGGAAGAAATTATAGAACATAAAAATTAGAGATATGTTTTGTATTAAGGTTACATGCCTTTTTGGAAAGGAAATGGTTTAGGGTCTTGCTGGTAAGGGATCAACTAACAGCATGCAAAAAGAAGCTTTAGGGAAGGGGAGCAGCGTCGTGTAGGTGTACGGAGATAGAGCCACATCACACTAGCAACACTGTCTTTGGCAGCAATCAGCCAGCAACAGGACTGCTGGGTAAGCAAAGAAAGCAGGGACGGAGTGACACTGCAGAAGCTGATAAGTGGATTTGTTGCTCTTCCAGCAATCCTGTCACTGGTGACCTGCTGCCAGCAACAGGAATTCTAGGGTGTCATGTGCATTAGCACCATAAAAGAGGAAGCTGGGAGTTCATCCTGCAGTCAAATGTGTGTTTTTTATGGAGCTCTTTAATTAATAAAAGCTTATGTTTGAGAACATATTATAACCTGTCAAGGTTAGCATATTATGTACTTTGCCCAACTGCACAAGTAAACAAAGAAGACCCTGCTGCAGCCCATTAAAAAATAGTCTAAGCACTGGGTGCCCTACAATAATAAATGCACTGCTAGTAAAATACATTCAAGCAGACCTTCGAGTAAGAAGTCTGCAGGAATATATTCCTGACATGAACAGATAACATGCTATATCACATCAACAATATATTGTTTCAAAAAAGCTTTTCACCTTTCATAGCTAGAAATATTTCCTATACAGTTCCCGTCCAATGACTTTACTTCAGCTGAGATGATGTCATCAGTATGTTGCAGGCAGGAGGAAGCATTCTTAGTTTTCTTTCTTAGGCCCCTTTCACACTGTCGGACCGTTCAGGTCCGCCTGTCAGTTTTGACGGCGGACCTGGACGGGCACTCCATGCTGGTCTATGGAGCAACGGATGTCAGCGGTGACATGTCTGCTGACATCCGACCTGGTCCAATCCACCAAAAGCAGACGGATGGCCCTACGTCTGGATCCGCCGCTAGGGGATTGGATCGGGTGAGATCTGATGAAAACGGACATGCTGTCCATTTTCATCCGATCTCTCCATAGAATCCAATGGTGCTCGACAAGCCCCTCCCCGCTCAGTGAGCAGAGAGGGACCTGTCATCCGCCGGCTCAGCAAAGATCAAGGGAGAGATCTCCCACTGAGCCGGCGGACAGAGGCGGACTCCGTGCAAGCGGATCCAACCCGTCTGAATGAGGCCTTACAGTGATCAAATGTCAGCATTGTAATTTAAGCGAGTCAGAAGGTGAGAGGCTGCAGCAGGGTCTGACTGGTGTACTGACATTTGTGAACACTGCCAAGACATGCACAGGCACCAGGATTTACATGACTGTATCATCTGTAAACCAGAATTTCAGTCCATAAAGTAGATTCTGAACTTGGGTAATGCCTGAACAAAGGTGGCTCTGTCCTTCTGTCCTTCAGTTTGAGGCACTGAATTGTGATAAATAGCTGTAAATGTTATACTGACATAATATTAACTTGCCTGCACCTGTCTTATAAAATAGATCTCACTACAGCAAGTGATCTAGTGTGCCTTAAAGTAGAATTAAAAGCAAAGCTTTTTTTCACTCTTTTTCATTTTGAGTAAATAAAAGTAAGGAAGGATTATTATTCAGGATATTTTTAGCGCCAAAAGTTTGCACAGCACTTTACAAGATAATGAGAGACAATACAATTACAATATAGTGTAATACAGAAGGAATAGAAGGGCTCTGCCTATGATGCTTACATTATAAAGGGAGGGGGAGGTGGTACAAAAGGTAATAGCTGCAGGAATGATATGATGGTGGTGGCCAAAGTACAGTTTTTAGGTGGAGATGGCTTCCCTGAACAAATGGTTTTCAGGGATGGCCTAAAGGTGGATATGGCAGGAGCTAACTGGGCATACTGGGGTAGGGAGTTCCAAAGGATGAAAAAGATTCTGCAGTAGTCCTGGAGGGGAGCATGGGAGATGGTAACAAGACAGCTAGAGAGCAAGAGGTCTAAAGTCCCATACACACTATCTGAGTTTCTGCTGATTTTTGTCTTTAGATTTACCAAAACCATGTAGTAGAAGGGCCTGCCTGATCACATACAGATTGAAACTCTTAAGGTTTGACCTCATATTATATGGTTTTGGTAAATCTGAAGGAAAAAATCAGCAGAAAATCTGATAGTGTGTATGGGGCTTTAGGAAAAGCAGAATGGATGGTTTGGGTGACATCTTGAAATGAAGTTGGTGATGTATATGGGGCCGTTTTGTGGATGGCTTTATATGTTTTGATTAATATTTTGAATTGTATAAGCTGGGATAGTAGAAGCCAGTTAATGGATTGGCAGAAAGAGTCAGCAGCCACAGATCAGACTGATGGGGTGATAGCCTGTGCAAAAGGTTGGTTAGTTAGAAGGGAGTTGCAGCAGTCAAGGGGGGAGATTACAAGAGAGTGAGTTGTTTTTTTTTGGTGTCAGTGGTTTAGAGGGGGTGAATTCTGGAAATGTTACAGAGGTCAAGATTTAGTCAGCTCATCTAGCACCCTGGCATGTGTGGAGTAACCAATAAATGTGCTATAGAACTCAAAGCAAAGCCATAAGGGGGTATTGAGTAGGAGGAAAAATGATGAGCTCAGTTTTAGACAGACTGAGTTTGAGGAAATGGTGTGACCTCCATACTGATATATCGCTTAGTACATTTGCGATACGTGAGGAAATTGAGGCACCCTAAGGGATCCATGAGTGCAGTGTGCATCAGCACAGTGCCCCCATCCACCTCTCAGGGCCTGTGTGCAGTGAACACGTTGCACCCATTAATGATATGCCACTCGGTTGTATAGGGGTGGGCTAGGGCAGTATAGGGCTGGAGTTGAGAAACACTGGGCTAGGGTAGTATATGGGTAGATAGGGTAGTATAGGGGCAGGGTATGGTAGTATAGGGGCAAGCTAGGGAAGTAAATGGATAGGCTAGGGCAGTATAGGGGCAGGCAAGGGTATGAATCAGATAGAGACAAAAAAATGTAGTAAAAATCCCACCTTTAATATCATGATAAAAATGGTACAAATAGTAAACATGGTCAAAACATAGTCAGGGTTCGGTAACCAAAGCGGGTAGTCAGAACAAGCCAGTAAATCAGGAAGCCAAAGATTAACATAGTCGGAGGCAGCAAACAGGATCAGGAACCAGAAGGGTCATCAGCCAGGCAAGTCTTTAACAGGAACACAGCAGACAATCTCCAGATATGTTTGACCAAGGCGAAGGCATGAAAGGTATGAACTAGGCAATTTAATTAGCCAGAAAGGGCTAGCTGTAGGCTTGACTGACAAACAGGAAATGCTCTTCAGGTGAGACACTGTGGAATGATGAGTGCTGGTAATTAACCGACAACCGAGCAACCTAAGTACTCACTACCCAGAATGGAGGGCTGAGAGCCCACCCTGACAGGTAGTAGTTGGACAAGCTAGGGCAGTATAGGGGCAGGCTAGGGTAGTATATAGAGAGGCTAGCATAGTTAATATAGAGGCTAGGGTAGTATATGGAAAGGCTGGGGTAGTAAATGGACAGGATACGGCAGTATAGGGGCAGGCTAGGGTAGTATATAGAGAGGCTAGGGTAGTATATGGACACGCTAGGGTAGTATATGGACAGGCTAGGGTAGTATATAGATAGGCTGGGGCAGTATAAGGGCAGGCTAGGGTAGTACAGGGCTGGGCTAGGGTAGTATAGGGACAGGCTTGGGTAGTAAATAGACAGGTTATGGCAGTATATAGGCAGGTTAGGGCAATATAGGGGCAGGCAGGGTATTATATAGAAAGGCTAGGGTAGTATAGAGACAGGCTAGGGCAGTATAGGGGCAGGCTAAGGTAGTATAGGGGCAGTCTATAGTAGTATAATGGCAAGCTAGGGCTGTATAGTGATTTTTTTAACATGACAGATTATGCAACATTGGGCCATCCAGCAGATCAGCAGCCACTACTAGAGAAAACAATGGACAGCCTTTGTGTCCTGTCACACAAAACTAACTTATATTACCTCTCTGTTTCTCTCCCCCAGTGCTACAACACAGAGCAGAGAAATCAAAGCTGTACTGGCTATGCAACTAGAAAAATTAAGATATCTGAACTGGGGGGAGATAAGTAAACATAATTCAGATAATTTTTTTAATGCTGCCCTGGATACGAGATGTAACCAGCCAACCCTTTTCATGGAGTTCTTATTAAAGCTATGAACAATTTTTGTTTGTATATGAAAAACTAGAACAAAAGGCAGTTGCATTGCCTGGAATGTAGATACTAAGTATAGGATATGTTTGTGCAGTACTCACGTTGCATTAAATTTCCATGAGCATGGGGAAGCTAACTTAAACAATTTCACTGTATTCAACAGTACAGTGTACACTTTGAAACTTAAAAAATAGCTGAGATTTTTCCAAGTCCCAATATCATTGAGGGTCCCATTTATACATTATTAATGACTCTTCTGCAAAGGCAGAATGTTCCAACTACTGAATGATACATCATTCTCTTATCCAGTTTATGTAGCCCTGTCTTGAAGTCTTAAAGGCTCTTCATGGCTTAGCACCGCACTATCTCTCTGAACTTTTATCAACTTACTCCCCCCTCGTAACCTCGCTCCTCAAATTCTGGTTTGCTGTGTGTGCCCCCTACTCACCTACACTCAATGGGAGGCAGAGCCTTCTCCTGCTATGCTCCAAAACTTTGGAATTCACTTCCAAAGAACATCAGAGAATCATCTTCTCTAAACTCATTCAAATCAAACAAATCATTAAGTATAAATCAAATCAAAAAATGTTTTTCTTTAGACAAGCTTTCATTTAATTGCCCGTTTTCTCTTATGTTATCCTCTGTATTCCTTGTATTTCCTTGTAACGTGCTTTGCAAAGCCACCTTTAAAGGTGCTACAGTATATAAAATAAAATGTATTATATTTATTATTATTAAATTATGGGTCCAAAAAGTAAACATAAGAAGGTCACTCAGCTAAAGATCAGCATAGTTTTAACACACGGTTCACTAGACAGTTAGGCTCGGTTCACACAGGGGCGACTTGTCCAGGCGACTTAGCTGCCTGACAAGTTGCGCTCCGTTCTGTACTATGGAACCGTTCTAATAGGAGGGACTCAAGTCGCTCCGACTTAGAAAAAAGGTTCCTGTACTACTTTGGGGCGACTTCAGGCGACTTGCATTGACTTCTATACAGAAGTAGTTTTGCAAGTTGTGTGCAGGTCGCGGCGCTGCAAGTCGTGCCGCCCCTGTGTGAACCGAGCCTAAAGCATATAATACATGTTGTTCTTTTATGTGGCTTTACATAAAGAAGGTGATTCTAATAACATAATCTGTGTTAGGTAAGGTATGCTTTGTAAGTTTTTTTTACCAACTTAACATAGCTATAAAGCTTAACAGTACCTTTATGAAACAGAATACCAAGTGGTGGTTATAACCCCACCATCTAATCAGTCTCAATGTTGCAATAAGAATTGCTACCCACTGGACTTTTCATTAGGGATGCATGACGATTAGTGAGCAAATCAGCAAAAATAGAACTCACATTTCTCAGGATGTAATCAGATTTTTTTTTTTTTTTTTTTGTTTTAGGAAAATCATAGCAGGTTGTAGATTAGAATGGATAGATATTTTATTAACATTACATTGCCAAATAATGTAGTAATTATATATCAATTTTCCTCTTTTTTTTAGCAATAGTGGAGTTTCCCTTTGAGACTATGGTGGAATTAACAAGACAGATGGAAATAAATCAGACATAGTCGGTGCAAATTTGACTGTGACTTAATTTGCAGTGAATTGGAAATATTCTTTGATTTTTCGCCTACTGCATAGGAATAAGTAGACACGCATGTACAACATTGCATATATTTGCAATAAATGTATTGCAAAACATTGTTCTTTAAAAACCTACACACATAAAATAGTTTGTCAGAGGCATGGCTTAAGGCTGGATTCACACCTATGCAGTTTTAGTGCTTTTTGCATTTTGCTGATTTGCACTAGAGTCCATTTAAAGAGGAAGTAAACCCTGATGGGTTTACTTCCTCTTTTTTTCCCTGCAAAGGTAAAGCATAATGGACTACTATGCATCGCATAGTAGCTCATTATGTGTCACTTACCTGACACAGGAGCCAGCGAAGTCGCCGCTGATCCCTGTAGTCCGCCGCATCCATGTTGCTGGTGGCGTCTCGCAGCTCCGACGAATCACAGCGGCGAAGCCGCGATGACGTCACTCCCGCGCATGCGCACGGGAGTCGCGTCTCGCAGCTCCGCCGCTGCCACTCGGCGAAGCCGCGATGACGTCACTCCCGCGCATGCGCACGGGAGTCGACAAATTAGGCAAATCCATTCATGGATTTGCCGCATTTAGTGCGCCTGCGCGCCGCTGTCTACGGCGCATGCGCCGTAGACAGCGGTGCCCATTTTCGGGCAAATATCTCCTAAACCATATAGGTTTAGGAGATATTGCTTGGACCTACAGGTAAGCCTTAATCTAGGCTTACCTGTAGGTCCAAGTTGTTTGGAAGGGTTTACTTCCTCTTTAACATGGTTTCCTATGGAACACAATCTGTAATGCAAATCTGAAAAATGCAAAAAACACAAAAAATGCATAGGTGCAAATCCAGCCTAAACTGGGGAAATACTGACTAAGGCTGGATTCACGCCTATGCATTTTTTGTGCTTTTTGCATTTAGCAGATTTGCACTACAGATCTTGTTCCATAGGAATCAATGTTAAATGGACTGTAGTGCAAATCTGCAAAATGCTAAAAGCACTAAAACTGCATAAGTGTGAATCTAGCCTAAAAAGGGAATCTTTATAAAAGATGTCATACAACTTTTTTACAACCAAATAGTCATGTTTTACATCACAGTCTATCCTTGCCCACAAGGGAAGTATGCCTTGATCTAAAAAAGATATTATGTCTTTGGATGGGAAAGATGACCACCCATGGGTATGTCTCTCAAGGAAGAACCAGTCCTGTATTGTCCCCTTAAAGCGGAGGTCCACCCTAAAATGGACCTCCGCTCATCGGAATCCCCCCCCCCCTCCGGCGCCACAATCGGCACCTTTCAGGGGGGAGGGGGGTGCAGTTACCTGGATAATCCAGGTAACTGCACCCACTTCCGGGCTAGCTCTCTGCGGAACGGGGCGTACGTTACGCCCCTTTCCGCAAGCGCCCGCCCCCTTCAGCAAGTGCCCCGCTGCCTGCTGGGAAACACACAGCTCCCAGAGGCAGCGGGGACCGTCCGGATTGCGCCGCGCGGCTCGCGCATGCGCAGTAGGGAACTGGGAAATGAAGCCGAAAGGCTCCATTTCCTGATTCCCATACCCAAGATGGCGGCGGGACCCGGCAGCCGAGTGAGCGATCGGCTTCGGGTGCCGACATCGCGGGCGCGCTGGACAGGTAAGTGTCACTATTTAAAAGTCAGCAGCTGCAGTATTTGTAGCTGCTGGCTTTAAAAAAAAAAAAAAAAACGCGGAGTCCCGGTGGACTCCCGCTTTAAAATAAATGTCTACACTGCTCTTCTCCACTGATCTTAGTTTTGTCTAAACATGTGATGTAGCAATCTATTCAAGATTATTTTCCCAGCAGTTTGATGGTTTGGACCCCTGCTTTGCTTAGAATAATTGTTCCTTAACTCATCTGCTGGTGAATTCTTGCTGCCCTCTCATATAGAAACAACATAAACATGTCAATCACTTAAAGTGTGCCTTGTATCAAAATACAAGGTCCTCTTATCTTGTGAACTCCACCTTTCCATGTAAAACATAAAAAAAAAAAAAAAACACAGCTACATAAAATAAAATAAAAAACGGAAGGAAAAAGTTAGTTATGGATCTTCCCTCCTAGCTGCTGTTTGCTTCTTGTGTGTACTGATGCCATTCGGTCTTTTCTTGGCACACTGGAAAAGTTGGGGATCGCAATTCTCATAACAAGGCATTGTGCAGATTCCCCAGAATCCTAGAAGCAATGTCACATTTATCTAGGTAAACTAGCTAGGGGTTAGGGTGTATACTGAGTATTTTTTTTCTTCTAATTGAGGGAGTCATTTGGTGGAGGGTGGATTAAGGTGTAGGGTTGTTTTTCAGGGGTTGAGCACTTGGCCCCTTAGTTCCAGTGAAGGGAACTCTTAAGGCATCAGCATACCAAGACATTTGGGACAATTTCATGCTCCCAACTTTGTGGGAACAGTTTGGGGATGGCCCCTTCCTGTTCCAACATGACTGCACACCAGTGCACAAAGCAAGGTCCATAAAGACATGGATGAGTGAGTTTGGGGTGGAAGAACTTGACTGGCCTGCACAGAGTCCTGACCTCAACCCGATAGAACACCTTTGGGATGAATTGGAGCGGAGACCTCAAGTCAGGCCTTCCCATCCAACATCAGTGCCTGACCTCACAAATGTACTTCTGGAAGAATGGTCAAACATTCCTATAGACACACTCCTAAACCTTGTGGATAGCCTTTCCACAAGAGCTAAAGCTGTTATAGCTGTAAAGGGTGGGCCAACTCAGGGGATGGCCCCTTCCTGTTCCAACATGACTGCACACCAGTGCACAAAGCAAGGTCCATAAAGACATGGATGAGTGAGTTTGGGGTGGAAGAACTTGACTGGCCTGCACAGAGTCCTGACCTCAACCCGATAGAACACCTTTGGGATGAATTGGAGCGGAGACCTCAAGTCAGGCCTTCCCATCCAACATCAGTGCCTGACCTCACAAATGTACTTCTGGAAGAATGGTCAAACATTCCTATAGACACACTCCTAAACCTTGTGGATAGCCTTTCCACAAGAGCTAAAGCTGTTATAGCTGTAAAGGGTGGGCCAACTCAATATTAAACCCTATGGCCTAAGACTGGGATGCCATTAGTTGCCATTAGTTCATGTGCATGCAAAGGCAGGTGTCCCAATACAATATGCATAAACATGTATTTTACTGTTATTATTAGCTCTTTTAGAGTAGCCAACTTGCATTTTAGCTTTATTGTTACGTTAAGAAACATCTGTAGAGGCCTTTTATGGAGTTTAGGAAAACAGAACAAGCAAAACTGAGAATTTGTTAACTTGAAATACTAACTTGTTTAGTTACAGTCAAAATATATTTTATTATCCAAATCTACTGCCTACATAACCAGAAAAGAAAATGTAACCAACCATAAAAATATACTCAAGCAATAGATTTTTTTTTCCTCCACAGTAAATATTTTTGCAGTTCAGCTACAAACATTATCTGATTAATACTTCAGGATGTTAGTCTAGCTTCTGGAAAATCTTAATTTAATAGTAACTAGAGCAAAAATAATTTACAGTCTGAAGAACATTCACTTTCCAAAAACCAATGTCTAATTTTTCTATAATTTATTTTAAGGATTCTGGAGAATTCCTGTTTTATTAAAAGTAATAAAAGACCAGGAAAATAAACCTGTATTGAGCTTCAAATACTAAAAACAGCAGGCACGGAAAGGTGTTTACATGTGTTCACCTACCTGAGCACCCTTAACCTGAGGCATTCAATATCCCAATAATGACTTTTCGATGGGCGTGGCCTCCGAATGGTGTTGAGCGAACGTGTCTGCGGAGAGCTCTGTTCAATCATCTGCCTTAAACCCCGGCCGTCTAAAGCTGGGAAAGGTTCGGCTGCACAACTATCCTCCATAGGCTCCATTAAGTGGTTCCTAGCTATAGAAAGATCCAGCGCAGATAGGCCAGAACCTTGAGATCAATTGTGTCTACCTCCTCACACGTGGCTTCTGTCTGGGAGAGCTCCCCTGCCTCTTCCTGATGTTCAGAGCTCATGGAAGACCATGGATCCCCTGCTGGCTCGGAAATGTCATCCCTGGTGAGTGGGCTCAAAAAAGAACTTGCAGGTATGTTCCACAGTTTGGAGAAATCCATTAAAAAGGAAATCACAACAGTGAGATCAGACATGTCACACCTGCTAGCCAGAATTGAAGACACAGAGCAGAGCCAGGACTCACACGAGACAGCCATTAAAGAATTGCAGGAGACAATCACTCAATTGGCATTTGCTCAAGGCTCCTCGCTATACAAGCTCGAGGACCTGGGAAACCGTAATTGCAAGAATAATCTGCATATCCGGGAGTTGCCAGAGGCAACCAGAGATAATGATCTTGAACCCTTGATCCGGGGTATCCCAAATACAATTCTTGGCAACCCTGCCACGGGGTTTTAACCATGTACATCGCGCTTTGAGACCGCACAATGTTACAAATGACCAAGCCAGGGATGTTATCTTCCGCCTTCATTACTTTGAAGACAAGAATGCCATTATGGTAAAACTGTGGAGAACCCCAAACATTGACTTTGACGGAGCAGTCATTAACATTTTCCCTGACCTCTCTAAGGAGACCGTAGACCAGCACAGAGCTCTACAACCTCTTCTTGACCAACTGAGAACAGATGGTGTCATCTACAGATGGGGCTTCCCCTCATGCTTGACTGCCACCAAAAATGGTCTTTCACGCTTCCAACTTTCCTTCATGACCTCAATATGCCTCTGCTGAAGCTCCTGGGTTGGCAAGATCCTATACTAACATTCTCAGTCCCCTCGGACCCCCAATGGCAGAAACCCCCTCCTCCCAGAAATATGGGTGAGATGCACTCTGTGTATTCCTTTTACACCCACATATACTCACAATCACTGTGGCTGTTACATTGTTATTATGTTTTGGTGACACTTCTCCATCACGGTTCTCCTCCTGAGATCAGATACCTAATGAATATTTGACACCAATTCTGCTCTATTCCTTACTACACTGATGAACTATTACTTACCATGGTTTGCTTCACCTGTATTATTTTGTTCCTGTTTTATCATTGCTAGAGTTACATTTTTTTATCATAAGTAACATATATGCCGTATGCTGACGGGGGACCACTGCTCCCAGTCAATGCGCTTATCTTTTTGTATGTTCCTTGACCCCCTCCCTTTGGGGTTGGAAAGTGAGGACAGCCCGTATATAATACTTGTTGGACTCTTGCTAGAAGTCTTGATGGCTGCTCTTTCTCCCCTTCCCCTCGGGGACCACAACAGTTTTCTGCGTGCTCATCCTCTATCCCCATTAGTTTTACAGATTGTAAAAGTCTACCCTGTACATGCTTTCTCTCTTTCTTTTTCTTCTGAAAGCTTATACACCGCTGAGATAATGGCTACTCTAACGGTTGTCTTGTATAATGTAAGGGGCCTAAATGTGGCCATGAAACGGCATCAAGTACTATGAGAATTGAAAAACACCTTCCTACTCCGTTGCCTTTCTTCAAGAGACACATCTGCCCCACTTAACCTCTTCCAAACGATCTTTGCATTATTTCCCGCAATGGCACTGTAGTTTATCTGACACCAATAAAGCCAAGGGGGTAACCATTGGGTTCAGCGGAAGTGTATCCTTTCGACTCACTGAAATGTTAGCAGATGATCTTGGTCGCTTTCTCTTCCTCAAGAGCTTGCTAGGCAACACCCAATGCACCCTAACGAATGCCTACTGCCCAAACCACAACCAACCTGCTTTTATTTCCCAAATCCTCCCTAAACTATGACAATTTTCTAAGGGGGTCATAATTCTTGCAGGAGACATAAACATGCCACTAGATCCCACTATAGACACTTCACAAGGTTGCTCTAGTATCCCATTTAAATGCCTAGCTTATGTTAAAAAAAAGGCTTCTTGACCTCCAGTTAATAGATGTGTGTAATTTACTCCACCCCAAAGATAAAAATGATTCCCATTTTCCCAAAACACACCAATCCTACCCCAGAATAGACAATATTTTCATAGGTCACTTTCACCTCTGCTTTTGGCCTCTATAGGCACCGCATCTATATCAGATCATGCACCCGTCTCTTTATGCGTCTGACCATGCCCACTTTGCCACATTGCACCAATAATTGGAAACTCAATAACTCTCTCCTCTCCAATCCCACTGAAGTCTCCATATTATCTTTGTTCCTGATCCAATATTTCATGGGGAATGCATCTTCCGAAACTGCCCCCTCAATACTGTGGGAGACTCATAAAGCTATGAAAAGGGGTAGACTCATTGAACTCGGTGCGAGGAAAAAAAGAGAACATGGCCACCAGCTTAAAATGGTCCTACAACAGGTTGCAGAATTAGACAAACAACGCAAGTTATCATTACATGCCTCACACCTCAAAGCTCTTACACTCAAAAGGGAAGAGCTCAAAGCTTCTCCTAGACTTAGAAACAAGTACAGTCGCTGTAGATCTGGCAGTGCACTTGTAGTGCAAAGTGGATTTGCCTTTTGTAAATAACCCCCAGTGTCTTCTTTGCTCAAAGGGATCTAGCCTGTTGTTTACCAGGTTTTTTCCCCATGCATAGATTTTTTGTGAAATTAAATGGAATTCCCTTTTTGTTTCTAAGTCTAGGAGAGCTTTGAGCTCTTCTCTTTTGCGTGTAAGAGCTTTGAGGTGTGAGGCATGTAATGATAACATGTGTTGTTTGATCTGAGAGGAAGATTTGAAATCTGAAAGCTCTGCTGATTTTATCATCCATTCTAAATTCAATTTTTTTTTCTTTTTTTTGGTTTGATGACCGTAGCAAGAGTCGGTCACAGTAGCTTCTGCCTTCACAGTCTTTCCCACAAGACAAAACATGACAAAGGCATCACTTAGATACTTAGACATCCAGTCCCAATCAGGAAAACACTCTATTGGTAGATACGTGTCGCAGATTAAAAGCCCCATATGAAGAGATTTGATTCAGTGACCCTCTGGGGAGCAGTGTCACATATATTGGAGAAGATCCATCCATGGCAATCATGTGTTAATGTGCAAATGCAGTTTGACCATCATGGTCAAAAACTTGAGGTGGAGTGGCCATTTCTCCTGAAAAGTGTGGAATAATCCCCTTTTCTATTTATTTGAACTGTGAACAACACTATTGCTAGTATCTATGCCTTCTATATAGAAGGATTATTCATCTGATTACCGCATATATATTGTCTATTGTCTGCTGAAGATTGTTACGTTTCTTGCCAACAGCCTTACTGTGGAAGAATTTTCTTAGCACGGTGCACCCATTGGTGGATATTTTTTTGGATACATTCACTTAGTTTAAACTTTTTTCACTGATACTTTTACATTTTTATTATTACTTTGATTGTTATGATATAATTTTGACATTTGAAGTGAAAAGAATGAGCGCACTATTTACCCTTTTATTTTATTCACTTAGTTTGACGCAGTAATATCCTTTCATATGGAGAACTCAATGGGGAAATGTAACATCAACATTTAAAAAAGGTAAACAAAAAAACATCGATATTTGGCTTTGTAATGGGTGTGATAGTTTGGTAGGACTGGTGATTGCTGCTAAGGTATTTCAAATCCAGTCTTTGTGAACAATACTATAAGCCAGATTGAATATAGAATTCAATGTGGAAAAAACACACACACACTTTACTGAGATATCGGTAATGAAACTACAATTTTAAACTACACTGAAAATTCAAATATGCAACATGTTACATGACCATTTTTTCCTTAGGGCAAACCCATGACTTTGCCCTTTTGGCCCAAAGTGACAGGCTCTCTTGACAGCCCACACCCTACCTACTTAGGCTTACAGTTCCTGTGCTCCTTTTTTGACCCTGTTTGGCTGCCAGCACCATGAGTTAAAAACCTTGTGTGTATCTGTGTGTGAGGTTATATAGGGCTAAGGACATTTCCCCTAAGCCCAAGTGAACGTGATTTAGCCTTGTAGGGTGAAGCTCACATGTTCCCCTAGGGTTACCTCTAGGGATTCCAGCAGGTGAATGGAGCAGTGTAGGGGGCAGGGAATAAGTGGGACCGTATTTCTTCCAAAGAAAACATTACACTAAGTAGGAAAAACCTACAACCCTTTACTAGATCTCAAAACAATCTAGCTAAATCATTTTAAGTAAGTGAAGTGAGTGCCAGCTCATTTAGTAAAGTTATTTTTATGTATATTCTTACTAACAAAGCCCCAGCAGTGATTAGTGCCTGTTTTTTGTTTAGTGCAACATACAATCCCTGACATACATCCCCTGAGATTTTATTGGCAAGCATCAGTTTGGGGATTTGTCAAACTAACTAGTAAACAGGAGATGCAGAACTTAGAACTCACTAGTGTAACTAAACCACAGAGGAAGAATTCTTGGCTTGTAAATGCAAGCTTATTGTGAATGATGGTAAGTAACTAATATGGTTAAAAATTGCAGTATATTAGGTAATTTTAGAAACAAGAAGAGAACTGTGGAGCTTACAGTAAGTTATTTTGAATTACAACGACAGCTGATGTAGCCAAAAATCCCAATGTCAATCCCAAATCCCAATTTCAATGTTACAAATAAGAATAATAATAAAAAAAAGACCCCTTTGTCTGTTGAATACAGCGGAAGAAACTATCAAATTATTTTAGTTGCTGACTTTTCTCCACAGTAGGATAACTGGATGTGTAGGTTGATAACATACCTCTTAGTCATGGTCAGTGAGTTTGCGAGTCAAAGGAAAAATCCGTACATGCATGTAAGCATCAGAACCTGTTCCTTGCAGCTATCAGTCAATGCGTTTTGAGAGAGATAAACTACTCTCCTTTGTAAGAACGAAGCATGGAAGAGTTCCAGTCTTCCATTATTATCCATACTCTAATCGAAACCCTTAGTGGTTCTGATAAATATTAATGACCCTTGTGGTCATCGTAGTGAATGTTTCGTGGTCCAGGTAAATGCTCCTATTGATTTTTTTTTAATCAGTGCAGCCTTTCTGCATATTAATGAGAAATGTCCTTACTAATTAAAAACAAGCATTTATTATTAAATTGGATTTATAAACAAGGTCATAAAAATAGCAGCCATTTGTCCAAGTGGGTATGACACATTAGGCTCTCATTTTCTAATGATCAACGGGACACCATTCTCTATTTTGGCCACAAATTGTCAATAGCCATTAAAAACAAGTCGGTAATCAAGATTTTATTAAGAATATATCAATTCTATTTGTTTCTATGCATGTTTTATCCACAGGTTTCCACTATGTACTGGCAATGCCAAAAGGAACTTGGCACAGTCCTTTATATCATTTGGGAGTGCTTTCTACTCAGGGGATTCTGGGATGAGATCCAAACCCTTAGTTTGGCACCCACTTTCTCTACTTCCCATATCTTTTTAACTTCCTACCTCCTATTTCCTAGTTCCCCTTCTCCTCTACAGTACCTAAACCTTACCATGGATATTACCCCTCCCCCACCCCCCACATAAATGGGATAGTCTATTTCATTTAGGTTCATGTCTTGCTTGAAAAAGTTCTAAAATCTGGAGGAAGCAAATGAAGCTGACGTTTAACATCATATTATGTCATCTGGGTATTTATAATGAAAACATATGTTGTGCTTTTACCTAAGTATGCATTTACTGAAACTTTGTTGTATGTATATATATATACTCACTGGACAATATATTCATGTACTACATTAAAGATTAACTAAAATGCATATTATAAAAAAGGTAAAAATAAATAAAAATTGGATTAAAAATAATAAAAAAATACCTAAATTAAACATAAAACTCTCTTCCATTAGTTGAAAGCTACTTATTCTCCCTCTGGGCTTAGTTTATTACTACTAACTCAGAGTTAAATTTATTACTACTACCTCAGAATTCAGTTAATTACATGATTAATTTTATTAAAATTGGAGGTGTGTTCGCAGCAATTTTTTTAAATGTATTGAACAGAATTTTCCAACACGGCACAAGGCATGGTCAAGCCATGAAGCCCTGAAGTTTTTTCTTGCCCATACCTGGCTTAGAAGACTGTGATAACACTTAAAAGTTAGGTTCATATTTAGGAATATGTTACATGTTACACCATATTTAGGGTGTAATATCTAACATGTTGGTAATCATCTGCTCCCCCCCCCCAGCCCTCCCCCTCATCACAGCATGTGTGGGTTCCTTTCCCCTGCAGCTGTTCTCACATTTAAAAATGGTGGCAATGCAGGGCTCCACCTGCACAGCTGAACCATTAATTTACAGTCATTTTTGAATGAATAAATTACAAGTTCTGTCTGCACTGTGACGGAGAGAATTGTAATGCTCAATGGACTATATGTGTTGTAAACAGAACTTTTGTCGTCCATTGATAACTCCTCCAGCTTTCTAACTGAAAGACTGTACAGAGGTACGGGCAGAGGGCTAAAGGAAGTGTCTGTAGGAGACTTAGATTGCACCTGCAATCCATTGATCATGAGTATAATCTTTTGCAGGCTTCTGTGGAAAAAAATATAAATGCACATTTTTTACTGTGTATTTATTTTATTTTTTTCTTAAAGGTGAACTTAACCTTATATGGGATGACTATTCCTTTTTATGATTAAAAACAAAATATGTGTGGTCCATAATTATAAGATGAAAAAAACATTTCTGTGTCATTTCTGCTTACAATGTCTAATGGGCATTCCAAATCTACTTGAAACATTTGATTTAAGTTCCACTGAAGACACACCTGTCATGAAATGTGAAAAAAATTGGAACTCCTCTGATGAAGTCGTGTGACATGACGTAATGCGTAGGGAGTGGCCAGAATCAGACGCACACCGGAAATGACATGAGAAGGCATTGAGAACCCCGTTCTTTGCTTTTTTTTTTGACTTTTTAATAAGAGTCCATCTATTTGGCACCTTAATATATATACCTTTAGCCCTTCACATACTACACCATTGGAAGCATTCCCTTTTTTTCCTTTCTCCCGCCTTTGCTGTGGTGCTATATTGGAGCGGATCAGGACAGCTCAGTGGAGGATTCATATAGCTGGAGAAGCATTTATGGGTCCATCAGAAGTGTATGTGAATAGGAAAAGGTCCCAATAGGATGCTGTGGAGAGTCCAACTTACGGTACTTATTGATTCAATTTTCTTCATGTATATAAGGTGAGAGTTCTGTGAGACTAGATTTTGAAGAGACAATTCGTGGAGTGGTTTAAGGACAATATAATGCTATTCATCCTTTTTACAATTTATCTACTGGATGCACCATTTTTTGAACTTAGATTCTCCATAAGCACTTTTATTCTCCTTATAGGACCTATTGGTCCCACTTTTTTGCAATTTATTCATTATCACTTAGTTCAGGACTTTGAACAACACTTGGACACTTATTGCACTTTTTTTTGTGGGGACACATTATTTGTGCACTTTAATATTTTTGCACTTTATTAATCCCATAGAGATTCTTTCTAGTGGTTTACAGTGATTTTTATATTACTGCGCAAGATCACTTTTTACATTTTTATATGTAAGTGAATATGCTGGTGGCATTGCTGTTTTGATAAAGTGGAACTTTATTAAAAAAAAGAAAAGAAAAAACTTTGAACAGGCATGCTTTTTAAAGTGGTTTTAAAGTCAGAATCATCAGTAAGTTGTTTTATCAAGATGCAAAGTACTGTGTGTCCATTTTTTTAAAATTCGAATCCTCAGAACCTTCTCTTACAGCACTGCTGCGCTGTCATGTGTGCTCCCCCGCTCTCCTTCCCTGATCTAAGGAGAGCGGTGGAAGGGGATAAGATTCCCCTCTGATGTCAGCTGGCCAGTAGATGGAGGTCACGTGAGCACACATGGGATGGGTGCTTTGCAAGAAGGTATTTAGGACTAGAATTGTAAAAAAACAGACACACTGTACTTTGTTTCTTGATAAAGGATGCAAGTTATATGTAAATGTTACTTTCAAGCCACATAGAATAGCAGCAGGAGGGATGGGGCAGGGGGGAGATCAGCTCTCACACACAGGCTTCAGAACTGACAGGCAGGGAAGGAGGGGGAGAGGGGGAGAGAGGGAGAGACTCAGAGCAGAGAGCAAGATTATGGAGGCCCGTAAACTGACCACGGTATCATGGATCAGCAACCATGGTTACCATGGTCAGCACACACAGGGGACACATGAACATTCTGAATCAACCAGGTATTTTACAACTTAGAAAGGGACAAATTATACTGCAGAAGTACTATGCTATAGATCATGCCTTAAAGTAACAGAAGCTTTTTTTCCCTTTTAGGGTTACAACCACTTTAATGCAGTAGAGACACCAAGAAGCTGATGAAATTGTGACTGTGAATGAAATTACTTTGCAAGGTGTGAAGTAATTAAAGCTCACTGAATAGCGCTCAGGTGTCAAAATGATAAATATGAAAGCTATGATAAATGCGCTGCCTATAAAAAATATTCCTTATTGTGTGTAATTACACAAGAAAATGTTAATAAATACCTTAACCGCTTGCAGACCGGGTCACGCCGATATACGTCGGTAGACGGCAGGGGTGGACTGACAACTCATGGGGCCCCCGGGCAATAGGAGATTATGGGGCCCCCAGGCAATCAGACAGGTAGGTACTGGAGAGGTGGGGTAGCAATAATCTAAGGATTTTTAGACCAAAAGGATGTCGGTAAGGGACATGTCAGAGACAGATGTAAAAAAAACACAGATTTTTACATACTGTCCCTGGTTTTACTGAGGCTGTCAACCCTGATGGGGCCCCCTAGTGGCACGGGGCCCTCGGGCAGTGCCCGAGTGGCCCAATGGTCAGTCCGCCCCTGGTAGACGGGCCGTACAGGCAGATTAATGTACCTGTACATTGCCCTTTAAGAAGCAGTTTGCGGCACATGCGCGCCGCGACCTCTGTGAGCGTGATCGCAGGTCCTGCAGACTTAACCCCTACAGCGCCACCTAGTGGTTAACCCCTTCACTGCCAGTCACATTTACACAGTAATCAATGCATTTTTAATTGCGCTGATTGCTGTATAAATGTGAATGGTCCCAAAATCACGCCAAAAGTGTCCAATCTGTCCACCATAATGTCACAGTCATGATAAAAATCGCTGCTCGCCACCATTACTAGTAAAAAAAATTAAAAAAAAATTAAAATGCCATAAAACTATCCCCTATTTTGTAAACACTATAACTTTTGCACAAACCAATCAATAAACGCTTATTGCGATTTTTTTTACCAAAAATATGTAGAAGAATATGTATCGCCCTAAACTGAGGAAAAAAACTTTTTTTAATATATTTTTTGGGGATATTTATTATAGCAAAAGTAAAAAAATAATGTGTTTTTTTTTCAAAATTTACGCAATTTTTTTGTTTATAGCACAAAAAATAAAATTGCAGAGGTAATCAAATACCACCATAAGACAGCTCTATTTGTGGGAAAAAAAGGACGTCAATTTTATTTGGGAGCCACTTCGCATGACTGTGCAATTGTCAGTTAAAGCGACGCAGTGCCGAATCGCAAAAAGTGCTCTGGTCTTTGGGCAGCCAAATGGTCCGGGGCTTAAGTGGTTAACAAGAAAGATAATTTTTCATTTTTTTTACTGCAGACAGGGACAGGTATGTCTCTTCTGAATTAAAGTACTGGTAGCTCAATGTACAATTTCTGCATCTGCTGAGATGAACTCCCGTGCATGCATGGAAGTTAGCTCATCTCAGCCCAGCCAATTAAAATGGCTGAAGATCTGAACCCAGAAGAAGAGTGGCTGTCTGCATTGGCGGAGGAGCTCCTGGACACTGATGGAGTGGAGTTAAGTATAGTTCAGTTCTTTCAGAACTTGGTAGCGCCCTTAACAAGTTATTTTATAGAGGACAACTAACCCAGAACATTAGAAACCCATGTAGACATGGGGAGAACATACTCTGTTTCCCCCAAAAATAAGACCTAGCGTGATTGTCTGTCATGGCTGCAATATAATCCCTACCTCCCAAATAAGCCCTAAAGTCCTTGTAGGTCTTATTTTCAGGGTGAGGCTTATTTTCGGGGAAACAGGGTAGGGCTTACTTGGGTGGTAGGGCTTATATTGCAGCCATCACCGACAAAGCACTAGGTCTTATTTTCAGGGAAACAGGGTATATTCTCCATAAAGAGCATGTATAAAAGCACTCACAATTTAAAATGTATGCTATGTAAAAGCAATGGTAGGCCTCAGTTTTGCTCCCACCATTCATCTTCTCTTTTTAATTGTCTTCCTTGCATTATGAAGTGCTGGTTGCTGTACACAGTACAAGGGTTTTCAGACATCCTATGTAAAAAGGACCTGAGTACCATCATCCGAAAATACTACCCAAACATCAGTGCAGGGAAGTTAACTGTATTTGCTCAGCCATTCTACCAAATTTATCAGTGAGATAACCCAAATAAATAAATGACAAACTGACCAGCTGTGTCATAACATAACTGTCTGCATCTATTTTTATAACAAGACAGAGTCCATTAACTTATCCGCTTGCACAGGAAGATACACTGTCTGCTACTTAGCAGTGGAGTATTTTGGAAAACACGTATAGGTATGCCAGACCGGAGAAATTGGTCTATAAAAAAACTCATCATAAATAATTTAGAGACAAATGATACAACTGACAGCCTGCTAATGCAAGGCAGTGTTAGGAAAGCATGTCATTACTACGACCTGTATTGCCATGCAATAAAGACACCCCAGTGACAAGATAAAAGGAAGGATTGTAGCTGCAACTGACTAATTTATCACCCATTTATGAAAATATTAAAAGGCAGTTAATGTGTAAAATGTACACAATTTACATTAGAACCTTAAAATTAAACCATTGCTTGATATTTTTATACCCTTCTATATTTTGAAATGAGTTGCTGTCTATGTTTGGGTGCTTGCAATGTTTTTTTATTTAGTTATGTTGCAGGCTCTAATGTAAAAAATAAAAACGCCCTTTTTCTCATCAGGTTGTTGTGGGCTGCACTGTGTATAACTAGTAGATACAGAAAATGTTGAGGTCTGTAGCTACAGTGATCTGTGAGCATAGATCATCCATGGTAATTAGAGCTCAAGAGTCAGTGTTTCCAAAAAAGACAGTAAATGAAAAGTGCTCTATGAATAAAGGAGGAAGACCTTTCATTTATCTGCCCATTCTGGGGGCCACATAGCAGCATGACCGCATGATCGCTGTGTCCTCAGACTCAGGAAATCCCCATTTGGGAAATCCATTCTCTGATTGGCCCTTTTGATTATGTGATGGCTGTGTCCAATCACAGCCATCACAAAATGTAAACAAACAGCACATGGCTGTTGATCGGCTCTCCTTCTCCTCACACAGAGCATGAGTGAGGAGAGGGAGAGCTTATCTGTGCAGCCTGTCAGGAAACGGTGTGTAACTGCTGAATTACTACTTTGCACACAGATTACACACAGTGCAGTCATCTGTCACTAGTGCACCAAACAGCATCTGTCACAGTGTCCAAGTGAATATCAACATCTGTGCCAGTGCCCATCAACATCTGTCACAGTGTTCCAGTCTTCCATGAACATCTGTAACAGTGTACCAGTGCACCAGTGCACATCAACATCTGTCCCAGTGCACCTCTGCAATAGTTTCCCATTGCAACATCAACATCTGTCAGTGTCACAGTGGAACAGCAACATCTTCTAGTGTCTCTACTGGCCCATAACATCTGTCAGTGTTCCTAATGGACCATCAACATCTCTGTGTGTCCCTAGTGGACCATCAACATCTGTCGGTGTCCCTAGTGGACTGTCAACATGTATCTGTGTCCCCAGTGGACCAATAACATCTGTCACAATGTTTCAGTGCACATCAACATCTGTTAGAGTGTCCGAGTAAACATTGCCAATCATGTCCCAGTGCAGCAACATCATCTGCAATAGTGTCCCAGTACACATTAACATCTGTCAGTGTCCCAGTGCACAACAACATCTGTAATAGTGTCCCAGTGCACATCAATATCTGTTGGTGTGTTGGCGATGCCCAAAATTACACCTCTACTGGAGGGGCGTTATAATGACCTTTAACCGAGCATTTCAGGTAAAGGTCCCCTTAGACCCCAAACAATGCATTCTAGGCATATTGAACAAACACATTTCAGAGGAAAACCCCAAGCAGGCTATTACGAGGGCTCTATTCCAAGCCCGCAAACAAATTCTTAGGCACTGGAAGGTGATAGAGCCACCCACACTAAATTAATGGGTGAACCAAATGGAGGTAACACATTTTCCAACACAGAGGATGCCCAGGAAAATTTGATCTGGTATGGTACCCTTGGCTGAATACACCTGGCCTGGCCCCAGTAGACCTTATAATAGACAGTCTCCTCAGTTAAAGAGCAGAGGAATGTGGAATGAGGGGGGAAGCACCATGAGAGGGGGAAATCCATAGTAAAAGCACTGATGCCAGGAAACGGAGTGGAAAGGGTCGGTAAGAGGTTGTATGTGATATATTCATAAGTAATGCTGAACCTGTAAGAAACAAAATTCTATGTTCACAAGACTATACTTTGAAAGGTTTGTGTACTTTCTATATGAGCTTGTTTCAATAAAAACAATTTTGATTTAAAAAAATATATATATATCTGTTGGTACCCCAGTGGACCATCAACATATGTCAGTGTCACAATGCAAAACATCTACAATAGTGTCCCAGTGCACAGCAAAAATTTTCACAGAGTACAAGTACATAAGAACATCTGCAATAGTGTCCTAGTGCACATCAACATCTGTTAAAGTGTCCCAGTACACAACATCGCTAATAGTGTTCCAGTGCATATCTACATCTGTCGGTGTCCCAGTGCACAACAACATTTGAATTAGTATTCCAATGCACATTAACATCTGTTGATTTTCCAGTTAACCATCAACATATGTCAGTGTCCCAATGCAGAACATCTTCAATAGTATTCCAGTGCACATCAACATCTTTCACAGTGTCCAAGCACATAAGAACATCTGCAATGTTGTCCTAGTTCACATCAATATCTGTTGGTGTCACAGTGCACATCAACATCTGTTGTGCCCCAGTGGAACATTAACACCTGTCAGTGTCCCAATGTACCAACACCATCTGCAATAGTGTCCCAGTGCAACATCAACATCTGTTGGTGTCAGAGGGTCAGTAACTAATTCAGGGGAGGAAGGGGTCCCAGCAAAAAAGATTCAGGTAATTAGAGGAGGAGCAGTCAACAACTATCAGCACTGTACATCTTGGTAAAGAGGCAAGTATCTGCAGCACAGTACACCCAAATGACGGGCCAGGTACTAGTAGTGGGGTAGAAGGAAAGGTGTCCCTGTAAGCCATGCATGCAATATATCACACAGAACTATCAGGTAGTGTGTGAGCCATTGCTTACAGGCAGCTATAAGGTGGACCATAAGGGATCAATAACGGGGGAGAAAGAAAAAACAAGATATACTCAAACCAAATTAGATAAGAGCTAGTCCATGAAGTCTATAATAGTAAAGAATATCAAGGAGAAGTCTGCAGGACGGATGAATCCACAGGTGGAAGGGAATAGCACACACAGTCACTGGCAGCTCTTCAGCAGGAATTGGGAATTCCCTCAGACACAAACAAAAACAGCAGAAAGGGGGGTCTGGGTCAGTGTGATAGTAAAAACAAGTAACACTTTATTCAGATACACTTATATAAAAGTATCTTGCAAGCTGCATACAGGGTTGATGTGGATCACCAATCAAGCAGCCAGCCATCGCGAGGGATGAAAAGACTGATGTGGGGATATGCTCAGACACGCAGCTCTTACATCCACTCTTACAGAGCTAGCAAGAGACCAGATCAAGACGGGGTGCCTCAGAAACGCGTTGCGGCCCACCCCGTCCTGATTTGGTCTCTTGATAGCTTTGTGAAAGTGGGTTTGAGAGCTGGAGACGCTGCTGGTTATATGGCGAGTCTGAGCATATCACGGCAGCGGTCTTCTCATCCCTCATGACAGCTGGCTGCTTGATTGGTGATCCACATCCACCCTGTGTGCAGCTTGCAAGATACTTTTATGTAAGTGTATCTGAATAAAGTGTTACTTGTTTTTACATCACAGTGACCCAGGGGCCCTCTTTTTGTGGTTTCTGTAAGCCATACCTCGCTGAAAACCCTGTGTAAGAGAGTACAACTAGGTCATGCCCCCAACACATTTAACCACTTGCTGGCTGTGTCACGCAGATTTACTGGAGACTATGGCTCTCCTGGGTGAAATCCCATAGGGTACGTCCTACCCTTTTTCACCCACCAGAGAGCGCACATTCCCACTGCGCGGCGGGTGACCCAATGTGCTTGGCTGGCAGGCCCAATTGCTGCCGACCATGTGTGATTGTGTGCACGAGGGAACACACAGTTAACCTTTTGATCACGGCCTAGTGTTAACCCCTTCCCTGCCAGTGAGATTTCCACAGTAATCGGTGCATTTTTATAGCACTGATCACTGTATAATTGCCAATGGTCCCAAAAAAGTGTCAAAAGTCTCCAATATGTCCATAGCAATGTTACTAGTAAAAAATAATAATAATAATTAAAATGCCATAAATCTTTCCTATAGTTTGCAGACGCTATAACTTTTGCGCAAACCAATCAATATGCGCTTATTGAGATTTTATTTTACCAAAAATATGTAGAAGAATATATATTGGCCTAAACTGATGAATACAATTATTATTTTTTTAAATTTGGGGATATTTATTATAGCGAAAAGTAAAAAATACAGTTTTTTTTTTTCAAAATTGACGCTTTTTTTTTGTTTATAGCACAAAATATAAAACCGCAGAGGTGATCAAATACAACCAAAAGAAACCTCTATTTGTGGGGAAAAAAAGGAAAATGTTGTTTAGGTACAGCGTTGAACAACAGCGCAATTGTCAATTAAAGCAACGCAGTGTCAATTTGCAAAAAGTGCTCTGGTCAGGAAGGGGGTAAAATCTTCCGGGGCTGAATCGCTTAACTTCGCCCCCGAAGCTTAATCATGGGGATCATACTAGAAAATGAGGTGTCACATACACCACAAAGAATTAGGGCTCATACCACATGTGGTATCACCATACTTGGGAGCAGTAGCAGAATGTGTAATTTTCATCTATTTTTGTTTATCAAACAATGAAAAACCCAGTGGTGATAAATCACCACCAAAAGAAAGCTTTATTTGTCAAAGTCACTCCAATTCAGATCCACTCTGCACAAAAAGTGTTTTCTTCAGAGCAAAAACAGTAGGAATCTGCAACAAAATTATTAAAAATCTTTCCAATGTGCATTGATCATCCCAGAGGATGCTGTTTTTTTTCTCAACAAAAGTGGAATTACTGTTCTAAAGTGGATCTTGACCTGAAGTTACCTACTTTCTTTTCTTCTCCCTCAGCCTAAGAAATATTATTCATTACCAGAATCTGTTTTGATATCAGCCTCATACAGGCTGATGGAAAGCCAGCCCTCGGAACCAATCAGAATTTTCTGAAGTGACCATGTGCTGACAAGGAATACGGGGGGTGATCCCAGATACCAAGCAATTGAGCTGCAAGTTTGAAAATGATTTGCTAAGTAATTGCTAGACTTGAAAGTCCATATTGCATGACGCCAGATCAACTTTCTTTGCAAACATTCTGCAAGACTGCTTCAAGTTCTGGTTCAGTTATGTTGTTTAATAGTCATCCCACCACGGGGGTCACTGTGGCTGAATTTTCATGCTGCAGACTTGCAGAGTTCTTGCTGTAGACTCACCACTGCAACTTTGCTCTTGCTAGAGACTTGTCATGCAAATTTGCTACAAATTGGAAAAGTGGCAACTAGAACTTGTGCTTCAAGTGCTCTGCAAGTGTACAACCTGCCAGTGAAAATGTGCAGCAAGTTAACAGACTTAGAATACAACACTGCCACAAAAGTGTGGCAAGTTATCCTTGCTATCTGGGATTTGTGACAAAGTTGTGCTGCTGGGACAATGGAGGGCATGGATCTGTCATTGATGTTTGACAGGGGTGCCTAGATCAACTCTGTGTATAGAGTTCTGTATATCCACTTGCCGAACAAGCCTTTTCATGCACTTTTTGTTTACAAATTTTAATCAGTATTTTTGCTAGAAAATGACTTAGAACTCCCAAACAATATCTATATTCCTTTAGCAGAGACCCTAGAGAATAAAATGGTGATCATTACAATATTTTATGACACATGGTATTTGTGCAGTGGCATTTTAAACACATTTTTTTTTTAAATAATACACTTTAATTAATAAAAAATTAAAAATGTAATACATGCCCCATTTTTTTGGGAGAATTCGAAAGATGATGATAGATACCTAACATGTCACGCTTTAAAACTGCACATGCTCATGGAGTGGTGACAATCTACCATGATGAGAATTCTCCATAGGCAATGCTTTAAATATTTTTTTGATGTTTCGATCTTTTTTATTGCATTGTATCAAAATACAAGTCACATCAAAAAGATAAATCAGGTAAGTATCAAAATATGAAGGAGGAAACATCTTAAGGCAGAAAAGTTTAATGGAATTGACGTTCCACTCTCTGTGGGTGGGGCGATGCCAGCAACATTACTCCGTAGGGTAGGAGTACCGATATGTCTCAACTTAAAAGATGCCAAACCCCTAATTAAACCAAAATATATTAACAGCTTGGCCAAGACATCTTCACAAAGGGGCTCAGGAACAAATATATCAGGGTCGCCGCCCAAAAGACAAAAAAACTGTATAGGGAAAAAATAAATTGCGAGGGAGCCACCTTTAAAGTATACCACAGAGAAACCTGAGATTAGACAGAATATACAACAATAAAAAATGCTAAATTCCTATCTCATTAATCTGTCCCTCTGAGCTTTGGTGATAGTATCCCGTCCAAAAAAACAGGTGATATGCCCACTGGTGGGGGACTACCATGACAACTAAGAGTCTTTGGATAATAGTAAATAGTTATTCCTGCGCTGCTCCTAGTAAAGGTTATTTATATGAATAGCTGCATACACAGATATGGACCAAGCCGTGTCCACTAGGGAAAGTATGTAAGGAAAGTTAATGTTGCGCTATTCTTACCCTATTCTGGGTAGGGTAAGATGTAACAGCCCCCTACCCAGAATAGGGTAAGAATAGCGCGACATCAACTTTCCTTACAATTAAGAGTCTTTACCCCTACTTATATCTATATAAGGCTGAATACATGAGATATGTGAAGTAAATATTCTAAAAACTGAGGTGAGAAAAAAAAGGAAAGGGATCTGGGAAGGGATAAAGGAACAGAACAGCGAGGAAGAGGGAAGGAAAGATAGAAAGATGGGGTAAAGGGAAAACAACTATGCGAAAGTTCCAAGTGGGCTATGCTAGGCTAAGAGAGAGTTATAAACAATTAAGACTTGAGAGGTACCTTCATATAACAAGCCCAGGGTTCCCAAATCAGTTTGAATTTCTCACTAGTGTTCTGAAGTATGCTAACAATCTTTTATTGGGACATTTTCTAGGGAACCTGAAGGGCTCTTCCATGCATGGGCAATCGTGATTTTAGCTCCAAGTAAAATGAAGAATTGATTGAGAAGGGCAATCCTGGGATCCTGGGAAAGCAATATCCTGGTAATTTTGCGGACGGACACGTTAAAATTTTTTATAGGTTACCTGTTTAGAGTTACAGAAGAGGTTTAGTGCTAGAATTATTGCTCTCACACTAATGTTCACGGCGATACCTCACACGTGTGGTGCGAACCTGACTTTTTTTAACCTGACTACCGTAACTATGTAACAAAATAGGCTACATAAATAAATCCATTGATGGTAACACAATCCCCTCCAGATATTAAATATGGATACTTACATGGATCCAAGTTAGCCCAATGTAAGTGCAAAAAATATAAATCCTGGAGTTCAGCTTTAATAACATGAAATAACTGCTACAAATTTTAACATATCATTCCATCCAAAAATACTTTTAAACATTTAACATTAACACTCTGAACATTTTCATGAATATATTTTTTTCTTTTTTGGCAATGCTCTACAATTGTTTTAACTCCAGAGAGAACCATGCGTTCACCACGGCACTGAGAATTACATTTAAGAGATGCTGGTGTGGAGCACAAGGCTATCTTATCAAAGTGGGTGATGGAACATGGATGTGGGAAGCAGAGCATGTCCTATTTTCTCCTGTCCCTGTTCCATCATTTGCTTTGGTAAGACGGCTGCGCAAACCGCATCGCTGTCTCTTCACCAAGATCAGTCATATCCAGGAGAGTATTTTTCTCTTCATTATTCTCTCGTCAACGCAGAGAACGTAGAAATGACAGCCTTGAATACTAGCCATAGTAAAACGATCAAAATACCAAAATAAAAAATTCTAATTTAAGTCTTATATGGAGAAGAATGAACTATTTAAAACAAGAAATCAGACCCTTGTAAAGTTCTTCCAAAAACTGCCAGGGATATCCAGGTACGATTGGAAATGTGTTGAAGTCAAATAGCCAGCCAATTATCTTTAAATAGCAATATATCAAATCCTTTGCTGCCAGATTCAGAAAATTTTTCATATGTGCTTCTGGGCCTGTTATTACACATTTTAGCAAAGCGAAACCTCCATCTCATAGTTCATTGTGTATGGGTGAGGCTGCAATAAGCTTAAATAGAGGGTGGTTCCGGCACACAAAGGGGTTGATTTACTCAAGGCAAATAATACTGTGCACTTTGCAAGCTCAGTTGCTCCAAAACTTAGTAAATTAGGGGAAGCTCTGCTGACTTCTAACATCCAATCACGTGAAAGCAAAACTGCCGTTTTATTTGTTTTTTTTGCATGTGATTGGATATTCTTTGCAAAGTGAGACTTTAACTCATTTGCTAAGCTCTGGAGCAACTGCATTTGCAGAGTGCTATTTGCTTTTAGTAAATCAACCCTATAGAGTCCCGAATACCGGGCTCGCATTCAGCCCTAATCAGATGAAAGGTATACCAATATGAGAATAGCCATATGTAATGTAAAAATTCGATTTTATTAGACAGGCACTCTCAAAATGAGTTTTATGTTTGGCTGGAATGGACATTTTTTTATATGTTAAGCAAGAATGTAATTGAGAAGAATAATATCCACATCATTTGGCCAGTAAAATACCACAGTGAAATAGCCACATAATAACATAGTAAGGTTCAGCTAGCAGCATGCAGTTCAGTAGCGGTTAGCAGGGTCAGTCGTAAATCTAATCGGCTAGCCAGCCATATGGTTGAACATACAGTTGAACAGTGAATGGATGGCGGTCAGTCATACAACAGTAAGGGGGAGGTCCCAACATGGATTGGTGGGAAAATGTGATGTCAATTGGGGGGTTATTTGCAAGTAAACTAGTTAAATACTATTTTATATGTACTTGGATAAAGGAAAATTTTGCACAAATGACTTGCAAATATGGAAGAATTTGTGAACCTGGGTTTCTTTGTCTAAAGAGGCCTCAGCCCACTCTGTGCAAAATACTTAAGTTAGAAATTGACATGACATTTCTCAGCTGTTTACCTTGCTTAGCTTCCATTTTTTCACAGAAAAGTCATTATAATATAGCCTGATGCTTAGTTTGGTATCACACCCAGCTATAATGACAATGTGGTGGATGTCTTTTTATTTAATGCTCTGTATGAATAGCACTAAACATATCATATTCAGGCAGTCAATGCCCCTCCAGCGGTCTGTGATTCCTGTTATGACCAATCACAGTGATCGCTAACAGAAACAGAGTCGAGTTTACATTGGAGAGCCCATGCCTGCCACTTGCAAGGGAATGTGTCCTGGATGGCAGGGATGTTTCCCCATTATTTGACTTGTGGTCCAGACGACAGGGTATGACTTGTGTGCAGTCTGAGTACTCAGGGGTCTTCATCCATGCAGGGGGGGGGGGTTCTGCGGCAGTCCATATGGAGAGGATAAGACCAATTTACATTGCTCTCAAGATTGGTAAGTCCTCATTTGGGACCCAGAATTTGGATGCACTAAGAGCTTTGGGTGGGAAAAAGTCTCTAAATCTTGATTGTAGGAGCTTTAGTCCATGAGGGGTTAACCCACCTGCAAGGGAAGCTTGAAAAGGGGCAAAAAGGAGTCCGCGCCTATTTGTGAAGATTCACAGATGTGAGGAAGTGTGGACACTCTGGAGAGTGTGACACTAATTTGCTGAGCTCCTGCAGCCATTGCAGTTCCCATGAAGCAGACGGGAACCCCAAAATCCTATGTGGGACTGGTGTATTGGCGGTGAGCCATTCTCTTGTTTTGATGGCATCTGGATTATGGACTGTTTGACTTATTTTTGCTGAAGAAAGCTGTTTTTGTTTGCATGTTTCGAAAGAGCATTGAAGAGTGTTCACTTTTAAAGGCGGCTGGCTGGTGATCGCGGGCTCTCCAAATTACAGGATGAAGATAACAGATTACAGATCCGCCAATCAGCAGATCCCATGGTTGTGGATTTGCTTTTTTTCCTTTTCCCTTTCACCTTCACCCCCACCCCACATCACCAGTATAATACAGCTCCATACTGTCTTAAAACCAGGTGAACCCTATATTAACTCCTTCATCTTCCTTATTCTGTGAATCTGTACATTAACCCCTAAATCTTCTTCCTCCCACTATATGTGAGCTGTACATTAACCCCTTTATCTTCTTCCTCCCACTGTATGTGACCTGTACATTAACCCCTTTACCTCCTATCACCTGGATATTTACTGTATCTAGTGAACCATTACCAAGCTTCATGTTTTACCTCCTTCAATACTAGTATTTTTCTTAATTTCCTAAAATTGTGGCAAAATATTCGATCACATTGGTGTTATTTTAGGGGTGTTCTTACAGTCCTGGCATTTTTATTTGATATGTTTTTTTTTTTTTATATATGTATATATTTTTTAATATAATGACAAATTATAAACCCAATTTAATTATTAATAGCAATAACATTTTTCTTTTATAAAATACCACAAAAAGAAAGTTCTGTTTAAAAAAAATGAAATAAAATGTATTAGGTTACAGTGCTGCATGACTGAATGATTACCAGTCAAACTATTGCAGTAATAAAAACCTTAAGGCCGGGTTCACACCGCTGCAATGCGGGAACGCCGCAAATCCGCGGCGTTTTCCCGCATCGCATTACTCCCGCCGGCAGTTCACACTGCCCTATGTGGACGGCTGGGAGTGTCAATGTTATGTTAATGACACCCCCAGATCCGTCCGCATATCGCAGTGCGATCTGCCGACTCGCACAGGAATCGGATCGCATGGTGTGAACCCCCATGTGATCCGATTCTGTTGCGGACCAAAAAAAGGGTCCCGTGCGAGTTTGCTGCGGGAGCGCTGCGAATTCAGCCATACTATCTGTATGGCTGAACTCGCATCGCTACGGAGATCGGATGTGATTTGCGGTGCGAATCACATCCAGATCTCCCCCCGCAGCAGTGTGAACCCAGCCTAAAATTGCCTGGCAATGATTGGGTAATATAGGCTGGTACCAAAGTGGATCTGTGCATAACATCAAAATAAGATAATTGTTCCTTATTTCAGGATAATGTGCAGAGCCATGCAAATTATTCATTTATGCTCAATGGCTAACCACACATCCAGAATTGCTGCTTGTAGTGCAGATATAGGCTAATATCATCCACTTGTTTCAAACAGTTTCAGGCTTGTTGGGCACCATCAGTGCAGGGCATGGAAAACATGACTTCTATGGAATAAGGTTTAGGGACTAACAAGAAAGTATACCTGTAAAGGTTAGGGTGAGATCCCCCCCTCGTCCTTGTGATAGCTGGAGGGGGATCCTCTCTCCCCATCTGATGTCACTATTCAAAAATAATGCGGCCATACAGGGCTCCACCCACACAACCGCATCATTCATTCACAGAGTTCTGAGAGTGAATGAACTACAAGTATCATCTTTCACCACTGCAGACAGCTTGTAGCTCAATGAACTGTGAGGGTGCTGGTGAATGCTCTTGTAGTTAATTTATTCTTCCTGGACTTCAGTAACTGTCTGCCTGTATGAGAGATACAGGCAGACAGCTGTACTGAGAGTCTGGCCTAGCCTGATATTGCTCCATTGATCACGGTTGCAATGCTGTGTAAGCTCCTAAGAAAAAATTATAAATGCACATTTATTTTTTAACTTAAAAAAAAAATTTGCATTTATTCTTTTTTTTAAGGGCCGGTTCACACCAGATGCAATCCATTTCATTTTTATTTTCTGCATCAAGAATGCATGGACAGTAAAAAAAATATACTTATTATTCAAAAAAACAAAAAAACAAACTCCTTTCTCAAAGGCTTTCTAAAATTCTATACAACAATGGAAATTTAAAGCACACTTGGCATGAGATAACTCTGCAGGCTGCCATTGTTGACTTCTCCTTTTGAAAATGTTTGTTCCCTGACTTTTTGTTAAAGCTTTGTCTTTATTTTTCTGAGTTGCTAACCTAACATATAAAAAGAAAGAAGAAATTCAGACATTTTTCCAACGTCTCATTTATGCCCCTCAAGCTTAAATCAAATTAAAGTCTCTCTTTTTTTTTTGTTAAAAATACCAAACATGTTACACCTACCTGCTCTGTGCAGTGGATTTGCACAGAGCAGCCCAGATCCTCATTTAATCAGGTCCCTCTTCGGTGCTACTGTTTCTATGAACCCCCACCCCCTCTCTCTCCTCCTTGGCTCACTGACTTTGATTGACAGCAGTGGGAGCCAATGGCACCGCGCTACTGTCTCAGCCAATCAGGGGGGGAGTCCTGGGCAGCAAAGACATTCCTACAACATCGCTGGTTCTAGATGGACCTCAGGTAAGTATTAGGGTGGCTGAGGGAGGCTGCTGCACACAGAAGGCTTTTTATCCTAATACATAGTATGTATTAAGATTAAAAAAAAAAAACTTCTGCCTTTACAATCAATTTAAGTCTGGTTCATTTTTTTTTCTTAAAGACCTCAATACTGCCGTATGTGTACAGCCTCAAACTGAGGTGGTTATACCAGGATCATGGTTACAGCTACAGCCATGATCTTGGTACCCCTATTTTCAGCCAGTGATTCTATTTGCAGTAAACATGATCTGAGTGACTATGCAGTCGCTTAATCTCTTTTACAGGCGGTGGAAGGGGGTAATCCCCCTACCACCACCTCCTGTTGCCCTGGTGGGACAGAGAGCCTAGGACCGATGTGACTGGTCACATCAGATGCACCATGAAGAGTGGAAGGAACTGAAGTTCCTTCCCTTCTGATGTGATATCAGAAACCAGAAGCAGCGAGGATTTCATCACTTCCAATTTTGGTTTGTTTACCAGCCATTACCGCTACCAAGCCATTGTAAACCAGCTGATCACACCAATCTTGTGTAAGGTATTGCCATGGAGGTCACAGTAAGATCAATAATTCTAGAACCACACTTCACACTCTAAACTGGTAACCTGTAAAGGCTTTTAATGTGTTGTCTATGGATAATTTAATGTACCATAGTTTGTTGCCAATCCATGGGCATGCACAATTATAAAGCATTACGTGTTTAATATCTATTTACTTGGTGTAACATCATATTTTATATTTTACAGAAACTTTGGGTAGTATATTGTATTTGTGTTTATTAAATCATCATAAAATGAATTAAAGTGTATTTTTTCTGAAAATTTGCATTTTATAAACCGCTGAGCAAATATTTGTGAGTGGCCCTATTCATGGGGAAAGAAGGAGGGGGGCCAAACTTCCGGGAGATCTTGCTGCATCTCGCCGCAGCCAGATCACCCAGAACAGGGAGCAGGTACCTGTCAAAACCAGGTACCCGCTCCCCTTCTCCCCCCGAAAGGTGCCAAATGTGGTACGGGGGTGGGGCAGATAAGCAGAGCTTCCCCTTTTGGGTGGAGCTCCGCTTTAAGCTGCCTAGTGTCCCTCAGTTGCTAGGATTCAGGCAGTTCCCCAGTGAAGCTGCCTAGCATTCTTCCATTGCTAGTAAGCCGGTAGGTTCTCAATTAAAGCGGAGCTCCACCCGAATTCCTACTCCTATGCCTATGTGATGATCTGGTTCCCTAATCACTGGATATCCCCCTTACCTTGCTGCTGTCTTGTTCTCT
Organism: Lithobates pipiens; assembly: GCF_037356315.1. Taxonomy (NCBI): domain Eukaryota; kingdom Metazoa; phylum Chordata; class Amphibia; order Anura; family Ranidae; genus Lithobates; species Lithobates pipiens. The sequence goes on from NW_027507758.1 coordinate 510,136,961, forward strand.
TTTTTTCTTATTTTAAATCTCCTTCTCCTGGAGATTCCGGAAAGGGGCAGTGCTGCTGTGGATATGGGCGGGGCAGCGTCAGGTCAGCTCTTCCTGTCGGCCGCACGGGCTCCTGGGATCGGTTTTTCAATTTCCCAGGAGTCTGTGCGGCGCCCAGGAGATCCGAGATTATACGGTTGGTGCATGCTGGGACAGCACAGTGTCCCGGAAGACAATGCCTGTGGGCTTCACATGCCCACAGGCAAAATGGAAAACGTCAGGAGACGTTTTTATAAATGCTTTCTAAGACAGAAAAACGGCAGCAAGACACTTTTGGAAAAAAATAAAAGTAAGTGACATAATTAGAAAACATAATTATTGCAATTAGGACGGGAAAAAAAAAAAAAAGCGGCGGTGGAACCCCGCTTTAAGTTGGCTATCCTTCTGTTGCTAGGACACGGAAGGCTCTGACAAATGTTTGCTGTATGCTGTAGACACTTAACACGTATGTAGACATGTATTTTTTTTTACAGATCTGTACACAGCAAACGTTTACAGATCTTTACACAGCTATGTGCATGGGCCAACAGATAATTATATAGCTGCATTCAGATCCATAATAATTTCCTGATCAAAAAATGCTGCCTTTTTTGGATTTGTGTGCATGTGCCCATATTGGGAATTACTGGAAGTTAATTTTAAAACAAAATTAGGTACTTATGCTGGCTGCATTTAAATGCTTTTCAAGTTTTTTTTTTTTTATCCATTAACCGCTTCTGGAACACCCACCATATATATACTGCGGCAGGGCAGCCAGCTGTGCAAAATCACATACCTGTACGTGATTTTGTGCAAGCGGTGTAAGGGTGCCACCAGAGCGATGCTCCTGCTGTAATTGGACACAGCTGGAGCCAATCAGCAGGTCTGGTGGCTGCGATGGTCATCGTGACCCGCTGATCGTTCTGTAGAGACACAGAGCAGCGGTGGGCCTATGTAAAAAAGGCAAACCACTGATCTGTCAGGGAGCAAAGGAGAAATCTTGTGTTTCAGCTAAGCTGAAACATGATCTCTCTTTTCCTCCAGTGTATCCACTCCCCCTTACAGTTAGAAAGCACCTCCCAGGCACACACTTAACCCTTTGATTGCCTCTGATGTTAGCTCATTTCCTGCCAGTGTAATTTATACTGTGATCAGTGCATTTTGTAGCTGTGATCACAGTATTGGTGTCACTGGTCCCCAAAAAGTGTCACTTTGTGTCCAATTTGTCCACCACAATGTTACAATCCCACAAATCGCTTACCGCTACCAATACTAGTAAAAATAAAGAATACAAATAGAAATGCCATAAAAGTATTCCATACATTGCAGACACAATAACTTTTGTGCAAACAAATCAATATATGCTTATTGGGATTTTTTTTAACACAAATATGTAGCAGAATATATATTGGCCTATATTTATGAAGACATTTGATTTTTTACATTTTTTTTTATTGGGAATGTTTTATCCAAACTTCTTGACTGGTCTACAACCAACTAAGCGACCATCTGACCATGAAAAAACTTCTTGATCCTCTTAAGTCCAGATTTCGCTCTCAACACGGAAACAAATGACCTGCTAAAGGCTAAAACCAACAGACACTATTCTGTACTACTTCTCCTGGACCTCTCTGCTGCCTTTGGCACAGTGGACCATGCCCTCCTCAAAAATAAAACTCCACTCCTTTGGTCTCTGTGACTGTACTCTTTGCTGGTTCTCCTCCTACCTATCCTACTGCTCCTTCGGTGTCACTTATAACTCTAATTCCTTCTCTTCCTTTCTCTGTCGGGGTACCCCAAGGTTCTGTTCTTGGACCTCTCTTTTTCTCAATGTACACCACCTCCCTAGGTCAGTTGATTGCCTCCCATGGCTTTCAATATCATCTCTATGCTGATGACACCCAAATCTATCTCTCTACCCCCCAGCTCTCTCCATCTGTCTCCTCACGCATCACCAACTTACTAGCAGACATGTCAGCCTGGATGTCACATCACTTCCTGAAACTCAACCTATCCAAAACCGAGCTCATGGTATCCCCCCCCCCCCCCCCCCCAGGTGCCACCTGATTTTTCTGTCAATATCAATGGCTCAACTTGTCCCCCCCACAGCAAGGCCCTAGGTGTAATCCTGGACTCCAAACTAACCTTTCAACCTCACATCCTATCGCTATCCAAAATTTGCCTCCTCGACCTCCGTAACATTTCCAAGATATGGCCCTTCATAACCAATGTCACCACAAAGCTTCATCTCCTGCCTTGACTACTGCAACTCCCTCCTCATTGACTTACCTCTAAATAGTCTATCCCCACTTCAGTCCATCATGAACACTGCTGAAAGGCTAATCCACCTGCCAAACTGCTCAGTTTCTGATATACCCCTCTGTCAATCCCTACATTGGCTGCCACTCAACCAACAAATTAAATTCAAGATACTACAATAACTAACAAAGCCATCCACAACCTGGCTCCCAGCTGCATCACAAACCTAGTCTCAAAATTTCAACCTAATCATTATCTTTGCTTCTCCCAAGACCTCCTGCTCTCTAACTCCCTTGTCACCTCATAATTCTTGCCTTCAGGACTTCTCCAGAGCCTCTCCCATCCTCTGGAATGCTCTACCCCAATCTATCCGAATTTCTCCTACTTTGTCCACTTTCAGACGATCCCTGAAAACTCATCTCTGCAGAGAAGCCTATCTGGCCCCCACCTAACAACTGTACATTTACTTTCTCCATCCGCACATCTCCCACAGTTATTACCTCTTGTATTTCTTGCCCTTCCCTCTTAGATTGTAATCTCTAAGGAGGAGGGCCCTCTGATTCCTACTGTATTAAAGTGTATTGTATTTGTTCTGTCTAACCTCAAGTTGTAAAGCACTGCGTAAACTGTTGGCGCTAGATAAATCCTGTATGTTAATAATAGTAGCAGAAATTAAAAAATATTGTGTCTTTTATTCAAAATTATTGGCATTTTTTTGCTTATAGAGCAAAAAATTAAAACCACAGAGGTGATCAAATACCACCAAAAGAAAGATCTATTTGTAGAAAAAAAGGACATCAATTTTATTTGGGTACAGCATCTCATGACCACGCAATTGTCAGTTAAAGCGACGCAGTGCCGTATCACAAAAAATGGCCTGGTTAGGAAGTGGGTAAAACCTTCCGGGGCTGAAGTGTTTAAAGACAGCTGCATTACAATACATTACCAATTGTTTTTACATTTTCTGGAGATTAATTTTAATAAAATACATAATGGGGTTGATTTACTAAAGCTGGATAGGGCACAATCTAGAGCAGCTGTGTATGGTAACATTGACAAATAAAACCTGGAAGATTTTGCACTCTCCAGTTTAAGTAAATCAACCCCAATATCTTTATAACATCTTATTCTACATTTTACAATGATGAGCATAAGAATACTGTAGCCTTTCTATGAAAAATTCCTCTGTTCATTAAATGTATCAAGGAATTACTAACACAAACATATGCTTTTAACTATACAAGGATTGGAATTGTATATTGTCCAATTGATGTTTATGCGAGTTAAGTTAATACTGCTATGAGCTTTAATCAGTGTGTATAAAGCTAAAGTTTTATTACATAAACTCCACACCTGCTGTTTCGTACATGCCTGGACAGTTTTATTTAAGTAATCCCATTAATTCCATTGTCTTCCCCACTGAAACTTCTGCAGTATACTGCAGTGCATTCTCTGAGTTCCCCAGGAGGAAGCAGCTGCGGTTGCCTGGCAACTGAAAGCAGGACCACTTCTATAAGAAGATAGTGCGTGTGTCGGTATAATGACATGGTGAATGAGTCACCCCGCGTCAGAAGTGACTTTACCTTATGAACTCATTACCATAAGAAGCCATGAGGAGTGGCTTCAATGATTTAGAATGAAGGACACACGCAGGCAACATGCCAGAAATCCTAACAGCCAATTTCTTGGTTTTTCCTCTGCGATCTGGTAGTAAAGTACCGGAGATGGAAATGTTTGTTCATATCTGTTAGCAAAAGTATCCCACAGTTCTTGTGTTCCTACTAGATGCTTCCCACCTTTAAAGTTATACTCTAGTCAAACAATCAGAATGGCTTGTAAAATGCCTACCTGCAATTTTTTTTTCTAGTTCTCATTTTCTTGTTATCCTTTATTTAATAGCATCCCCATGTAATGAATTGCCATGAATCTGAACCTGTAAAATTGGATGTCAGTGCATACCTTGGTCACCAGACTGTTCTGATCTTATACTTATACTTATACTGGGTCAGGGCTGTGAACAATCTGCTAATATGGCTGCAAATGCAGATTTAAGAGGACCTTCACTTAAAAATGAAAGTACCACTCATTCTTTTCCTCCCCTCCTTCGCCAAGAAAATTTGGTGTTTTTTTTGGGACCGGGTATCACCTTTTTATGGCAGGTACCAGCTCCTACTTCCACAATTCTTACCCCACTTGCAACCTTCTGGTCCTGCAGCCTTCTGGTTCCAGAAGGCTGCAGGACCTTCTGGTTCCAGAAGGCTGCAGGACCAGTCCTACAGCACTGTCGTGTCTCGCACATGTGCAGTGGGGATGTGGCTGTGGGACCTCGGGAAGTCACAGCCAGCTCCCATATCCAAAATGGCGTCACCAATCAGCCAAAGCCTGGCTCCGAAGGAGAGAGCCTTGGACTCTGTGGGCTGGTAAGTGTCTATTTCTTAAAAGTCATCAACTACAGTATTTGCAGTTGCTGACTTAATAAAAAAAAAACAACGAGTAAAGTTCCTCTTTAACCCCTTCTCACCCTCCCCAGCATCCCTTTAAAAAGCTCTAAACGTACAGGGGCAGGAAGGATCGATCCCACCAGCTTGTTAGTGCGCATCAAGAACTGTCTCAATCTCTGTGCTGGAAGCATGCAGTGAGCGCGCTCTCAGCACAGAAACATTGACTGCCCAGCAATGCATAAGTGCAGTGATTGCATTAAAGCCCCCACTCCTCCTTTGCCATCACACATATATTTTATGTGGGTGGCAACAGTTTAAAAGCTTTTAACACCATCAAACTGTGCTGGGTGGACTGATTCTGATGCATTGGGGTTGATTTACCAAAGGCAAATAGGCTGTGCACTTTGCAAAGTGCAGTTGCACGCTCCATGTGCAGATGCTCCAGAGCTTAGTAAATGAGGTAAATCTTCACTTTGTAAAAAGTACCCAATCATATACAAGGGAGTTTAAAAAGCAGCATTTTTGCTTGAACATGATTGGATGATGGAAGTCAGCAGAGCTTCTGCTCATTTACTAAGCCCTGGAGCAACTGCACTTGCAGAGTGCAATTGCACATTGCAAAGTTCACACTCTATTTGGCTTTAGTAAATCAACCCCATTGTGTTGTTTACCTTTTTTTTATTAGACATTTTTTTTAAATGTAACAAGTAACATTGCATTCAGTTCTATTCACCACAGCAGCATTGCAATGGAGGCATTTGCATTGCAACAAAAAAGGACTTTTTTTTTAAGAGCACTACACCACATCACATGCATGAGCTAACTTAATAGAAAACAAGGCACATTGCTTTGTTTTTTTATTTGGACTGCACTGGGCAAGACTGCCCTGTACAAATGTTGAGAAAGGCCCTAAAGGAAGGCTGGTGATAACTGCAGATCGGCTGTAATGTTTCCTATACAGCAATAAGTAGATTGACCCGATACCTAAAACTATAGAATAGACCCCAAGAAGCATAATCCTTCATAAGTCTAGTGTTACTGTTTGCTCCTCCATAGGCATTGCTTCAGTCTATTTATCAGTCTATATATATATTAATGACTCGTAAAGATAATAATAATAATAGCTTATAATAATAATAATAATAATAATAATAATAATAATAAATAGTAAAGATATCAATAAGATATATATATAAGATAAGATATAGGATAACATTTCTCTAGGATAAGAAGGTAATCAAGGGATGAAAAAGAAGTAACAAGAAGGGGAGAAAGTTCAGGTCCCTAAAGCTTACTGTACACGACAAGACAAAAATAAAGAAAAAACATATGATCTATATCTCTACAATGCATGCACATTTCCCCATGTTTTAAACATTTAAACCAAAGTACAGAAGAATACCTGCCAATGTCATAGAAGTACACTTAGCTCCTGTTGTGGGCTGACTACACACCGGGGGCTATTTACGAAAGGCAAATCCGCTTCGCACTGCAAGTGCACTTGGAAGTGCAGTCGCTCTAAATCTAAGGGGTAGATCTGAATGAGTGGAAGCTCTGCTGATTTTATCATCCAATCATGTACAAGCTAAAATGCTGTTTTTTATTCTCCTTGTATGTCCCCCTCAGATCCATAGCGACTGCACTTCCAAATGCACTTGCAGTGCAAAGTAAATAACCCCCACAGTTTTTTTGTGGACTGAGTTTAATCAGCCCTCCCAGTGTCTTCTTCTAAACTACTTAACCACTCCCACTCCCAAATCACTACCACATAAAGGCTAATCATTCTGTAATCAACAAAAGGACCTAGGAGGGGTTAATAGCCTCTTTGAGATAACACAAGAAGTATGCAGAGGAGACACTTGGCCAGCTCTGCATTTCTGATAACAGGTTGACGCAACACTGGACCTTGTTGGTGGTGAGTTGTGGTGTCTCAACTCATGGAGGGTCATCAAAATGTGGGTCCCTTCAAAAATGTAAAGATTGTGGAGGTGGGTGAGGAGCATCATGCATGGGTAGAAAGTTCTGAAAGCTCCAGCTGGCTGAACAATGATAACTTTAATAATGTATGAGATAAACATAGCCAACGAGTTCTGGGGAACTGCAACTTGGCATTCTTCAGGGCTTTGGAACATTAGATCTATCTGTTATGCCCCGTACACACGAGCGGACTTTTCGACATCCAAACTCCGACGGACTGAGTCCGGCGGACTATCCGATCGTGTGTGGGCTGCAACGGACTTTAGCGAAGCTAAAGTCTGACGGACTTTAGAAATGAAGCATGCTTTAAATTTTCCCGACGGAACTCCGCCGGACCCGGTCCCCTTTGAAAAATCCGCTCGTGTGTGTGCTACTCCGACGGACTAAAACCGACGCTAGGGCAGCTATTGGCTACTGTCTAGGAACTTCCTACGTCGAATCCAGTCGTACGTCATCACGTTCGACTCCGTCGGAGTTTGGTGTGATGGTGTGTGGTCAAGTCCGTTCGGTCGAAAAGTCCGCCAGAACTCCGTCGGAACTCCGGCGGAACTCCGGCGGAACTCCTTTGGAGGTCTGTCAGACTTAATCCCTCTCGTGTGTACGGGGCATTAGTGTCAGGCAATGCAGTGTATGCTGATATATATAATAACAGTGTTATCACACTATAATCATAGTTGGATACAGACTGTAGTGTCCAGGAATGGCAGATCTAATGCGACACAACCCCCCCCCCCCCTTAAAGAGATGGCTATATTTTATATCATATACTAATAAAGTCATTATCATTCCTCATTTGGCTGACGTTTTCTAAACTTTCTATTCACACGCGATGCTCCTTGCCCACCTCTAAAATCACAGGAATTTTAATGCTGTCTGTGTCCCTACTGGGAAGATTTATCCTCCCTATTTTTTTTTATACTTCGTCAGTTGTCTATTTTGGGGACTCTATGTGATAACTGACTAAAAGGGATTTCCCTCAATAATTCCTCTTATTTTTTCTTATGCCTACGGGACACAAAGTGCAGACAAATCTCCCCAATGAGTCGGAGATTTCAAAATTATATCTGGCAGAGGTTTAAATCAGTGTTAACTTTAGAAATACTTTAAAGCCCAATTAATGTCTCCTATCTGTATAGTACTGTACTGTACCTCTGCATGTTGTGATTTGTGACTGATTTTTGCTTGGAATGCAGTAAATACCTTTTTATCTTTGTGACAATGCTACTTCCTGGCCTCCCATTCCAGTGCTCTTTGCCGACATTGCTAACAGTCACACCCCTTGCCACAACTGTCTTCCCACAGATTTGTATTGCAGCAGAAAAGCAAGGAGAGGAGTCAGACCAGTTGAAACTGCTGTAAAAAATAAGTGGTGGTAAGACTATAAAAATTGAGTTGTCTATGTCAGTGGTTCTCAACCCTGTCTACAAGTACCTCCAACAGGCCATATTTTGGGCATTTCGCTTTCAGCTATCAAAAATACCAGGCCATTGATTCTGATTTAAAGCTCCTGTGCAAGATAAAGAAAAAATGCAGACATGGCTTGTTGGGGGTACTTGAGGACAGGGCTGAGAACCACTGGTCTATGTGACTGCAAATCTTTTTGTAAACTTCAGTTGGGCTTTAATAGCCCAGTTTCAACTGTGGCCACAGTTGAAAAGAATACTAATGGGTATATTTTGTACCAGTATAAGGAAAATAATAATTACCAAGTGAGAATGACATTTTGTACACAAAATGTGTTGTATTAATCTTCTACTAATAATTATGAATAGATGCAATTAGTTCTGTTCTAGAGGTACCAAATAATCTGCTCTTACTCATTACTCCCACCCCAAGCTAACACCCTTCTGGGAGGCATTACCTTAAGTTTTCATGCAGAGTTCCTGCGTTGGTGACATCTCAATTTTTCATGAAGAAATTCCGTGCTGGGGATCTCATGCGGTGAAAATTAATGGACAATGTATCTGGCTCTTCATTTGATCTCCCTGTGATTTGTCTTTATTTTCTCAGAGTTTCCGCAGCTTGATAGCACAACTAAAGGAAAGAGAGAAGACACCTGAAGTTGTGTGAAGTTGAGTTTCGGAATGCATTCAACAGTTTGCTGGTAAAACACAGCCCAACATATTTTCAAACCACTTTTCAGCATGAAAAAGCAAACAAATATTTTCTCATTCATAATGTGTTTCAGGGAAGACCTTGCTGTTAAAATGATTTAAAGAATAAGTTGACCCAAAATGTTTCAGTCATGGATCCATTTTGTTGCCATGGTCCAACCACTGGATTCTTGCATTTCAAGACAGAAATGTGTGAAACTGTGAGTTTTCACTTTTTCCAAAATTTTGGCAAAAGAAGTTTGGCCATTTTTGCACACTCCCTCTCCCTCCTTTGCCTCCCCGGATATGCATTACGTGGTCGGCAAGAGGTTAAGAGTGCAATGATATTTAAATGGCTCCTGAGGGTTGGGGAAGCTCCTTTTTAACAATTCTGAATCTGTTTTTGTAAAAAAAAAATGTCCCTTCCTAGCTGTCAACATGAGATTAGTTATTGAGGAACAAGGGAACATTAATCTTAGGCTCAGTTTACACTGGTGCAAGTCATGCATCCCGCATGTGCTCCGGCACAACAGCCTATGGGCTGCTGTGCTGCGCGAAACGCACAAAAAGGTGTACACACCTTTTTAAAAATGCGCCTGCAGGGAAACCACGTAGTCTTTTTGTGATTTAGCTGCAGGCTGAGATGCATGGGGGTGCCATTTAGAATAAATAGCTGCAAGAGCAGTGCGATTCGGCTGCGGGTGGTTGCTGATGCGGGAAACAATGCGATTTCCACACTCGCAACTGTAATGCGCGGCCTGCACTAGTGTGAACCAAGCCTTAATGATATCCCAAACCTTTTATTTATCAACAAAGCCATGTGAATGTTTATCGTCTACTTTTAAGGTGCAATATATCTCAAAACAAAATGTCATATACTGTATTGCAGCTTAACAGTCATTAGATGTGGTGGCTGCATTTGTTTTCTTTTTAGGCTTTTCTCTTTCTGTTTTCACCTGATGATCTGGCATTAGCTTGCCCCCCACTCTGGATGAAGGAGCACAGGGGATCTTTATACAGCAGCATTGTCAGTCTTGCGGGATGGGAGTGTTAGATGTACTACTGTAGCAGATTTAGATACTTTAAACAAATAGAAACCAAACTCCAACTTACACTGCAGTTACACCAATCAGTTTCTCTCATCACTGTAACTGCTACATCTGCTAGAGAGTTCTTTAAAAAAAACAAACAAAAAAAAAACAGACTTGCTGGCTGTAGCACCAGGTTAAAATAAAGGAAAGAAAGCCTAAAAGTAGAAAACTAATGCAGCCACCACATCTAAGAATTGGTAAGCTGCAATATAATAAATGTTTGCTTTCTTTTATTTAATAGCACTTTAAAGCTTAACTTTGGGCACAACAAATTTGATTGAAATATATATACCTCATTAGCCATAAAGGATATAAATTTCAATTCTGTGCACCAAATGGCATTGCAAACCCACAGGATACTTTGTAAAAGTAGAGGTGATGTAATCAGTGTGGTTTAGCAAAAAGCAGGGTTGTGAGTGGGACCCAGCAGGTTCACCAACTACAGACTGTCTACAAAAAAACTACAGGGGGGAAGCATACAAGACCAGTCCCCCTCCTCAAAAAGAGAGATCAGCACTGACCGGTCTTTATTACTGCACACAGGAAAAGTGCAGGAATTGTTTTATGCTGGATTACTGCACAGATCTGAAAGCATTATACAAAATACAAGATTCAAGTAAGAATCTTTGGATTTAGACAACTTTGTTTGCCTAGATTTGATAAAAATAAATGATAAAAGTGGTATCAGTGCTTGATGCAGTAATAGTAACAATAGCAGCAGAGCTATTTCTAAAAAGTATAAGTCGAGATTTTCAGCCCCTTTTTTTAGGCTGAAAGTGCCCCCCTCGGCTTATACTCGAGTCACCGCCATCTGCCTACCCGATCAGCGTGTCGTGCAGACAGACGGCGGCCATTCCACTATTCAAAAGCCGCGCCTCCCTGTCTGTGATAGGCGGAACACTCAATTTCCCAGCAGTCAGTGGTCCGCCTATCACGGACATCCGCTCATCCTCATACTACGGACGAGGATGAGAGGATGTCCGTGATAGGCGGAACACTGACTGCTGGGAAATTGAGTGTTCCGCCTATCACAGACGGAGGCGCCGGTTTTGAACAGTGGAATGGCCGCCGTCTGTCACAGACGAGGAGGAGAGGTGCGGCGATCCTGGCATGGCCGCCGTATGTTTTTTAAACATGCAGATCGATGCAAAATGGCACACAGAGGCTGCAGAAGGACAAAGAGGCATGCACAGGACACAGGTAGGCTGCGATGGACACAGGGATGGACACAGGGATGGACACAGTGATGGACACAGTGATGGACACAGGGATGGACACAGTGATGGACACAGGGATGGACACAGGGATGGACACAGGGATGGACACAGGGATGGACACAGGGATGGACACAGGGAGGTATACAGCTGCAGATGGGCATTGTTGACCCTCTTTTCCACTTTTAAGCTGTAACAGTAGCTGCTGCATGTCTCACCCTCGGCTTATACACGAGTCAATACGTTTTCCCATTTTTTTTGTGGTAAATTAGGGGCCTCGGCTTATATTCGGATCGACCTATACTCGAGTATATACGGTAATATTAATCACATTTTTTGATGTTACTCATTTGGTAATTACTGCAAATTAGTCATTGCAACTTTATCAATTATTATGTCATTATTTTCGCTATTCAAATAGGGAGCCCCATAATTATATAAGCCATGTTATGTTGTAGTTTGTCATTGTGAGGACAAGCTTTATAAACTTGCAAAATATTTAACACTTTTTCAGTCCATTGCAGCATTCATTATAGTCATTGGTTTTGTATTAACAACTTAATAAATTTCTTCAAAAATGACAATTGAATATGTCTGGATTTGCCTTCCCATGACCGACAGACCAAACTGGTGGCAAGCTGATCATTTGAAGAACAATCAATTGAATAGACAGTATTGAAGGTGTTGGATCACCATGAAGCCAAGCAACTAGAATTTTTTGAAGGAGTGGTTGTGAAAGTTTCTTATAGCTTTCAAAACCATGTAAGTGCAGAGCTATACGATATATTTGATTAATAAACAAAAAGCATATGTGATCCAAATACGGCTCAGTTATGCACTGACCAGAAGTGTGTAAATAAATAGCCTTAAATCGCAATAATATTACTCCACTCAGTGTTGTAAAACCAAAACCACCATCCATGAGCCTCCACCAGCATATACACTCACTAGGGGTTAATCGGAAGTATGTCTTAATCAACTCAAATAGAGTGAGGGTCTTCCCAGATTCTCTTGTGAATTGGATGGAGGGATGGATTAGGAGAGCACTTAAACTGCATAAAAGCTCACCAACGGGAGCCTGCCCTTGTTGTTGGCTGTCCATGGACAGGATCTCCTCAGGATTCAGAAAGAGGTCTGTAGCTTTGACCTCAGCAAAAATGTGTAGGCACATCTGCAGCATTCAAAACTTGAAAGTTGAACTACATTCATTAAAAAGAGTAGATGTAAGGTGGAGGGAGACTATATGATGCCAATGGAAGTGAAAAATATATACAGTCAATATACTGTACATATATCTCCCATTGGTGAAAGACACAGCTTGCCATAGTTTTGGAGTCTGAGGACACAGTCCAGCCTTTCTTTATCTGTACTAAGACCCTTCACTAGTCTCAATATTATTATCAGAATTATCCCTGGTAAATCTACTAGACTGGGGGGGGCAGTCTTTTTCTCTACACTGCAGTGTCAGTGAAGTGGCCTCCTTAGCCATTAAAGTATAACTAAAGGCACCTGCCATGTTTTTATTGTTGTCTGTGACCCCATTATAGAGATTAACTCTCTGTATTTTTCCTGTTTACCATTATTACTGAGAGTGAAAGCAAATTCTAAACGTTGGAATGTCACCAGAACAGGAATAGGGGGAATCTCCCAATAGGGACACTAGTACTGGTGGTCCTGGTGACAGGGATTTCCTGTCATCTCCTGTTTTGGTGACGGGACATAGAGTGAAAGGAAATCTCCCCAATCAGACACAGATGACAAAAAAAAAAAAAAACTGACAGGGGTTGTAACGTTCCCTTACTCTATAAAACATGAGAAAAAGTTTAAACATTTGGCTTTTAGTTGCACTTTAAATGGGAACATTTTTGCTTTTTGTACTACTTCACATAAGTTCATGCCTTCTAAACTACCTTCATCTCTGAAGTCTTCTTCCTGAATGGATTCACAAATCCTGTCCACCACTAAATCAGTAGTAATGCAAAAGTAAACAAGAAAAAAAAAAAACATAGCATTAAGTGCTACTTAACGAACAATACCCACATCACCACCAAAGGCAACTGTTTGACCCTTGTGCTCTCTGCATAGCACAATGTAAATGTATGCCCTTATCATGGCTGAAGCTTTTATACAGCTTCTTCCTCCATCAGTATAAGTTTCTTCGATATGAACAAATGCTTTCGGCTGCCAACAGATTGCTGCTTTCATTTTCAAAAAATCCTATTACTAATGCACTGCTACTACACCTATTAGTGAACTGAGGAGACTGAGAAGAAAATATATTTGAACGTAGAAGAAAAGTGTTTGGACGAGTTAAGGATTAAGTGGTGCCCTGGCGCAAAGTCAAATTATCAGATTAATATCCTGCTGTGACTGTGAAGATGAACAAGCTATGCGGTAGACAATGTCAAGCACTTGGCAGGGATGGACTGGCCTACTGACACTTTGTGATAAGTTTGGAAAAGGCCGTACTTTCTTGCTTTGGCTGATATGCTTATTGGCACTGAAGCTACTTGTACTACCAATCCAAACATTCTAATCGTGGATGGGGGTGACAATGAAATGTCGTTACCCCACTTCCACTGACACTTATCTTTCAAGATAAGGATAACATGTTTTACATGTTTGGATACAACACAACGAATGACAGCGGAGGTATGTGTTTGTTATTTTCTTAAAAACATGCTTAGGGGTTTGAATATTAGGGTGAAATAATGAAGATCACTGTGTGACCAGCATTGCAAGAAATATATATATATATATATATATATATATATATATATATATATATATATATATATATATATATATATATATATATATATATATATATATATATATATATATATATTTATTTATTTATTTTTTATTTTTTTCCGACTTCACGGTCAAATCAAAGAGATATGTATAGAGCAGGAAACATTATTTTCATGTTAAAACTTTTTTTTAAAATAAAACAGATCACACTGGAGGGTTGAATTTAGTAAAGGCAGTTTACTTTGGAAAGGAAGCTGCAGTTTGCAAGGAAATTTTCCCCAGAGCATAGTAAATAGGGTGAAATTTCACTCTGCAAAGAATAATCAATCATGTGCAAGGAGAATGTAAACAATAAGATATAACAATAACAAAAACAGCATATTTTTTTTTTGTTCAGATTATTGACTAATAGAAGTCATCATAGTGTCAACTCATTTACAGATCTCGGAAGAAAAAAAAGTACTTGCAAATTGCAAAAGTGAACACTCTATTTGCCTTTAGTAAACAAACTCCTGTGCATTTTTTGTTCAATTTTGTAACGGCAAACTGACAGCTTTCATAAATACACTTTTTATTTTATTTGGCAGGATGATCATTAGATTAGTGGCATATTTACAAAACAGTTAGCCCTGGTTCAGACTGAATGCGGCTTTGAAATTGTGCAACTTCACTTGAAATTGCATGAATTCATGCACAGATGTCTATGCAAGTCGCACCTGAAATCTCCAAAAATAGTGCAGGAACTACTTTTTCAAATTGGTGTGGCACCGCAAAGTCGGCATCAAACCAATTTGAACAGTTCCATTGCCAACAATAGTGTGTGACTTGTCATTTGATACGTTGTACTGATGTGAATAGGGGCTTAATGTGGATTTTCAAAACAGTTACATTCAATGCATGCTGTGAGTGATAAATGTCACATTTGATTGTTTTTTCCACCGGACTGTCAAACTATAACATGACTGGTGTGCTAACTGATCACATGTGCAGCATGGCAACTGCACATAAAACAGAAGCCAAAATGGCAGCTTCCTTGGTTGTAAAGGATAGAAGGGGTTAGTTCCACTTCAAAGGACAAGTTCACCTTTGGGAACATGTCACATGTTTCACATATTTTTAGGGTGGAACATGTAACATGTCCCCAAAGCTGCAGCTGCTGCTCGATCACCAAACTTCCTGTGAAAGTAGTATGGGGAAAAGTTCCCCGTACTAGCTGTCAGTTTTTTAAATCAGTGCAGCCGTGCGGGGCTCCACCCACATGGCTGCATCATTCATTCACAGAGTTCTGTGAATGAGTGAACTACAAGTACTAGCATCCTTTGCGCCTGTCGGCTTGTAGTTCTCAATAAACTACCATGGCTCTGTGGTAGTCCATTGATTCTTCCTGTCACTATATCTGCTTGCCCATATGGGATGTACTGGCACACAGATACACCGACAGGTCTGCAGGAGACCTGCATGGCACCAGCAATCTCCTGAACGATGGTACAATACTTTACAGGCTCCAAAAAATATGTAAATAAATGCACATTTTTGTAACTGCAAAAAAAATTGCATTTATTTATATTTTTAAAGAAGTGAACTTATCCGTTAAGCTTAGGCGTTAAATAATAGTATTTAATTCACCCCCAGTAAATGTCTGGTGAAAGTCAACTTTTGCTGCTTTACAAGTATGCCCCTTAGTATTTGGTTGCATGAGACTTTGAAGCTAGCCACTGCTTTAGCCCAGGGAATCATTATTGTCATTATAACCTTGAAGTTGAGAATATATTTATAGGGGTGTTTGATACCCCTTATATTGGTGTAAAACAAGCAGAGATAAAGAAATATATACTAAATTATCTGAATTTGTCCTTTAAAGCAGAGTTCCAGGCTTTTTAACTTTCAAAATATTTTATTTTATATTAAAGGCACTTACATACGTAAAACAGTACACAAACTAGCAGTAGCAGGGAAGGCCTGCTGTCACAATGTAAGTAAAGAAAACATGAGACATTAGTGAAAAACAGACAATATCAAGAGTGTACAGTCGGCAAGCCCTTCCTTATCGAGGGGCTACATCAATAAGAGGTAACCGGAGGGTGTCCCCCCCGGGAGAGCCCACCAGGTAGAACTATTAGGGTAACTCCCAGGAGCCCCCATCCCGACACCCCTAATAGGGAACTTGCTGTGCCAGGATGAGGGAGTGTCCTCCCAGGCCCCTCCCTCGCAGAGGGGAAAAACAGTCGGAGGATCGTCTGCCGTGGGTACCGCAACATTAAATTGGACTGTATGGTGAACCTGTCAATTACAGCTCTGTTGAGCAAACCAAAATCTTAGAACGACTAGAAGGACAGAGAAGAGAAGAAAGGAGGAGAAGAGGAGAACAGAGGGGTCGGGGGAGGTAAGCTATGTCCTGAAAGGGTGGAAGGATATAGCGAGGGAATGTTTCGCAATCAATGTAAGAATGGGTGCTTTAGGGGTGAGGTCTGGTTCCTAGGGGAGGGCCTGGGGGTACCCCCGGCAGCAGAGAGATTCCCATGTAACGGGCCCAAGGGTCCCACACCTTTCGGAATTTAGGTGTGGTGTCTGACAGAATACCTGATAGTTTTTCTTGGGACATTATCCACGATATCTTCCTCTTAACTGCGAGGAAGGAGGGTTTGGGTTGCTTCCATGCGGAGGCAATCGCAATTTTGGCTCCTAATAGAATAAAATAAGTTAGTTTCTGAATGTTACCAGACATCAAAGGAATCGGGGTATTGAGTAACGCAACCTCTGGAGTTCTCGAAACCCGGCAGCCTGTGACTAAGTAAATCAAGTTGAAGATTTTAGTCCAGAACGAACGGAGTCTAGGGCATTCCCACCAGATGTGGATCATGGAGCCACGAAGTTGGCACCCCCTGAAACATAAGGGATTAGCCGTGGGATATATTCTGGCTAGCCTTACTGGAGTGAGGTACCACCTGGTTATCAATTTAATGCTAGCCTCCATTAGTGAGGTGTTCTGGATCCCACGAAAGGATCTGGCTAAGGCCAGCTGCCAGGATTCGAGACTCCCAGAGGTCTGGAGATCAGATTCCCAAGCCGTCATATAGGGGGATTTACCCGTTGGGGAAGTGAGAGCCGTGTAGATCACTGAAATACCACCCCTCTGCTCCCCGACTCCACCACACCAGGCTTCATATTCAGTAAAGGGAGGAGGAAGGGGTTTGTTTTTCCAAAGTGAGTTCAAGTAGTGAGATATTTGATGGAAGCGGAACCTCTCTGTGTTTGGTAGCTCTAAGTGTTCGATACAATAAGCTAGGGAAATCGGACCCCTGGAATTAAAAAAGTGACCTATCCGGTATAGTCCCTTGTCCAACCACCATCTGAAGGCCTCAATGTTCAGACCGGGGGGGAAGTCATGATTACGGAACATGTGAGCAAGGGGTCTTATAGTGGAGACTAGGGAAGGCTCTTTGCGAAGGCCGTCCCATAGGGCACAGGAGTGAGAAAGGGATGGGGACATGATGGGCGGCCTGGCTTTGGGCGGGCACCATAATAAAAAATCTAGTGTATAGGAGGGTACCGCACAGCGTTCTATGGACTGCCAGTCCGGTTTCTCATATTTGGAGTAGATCGAGGAGAGTTGGGCTAGGCGAGCTGCAAGGTAGTATTTGTGGAGGTTAGGCAGACCCAGCCCCCCTCTGCGTCTATGCAGGAAGAGCGTGTTTTGCGGTAGACGGTATCCCTTATTACCCCAAATATATTTCAGTATTTTGCTTTGCAGAGAGCAAAGGTGGTCCTTCCGAACTGGTATTGGCAGGGCTCGAAAGTAGTAAAGGATTTTGGGGAGAAGGGTCATTTTTATGGAGTTAATCCGGCCAAGCCAGGATAATTCATGTTTAGACCATGAGGAGAGGTCAGTTTCCAGCTGTCTGTATAATTTGGGGTAATTGTGGGCATATAGCATCTCTATTTTAGGTGTGAGGGAGATACCCAAGTATTGGATGGCAGTGTCACTCCATTGGAACGGAAAGGATTGTTTGAGTGAGAGGACTTGGTGAGTGGGGAGAGAAACATTCAACGCCACAGACTTGGAGTAATTAACCCTCAAGCCTGAGACCTTGGCAAAGTCGTCCAATACTCGGGATAAGTTGGGTAGAGTTGTGAGGGGGGAAGTGAGGAACAACAGTATGTCGTCCGCGAAGAGTCCACATTTGTGCGTTTGACTACCGCATTGGACACCTCTAATGTCCATATTGTGGCGGACTGCGATCGCCAGTGTTTCAATGGCTATTGCAAATATGAGGGGGGATAGGGGGCACCCCTGTCTGGTCCCCCTGGTGATGGGAATTGGCTCAGAAAGGTATCCCTGCATTCGAATTTGGGCCCTCGGCTGGGAGTATAAGGCCTGTAATAAGCCAAGGAAGCGAGCCCCAAATCCCCACCTGTCAAAGAGCTGGAAGATGTACTGCCATGAGACCGAGTCGAAAGCCTTTTGAATATCTAAGGAAAGGAGGAAGCCAGATTGTCCGGATCCCCCTTCCCAATTAGACTGCAAAATGGAGATAATGTCGATCGCCCTCCGAATTTGATCAGGTCCCTGTCTGCCGGGAATAAAACCAACTTGATCCTTGTGGACATAGCGTCCAATAAAGGAGGCTAACCTATTGGCCATAACTTTCGTAAGAATTTTGAGATCATTATTAATAAGGGAAATCGGTCTGTAGTTGCTGACATCTTCCAAGTTCTTGCCAGGTTTGGGGATGACCGTGATATACGCCGTGTTTAGGTGGGGATCCAGGGGGTCTCCATTAGCTTTATGGTTACCGAGATTGGCCAGGTGGGGAGCTAGTGTGTTGGCAAAGGCTTTATAGTAAGGGATCGAAAGGCCGTCGGGACCAGGGGCGGAGCTTTTTTTAAGAGTCTTAATGACTTCCAGTATCTCCTCTGTCTGGAAGGGGGCTTCCATAACTTGTTTGTGAACGTCCGATAAGGCCGGGATGGGCAGACCCTCCAAAAACTTTGGGAGGAGGTTATCTTTGGGGGGTGGGGAGCTACTGTAGAGAGAGGTGTAGAATTTCTGAAAGGCATTCAGAACTGTGACCGGATTAGACGTGGGCGGGAGTCCCGCGCTTCTGATCCGAGGGAGGGTGCTCAGCTTGGTTCTAGGGGAGAGTCTATTGGCCAGGAGAGTGCCTATTTTATCCGCCTGTGAGTAAAATTTGTGGCCAGCCCACCTAACTGATTTTTCAGCTTTCGTGGTGAGGGCGAGATTTAGTTCTAAGCGAGTCCTGTCTAGTATGGCCGTGGGGGTACGGAGGGGGTCCTTTTTGTGAAGAGCTCTGAGTTTAGAGTATTCCTCTTCTAGCTTCAGGATGGTTGATTGCCTTTCCCGTTTTATTTGAGAACCCAATTGCATGAATTTTCCCCTAATGTAAGCTTTGTGCGCCGCCCACAGGGTCTCGGGGGAGACATCAGGAGTCGCATTAATAGAAAAATATTCCTTCAATGCTTTGTCGAGATCTATAACTCGTGATGGCTCCGAAAGGAGGGATTCATTTAACCTCCAATGCCTAGGATGTCTCCCACTCGAGCCCCCCAGGGCCGTCACAATTACAAGAGAGTGATCTGAGATCACTGTGTCAGTGATGGAGGCTTTGAGCATCCTGGGAAGGAGCGAGGAGGGGACAAGTATGTGGTCTATGCGTGCATATGATTGGTGAGGCGCTGAGAAGTGAGTGTAGTCTCTCTTTGTGGGGTTTAATTCCCGCCAGACATCGGATAGCCCATGAGCGTGTAGCAATTTGGCAATCCGTAAGCTTGCCTTCGTGGGCCTGGTTAAGCGGGGACGTGAGGGGGAGGATTTATCAAGACCTTGATCAAAGGCGACGTTAGAGTCTCCTCCGACAATAACCGTCCCCTCTAAAAGAGGTGCTAAGGTACGTAGCATGGATTCGAAGAATTTGGCCTGACCCGTGTTCGGGGCATAGTAGGAGACCAAGGAGTAAAGTTGGTCCCCCACAGTGCCCTTAACAAGTAAAAATCTGCCCTCCGGATCCGCTTTTTCAAAACTCTTATTGAATTTGCATGTTTTGGCCATCAAAATGGCCACCCCCTTGGTCTTGGATTCCGCGTTGGCTAAGAAGAACTGAGGGAAGTGGGCATGTAGGTACTTGGGACTATACCGGATAGGAAAGTGGGTTTCCTGAAGCAGAATTATATCTAGTTTCAGGGATTTGTAGTAATCGAGGGCTTTTCTCCGTTTGATGGGGGAATTAAGACCCTGAATGTTGTGGGAGGCTATCTTAAGCCTAGCAGCCTGTGGGTCAGCCATGGAGCAGAGGGGGAGCCAGTTCCAGGCTTTTTATGTTTATTAAATGTCAGCAGCTACAAAAAGTGTAGTTGCTGACTTTTAATAGACTATTACCTATTCCACGGTCCACCGATCCGGCCGAACGGAGCGTCGCTCCTCTCCCCCTCCTCTCCGCCTGCGCCTCCTTTGTCACTCTGGGCACCTGGCTTTGACAGCTTCCAGCTTCACGGCCGGGCACGCATGGCGCATGCGTGAGCCACGCTGTGCTCCCGGAGTGGACAGGCGATCTCCTGGGATCTGTCACGTGTCCCAGGAGATCGCCTAGAGGGACGGGCCGCCTAAGGCGAAAGGAGGAGTCACCTTGTGCGTCCCTGGGCAGAAGGAGGAAGTGGGACATGGAGTCCCCCTCCTAATGAAGCCCCCACTCCCCCCCAAAAACAAATTACATGTCAAATGTGGCATGTAAGGGGGCAAGGAGTGCTTAAAGCAGAAGTTCCATTTTTGGGTGGAACTCTGCTTTAACTACTATGGAAAAAATTATGTAATCTTAAAACTTGGCACTGAGTAAAAGACAGAAAATTAGTCCTGAATCTTCTAATGCTGTCCCTATAAAGTCAGAGTTTTGCTCCCTAACTTTGACTCTCAATCACCGATCATACTTTCCTTCTCAACGAAGGAAAAGAGAACTAATATTGCATACTAGACTTAACACTTTGGGGGTTATTTACGAAAGGCAAATCCACTTTGCATTGCAAGTGCACTTAGAAGTAAAGTCGCTGTAGATCCGAGGGGGACATGCAAGGAAAATAAAAAACAGCATTTTAGCTTGCACATGATTGGATGATAAAATCTGCAGAGCTGCCGTTCATTTCAGTTCTACCCCTTATATTTAGAGCAACTGCACTTTCAAATGCACTTTCAGTGCAAAGTGGATTTGCCTTTCATAAATAACCCCCTTTGTTTCTATTGAGTGTGAAGTAGTGTCACAACATCTACTGTGTGTACTTACAGCACACTTACTGGGAAGTGAGAATTACTAGCTAGGAGTCATGGGGTGGTTTTACTAAATCTGGGAAATGCAAAGTCTGGTGCAGCTCTGCATAGAAACCAATCTATTTGTCAAAGCTTAATTGAACAAGTTAACAAGTTAAAGTTAGAAGCCGGTTGGCTACCATGCACAGCTGCACCAGATTTTGCACTCTCCAGTCTTAGTAAATCAACCCCACTCAGATATAACAAATGCACTATTTTTTGTGCTGGCCCCAACTAAAACAGCGTGCACTCAGAAAATTATGACTGCTGTGCTCTCACAAGCATTTTATTTCTCAAAGGTAAACCTTTCTGACTGGCTACGGTCAAAGGAAAGATTGCAGAGCAGAATGGAGTAACCTGCTAAAAGTTACCCAGAGCTTAAAATCTAGCAAACATCAATTGTAAGAACTGCCAGAGTTTGAAGATATCCATCAAATTGACACCAACCATGGGAATCAATGTGGTTAATCTACTAAAAGAGTAGAGTATGATTACTTTGCAAAATACGTTGTTACTTAGCCCAAAGAATGAGGTGAAGCACTTATCAAAGTGAACAGGCTTTACTCTTAAGTAAATCAACCCCAATGGGGAGAATTCAATAAAGCTGCTGTGACCACTTTTCTGGCATTAATCCCTCTTGTTAAAGTATTGCACCAAATTCATGAAGCTTCTGCGACACTTCTGGTTCTGACAGCGACTTGTGCATCAAGTTCTGGTTGTTATAAAAGTACATCACTTTTACAAATTGGCACAATGAATGCACCAAATTCCAAATAAAATACCAACAGCTCGTAGCTCATGAAAAATGGAAAAAGTGGGGCTAATAATGACCCGCGAAATTGGTGCAGACAAATTTTGCAAAAGTGTCTCCCATGCATTCTAAAAGCGCTGCAGAATGCGCCAAATTCAAGTACAATTTCTAGACTGGTGCATCAATTTTGGGCATAATGAACCACTTTTAGAATGCATGAGAGACACTTTTGTAAAATCTGTCTGTGCCAGTCTTTACAAATTCCAGGAAATTCGTTTTGAATCAATTAATTTAGATCTTTGAGTTTTTGAGAGATAATGCTCAATCAGTTTAGTGTTTCTGTTACCAAGAACCTTGAAATAAAGGTAGAGGATACATTGATGTATGTAAGATATCTACAACCAATATACAGACAACAATTGGATATGCTCAGTTACAGGAAGGCACAAAAGCAATGAAATGCTGCATCCTACACGACTTGGAAATAGATTTAGTTGAAGAACTCCTGATATCTTTTCATGTTTACAATGCCATTATCACTAATAAAAATGTGTTCATAACCAACACTTCCATTTCCAGCACTCACAAGCTGATTTATAGATCTTTTATCCAATTTACATTGTGAATACTCCATTTTTTATTTTTAGTCAGTACAAGGCCGATTTGGAATTTACAAAGATTATGTCTGGTTTAATGACCTGTTATACATGTATTCCTTTAAAATGAAAAATTCAACTGCACTAGACATCATTATGTTTCTAGATACGTATACCTTTGCAGACCAGAGTGCATTTCCTAAAGGATAATCTGCTTCCCTGAAATGTTTATCGTTTTTAAATACACAGTTTGTTTTAAATGGAACAAAATAATGTTTCAATGCAGGATATATAAAGTAGATATAAACCCATTCATTAAAATTGAACATAATCCTTAATATGTTAATTTCATTAAAAAAGTAAATTTCAATATTTTTAAAGTTACGCTTTCACTAAAATAATACTATGCGATCCTGCCATTTTTGTTGAGGATATTATAGGATGACAGTGCTTTGTTCCAGGCTCCCATTGGTAATCCTGCAATGTCAACTCATCACATGGGCTTCCAACAGAGAATATATTTGTCCTTTTCCAAAAATATTATGCAAGCTTGGTCCACTGGTGTCAGTATCAGGAAAACCTCCATAGATATTGCCATTGAGCCATTGCTGGAGTGAATGCATGGACAGGAAGTGGCTGCAGGAGATCAACAGCATCAAGTTGCAACAAAGAATGCAAAATACTTGAAAACTGTTTTTTTTGTATGCCATTTGATTATGATACACAGTGGTTGATTTACTAGAGGCAAATCCACTTTGCTCTACAAGTACACTTGGAAGTGCAGTCACTGTAGATCGCTGTAGATCTGAGGGGAAGCTCTGAAATGAGGGGAAGCTCTGCTGATTTTATCGTCCAATCATGCACAGGGCAAATATGCTGTTTTTTATTTTCCTTGCATGTCTCCCTCAGATCTACAGTGACTGCACATCCAAATGCACGTTCAAGTGCAAATGCGGTGCACTTGTAGGGCAAAGTGAATTTGACTTTAAATAACACCCATTGTGTTTTTGCAAAAAAAATGAAAAAAAAAGTTAAACAGGAGGGGTTTACATCTACATTAGATGTAAAGCTAATGCTCTATGCTGTGAAAACATTTTAACACAGAAAAAGGTCCAGAGCAGAGAACTTGAACACTTTTGTAACAATTGTATATGTACATTTCAAAGAAATTGCCCCATCTGTGTGTATCTGACTTTTTACATTTTTTTATATTTTAATTGTTTATTCTTATCAATTTACAAAAGTGAATTTGCATAGTGAGCAAACAGACACGTGAAGAAAAATCTAAAGCAAATTACTAATTGGTGTGACTACCCTTTGGCTTTAGGCTGGGTTCACACTGGAGCGGCTACGAGAACCGGATGTGATTCGCACCGCACTGCAGTGCAAATCACATCCGATCTCTGTGCGATGCGAGTTCAGCCATACAGATAGTATGGCTGAATTCGCATCGCACCCGCCGCAAACTTGCACAGGACCCTTTTTTTGGTCCGCAGCAGAATCGGATCGCATGGGTGTTCACACCATGCGATCCGATTCCTGTCCGAGTTTGCAGATCACACTGCGATATGCGAACTGATCTGGGGGTGTCATTAAGGTTTCACTGACACTCCCAGCAGTCCGCATAGGGCAGTGTGAACTGCCGGCGGGAGGCATGCGATGCGGGAACCCGCCGCAGATTTGCGGCGTTCCCGCATCGCTCCAGTGTGAACCCAGCCTAAAACTAGCATCAATTCTTATACCTGCACACTTTGTACACTTGCACAATCTCAGGGATTTTGTAGGATTAGAGTCAGGTGAATGATTAACCAATTATACCAAGCCAGTGCTAATGATCATCTATTTCATATGTAGGTTGAAACAGTCATTAAGTGAAATAGAAACAGATGTGTAGGAAGCTTAAAACTGAGTAAGGAACAGCCAAACTCTGCTACAAAGGTGAGGTTGTGGAAGACGGTCTAATATCAGTGGTCATACACCACGGTAAGACTGAGCACGGCAACAAGACACAAGGTAATTATACTGCATCAGCAAGGTCTCTCCCAGGCAAATATTTTAGAGCAGAAAGGCTGGGGTTTCAAGATGTGCTGTTCAAGCTCTTTTGAAATAGAACAAAGAAACGGGCAATGTTGAGGACTGTAGATGCAGTAGTCATCTGAGGAAACGTAATGCATCAGAAGAAAGATAAATCATGCTTACTTCCCTTTGACATTGGAAGATGTCCAGCAGTGCCATCAGGACACAAGTGGCGGATGCCAGTGGGACCCAGGTGCATCCATCTACTGTTCAGAGAAGTCTGGCCAGAAGTGGTCTTTGTGTAACAATTGTGGCCAAAAAGCCATACCTCCAATGTGGAAACAAGGATAAGCGATTGAACTATGCATGAAAACATAGGAACTGGGGTGCAGAAAAATGACAGCAGGTGCTCTGAAATGATGAGTCAAACATTGGCATATTTGGCTGTAGCAGGAGGCAATTTGTTTACCAAAGGGATGGAAAGCGGTGCAATAATGTGTGTCTGCAGGAGACAGTGAGGCATGGTAAAGGTTCTTTGCAAGTTTGAGGTTTCTTTTCTGCAAATGGAGTTGAAGATTTGGTCAGGATCAATGGTGTCTTCAGTGCTAAGAAATACAGGCATATGTGTATCCATTATGCCATACCATTGGGGAGCACGTGTGATTGGTCCCAAATTAAATCTGCAGCAGAACAAGGATCCCAAACATACAGCCAATATCATTTAAAACTATCTTGAATGTAAAGAAAAATAAGGAGTTTTGGAAGTGATGGTTTGGCCCCCACAGAGCACGGATCTCAACATCATTGAGTCTGTCTGGGATTACATGAAATGACAGAAGGATTTGAGGCAGCCTACATACACAGAAGATGAAAAACTGTGTACAAGTGTACCTTTGGTCACACCAAATATTAATTTGATTTGGATTTCTGTTCTGTTCTTTTACTTTCTATTATGTTAATTAATTGATAAAAATAAAATATTACCACTTCTATTTAAGAAAACATTCCAAATTTATAGCATTTTTTTGCACCTGCCTAAAACTTTTGCACAGTGCATATATGTATAGAGACAAATTTTAACACAAGTCCAAGCCTAGCCAAAACATTTTGGTAATTTTGGATAGAGAAAGAAACGTTTATATCCACTATCATCTTTTCTACTACTGTGTCCCCTTTGGGGAGATTTCCCATCAGACAAAAGAGTAATCAGTATTCCTATTTGATTTTTTTATTAATATGAAATATAAAGCCTGATTGGTTGTTACTGGCAACAACTTAATATTTGTGCCCCATTTTAAAATTTCAAAAGTAAAAGTCTCTCCTAAGAGAAGATACCAGGAGATGCCTACCATTACTTTTAATAGCCAGAAATGTTTTTTTTTCTGTGCCCTTCTCTCACCAAGGTTTGTTTAGTAGCAAGACCTCACTTTTCACAACTTCATAGCCAACTGCTATTCCATTGTCCAATAAGAGTGACCTTACTGACCACTAGGACAGTCTCGTTGGATGGACATAGCAATGAAGTCAGGTTGCATTAAAAAAGTGAAGCTAAATCTAGCAGGAAATCAGGAGAGGCATTCCTGGCAATTCAAGCCCATCTCCAGACAACAGCAATCCCACCCACTCAATCTCTTCCACCCAATCCGATCCCACCCATTTATAATTTTATTTAAGAATACCCATAAACACACCATTGTTTAGGAATGTGGGAAGAAGACCCTGTATTTCTTGAAGTTAGGGACCTTAAATTGTTTCTTAAGAGAAGGGAATGTCCAATATGTAAATACCTAAATATCTGTATATGTAAATAGCTTTATTAAATCAAGCTAATTTCTCTGTAGTGGGAATCCTTATAATTCTGAACCGCTTTATAATCCATAAAATTAGAAAATATATTGTTGGTTTCGACTCATGATCCAATGAATGGTAAATGAAGGCCTGTACTCTTTAGGTAGTGGCTACATAATTACATAGAGAAACAACCTGGTACCATTTTAATGTAGTCAGTTTTCAATTTGTTTATGTTTTTTATGCTTCCACATAGTTCAGTCTTTTTCTTATCTGACAGGTGTGAGTTAAACTGTAATCTTAAATCTTTTTGACATGTTTGTGCAACTTATTTTGAACTAAATAGTGTCAAATTGAACAGCACAAATTATAACATGTCTGTTTTTGGCCCTAGAATAAAAATATAATTAAACTGCTTGAAAGTCTGTAACAGAACTCCTAACCACTAGCATACATATATAGTTATTGTTATCAATCACAATTACTGAACAAATAATTGAGCAACTGTCAGATAAAGACATGAGCAAACTGAATTGAGTATCTGTTTCTTTTTTCTTTATTGCTTATTGTAGTTCAGGGAAGGAATTAGGACCCATTTACAAGTTAAAAGAAGTCAGATAATAAATGTAGCAGACTGCAGAATTTCCTCTGAGCTTCTAAAATGCTGACAAACCTTGTGCCATGGTTTGAGTGCCATGGTTTGATTCTTTTTAAAATGTTTTTTGACCTCTTCTTAGAGCAAATATGTTTCTAAAACCTGTAAAAGAAAAGGTATTCACAAACATTCTCACCAAGGTGGTAGATTGCTTTCATAGATCTGAGACATGGTTGATGGGACAGTTAGCTAGTATACCCCTCCTTTTTCCTGTTTTTTTTTTCTTTTTTTTTTACACATAGCCATTTTAAAGCAGGCCAATTTTGCTTTTAAAATATTTAAATGAGCCTCTCACTGTGTATACTGTAATGCAGCGTACACACGATCAGAGTTTTCATTGGAAAAAATTTGGGTGGTTTTTCCGATGGAATTCCGCTCAAGCTTGGCTTGCATACACATGGTCACACAAACGTTCTCTGAACTTTCGACTAAGAACGCGATGATGTAAAACATTACGACGAGCTGAGAAAATAAAGTTCAATGCTTCCGAGCATGCGTTTAATTGTTTCCGAGCATGGGTAGGAATTTTGCGCATCGGAATTGCTACAGGAGATCGGAATTTTCCTATCTGAACTTTCTCCGTCGGAAAAATAGTGAACCTGCTCTCAATCTTTTGCTGGCGGAAATTCCTCCAGCTAAAGTCCGATGGAGCATACACACGGTCGGAATTTCTGGCCAAAAGCTCTCATCGGGCTTTTGCTGGCAGGATTTCTGATCATGTGTACGGGGGCTTAAGTCATTCTCTGGTGCCTTAATTACCCCTCTGCCCACCTTTTAGATGCACACTACCTACCAGGAGTGTACCTAGTTGAGTGCAAGCACACAACACAGGGTATGGTCAGCAGGACCTCATTCTCTTTGCATGGACATGCTACCCTATGTGTTTAGTGCACTATGCTGGTACCAATTGGAAACACATTTTTCATTTGGTATTAAAAATAAAAGAGAATTACTTGGCATATCAGGATCTACAAAAGGATTTAAAGGTATACTTAGCTGTAGTTTGGCCCTTCAAGCAAACTTTAAACTCCCCCCCCCCAATGCTACTTTCCATCATTTTAGTCCTACCCCCTGCTCTCAACCAATTGGACATTAATTGTAATCCTTTTTATGGGGGGGGGGGGTACCTTTTTTAATTATTTTAACCTCCTGGGATACCATGTCACACATCTCAAGATCTCAAGAGGCCTTAGGGTACTCTACAGCTGATGCCTTGTAGCACATTATCAGGAGCCAGCTGTCTCTTTCTGGTCCTCGCAACCAGCAACCCTGTTGATGCACATAATGCCAGATCAAGTCATCAGGGGCCATATGCAAGAACCCAGAGTGTACAGCAGGTTCCCGACAATGTTGGATAAGATGCCAGGCCAGATATGCAGCAGAGGAGTGGTGGATCACTACAGCACACTACTGGTTTTGCTGGGCACGTGAGTATGTTTTTTTGTGGATAATCAAGAGAAAAGGGTATGAGAGGAAGTTCCTATTCAGTTGATTGTTTATTGTGACTTCACCTCAACATAAAAATCTTAAGCTTTATGCCTCAAATTTCAGGATTGCCATTTCAGTGCCCTAATTCAAAAAAGGTTTAGAACAACTCATTAAAAAGGCACTATTAAGATGCATAACACTCTATATACATATGTTAATAAATAAAAAACCCTTACCTCCTATAGAGCCTGGTCCAATAAACAAAGTAATAAATGCATATAATTATTAAGCAGTCAATATTAACATCTTACTGTAGAATGTATTAGCCATTATACAGTATATGGAATGAATACATTCAATGTGGCTACTTAACCCCCCTGACGGTATTCCCGAGTCTGGCTCGGGGTGGAATTTTTATGCCAAAAGCGGTAACCCCGAGCCAGACTTGGGACCGCATCGCTGGATCCAGGAGGAGGTTTACTTACCTTCTCCCTCGGATCCAGCGATGTCCCCGCGCTGTACGAGCGAGCCGTGTCTCGCTCGATTCATCACATCTCCGATCTCGGTGCCCTGCAAGCGTTGCGACGCACGGGGACGGAGATCGGCGCCAAATTCAAAAAATGAAACACACAGTTTACATACAGTATAATGTAACCTTACAGATTACATTGCTGTATATAATTATTTCACATCCCCTTTGTCCCTAGTTGTCTGTCCAGTGTCCTGCATGCAGTTTTATATTATAAAAACTGTTCTTTATGCCTGGAAACTGGAGATTGTCCATAGCAACCAAAACTGTCCCTTTACATCAAAAATGATTTTAGACCAGCTAGAAAACAGCGATAATAAATTAGAACCACTCGCAGAATTGAGGGATAGCGATTTGTGGGGAGATCCGTCATCAAATACGGAAAATAATGACAGTGACAATTCTGCAACTGAGCAAATTTCAGTGTTTTTGTTTTGATTACATTATTGAATAATTTTTATTATTGTTATATTATTATTTGGTACAAGTATTTATAATTATTTATTATATTATAATTTATGATAAAATTTTTCAAACTTTATCATACCCGGGATGTCTGCTAGGACAGATTTAAGTGAATTATTCTTAAGAATTACAGGACTACAATATAAAACACCAAATTTTCATGCAAAATAATTGTACTGCTTTCAGCACCTAAAATCCGAAATAATCGTACCGCTAGGGAGGTTAATAAATAAATAGAAGATCTGTTCATACAATACATTCACCAACTGAGGTTCAGTGGCTGGCTTTGATGGTGAAGAAATGCTCCGTCTACAAACTGTATTTGAAAATTACTGCCAGTAAGTAATATAAAGTTAGATCAAATATAGAACACTATAATTATAAATATACATAGATAAAATATTCACTTCATTATCTAGTATGATATTAACCCCGGAGGTTTTTTTTTTTTTTTTTTTTTAATGAGTGGGTTTAATGCTGTATTATACGAATTAAGTGATGTTTGTTATATGCACATCCAAACCAGGCTTTGTAGGTGGTAAAGGTTTGTATATATTACATATAGAGAAGAGATGATTATGATTTCTTGGTAGTCCCTTTTATTGAGGAGTTATACAACTTTTTTAATGACTGTAAGCCATATTACCCTGGGTTGACTCCAGTTTCATTTTTGGTGCCCCGTTGTTTTTCCTTTTTAATTCATTTTAGTGCCCTATTTCTGCATTTACCACCTACTAGTTATGGTCACAGTTGTATCATCCTTGATAGAGATGAATTCCCACATAGTACTGCTGCTCATTATAAGAAGCCTCTGATAAGCCTCTGTTGCCTGGTATGGGTGACAGCATACAGTATACTATAAACATAGGGTGCTGGTAGTTCTCTTACCAATTCAAAGCAGCAAATAAAATCATTCAATGGTAAGCAAAGGATGTTACAGAGGAGAAAGGACTGGTGTAGGTGAAGACTAACCCACCTTTGTTAAAAAAAATAAGTTGATGTTACATATATACAGTAACTTACAAAAGTGAGTACACCCCTCACATTTAAGTAAATATTTTATTATATCTTTTCATGTGACAACACTGAAGAAATTATACTTTGTTACAATGGAAAGTAGTGTACAGCTTTTATAACTGTGTAAATTTGCAGTCACCTCTAAATAACTCAAAACACAACCATTAATGTCTAAACCACTGGCAACAAAGGTTAGTACACCCCTACGTGAAAATGTCCAAATTGGGCCCAATTAACCATTTTCCCTCCCCAGTGTCATGTAACTTATTAGTGTTACAAGGTCTCAGGTGAAAACGGGGAGCAGGTGTGTTAAATTTGGTGTTATCACTCTCACTCTCTCATACTGGTCACTGGAAGTTCATCATGGCACCTCACGGCAAAGAATTCTCTGGGGATCTGAACAAAAGAATTGTTGCCCTACATAAAGATGACATAGGCTATAAGAAGATTGGCAAGACCCTGAAACTGAGCTACAGCATGGTGGCCAAGATCATACAGTGGTTTAACAGGATAGGTTCCACTCAGAACAGGCCCCGCCATGGTCGACCAAAGAAGTTGAGTGCACATGCTCAGCATCATCTGCAGAGGTTATCTTTGGGAAATAGACGTATGAGTGCTGCCAGCATTTCTGCAGAGGTTGAAGGGGTGGGGAGTCAGCCTATCAAAGCTCAGACCATACATTGCACACTGCATCAAATTGGTCTGCATGGCTGTCATCTCAGAAGGAAGCCTCTTGTAAAGATGATGCACAAGAAAGCCTGCAGTTTACTGAAGACAGTCAGACTAAGGACATGGATTACTGGAACCATGTGCTGTGGTCTGATGAGACCAAGATAAACTTATATAAACTATAAACTTATATTATATATAAATATATATATATATATATATATATATATATATATATATATATATATATATATATATATATATATATATATATATATATACTCCTTATATATATACAGTGCAGTCAGTGCAGCGTATATAATACTGGTATAGATTTTAAGGGGAACTCCACACCAAAATGTATAAAAAGATTGGTGTGGGGTCCCCACAAAATTCATACCAGACTCTTATCAGAGCAAGCAGCCTGGCAGGCCAGGAAAGGGGGAGACAAGCGAACCGAACCGCCCCCCCCCCCGGGTCTCTTGCCCTCAACATTGGGAGGGTGCTTTGGGGCAAAAAAAAAAAAAGTGTCCCATGATGTCCGTCCATCTTCAATCATGCCACCCGATGGATATGAAAAATAGAATAAAAAAAGCTCCGCCTCGATGGGAGGCATCCTATGACTGCTGTTTCTTTGCTATGACAGCTGTTATATAGGCAAGGGCGGGGCCACCTGGTGACATAACCAAGTGACCCCACCCCTTCTGGCATCATGTGATGTCAGAGGGGGTGGGGTCATCCAATTATGTCATGCATATATAACAGCTGTCACAGCAAAAGACAGCAGTCATCGAGAGGCCTCCCATGGAGGCAGACTTTTTACGTGTTTTTTTTTCTTTTCGTTGATTGACGATGGATGTACATTGCAGTAGACTTTTTTTTCTTTTGGGGGGGGGGGGGGGGGGGGACCCACGCTGATTTGTTTCCTTTGTTTCCTTATCTATATTGACAGGAGCCGGCAATTTATTACAGCCATGAGCAAGTTTAAATTACATTTTTTCTTTAGAAATGTAATTTTGCTGGGGCACGGATCTACACATCGCATAGATGCATCACTTTACAGGCAGACTAAGAGGACCCCCCCAGGCATGATATTTAAAGGAATATTTAATTTTTATTGTTTCACTTTAAGCATTAATAAAATCACTTCTGAAAAAAGGGTGGTTTTAAAAATGTTTTTTTTGCATTGATATGTGTCCCCTGTGGCAGTACCTGGGTCCCCATTAACTTTTTATGGCAATAACTTGCATACAAGCCTTTAAAATTATCACTTTTGATTTTTCATGTTTGTGTCCCATAGACTTTAATAGGGTTCCAATGTTCTCTAGAACTTTTTGCCTGTTCGCATATTCTGGTGCGAACTGAACCAGGGGTGTTCGGCTCATCCCTAATAATGACACATAAGAATAAATGTAATTAAATAATCAATAAAACGTGCACTACTAGTTCACTCTGCAGCCAGGTATGATTTTTTTTTAAAATCTGGCATTTTTATTTTATTGACAGCATGTATGTGGTTGGTATACAGATGTCCTGAAGAAAAATGAATTCCTGCTCAGTCGAATGGCTCACTTCTTTTCCCAGCATTACTACACTGGGACATCATAATTAAATCCTGCGACTACAGTAGGAGGACCCTCTCACTCAGCACTCAGAAAGTAGGATGTGGCTGCAGAAAAAAACTGCAGGAAGACTTCCTCGCCATCAGAATGTACTTGTGTAAGTGTTGTAGAAAATAGCATGCAATGCTGATCGAGCAGGAAAAACTCAGGGAGGGTGGGTTGTACAGAAGTTGATTGGTAGGTTGACATTTGTACAACTTTCCTGCCCATATATTGATTGAAAGTTGGCTGGTCACTGCTGAACCAGCTGAAATTCAATCCATGTATGGTCAGATTAAGAGTTCCATTTGAAGCAGTGCCAGTGTGATAAATGAAAACCCTGGACATGTAGGCTCTGTTCCATGTATGTTAAATGTTCTAGAACCGGGGTCTCCAAACTATGGCCCTCCAGTTGTTCAGGAACTACAATTCCCACCATGCCTAGTCATGTCTGTGAATGTTAGAGTATTACAATGCCTCATGGGACGTGTAGTTCTGCAACAGCTGGAGGGCTGTAGTTTGGAGATCCCTGTTCTAGAAACTCAATTATTTTTTTTTACGTTTGTACTGATTGGAATTTTTACATCTATAATGATAGATTACATGCATAATTAAGAGATATATAGAGATGATCTAGAGATGATCTGTTGACTGATCCATTGATATAGGTAGGTTTTGCATAAACCTTAATTAAAGTGGAAGTTTGGGCTAAAATTAAAATAATCTAATTTTAAACCTGCTCCCACCCTGATTCTAAGACTTAGAATACTTTCACACTGGAGCGGTGGGTGCGTCAGTGGTAAAACGCAGCTAATTTTAGTGGCTCTTCACTGTCAATTTTGTGGCACTATTCGGCCACTAGCGGGGTTCTTTTACCCCTGCTAGCACCCGGGAAAGGGTTAAACCCACCGCAAAGCACTACTGCAGCAGCGCTATGCCGACGTTACAGCCGCGCTACACCCACTGATTTCAATGGGCAGGAGTGGTGAAGCAGCAGTGTATACACCTCTCCTTCACCGCTCCAAAGATGCTGTTAGCAGGCCCTTTATTAGCGTCCTGCCAGCGCACCCCTCCAGTGTGAAACCCCTCGGGCTTTCACATTGGAGAGACAGCAGCGGCTCTTTCAGGGCGCTTTGCAGGGGCAATTTTTTGCGTTATAGCACCTGCAAAGCACCCCAGTGTGAAAGGGGTCTAATACTAATTAGCCTGTAGAGGAAAGATGTCTATACTTATCTATTCTAAGGGTGCTCCAATCCAGTCACATGATCATCTCCCAGCCAGCTACAGAGGAGAGGTGAGATCACTGACAACTGCTGCAATGCCTGGGCAATTGTTATTAAAGGACTTAGAATGGGAGTGGAAGCAGGTTTAGGACTAGATAGGTTTAGCCTGAACTTCCACTTTAATTTCCACAATCACATTCTTTGGAGGCACCAGTGATCCCCCCCCCCCCCCTGTTTATTCTATTATAGTAAACCTAGCTTTTCAGAGTAGTTCCTTACCCAACTCTATATCCAAATACTCATTAACCTGATATGCATGTTACCTGTTATATGCAGCCCACAGTCGTCTGCATATCTACACTACTCTATTTTAAACCCTAGACCCTAAAACCCGGAGCTTTAATTGCACATTTGTATTCTAATTCACCACTTGAAATCTTGCTACTGTTAATGGTAATGCCTCTAAGCACTTTTACAGTACGACATATGACTTTTATTGTTATTTGTACTTCGAAAGTCATGATCTTTGATATAACAATAAAAATATTTAACAAGAAACAGGACCCTCTCTCAAAAACAAGCTCTTGAAAAAATTTCCCATACAAGCTGATATAGGCATATCAAGAACCCACACATCCACCCTCCAACAATTTGACCAATCATATTGGGCTGGTATAGTTAATTTTCCAAGTCACATTCTTTGGGTACATCAGTGGTGTGGAAGAATCTGGTGCCCATCAATGCGCAGCTGATGTTCTAGTGTTCTAAGGAGGGAGATTATGGTTTGGACGTGTCCACACATACTAGTAAAGCACTTTCCCAAAGCTGAAAGGCATTTGAACTGGTATTAGCAGGACAAGGGCCCACACACCTGCCCTCTAATTATAAAAGCCAACCATATGCGTAACATGACAGGAGAGATATATTTCGGTGCAATAGGAACATCAACATTATTTATTAACATTTTGCTAAGAAACTGTTTAAAAACAGAGGAGACGTAGGTAAATTGTTTGAAAATGTTAAAAATATATATGTTTCATTAATGCACATTTTGATCAGTACTAAAATAATGTCACCTAACTTTAATAACCCAACTTAGCTGTCCATAGCTCAAAGGATTTATCCCATGGTGCTGGATTTTATGAGTAAGCCCCAGAATAAACTATACAATAGCATAACCAAGGTCAAATAAGGACGACATACAGTGAACCAGACACCAGTCTAGTGATTGCAGACATCTGGATATATATCCTCATCTTATCAGTAGAAAGCAGGTAATGCACACTCTTATAACATGTTTTTATTCCATCTGTTATCTTAGGTGGAAATAATAGATTCATAACATCATTTGCACACCATTACCACTTTAGGCAGCCAGGGAGCACAACGTGAGCAAATTCATAAACATGCTAAACTGATACAGAAATAAGCTGTTACGAACACTACAGTAAACAGCAAGATATTGCATACATGTCTCATGCCTTCTTCTACTCGATTACCAATGTATTAGCTGAGCCATGCCCCCCTTCTAAATAATAACTATATCTTTCCAAAATGCATATTTTAACTATTAGTAGTTACTGTGGGCGTAACCTCATCAGCATGCTATATCTCTTGTGTACCCCAATGATATGGTCTGTAAGAGCATCTCTCTTTGCATCATCCCAGGCAGCGGATTCTTCCTTACAGAAGACAATGCGATACCTGCTTCTAATAGCAAAGGCTCCCTTGCAGATACTGTACAGAGAGCCCAAGAGAGATAGGAGACCTGTGGGTCTGTATTCAGTCAGGTTCTTATCTTTTTTACATGCAATCCAAAACTAAAGAAGTTTTGGCTAGCCTCATATCTTTTGATTGAAATTTCTGAAGAGAGGATGAGGAATTATTATAGTTCAAATTGCAAGCAATACTAAGTGGCTTTGTTGGCGTTAGCTTTATTCCTATTCATCTGAGTCTAATGGCAACTGCTACAATCTGTTCTCCTGTAAAACTGAGAACTGACATTTTTGTCACATTTCTACATCCAACATGGGATTTAAGTCCTCTAAAACCTGACCAAACATTATTGCTCCTGTATATGAATATAGCGGTAGTTGTAATTTTTGGGTATCTCAAAAATTAGTTTAATCTTTGATGTTAGTCAACAGCATATGTTTCTTTTAAAATGCATACCAACATTCAGTATTCAATTTAATGTATTCTTTATTGCTTCTTTGCAAGCCTACTAAAGAAAGAAATGTATAAAGGGATGAAACAACCTAATAGCTATTCCAGTATTATAGAAAATGAACACAGGTCCAGACCTGAAACATTAACATTTCAGAAGGTCTCCTTATTTAATAATATGTCCGTTTAGCACAATTTCCTATCAGCCAACAAATAATGAATGTTTTATCACATGAAATTTACCCACATGTATTTTAAAGCATCATGGATTTGCTGGAGCCACAGACATCTGTGAGTATGGCGGCAACCAAAGCAAAATGCCCTGTGGAGTCATATGATTGAAATCCAGCTATACCTGCTGGCCCAAAAATTGTTGACGCCTTACGGTACTCATAACATGCCTATCACCTTCAAATGACCAGGGGGCTGCCTTCACAGAACAAGACTCTGCATCACATTTGGATTTAGATTCAAAAGTGGCTTGAGCAGGCAACTTTCTGAGGCTACTTGTTATCTTTGACTGCAGGTGAATTCTTACTTATACATCACACATGTACTTTTAGAATATTTCTTCTGAATCATAATAAAAAGCACTACTTAAAGTGACATTAAACTCTATGGGCACACTGTATGTAGGAATGTAACCACCCTCCCTTGCTCACTTCTGG
The DNA here is from genome assembly GCF_037356315.1 of Lithobates pipiens. Classification (NCBI taxonomy): domain Eukaryota; kingdom Metazoa; phylum Chordata; class Amphibia; order Anura; family Ranidae; genus Lithobates; species Lithobates pipiens. The sequence continues at coordinate 510,173,692 of NW_027507758.1, forward strand.
AACTGGATTAGAAAAACTATGAACAGTGGGGTTTGTAGCATGCACAGAGCAATGTACTTGACCACAAATAATGTGCACTGCTCATGCCAAAAACAACTAGAGGTGAGGGAGAAAAGAAGAAGTTTTGGAAGCTCACAGAATAAGTTACAAGAAAGTGCGAAAGACCCACTAAGAAACTATTTCATGAAAAATAGATTACAGGGCCATCATGTAGGGAATGTGTATGATTTATTTTTGGATAAGGATATAGTTTAGTGCAAATTATTCTTAGTGACAATATTTTCACCACTGCGTGTGGACTCATTAAGAAGCTCCAGCCCTGTCTCTGGAGCAGCTCTCTAGATCTAGGGGTTTTTTTCCACACTGCTCAGTCTGAAACAGAACTCCTGTAACACCTACCCTCCCACCTTACTATACCAATGTCCAACAAGTAAAGGGCGGAGGGTTTCCATCCTATTAATGCTCCTTAAGTGGGCTATACATGGAGCAAATTTTGCTTGATTCCCCCATCAATACTGGCAGTGCGTGTGCGAAGGTCCCTCCTCCCAGGCCATTGTTTTCTCCAGGCGGGGGTAGGTGGTGGAAGCCATCCCCACTGGGAGAAGGCAGTGATTATTGCTTGCTTGCTTGATTATTGCTTGCGGCTATAGCAGCTGATTGAGATAATCATAAAGCAAATTCAGCAGGTTGGTTGTACCCAAGTTGATTGATCAACTTGGTACATTGAGTCTGGTACATTGAGTCTGTTCAATAATGGTTTGACTCTTGTCTAGGTCCTGCTGAACCGGCCAAGATTCGAACTGGCCTTAGCAATGGCTCCACAGCCCTCTAATATTTATATGTAAACACATAGCAGGTATTCTTGCAGAGCGGAGCAGAGTAAGAGCGAGTCAAGCGATCTTGGTGAGATTATAGAGAAGCAGAAACTCTAAATTTTTTGCCCACTGAGCTGATTTTTTATTGATGTAAGGGAATGAGATTAACGACTTGCTCTGGTTCAGCACAAGTTTGAGAAACAATTTAAAGCTCACTGAACCTTTGAAAGCCTTCTTGATTTGCATTTCCCATTTACGCCAATGCATTTCACCAAAACCTTTTTGTTTTAACCAAAATTTTGGGAACATTAAAACTCTCAATTTCACTCCCTACAGTGGAGGAAAAAAAGGATGATTTCAGTGTTACATTGTGAAGGTTGAATATGAATTTCTCCACAGTGTTTGCAGCTACATAAGCAGTCAAGGTCATGTTTTAAAGCTCAGGCACGGCTTCTTCCATAATATGTAAATACCTAAATGTCCATATCCTGGCCGCAGGTTCAATTTAAGAATGCATAATAATTGTTTGGGTACATAAGGAAGTGAGGTATTTCTTTCCATATTCATGTAGCATGTGGATAGCCTCTATTTTAGAAATCATTTGCATGAATTGAATGCATGTGTACATACAGTTTGTTTTACACTCTTTTAATGTATGCCATGTACATTTAGTCACCTCATTACACAGAGCTGACCCTGGGGATCATTGATCCAGTTGATGAATGATCCATTCTATTTTCTTCTCCCATGGCAGTATAGAAGAAACCATGTGTGCTACTGAAGTTATAGACTGAATGAATCAAACATTCAGTGCTGCATGCATATCATTATACAGTTAGGTACGTGATGTTTAATGGCACAAGAAAAATTTGCATATCTATTTATCTTGTAAAACAACAATGTGAAAAGTTGGAAGGAAACATTAATTTCAAATTGAAATTGATCAAATGGCAAATTCTGGCAAAATAACTTTTTTTTAATATTGTATTTTATTTTGTCTAGCTGTCCAAAATTTGAATCATTAACTAAAATGCTTAAAATGTTTATACCTGACTTCCTAGCTTTGTCCATCCCAGACTTATTTACATTACACATTCACAACAGATAATGAAGAATTGAAATTAGAAACCCCCTCTAGGGTTTCTTTTGACTAAGGACGTCAGTAGGCTAGTGCAGTTCACAAATGATATAGGCAATCTGTGGGTCAACAAGTTTCCTTTGTCAACAGATTACAGGTTAAAAAAAGTTAGTGAAAATAATATTACAACACAATTGATGAAATAATGAAATGCTAGAATAAAAAGAAAAGGTTTTAAAGCGCACATCCAATACATGTCCATCACAAGAACCTGAACACTCATTTCTATTCAGTGTTGTCATATGCCCAAGCATGGTGTTAGTGGGTATGGCTAAAGCCTATCCAAAGACTCTGCTTAAAATTTGCCCACTTTGGCCCTTGTGAATGTCCATTGGGTTTTCAGACTTCTTTGCACGATTCCAGAACATACTGATAGGTTAGTTATTATGCACCAAATTGGCCTGGATTGTACATCATTGTGGGACTGTGCCAGGGATCCTAAACTGCTTAGAAGAAGGAGTTCACGATGAGCAACTTCTCTGAATCTAAACCTGCAATCTGTTTTGTAAGTCAGAGAATCAGCTGTTAATTACTGACAATAAATGAATAAGTGAAGGTTCTGTTGAGCCCCATACCGATCCATTTATGTGTACTCTGTTTTGTATCACTTTAAATGTGCATGGTTCCCTTGACTGAGTTGCAAATTAGTGCATATTATATTGATATGAATAGTCTTTTGGGGGAACTGTGCCATGATGATGATCTGTTATTTGAATTTTACCTATTAATGATTAGGGCTTAGTATAGTAGACCAAGGCTTGAAAAGGGAGAGCAAACAAGAACGAACCTTGTTGTGCCCATTGCAATGAGCAAGTGAACTTGAGAGAAAGTCAAAGGATACCTATTACAGTTCACTCTGTGGGTCAGTTTATCCATCATAAACAAACAGCAATCTACATCAAACTTTGCAGTAGATCAATCATACTAAAAGCAAATTTTGTTTTAGGAAAACCAGCTCACTTATCACTATAAGAGACTTGTGTGAAGGCAGATCTCCAGTTAAAACTGAGCCAGTTGCTTTGCCCCTCGTTGAAGTCCTTCCCTGTAGTTCTACAATAAATGCATGCATACCTTTTAATCCCCCAAAAATATGCCATTGACATCACATATCCTTCCTCTTCAACTTCAGCAGTGGTACTGCGGAGTGCTTACACTTTCACCATTGGCAATTATGCAATGATGTGTGAGCACTGTCAGGTGCAACAGAACTCTAATGCCCTGTACACGATAGGATTTTCCGATGGAAAATGTTTGATAGGACCTTGTTGTCAGAAATTCCGACTCCTGTGTAGGCTCCATCACACATTTTCCATAGGAATTTCCGTCACACAAAATTTGAGATCTGGTTCTCAAATTTTCCGACAACAAAATCCATTGTTGGAAATTCTGATCGTGTGTACAGGGCATTAGAGTTCTGTTGCACCTGCAAGTGCTCACATATCATTGCATAATTGCCAATGGTGAAAGTGTAAGCACTCCGCAGTGCCACTGCTGAAGTTGAAGAGGAAGAATATGTGATGTCAATGGCATATTTTTTTTTTGGATTAAAAGGTATGCATGCATTTATTGTAGACGCATGCTCAGAATTAAGCAGAAGAGCAGCACTGGCTATTGAACTTAGTTTTTCTCGGCTTGTCGTACATGTTGTATGGCGCCGCGTTTTTGACGTTCGGAATTTCCAACTAACTTTGTGTGACCGTGTGTATGCAAGACAAGTTTGAGCCAACATCCGTTGGAAAAAATCCCATGGATCTTGTTGTCTGAAAATCCTATCGTGTGTACAGGACATAAGCCCTGGCCAGTGTGATAACACTGCCCCAGAGAGTGGGTCCTTGACAACACCAAATTGAAGGTTAGTAGTGCAGCAGTATTTTATTTTTTATTACTGCTAAACATTTTATTTTTATTTTTTTACCTAAACTAAAGTTCTGCCTAAATTTGTTTTATGTAAAGTTCTTAAGTGATACCATACATTTAAGATCTTCTAATATGCATACTTATTCCAAGTCAGGGACTTGTATTAAAATCATAGGATCAGCAGGACAACCAGGGAACTAGCATTTAAAAAAAAGACAGGTCAGCAATGGCAGCATCCATACTTCCCCAATAAAATAAATAAATAAAAGGACAAAAAGATTTTGCTCCATGCTTGGAAGTATGACAATATAATAAATAATTGCATCCTTTTGTTTGAGAATACCTTGTAGGTACAATCTCATAATAAGAAGAATAGTAAATACTTTATGTTTGCATTTTTTATAGAACAGTTGGTGCTGAAAAAAAATAAATAACTCATCCGACAGGTCAAGCGAGAAAATAGCTCCTACAATTTTAGCTACATCCAAATTGTTTACACTGTAAATTAAATGCACTGCAAACATCTCACGAAAAAAGCACAATTTTCAAGCGCCGCATTCATTTAAAAATTGAATTCCTTAAACACTGGTACAATGTCATTCACGGATAACAAGTATTAGCTTTCTTTCTGGGTTCTGTTTGATGGCAAGCTCATTGCAGAGAGTGACACCAATAGAAAGGTCAATCACAAATAAGTCAATCATGCTGATCCCTAGACACTTACACCCCGGACTACAGAAGTCAGCAGCTACATAAAAATGCATTACATCAAGAGGTCAACAGCATACAGAGCATTGCCCTTTACAGAAGGTAAAAGAACATGCCGATCTGCATTGGTTTGATTGACGTGAGTTAAATTTAAGTCTGTGAAGAACATAAATAGTGGAGATGTGCATGTAAATGGTATACTGGCAGTGACCATACATGAATTTTTGACCAAAAATTACTGTTCAGTCTTCAGGAATTCAAACTTCAACCAAAAGAAAGCCTAAAAGATCTTCTTTCCAACTGTATATTACTTTGACATTTATTTTGCATACATGTGTATTCTTACAAATACTCTAAGGGTTTCCACCTTAAAGAAAATGTGGCAATTAAATTTGTTCTTGTAAGTCCTAGTTATGATTACCTCATACCCAAAATCATACTCAGATCATTGCAGGTTCCTGCTAATCTCTCCACCCTTACACCAATCCTTGCTGTTCATTGGTATAATATAGATTTTGTATGCTAACACCCTATGTAGTACTATAAACATGAGATCCAGAAACACAAATATATAGCTTTTAATACCAAATGATAGAAATGGACAAAAAAAAAAACATGCATAGAAAATACTCGGAGGCTCCTGTGATGTGATAGAAATTGTAGAAATCACTGAGAGCAATATATAAAAAACTAAAATAAACTATGCAGCTTTGCTAAATCCACAACATGCTCTAGCCGCTAGAAACACCAGGACAGCCACCCGTTTCCCTTGCTTAGAAGGTTTGCACTCTCCCTCAGAGCCGCCCTTTTCTTTTTCTTTTTTTTATTGCACTACATTCTGGCATAACATACTATATAGAGTATACAAAATATTGACTTCTGTATATAAGACAATGAGATCTTATTGTGTAAAAATATTCCATAAATCAGATCTATGCTCTTTTCTGAAAAAAGTTGCAGTGTAAGGACTTAAACATGACCCCAGTGCAAAAACAGGTTGTAAAGTGTAGTCCCCTGATATACTGTAGCTGAAAAAACATAAGTATTCAAATAGTAAATACAGTAATTTGTCAAACTCGCAATTATAAGTGCAAATGTGCATATGCAAATTTCATTTAATTGCCACAGCAAGGTACCTAAGTTCATGGCCAAAGGTAAAATAAACTCTGGGCGCTTGCACTAGGCAGCATCATCCTGCTTTGTAGTTGAAACTTGTAATGAAGCCAGTTATACGGATAGTGGTGTATATAAAGCAAATCTAGAGAAAATGAAATAATCCAAAAAGTGAGCAATGGTAAATATTTTACCTGTAAGTCCACAGGCATGTGCTTCTGTATCCCTGTGTGGGTCTTTGCAAAAATAACAGACAGTTCCCTACACAAATAAATGGGTTGGTCCCACCACAGTCCATAATGTTCAGAGAGTCTCCAATATGTGTAAGAGAGCTTGGTAGCAGCTTGTGGTCTTGTAAAAGACATCAGATGAAAGTATATCAAGACCATTAGGTACCCAGACAAGATGCCAAATGCTCTGACATCACCATGTGGAGGCTTCTCCAGAGGACACATGTAGGCAGGTAGAGTTCCCCTTAAGTATTTCTCCTCCTAGTATGGAATGGTAACATAGTGTGCCCTTTTATAAGGTGGGAGGGCCAGTTGTCAGTGTCTTCTGGTTCAGCATGCAGCTAAGGAGAGGACCCATATAGGGTATTTCATGTGCCTTCTCCTCTGGGAGCAGGCTGCAGAACAAAAAACCTGTAAAGGCTCAGAGAGAGGGATATAATGGGAGCTGAGTAACCCAATGCTTCATTTATGCTCCCTGAACTATGCTGCTACAGATAGTGAAAAACTAGTTGCAAGCCATGATTTGAAAAAATTGTCTCCAGAATTTGGACTGTCCTGTTCTACTTTTTGCTTCTTTATTGGAACCAGGTAGACATTTAAGCAACAAAGAGCCTCTGTGTGATGACCTTATAGAGAGAAGTGTAAAGTTCAGTCAATGCCTGGGATAAAGAGAGATTAATGCTGTACTGGTGGAAGCCCAGGGCTCAAGTCCTACGGGAACGCATGGGAACGGAGTTCCTGTACTTTTTCCACAACAGGAACTCAGTTCCCATTAGCAGCCATGTCCTGTAAGACTTCGAAGTATGCGAGCTGTGTGGCAGGTGCTACACCAGCAGCAATAGTAAGTGCCACACACCTGACCATTCAGGCATTGCCAGTAGGGGGCCCCATGACAGCTTCTGATTCGATCTACCTGTCAATCAAATGCATATGAGCGTATCTTTTTTTTTGTGGGCGAGTGGATCTTGGGTGGGAGTTCCCACACTTTTTTCCCCAGGACTTGACCTCTGCAAGCCTGTTTTGCTCTGGAGTAGGTAGAGATGGAGGGAAGAGTCATCCACCTGAGAAACAACCCTCTTATGTACCATGCACCAGGTGACCCGGGCTTCCATGTCCCATGTCATGTGTTTGCCTAGATTTCTGGAGCTGCTGTCTGGACAATGTGAGGTACATAGGCCTATGTGTATGGGTACTAAGGCAGGAAGATGTTTAAAGGTGAAGTGACCAGGAGGATGGGGGAAGGATCAACATCCAACCACGACAGTATGTGGTTTGGGCTGAACACTTTAACAACACCCTGCGATCCTGTATGTATATGCACAAAGTCCAGAAGTCCAGATAGAGAAGGGAATACCACCGCTTCAGGCAGGTCACCTGAAACAAAAACGTCTCCTATAGATAACAAGAGCCCCAGGTGCAGGCAAATGTGTGTTGCAAATGAAGATACATGGAAAATTCTGGACAGCCGCACTCCAAAGAAAATGTATTTTGCCTTTCATTGAAAAATCAGGATCACACTGTACAAGCCACAGCAAAGTGATACAAAAAAGAGCTAAAGTGTTTCACACATGGGGACAGTGCTTACTCATAGTTAGTTATGAGTAAGCACTTCCCGTAGTGTGAAACGCGTTAGCTCTTTTTTATCGCTTTGCTGTGGCTTGTACAGTGTGATCCCGATTTTTCAATAAAAGGCAAAATACATTTTCTTTGGAGTGCGGCTGTCCAGAATTTTCCAATCCTGTATGTATAGATGGAGCCTAAGCTCGGGCCCCGTTACACCTGGTTATAGAAGTGATTTATGTCAGAACTTAAAAAGACCATTGTTCTGACTAGTCTTTGGTATGCATTTCAGCTTAAAATGCAGTGCTATTCATGAAAAATTGATTTTGCTTTTTGTCCATTTTTAACATATATTATTTAAAGCTATATTTTATGATATTTTTGACTGTGTCCAGGCACCTCATTTTTATGGTACTTCATACATAATTTGGTTTGAGTGGGAACATAGTTATTTATAAAAATTATTTTGATACATGGCACCAAATTAGAGCATTTTAATATCACATTTCTTGAACTATTATGCACCTAAGATGCTACTACAAAGACAATTTCTCATTTATGTTTTAGCATGACAAGAAGTGCCTCCATTAACCCATGATTGAATGTGGTCTTTGCAACCATTGATGGCTAGTGTTGCTTGTTGTATATGGTCACAGAATATTTATTGTAAGGTGCCACAATTTGTGATTACCCCAGATTTATTGACCGTATTTACACAGGCTATTTTATCACCACTGGGTTTTTAAATTTTTTTATTATATACATATACATACAAGAAAAAATACTAAAAATGTTAAAAAACAATAAAACATTTTTTTAACTTTCTGCTATAAAACATATTCAATAAAAACAAAAAAAAAGAATTTCTTTAACATTTTTGGCCAAAATGCTACATGTCTTTGGTAAAAAAAATCCCAATAAGTGATATTGATTGTTTTTTTCCTGAAAGTTATAGCATCTACAAATGATTGTATACTGTATATACTGGAATTATTTTTTTTTGGCGGTGATCAGCTGCTTTTAGTGGGATTGTAATTGGGGCGAACAATGTGTCCATGCACACATAGGGGCTTTTATTTTATTTTTTTGGTTGAATAATAATGATTTAATTTGTTATATTTTGTATATTTTTGGATGCATAGAATGCACCTTTTGGTTAAGTTCTATTGGCAGATAGCATGTCTAATTGTATTTGTTTTCTTTTTTATTGCACAATAAAAAAAATGTGTAGAATAATACTTGGCTATGTGTTTTACTTCATATGACAGTTTGGGAGTAGGCAGTTAAATTAAAAAAAAATACAATGTAAACTTGACAAGGGACACCAACATAGTTGTATCTTTGATCTTCAAAACTACGGGATAATGGTGTTGTGGTAACTTACCCCAAAAAAAAGCATAATAATATTATTCTTGATATCACTAGAAAATAAAATCCTTTTAAAATTCATTTGCAATAACTCCATCAGTATCACCAGCAAAGAAGCTTCATTATTATCCCATTAAAGAAGAAGAGAATGTGCGCTGCATTTCGAGATGTCATAATTAGCCACATCACGAATATTAATTCTCCATAATGAACGCTCGTTTAAAAAACCGACTGCTTCTGGCTCGTCCTTGCTTCCAAAGTACATGCGTGTTTGTACTTTGGACTTTTGTCCGACGGACTTGTGTACATGTGCTTGGAAAATCCGACAACAGAGATTTGTCCGTAGAAAAACTTTAAAGCCTGCCATCCAACATTTGTCTGCGGAATATCCGACAACAATTGTCCGATGGAGCATACCGGTTGGATATTTAAACAGTATGAACTCAATATGGAAATACTGACATTACCCATAACAAGTAATTTGCCTGGTTTACACTTGTCAACACAAGTCAACACAGCATCAACACAGCATGACAAATTATCAACTCCTGATATTTACAGACAGTTGCAAAAATCACAGATATTTTAAACAAACTGTCTATAAATTTACTGAAGGTTGGCAACCCTGATAAGGATATCATTTAGTGTCACTTAAATTTATTTGCTATTCCTAGTCACACTTAGGCCTATACCACAAACTTATTGTGTTGGGTTGTGTAAAGGACTAAATGGATAGAAATATAAATGCTTTGACATATGAAGCAGCTCCCTATTATGTATTTTATCTGGGTCTAGATGTTTTCCTGGAATTCCGCTTTGAAGAAGAATTTCAGGTAAACAGGTAAGTACATATAGTAGTTAAAACACTGTTCTACTTATCAGTTTTGTGATTTTCACAGATTTGCCAAATTATACAGCCAGGCAGGTAACATTGATACACATTTTTCCTGGTGTAGCATGCAACATTTTGTGTTACTTATCTGCCTTTTTGATGCTCATTAGACAATAAAAGTGAGAGAATGTCAGCAACACGTTATGGATCTCCAGAACAGGTCCAAAACTGTATTCAGTAATCACATCATTATAGCAGAAACAATGTTTCAGAGTCTCACAGGACCCCTTCATCAGGCATATATCACAGGTCTGACAAAGGGGTCCTGCAAGGCTTTGAAACATTGTTTCTCCTATAATGATGTGATTGTTGAATAAAGCTTTGGGCCCATTCTGGAGGTCCATGGTGTGCTGGTGGCATTCGGTTCCAGCCTGTGGTTGTTGCAGCACCCATTTACACATAGCCACTTTTCAGGAATGTGTGCATTGAGAATAGTACGTTGGAATCGTGAGACAATAAATACACATCACATTTGTCCAATAAGCACATGCTGACATATGAAGTGGTAATGCTAAAATGGGAAACATTGTGATTGGCTAAGATGTGTGCATCACAATAATGGCTGGTAATAACAAATTGTTTGGCAGGTATAATGGTAAACCGTTGACCCCTTCCCTCTACCGCCTACAACGTTTTGGTTTCCCAAAGTCAAGGCATGCCATGAATGATAACAAATCACAGTTGCTTCTGCTCTCAACTGAGCTGTCAAGCCATCAAATGGCTGGTGTCATAACTGATTACATCTGCAGCACCATGGCAACTGCAGATCAAACAGAGGCTAAGATATTAGCTTCCTTGGCTGCAAAGAATAGAAGGGTTCATTTCCGCTTTAATGCAGGAAGGTGGAGACAGTGTCCCAATCAATGATTGCTGTGATTGCCTCTATGATTGGGAGCTCATCCAGCTGGCTCTCAATCACCAACATAGACTGAGAGCTGAAATCTCAGTCAGCGTGCTGGGAGTGCCCAATGCGCACACTTTGAGCACACAACCTTGGGCTCCCATGGATGCATATATACAGCAAAATGTTATAACTGATCTCCAGGCTTCTGCTCCCAGCCACCACACCTCCTCCCTCCACCCCTTTAAAATAATCACTGACATAAGAATAAATAAAATCGAAATGCCCCTTTTACTTAATTAAATCTGCAGTCATTTGACATTTAGATCACGTCTTCTCTTTTAGTAGGTGGGGTTCATTGTAGGGTCTATTGGTTATCTAGTGCCAGGGTCTACTTAGGGTTGAGAAGAGAGTATGCACAAGGGAACTGACTCAGAGCGGCATTACTGTTCCCTCCCTTCCGGGATTAGCTCCAACGAGAGATCTGGACAATTAAGTTAAAGTAGAACTTTACCTAAAAAGGTGAAATCCCCCCCCCCCACCATATTTATATATATTTTTTCTTTTTCTTCAGGTGCCCACTCCAACTTCTGCTTGGATCGCCTAGGAAGTCACAGCTGGCTTCCCACACTCCAGATGGTGGCACCAGGGACCCGATGACTGGCGCAGACAGTTAGGGGTTATGACAATGCTGGGCTGGTGATTACCTGTTTATTAAAAGTCTCTAAAGTATTTGTAGCTGCTGACTTTTATTTTTTCTGCAAACGGCTGGAGTTCTTCTTTAAGTGAGTACTAAACACTTCACATTGTATTAAAAAAACCTGCAGAACAGGATAGAGGGGGTGGGAGGGTGGTATGGGATAGGGATTGGTTTGTGCCTGGAGAAGGGTTTAACATATATGTATTTGAAGTAGAGTATTTTGTGTTTGCCTGGAGTTCTCCTTTAATCCCTCAGGGTGGTCAGAGTTGCAGTTCTTTCCTTACCATGGGCTTTACATAATCCAGATAATTCTCTATTATTTTGTCACTGTGCCTTTTTCCCTTTCATTAAAATGTGTTGGTCGCTTCACAGTGAAAGCCGTTCAAAGCTACTGAAGCTATCAGTGGTAGATTAATCAAAGGAATCAATGCAAATGACATCACTGGTGTTATAAGTGGTCCTTCTTCTCGTTCTATGAGCCTGGGGCTACACCGGCAATTAAAACTTTTTGGTGCTGAGAGATTTAACTGCTTGTTGGCTATTACCTCATTAACTTCACGATTATTTCAATGTGCTGAGAATAGAATGACAACCAGCAAGCAGTTAAATGTCTCAGTAGCAAAAAAATATAAAACAATATTTTTATGAGGACTTTTTTTTCTAGTTGTGGATGAGAGTGAGGAGAGGTCAGGCTGGATTCACACCTATGCATTTTTGGTGCTTTTTGCATTTTGCAGATTTGCACTACAGTCCATTTAACATTGTTTTCTATGGAACTCGTTCTGTAGTGCAAATCTGCAAAATGCAAAAAGCACCAAAAATGCATAGGTGAGAATCCAGCCTTAGAACCTATGTCAGATTTCTATTGCTGTCTGTGTCTTCCAGTTGGAGAAATCCATCCTCGCTATTTGTCCACTACGTTAGGGTCACAAATGGGACATAAAGTAGGTACAGTAGACTTCTAAAATGTTACAAACATATTATTATTGAATATCCTTTAGGGGGAGGCCTGTTTTTTTGACAACTGTCAAAAGCCTGGATTTGCATAGTTTGTCTTCAGTGCTAGTGACATTGAAATTCTGTTCATTTGATTTGCAGCTGATATACGCTATTTTGTCAAAAGTATTGGGACATCGGCCTTTTGGTTGAGGGGGGATTATGTGGCTGACCCTTGCTGGATATTGTGGGCTGTCTGTTGCTGGATATGGGGCTGTCTCTTGCTGGATATTAGGGGTTGACTCTTGCTGATTTTAGTGGCTGACCCTTGCTGGATATTGGGGCTGTCTGTTGCTGGATATGGGGCTGTCTCTTGCTGGATATTAGGGGTTGACTCTTGCTGATTTTAGTGGCTGACCCTTGATGGATATTGGGGCTGTCTGTTGCTGGATATTGGGGCTGTCTGTTGCTGGATATGGGGCTGTCTCTTGCTAGATATTAGGGGTTGACTCTTGCTGATATTAGTGGATGACCCTTACTAGATATTGGGGCTGTCTCTTGCTGGATATTGGGGCTGTCTCTTGCTGGATATTGGGGCTGTCTCTTGCTGGATATTGGGGCTGTCTCTTGCTGAATAATGGGGCTGTCTGTTTCTGGATAAGGGGCTGCCTCTGGCTGGATATTGGGGCTGTCTGTTGCTTCATTTTGGGGCTGTCTATTTCTGGATATTGGGGATGTCTCTCATTGCATATAAGGCTGTCTGTTGCTGGATATTGGGGCTGTCTCTTGCTGGATATTAGGTATGTCTGGAAGTGCCCCTGAGAATACTTTGGCAAGCACTGGAAATTTCTAATGTTTTTTAAATTTTACTGCATTGTTTTTTATTAACAAATTCCATACACATTACCTTGTACATCCCCCAAATTATACTTGGTTCCATATTCTATAAAGTGGGCGGTGCTAGGTGTGTAGGGGTGGAGACAAGGGTGGTCCTAGGGGTGGGTAGGGGGCACAAAAAGGCGTGTTCAAAGGGAAGGTGGGTGCACCTTTTTTCTGAGATAAAAAAGCCCTAGTTACACCCTAAATATGGGTGTAACATGTAACATGTTCAGAAAGATGAACTTATCCTTTTCGGATTTTCATTTTTAATGGAATTACATTTAACTGGTGTTTTATTTGCCAGGAATGTGTAGCTTGTTTTAATTCGTCATGTGTTTTCCTCCCTGCTTTATAAAAGAAATGAAACAAACATATGCGCATTTAGAATTTTCATAATTACCAGATCTGTTGTTTTTCCATGACTGTATGATGTGATACTTCATTTATTCACAAGCAAAGTTATTAAAGGGGTGAAGGAGAGGTGAGCAGTAGAAACATGCCATTAGCAACCTTATCTGGCAAACATTTCAAGAAAATGTATATCTTTTGAAATATATTATTCATCAATCACTTTTATGCAGGTTATAAATTTTACTATTATACATTATTTGCTTAAAATTGTAGAATTCAGAGCTACCATTTTTCATGGAAACATTTGTCCGGAACCTTGGCTGAGTGCTTGGACTGTGGAGTCTATTTTGAGACATCCCTTCCACTTACCTCTGTTCTACATAATTTTTTGCGGATATTAGTAAAAAAAGACAAAAAAAAAACAATACACATTCTTAAGCAGTGTCCAAAATGAAGACCTCTTGATCCTCTTTAGGGAAAGAGAGCCTTGACTGATGGGGGCATGGCCAGGATCTGGGAGTAAGCATAATGGGAGTGGTCAACGAAGATTGATTAAAGTCATGGGGGATGGGTTGGGCCTGAGCTCAGTTAAAGTATCGCCCCCAGGGAATTCTGGGCCTTTTGAAGAAAACATTGTTATTATACAGGATTTATATAGCGCCAACAGTTTACGTAGTGCTTTACAACTTGAGAGTAGACAGTGTAAATACAATACACTTTAATACAGAGGGAACTGCTCCTTAGAGCTTACAATCTAAGAGGGAAGGGCAAGAGATACAAGAGGTAATAACTGTGGGTGATGTGCTGATTGAGAAGATAAATGTACACTTTTTAGGTGGGATCGTCTCAAAGTGAATGAAGTGGGAAAAAATCAGACAGATTGGGGTAGAGCATTCCAGAGGATGGGAGAGGCTCTAAAGGAGTCCTGAAGGCAAGCATAGCATGAGGTGAAAAGGGCGTTTGAGAGCAGGAGGTCTTGAGAGGAGCGAAAAGAACGATTAGGTTGGTATTTTGAAACTAGGTTAGTGATGTAGCTGGGGGCCAGGTTGTGGGTGGCTTTGAAAGTTATAGTTAGTATCTAGAGTTTAATTTTTTGGTGGAGTGGCAGCCAATGGAGGCATTGGCAGAGGGGTATAGCAGACGTTGAGCGGTTTGAGAGGTGGATGAGCCTGGCAACAGCATTCATGATGGACTGAAGTGGAGATAGCCTATTTAGAGGTAAGCCAATGAGGAGGGAGTTGCAGTAGTTGTGGCGGAAGATGACCAAGGAGTGGATTAGAAGCTTTGTGGTTACATTGGTTAGGAAGGGGTGTATCTTGGAAATGTTGCGGAGGTTGAGGCGGCAAATTTTGGATTGCAATATAATGTGGGGCCAAAAGGTTTGTTCAGAGTCCAGGAATACACCTAGGACCTTGTCGTGGGGGGACAAGTTAATAGTTGAGCCATGGATATTGACAGAGAAATCAGGGGCACCTGAGGGAGGAAATATCATGAGCTTGGTTTTGGAAAGGTTGAGTTTGAGGAAGTGATGTGACATCCAGGCTGATATGTCTGCTGGTAAGTTGGTGATGTGTGAGGAGACAGATGGAGAGAGCTGGGGGGTGGAGAGATAGATTTGGGTGTCATCAGCGTAGAGATGATATTTAAAGCCATGGGAGGCAATCAACTGACCCAGGGAGGTAGTGTAGATTGAGAAAAGGAGAGGTCCAAGAACAGAACCTTGGCTGGAAGAGCTGCCCACCCTCCTGCCCCTTTTTTGGATGGCATTTAAATTTGCTGTAATAAACTATGCCCTTGATTGGAAATTGGAAGTAGTGCTGTCTGTCGAGCACTTATGGTAAGGACAGGCCCCCTTTTGGAATGATAAAGCGTGCTCACAGTACAACTGTGACTGGCACTGGTTTAAAGTGTTGACATGCTCTGTGTTGGACATTAAATAAAGCTGTGGCCTTGCCCTCTCCAACTTAATTGTTGTAAGTGTGGTTTCTTATATGGGGTGGGGGCAAGGGGTTTTGTCATTATGTCAATAGTTGTTTTTTTTACTAGGCCTACGCACCTCAGCAGTCAAGACTGTTAGGATATTACTGTGTTCCCCTGGAAAGTGTTTTTTATCCGTGCAGGAAAGGTTTAGGATCCATCCCTGGAGCATGTAGAACAATACCTCCATTACACAAAGTGTTTTCTTCATCTATTAGGCCTAGACTGGCATAGCAGATTTTGAAAATATGCTAAAGCAGAAAGTCACACTTTCAAAAATCCAACCAGACAGAGGAACTTTACAGCAGAAAAGACTTGTGTTGTATTTTCTGTAATAAAACAAACCTACCTGTCTGCCTGCAGTCTTCTTTGGAATGTACACTGAGCTGCACAACTGCAGCTTAGTTAACATTCCAGCACAGTACCTGTGCGCCGGTATGCTGAACTCCTTAAAATGCACAAGAGTGACGTCACCCCCCAGCGGCCAATAAAGATGGCTGCAGCAGCCTAGAAGAAGCTGAATAGAAGGTGAGGTGGCGGCAAGGGACACTGCACCATTGGAAAAGAGTTAAGCATTGCAGACTTTTTGTTCTTTACACCAATTATTTTTTATTAACTTGCATTGTGTCTTGGAACTTGCTGACATATTCGACTGCACCAGAAAGCGTTCTTTCCCTAACAAAGCCCTCTCCTTCCTTGCACGTGATAGTCCTCTTCTCTTCTGAGAATGTATAATTATTGGCAGAGCTCCTCAGCCCCTTCCCTCACCTCCCCACATAGCCTTTTATGTCGTTTGTGGGGTAGGAGTGAAGGAAAATACTATACCATCTATATAGAGTGAGAGTTGTGAGTCTTCTGGGGTTGCTGACATCACATCCACAATGGCGGCACCCAGCAGCACTCTCAGGCCTTTTGAATGTTTACACGAGGGAGACGTTTACAGATAAATAAAGTGCACACAGATATGTTACATACATATATAATCTTATAGAAACATCTTTGTTGAAATTAATGATTTAATGAAAGGGTCTATTTAAAGGATTTACTGACATTAACTATCCCTCTCTTTGCTTCCACCACCACCTATAGGCACAGAATTGTGAAAAATCTGATACTGTAGAAATAGTATTGTACAGGTTCTCCTCTTCTAACACATATGTCTCCTTCACTTCTTGTGGGGTAAAATTCAGGGAAATTGTCAGAGAATGTTTGCAGATGTTTGGCTTGCAGAAATGCACACAGAATTATTAGCAGGTTAGAGAACAGGTTAATGCATGGATGTAAACTATCACAGGCTCGCACTCAGTGCATGTTGGCACCAGAGGGGCCCCACTTTGTGATTTCTACCTACAGGTAAGCGTATAATACGGCTTACCTCTTGGTAAAATGGATATCTCCTAAACGTACACCGTTAAGAAGATATTTCCCTTGGATGCAGCTGCTGACATCAGCGGCCCATGCGCTCTGAAGGCCCGACGTGCTGGAACTTCAGAGCCTCTTGCCAGAATTGAGGGCTTGTATGTGCATGTGCGGGAGGTACATCATCGCGGCTCCGGCCACTCACTGCACCGGAGCCCAGGATTCCTGAAGAAACGCTAGGGGAAACATGTCAGCCCCCTCAGCAGTGACTGGGGGCTTCGTTCTAAGGTAAGTATTTCATAATGTGCTAGTATCCAATGCATACTATCACATGATCCCATTGTCTTGCAGGTTTTTGTTTTTTTTCCAGCGGTTTACTGCCGCTTTAAGTGCTGACGGATATTTCAGCTATTTCCTGCAACCTGCTGCTATTCTGCTTGTTCCCTTGTTGTTTACCCAGCTTGATTCTGATCTGAACTTTGATCCTGATTCTGCCTTGTTGCCCGTTCCTGACCCCGGCTCCATTCCCAATCACGTCTTTGCTTTATGATTCTATACTTTGCTAATCTGCTGCTGACCTCAGCTATCCCTGTGGCCAGGCTCCTACCTAGCTGTCATCTGCATCAGACAAGCTTCACATCTGAGACCTGCAGCTCATGTGGCATGCCCAGGGCCGGCCCAAGACATTGTGCTGCCTGGGTCCAAGAATTATATGCAGCCCCTCCAAAAATAACAGCATGCCCACCAAAAGGCCCCCATATCCATTTTTTTATATCATGATAATTAAAACGAAAATGTAATTTATCAGGAAGTCAGATTTTCTTGCTCCTGCACCTTGTCTATATGCAAAATTATATGGCATAACAGTTCTATGGGGTGGGCTAGGGCAGTATAGGGGCAGGTTAGGGTAGTATAGGGGCAGACAGAGCGGCCCGGGGGCAGTTTTCTTCATGACACACAAAACTGCTGTAAAAAAATTCTTGGTTGTCAAATTGCTTGGTAAATAGAAGAGAAGGAGAGGCGGCTGTGGTTCAATTTTCTGCCCCTCTCAAAGTGTTGCCTGGGTCCAATAAACTCACTAGGACCCATGTTAGGGCCTGACCTGGGTATGCCCATTTTCAGCTGGATCTCTGTGCAGTTACAGTTGCTGACCTGATGTTCTGCCAGCCTGCCTGGGACCACATAACCTGCTACAAGCACTCCTATCAACAACTACTGTCAGTCATGTTCCTCCTGTCACTCGGTACCCATATTCCGCGGGACCTGGGCTAGAGATATAAGAGAGGCCTTGTAAATAGCGGCTCATGAGCGGGAGTAATGTCATTGCTCCCGGGCCACTTATGTAGCTGGAGGACGCACACCCGAAAAGAAGACCGGGGGAAGATGTCAGCCCTCTCAGCAGTGACAACACGGCACTGAAGGGCTTTGTTCTAAGGTAAGTTTCACATAATATGCTAGTGTGCAATGCACGTTATGACATTGCCTTGCAGGGGATTTTTGTTTTTCCATCATCTGAAGTTTACTATTGCTTTAAACATGAAAATCATGATTGAAGAGAACAGTCATGATGCTTCTGTGGGAAGAGGTATCATTGTCAATCATTTTCACAAAAAAGTATATTTACAAAACTGAAATGTAAACAGATTGATGAATATCAAACTTACAAAAGTGACAAGCACTCTATAAATACACTCCAGACAAAACTGAAAATTTCACCTATAATGGTTTGTTCACCTTTGCAGAAAAATGAAAATGTGAACTAACATCCTACACCCCCCCCCCCCCCCCAATCTCCACTTTGCTTACCTCTGTAGGCAATGAACTGTCAGTGGCCACAGTTGGTGTAGTGGTTCCGGTTCTATGAAATCCCAGCTGTTCTCCCCCCCGTTCTTTTCTACAGGGCTTCCAGGACTGATCAGAGTGATGCTGCTTGCCAGCTCAGACCAATCAGAATTGCTCTGATTCATCCCAGAAGCCCTACAGAAAGAAGGGGGAGAAGAGTGGGTATTTTAATTCCCTGGACTGCTAAACAAGCTCTCTGGGCACTGACAGCTAATCACCCACAGAAGTATGTAAGGGGCCACGTGTTGGGGCCAAAGAGTATGAATCTCTGCCCTACTTCTTCTTAGATAGAACAACAGCCAGCCTGCTTGTAACCCTCTACCTCTGCCATATCCATGTCATAGGCCCCCCACAACATCCCTGGCCATTAGCCTTTATATTCAAAAGAAAGGAATGTCTACACAAATAGTACAGTTTCCACACTTTACTGATGCTTCTTCAGAAGATGGCAGTGACAAGTCACACTTGACATTATTTTGCCATTCACATATAGTGGACGAACCTTAGCAGTCATTATGTGAAAGCAGCATCTAGCATATCACTCTTAAGCCATGTTCCTCTTTTTAGTCTCTCTCTCCTTTCCATAGGGTTCTGACTTGTAATAGGCTCTATGTATCCAGCTTATGACTCCCTGCTTGTCATTTAAGAGAGAGGATCTCTGCAGCTGCACCTCTAGCTTCAGTACACTTCTGGGGGAATAGAACTCACTGCAAAGAACACTTGGCCTGGTCTGGCCTGACTGGCCTTTTGCAACATGCTCTAGCTTCCACAAATCATAAGAGACAAGAAGACTATTTCACCCTGTCCTCCAGCCCTGCCTGGGGCCCCTTCATTAGCTGACTACTTCTGCATGCTGATTGGGTATCTGGCTCCCATAACCCCAACTGCACTGGGCTCCTCCCAACTGACACATCTATTCCCACTGACTTAATCATGACATCACTAGAGGGGGTCTATAGTTAAAAGGGACCTAGCATCTGATTACACTATTCTCTGTAACCACACACTATTCTGTGACAGAGCCACTTAGTGGCAGACTAGCTAACTGCACTTTCTTACAGGTAAGTACAGCAGGGACTGGGGGTGGGGGTGGGGGAGGTGCTGTAGGGTATTAGTTCACCTTTTCATTTTTTTATGAAAAGATGAACTTACACTTTAACTCCAGACAAGCAGCTAAATAAAAATATGAAATACTTATATAGGAGCCACTTCATGCTGTAAGAAAATTGTATTTCTTTCCATCTGGTCTTGAGATTTAAACATATCTGCCACACAATTAAGCTTTGTCTGCAAAGATAGGAGACCTGATTTGGAGCCAAAGATAGGGGTGCTGGCTTGAGCGTTTACCCATCCTGTAGTGATAGATCCTTATGTGAGATGAAAGCAAAACTCCCAATCCAACTGAAGTGTGAATATCAATGTGAAATGGTCTCAGAATGCTCTAATACATATGCATGCCCCCTTTAGACATGTTTTTCCCCACCCACCGAGGCACAGTCATAGAGGTTTCTGCTGCAGTTCAGTAACACTAGCAGCACATTGATAAGGTCACATCTCTGTTACTTTACTCTCTCCTACTATCAGCCTGCTCCTTGAAATTCAACACATCCAATAGGCTTTTTGTGCTGTTGTGGAGGGGTGCAAGAGTCCAACACCAATTCAAAGTCGGGTATGTACACTGCTTACATTTAAAAAATGCATTTAAGAATACATTCATGAATACAAAGCTGCACTAATTGGTATCTGGAGTTCAGCTTTAAGATTCATAGATTTTTTTTAATTTTATTTAAAATAGCTGTATTTCACTAGTCTACCCCACTTCTTTTATTCTGTAACCTGGTGATCCTGGAACATAACTGCTGGTGGTCAGTGGCGGTACGCTGCCGCCTCTCTCCAGCCACCCCCTCTCTCCAGCCATCCCTGCTATGACCAATGGATAGATTAATGGAATGCATGAATCTATCCATGGCCGCCACTGCCACCCCCTATTCAGTTGCCCAGCCCATTTGCGGGGTGCCTGATTAGAGCCATAGGCTCTAATATGCTTCAAAATAGGTGAACTATCCACAGTCCACCCACAGTCCACCCAGGTGTGTTAGAAAAACAAATGAATATTCGCTTTCCTAACACTGAACCGCATCTCCGCTGATCAGGTGCTCGGGTCTGTTACCCATCACCTGATTGGCTGAAACGACAGGCACTGTGATTGGAGGCCTATCAGAAGGAGAGGACGGGGGGAGAGGACGGTAGGAGATGCATGAAGGACACAGTGGCTGCAATTGATGGGCACTGGGCACGGTGACTGCGTTTGATGGCACAGTAGCTGCATTTGATGGCACAGTGGCTACAATTGATGGGCACAGTGGCTGCTTTTGTTGGCACAGTGCCAGCATTTGATGGCACAGTGGCTGCATTTGATGGGCACAGTGGCTGCATTTGATGGCCACAATGAGGCTGCAATTGATGGGTTTGTTTTGTTTTAAAATTTTTGAGCACCAGCCGCCACTGCTGGTAGTGCTGGAACACTCGTTTTCATCTCTCACACACAAAAGCTACCAATCATTGAAATCTGCCTTGGACTCTTGAATATGATTGATGATGCAGGAAGCACAGAGAGAGAAAGTTACTAAGTACAGACTACATGAAGCACTGTATGCTCCTGCCCTTCTAATCTGATCTTCTAGAGCAGGGGTCTCCAAACCTTCTGAACAAAGGGCCAGTTTACTGTCCTTGAGGCTTTAGAGGGGCCAGACTGCAGCCAGTGGGATTAGAAAAAGGTTGTGGTGCCTGTGAGAGCAAACAGTGCCCCATTACTGGTTTTAGTGGAAGAAATAGTGCCCTATTGTTGGTATCAGCGGAAGGAAAGCTGCCCCGTTATTGGTATTTAAGGTAGGAATTGTGCCTCGTCACTGGTGTATATGGGATGAATAGTGCCCCATCATTGGTATCTGTGGTAGGAAGGGTTCCCCATCATTGGTATTTGTGGGAGGAATGGTTCCCTATCATTGGTATCCATGGGAGGAATGCTGCCCCATCATTAGTGTCTGTGGGAAAAATGGTGCCCCCTCATTGGTGTCAGTGGGAGGAATGATGCCCCATCATTGGTGTCAGTTTGATGCCTCATCATTGGTATCTGTGGGAAGTATGGTGCTCCATCATTGGTGTTTGTGGGAAGAATGGTGTCCCATTATTGGTGTCAGTGGATGGCATACTCCCCACCTTAGTTTTCCCACCTGCCCACCAGCCCTGCACTTACCCTATCAAGGTCCCAGGCAGCTTCGACGGCTTCCCCCTGCATCTCCTCCTCGGTAGCTTCCCCTCTGCTTCTGCTCCCAGCCAATATGGTCACTTCTCAGTCAATCGGGTCTTAATATCTGCTACCTGATTGGTCAGGAGGAGAAGCAGGAAGACAATAGCGAATATTAATTTGCTATTGTCACCCAACTGGGTGGACTCTGGGCGCAGTGCTCTGCACCCTGAGTGCACCGTTATTGAAGGCAATTGGAGCCTTTGCTTAAAAAAAAAAAAAAAAAAAAAAAAAACATTGAAATCCATGCGTCCGGCACCCTGCATGTAGATTAGGGGACGGACACATGGATTAGGGGGGCTGAACCCCTGCGCCCCTAATGGAGCAGCCACCACTGCTTGCAACTCTGCAGACCTGCTACTCTGACATATGGACCTGGTACCATGAACCTCTACAGATCTGCTACCCTATCTCTCTAGGGACCTGCTACTCTGACCCTCTATGGACCTTCTAGAATTGTATTCTGCAAGAAAATTTAATATAAAACTTTAGCACAGCTGCTGTGTTTCCTGGATAGCATTGGTATCTTACTGAATGCTTTATATTGCTGCCTGGTTTTGAAAATGAATGTTAAATCATGCTTTTTATCGCTATTAAATCTGTTTTGATTTTTGCATTTCAAGTTTTTAGGTTTTAAAATACCATAATGTATAATATTATAGCCTAGCACTTTCCGATATTATTTTTATTGTTTACACATTTCAAACAGTTCATTTAAAATGATTATGTTTCTGTACACAATGTGGACCTAAGTAAAGGAATTCAATACAGCTAATAAGATTGTATGTATCTGTGGTCTTTATTGCTAGGTCACATTTGTCATCAGCACTTATAAATTATTGTAGCTTAGAGGGATCATTTATCAGACTGACAGGTTTTGTGCATACTAATATTGCACAGTGTGTGTATATGCAACGTAAAGAATAAGTTACGAATATGCATTAGTAAATTACAATAGACCACATGTCTAAACTGGAGCAATAAAAGTGCCTACCCACAGCAACCAATCAGCGGCTTCTTTTTTTTTTTTAACCAATTCCCGACCACCTGCCATACATATACTGTAGCAAGGTGGCTCTATTGTACAAAATCACATACCTGTACGTGATTTTGACAATAGCCAGTGGGGGGGCGCGTGCGCGCCACCAGAGCCGCGATCGCGGGCTGATTGGCCACAATGGGAGCCAATCAGCATGCTCGCCAGACATCGCAACTGCTTCCCATAGAGACAGAACGGCGGTCTGCTGATGGAAACAAGCAGACCTCCGTGCTGCCAGGAATGGACACTCTGATCTAGTGTTCCTGCAAATTAGGAACACGGATCAGAGTGTCCATACACTGATCCTATCCCCCCACACTGTTAGAAACATACTGAGGGAACACTGTTAACCCTTTGATCACCCCTGATGTTAACACCTTCGCTGCCAGCGTCATTTATACTGTATCTGTGCATAATTTTAGCACTGATCACTTTAATAATGTCACTGGTTCCCCAAAAAAGTGTCAAAACTGTCAGCTAGGTGTCCCATCTGTCCACCACAATGTCGCAATCCCGCAAAAAATCGGTGATCACCGCCATTACAAGTAAAAAAAAAAAAAAGCCATAAAAATATCCCCTTTTTTGTAGACACTATAACTTTTGTGCAAACCAGTCACTATACACTTATTGGGATTTTTTTAACCAATAATAATGCCCACTATGTGTAACTGACTGCAGGTCCAATTTTGACTGGTGATAGAAGCTCTGTCATTGCTATCATGAAAGGAGCAATCACAGTGCTATAATTAAATAATTGGTGGCTCTGCCCCAAGTATTTCACCAAAACAAAACCCCATATAATAAAACACTGGGGATGCCATGTTTCACTCCACACACTGCCATAACGTGCACCAAAGATGTGGGACTTATTGGGGAACCCTTGAACTTCTGTCTGTATGTATGGATCATTGATCATTTTGTAATGCAGTTTTCGTTGAATATAACCTCTGCATATGCAATTTTAATAACTTGCTCAGTCTGCCAATGCTTGATGCTGTGAGCTTTTGAATGTTCATTAGAAGCTGCAGAACATCGTATGGAACCCGACTTATTCCCAGGACAGTCAGTATCATTTAGCCCAACCATTCTCAACCAGGGTTTCTTGGAGTTCTTTGAGAGGTTGCTAGAGGTTCCTTGAGCTGTTGTCCATGAGATAATCCCTGCGAAGTTCCGGGGTCAATGTCATATGGCAGTTTTAGATGTATAAACCCAATGTTATTTTATCTGTCTGTAATGGTGGCATTCTGCCCACTACTGTAAGCAGGACATTTTCCCCCTAGCTACCAATGTAAGGGGCATTGTTCCCTCTAATCCCCAGTGAATTTGTTTTTCAAGGGTTGCCTGAGACCTAAAAAGGGTTCTACTGGGATAAAGGTTCCTCCTCAATCTGACTGCCCCTGGGCTGCACCTTCCATTTACTGTTTTTAAGTTCTTTCGATCATGGAGGTTCAGCCTTATATGTGGGCAGTCTGCAAATACAGTTTTCCTAGGAATGCCCACTTCTCTGGACTAACATCCACCCATGAGGACATTTGATATTTGCATAACTCCACCTTAGAACCATCCCAATGCTTGCACAGGGCAGAGGGCTCTTGAGAGGAATACTTAGGCAAGTGATGTATTCAGGAAGGGATGTACAGCAGGCTACTGGCCTTTCCCACCAGCCATAATATGCATGTTGTGCATAGAAACTTAGTAATGACATCACTGGATTTAAAATAAAGTGTGTAATAAAAACTGAAAGATTTTTTTGAAAAAGTCCATTCCCATTTAATGAGGGAGGAAAGGAGGAAAAAGGAAATGCAATATATAAGCACATTAAACTTCAGCTTTAAACATTACTGCTTCACTAAGTCCACTGCTATGTTAGAAAGAGAAATAAATGTTGCTAAAACCCCCATTAACATGGGGCTTTATTTTGCACATCAATAAAATCTGTATACAAGGATATGGTTGAGTGGTTAAATGGCTGAGTACGCTGCTCGATGACCCAACTGTGAGCAGAACTTGAGAGATTCTTAAAGCATACATTAAGTGTCACATTACGGAGCACAAAAAGGACCTTCTCTGATGTTTGTACATTCTACTTTTTGAATTGTCTTAAAGGATATACACCAAAAAGATATATTATGCTACAGATCTTAAAGTTGAACTCCAGGAATTATCTTTTTTTAACATTCGACCAGCTTGGTTACATCTAATCCAGCACATTTTTCATCCAGAGAGCTGCTGATAATGCAGAAATTCACTGTAGTAACCTTGTGCTACCTATAGTCAGCGCTGGTCTCTTTGGAGTGCTGCTTGAATGCCTTGACATTTATTTACTGCACACGTGGGATTTCTCACTCGGCACCTTCACCATTCAGTGAATTGTTTCAGTGAATATAAGGTGTTCTCTGATTGGACAAAGCATAGATTGTGACATCATCTGTACCATCCAATGAAAGAGCGCCTTCTATTAATTGAAAAAAAAATACAAGATATACAAGTAGTTCTCTAAATGGCGGAGGTGACAAGTGAGTGACTGTGGTCAGTATATAGAAGTCACGTTGCTCAAGCAACACCTGGAAGGGATCATTGACTAAATGTAACACAGGCTACAATAATTCATTTTTCCAAGCTTTGATAAAGCTTTTAGATGCCCAGTAGAGCAATCACACAAATGCAAAAACAGATCATTTTAAATGCGTTGTTATTGTCAACTACCATCTTGCATGGCATTACTAGACAGAAAGACTTTTGTCTTTTGGAAAATATTTCACCAAGTCACCAAAGTCAAAGTGACTATATACTATCTATGGTAATTTATGTATGTAAAAAATGATATATGCAGTTACCTAAAGATTTTGGGTTTAAAGTTGTCCAATTAAAAAAAAAACGTGTTTAAACGCTGAAAAGTGAGGCTGGGCAGTTGATAGGCATCTGTCAGACTTCAGGAGTCCTCTGGCCATCTGGCCATCTGATTACCACAGCAATGCCAGTGGCCATATTTCTACTTGGACAGGTTGCTTGCAAAAGTTGAACAGCAAGCAGAACATTTTGTTTAGCTTTTGATTAGGGTTATATTAATATTAGGTTGTATTGTTGTTTATTGCCTTTTGCCTTATTTCTGGTGTGGTCATTGGGACAGGAAGAGAAGGGGCATATTTCAAAACATGGACACAGGCAGCTAGATGCAAAGATAGGACGGGTGAGAACCCCTGCTGGGCTTGTAGTAATCTTAACCTGTGTCCCTCATTGAGAAATCTCTTCTTCGTCTTTCTTGTTCTGATGACTATACTAAGGGGAAATCCTTCCAACAAGGAGTAGCATTAAAAACCTGGAGGGTGTAAGAAGGCGTTCCTCTTTAATGTGTGATCACTTCCCCATATGTTGTTGCTCCTCAATAGCCCAGCCCTGTTCCTTCATAAGATGCGAAGAGGAGCTGTTCTGTATCTGCATGCAGAAGGAACAGTTAAAAAAAAGTGAAAGCAAGTGGATGTGATGAGGCCTAAGGCCTGGAGAAGACATGACCAAAGACTTTTTTAAGTAAGTGTGCACCACCGAAACCCCTCCTTATTAGCATTAGTTGGACTTTGAAAAGTTGTCCTAGGCATAAATTAGGAAGTGCTACCATATAGTCTGAACTATATGCTACCAGTATCTGGGACTGTTACTGCCACATGATTTGGGATTATAAACCAATCACAAGGTTCTCTCAATTATACTATGCAATTGCATGCCTGTAAACTGTTTCAGAATGTTCTGTAAAGTTTATGAATATCCTCTGCAATGATTCTTTATTGTCCATGCATGTAACAGATGCCAAGTAATGTGTTTAAAAATAATTGAAATACACAGCAAAGGAAAAGGTGAGCAAAGTACAGAGCTCTAGAAATACATTATTATGTAACATGATTGACCTTGGAGCTGTGGTTGTTAGGGAAGGTGGTCGTCTTCTTGGAGGTGAAAAATTAACTCCCTCACAATATATAACGCTTCAGGTACAGTAGCTTGGGTCCCTGTAGGCAGGTGCCTACAAAGGGAATCGTCTGCTACAGTAACTGAGCTGAGGCTGCCCAGGCAAGGGAAAAATTAAGTTCCTTCTGCAGTTTTCCCAGGGTTTTTGGGTCCTGCCTTCCTTCCTGGTTGATAGATAAATATAGGGGGATGGCAGGGCTCGAGGAGGCTGTAGAGCGGGACCGCATGAAAGCCAGAGGTCTTTGTCTGCCACCCCAAGGGAATCACCAGGTAAGGACACGACTAGTTTTGGACTCTCACCCTTTTCAGGTATGCCTGGGCAGCCAGAAAATAGTTAGGAGATGGACTAAGATGCACTTTAATGTTATAATTTTCCTGAAGTGTTCTCAAGAAAGTACTTGAACTGTTCTTGAGCCTGGTCTGGAATTATTCAAGGGGTGAATAGAACAGGCATGTAAAGCACACAGGGGGTATGAAGCAAGGCCACTATGAAAGGTTTAATTGGCAGGAGAGTAGGAGTTGGAGAGAAGCTGCCATGGGTAACCAAAAACTGGTGGGAAGTGTATAGCAGCTGATCATGAAGAGTGGTATCTGGTGAAAGTAAACAAAAAATGTGTAGTGCTAAGGCTTATAACAACCATAAAGGTCAAAGGACGAACAATACAGTGCAATGTGCAACTCAAAGTCCAATGACTAGTAATTACTAGAAAATAATAGTCAGTGCGAGGAACTGGATCCAGATGTGAATCAACTGTGGTGTCTCAGAAGTGATGACTGCACAAGAGAGTGGCGCACATGACACGGAGAACATCAATAATATGAATACTTAGTGAGGTACTCTTACCAACAGGGGTGGACACACATACCATCTGGCAGTGGGTCAAATGTGCATTAAAGGTGGTCTTTTAAGTGTGGTGCCAAAGTGCCGAATGGTTGTCTTCAAATGCAGTGACACGGTCCCGATCCCAGGGATATGTTCACGGCCACAGGTGGTCTCGACACACGTCCAAAGCTTCATACTCGACCTCGTCAGTGCTCACCAGTACCGAAAATATCATGAAAAAGGGAGGAAAAAAAGTGATCCATATAGTGTGGATCAGCCAATAATGATTTTTTGGAAAATTTCTCACAACGAAGGAGACATGAAAAAGGACACAAAAATATGATAAAATCGTTAAAAAAGGCAGTATGGGACTCTCAGATAGCCAGCCATATGCGTTTCGACTCAAACATTCATCTACAAGGGCTTGCCCCTGTAGATGACCGTTTGAGTTGAAACGCATAGGGCTGGCTATCTGAGAGTCCCATACTGCCTTTTTTAACTATTTTATGCTATTTTTATCATATTTTTGTGTCCTTTTTCATGTCTCATTCATTGTGAGAAATTTTCCAATAAATCATTATTGGCTGATCTGCACTATATGGAGCACTTTTTTTCCTCCCTTCTCCATGATATTTTCAGTACTGGTGAGCACCGACGAGGTCGAGTCTGAAGCTTTGGACGTGTGTCGAGACCACCTGTGGCCGTGAACATATCCCTGGGATCGGGACCGTGTCACTGCATTTGAAGACAACCATTCGGCACTTTAACACCACACCCAAAGGACGACCTTTCATGCGCATTTGACCGACTGCCAGATGGTATGTGTGTCCACCCCTGTTGGTAAGAGTACCTCACTAAGTATTCACATTATTGATGTTCTCCATGTCATGTGCACCACTTCCTTGTGCAGTCATCACTTCTGAGACACCACAGTTGATTCACATCTGGATCCAGTTCCTCACACTGACTGTTATTTTCTAGTACTTATTAGTCATTGGACTTTGAGTTGCATATTGCACTGTATTGTTCGTCCTTTGAACTTTATGGTTGTTATAAGCCTAATCACTACACATTTTTTGTTTATGTTTGTATAACTTTGTTTGTTTGAGTGTTAGCAGCTGTAGAAATTTGTTTTTCTGTTTTTGGTCATCACCTTTTTCTAGGTTTAGCGCGGTGTTATCCCCCCTTATTTTCTATCTGGTGAAAGTGATGGGTCCTCCAGTAAAGAGGGGATCGGTGCTCTGACTCAGTCCCTAGCAGTCGTTTCTCCCAAAGTAACTGGACTCTAGGGTCCCAGCTGGGAGGATCAGCCATGTAAAGTAGCTAGGGGGTGCACACAAGCGGTTCCAACCCTTAGACAGCGGCGTGCAGGCGCACTGGGCAGGCCGCAGATCGCAGCGATATGCAGCGAGTGTCGGCTCCCGCGCGCATGCGCTGGAGTGACGTCATCGCGGCTCCGGTGAATCACAGCGCGAGAGCAGCGAGACACAGAAGTCACTCTGGGATACATGGCAGCGGCAAAGAGGAAGACGGACGACCACTTCGGGGGCTTCGTTCTCAGGTAAGTTATTCATAATGAGCTAGTATGCTATGCATACTAGCTCATTATGCCTTTGCATTACAGGGTGTGTTTTTTATTTTTTTATTTTTTTTTGCCTTTACTTCCTCTTTAAGGGAACGGGATACTTTTTTTTTTTTTTTTAAAGCCATGTCAGGCATTGCCTGGGTCATGTGTGCATTGTGTGGCCAGTTTCTGTAGCTTAATTACAATGTAAATACAGTGTGATCAGATTGAATGTCCCATGGTTATTTTAACAATTAATTGCAATTTCTGTTAAAGGTAGTTTAAGAAGATTAAGATATAGGTAAAAAATAAATAAATAGATACATAGAGAGATAGGCCAATAAAAGACAACTTGGTGCTAATTAAAAGCAACTGAAATCTACATTACATGTTAATATATGGAAAATAGCTCTGAATATTTATACAACAGTGGTGTAGAGAAAGCAACAACTATGAGCTTAGTGGGCCAAGCCCTGACCCTGATTCAAGAATACTGGTTTTATTTTCTTTATATATAGAGAAGCATCATTAGGATTGTATACCAACTAAAGTATTTTATGCATATGTTGGCTATGTCTCATTATTAATGGCAGGAGGGACAGAAAGTTAGATATGATATGAACCTTAAAGAGCAACTCCTCTTTTGTTGACAAAATTGTACAAGGTTTTTAACAAACTAAGTTGCAGATTCCTACTATTTGTTATTCTGAAGAAATATATAGCTGTTTTTTGTCTGAATAAAAATGAATATGAGTGATTTTATCAATATCAAGCAGCTGCTGCACTTACAATGAGCAAAGTGTCAGAGTCTAACTTTCCATTTGGCAGTACCTCACCAAAAAGGACATTTTTGTTGCAAGGGATGCCCAAAATCTGACTTGTATCTTAGTAAAGACTTCTGGAAAAATCAGTAAACCAATTACACAAGCAGGAAATTACATTTCTTGGGGGGACGCCTCCAGGATGCCATATTACTTTGTATTTTACAGAAGATTACAGTGCTGCGGATTGAAAAGGACATACATTCAAGCAAAATATGACTCATGTAGCAATTGTATACAGTATATATTTTATTTTTTTATTATTTGCTATTTTTTTCCCATGAAAGTGAAGTTACTCTTCAAATTTAGATAGATAGATTGATAGATCGATAGATACTGTAAATTGATAAATAGATAGATAGATAGATAGATAGATAGATAGATAGATAGATAGACAGACATGCAGCAGTTGTTTGTTCATGGTACAGTAGAGCAGGGAAATGTATTACAACACTACACTGAGCTCATATGATAATGTGATAATTGTGATCGATAAGTGAGGGAGTGAGAGAAAGTAGTCCCAGTGCATTAGCAAGGGAAAATGACAGAACTAGAAGAGACAGACAGATACAGGTGGGAGGAACGTGGGAGAGAAAAATATGAACAAATAAGAAAGAGAAGGGCGGTGTGAAGGGTGGGCGGTGGTTACGATTAGAATGTGAAAGAGTTTGGCGCTGATGAATAGTGGCAAACACAAGTTACAAAAAATTCATACACGACAGGAGGAAAGAAAAGAGTTTATAGTAAGAAAAATGTAAAACAGACACCTTGATATTAAAAAAGGAAAGATTTTATACTAATCATGTCTACCATTACGACATACAGAACATGAAAAAGACAGCAGACAAACAATATAGCAGATAGATGGGGGGATTAAATTAATAACTACACTACTATTAGTATGTGCATCATTTTCTTAGAGACTAAAGAAGAAGCGCTAGAAATAGCGCCTGTAAAGCACCTGAACCCTGCCTCCCATGCTGCCCGAATGTGAAAGCCGGAGTGCTTTCACACTGGGGTGGTGCGCTTGCGGGATGTTAGAAAAAGTGCTGCAAGCTGCATTTTTGGGGTGGTTTGGGAGCACTGTATGCTGTGAGATATACTGTATACAGTACAGTGTGAGATATTGCTCACACACACCATTGGCATACTTAGAATTACACCCCAAAACACATTCTGGTACTCATCCCGAGTGTAGTGATACCGCATGTGTGAGACTTTTTCATTGTTTGGACTGATTATATAGCAGACATTGTATCTTGTGTATCATATAAATCAACCAATTGTGACAATGTACTGTAATGGCCACCACTATACCAGTGGTCGGGGAATATAGTATGTTGTAGCATCACCTATAGCAGTCCCAGTTCCTATAATCCTACCCCCGGGAATGCCATGTTTACTGGCCTGGTGTTTTGCAGGACTGAAGTCAGCAGGATGTGCAGCAATATGCTCTTGATGATGCACGTGGCGCAACATGGCCGTAGAGCTACATTTTACATGCCCGAGGTCCAGCCGCCATTCTGATACAGTTTGGTGGCATCAGATTTAAGTTTGTGGATACCAGCAACACATATTTTTTGCCGTTCTATATGTGAGACAGAGTTTTGATCTGGTGAGTTTGCATTCTTTACGTTTGGTGGAAACAAGACACAATGGCGGAGGACTTTTCAATTGTGCAATATAACTACTTATGAACTTTTAACATTACTATATTGTTTGAGTAATACTTCACACACCTGCTATCTAATTCAAGAGTCACAGGTGAAATAATTTTGAGAGCACTACATTTTCTTTAACAGGTTTTATACAGTTTTTTGTATATCTACACTGATTGCTGCTTTATATGGACCAAAATTAGCGCTGACATATCCTATTTTGAGGATGTGTCAGTGGGGTCAGTTCAGGCCACGTTCAGCAAACCGGCATAAGAATGACCTAGGCAGCAAGTAGAAATCTGATCATTAAACAGACCAGGGTTAGTGCAGGCAGCAGGCAGAGGTAACTGGTGTAGTGGTGATCAAGATCTTGTACCTGTTGTGGCGGTGATTAGGGACAATATGACTGGGGTGGAAGTGAATAAAGACACTATGACTGGTGTTGCAATGATCATTGACAAATTAACTGGGGTGGCGGTGATTAGGGACCCTGTAGTGGTATATGTAGTATATATATAAAACAGCCTTGATTATTACTGTAACTATGACCAATCACAGAAATCACATGGTACTGTACGGCCACGCACAGTGCCTCAGAGCCATGATTTGTGTGCACTTCTGGGAGGACATACACCTACATCCTCTCGAAAATAGAGAGATTTTTTTCCATTTTGGATAGAGTGCACACAAATGTTATCCCATGATTTTCTGTCATTTACATTTTTCATTGCTATTTGGCTCCCTGCCATGGGAGAGTTATTTTCTCTTTTTATCCTGGTGACCATTGTCACTGGGACTAAAAGTGATGAAAAAATTGTTTTGAGTTGTCACCAGGAAAGTCTTATGCCGTGTACACACGAGCGGATTGTATGGCGTACTTAGTCCGTCATACAATCCGACGGACAGTCCGTCGTACTTTCCACTGAACGGACTTGACCACACACGGATACACAAACAGTCCGTCGAAAGCTTGCGCGATGACGTGTACAGCACGTACGACGGGACTAGAAATAGGAAGTCCAAGACACAGCAAAGCACCCTTCCGCCGTGTAAATCCTTTCTGGGCATGCACCATTCTTAGTCTGTCGAACTAGCATACTGATGACCGTATTGTCCGCTGAAACCAAAGTACGACGGACAGAATTTCGGAAAAACCGAAATACTTAGTACTCCGGACTGCACGCTGAAAAAGTCCGCTGAAGCCCAACACGAGCGGATTGTCCGCTGAAATGTGTTTCGACGGACTAAGTATGCCATACAATCCGCCCGTGTGTACGCGGCAATAGAGAAATCTTCCAATGAGTACACATGTTTAGATGACAATGGTCCAACAGACAATTTCCTCTGCATTAAAGACATTTCATCTTCCTGTTTTATCTCTAAAACAGTAAGTGAAGGAAAATATCACCAGTAGGACACTGGGCAATAAAACACTTGACATGAGTTTTAAAGCTGACCACAGGGAAAAAAAATCAATGAAATGCTCATTCTTCCTAGGGGGAACAGAAAAAACTACTATAGTCCCCTTCACCTCTCTCCGATGCTCTGGGCTGTGGATGAGTCATCTGCATTTTCATTTACAATGCAGGACTGCTGAATCTGCATTGTATCTGATGATGTCAGGATGCCTGCGACCAATAGAGTGGTGAAGAGAAGCGACTTTGGGGACTGGTTGTGCAACTAGGAGAAAGCTTGGGGGGGTGAGGAGAGGTACGTATAGTTTCTTTTTATGTTCCACCTAGACAAAACAAGAATTTAACCCTTGCAGTGCCGGGGAGCCCTGCTGAAATGGTCCTTTTTTCCTCACAGTTTGGCCAGAGGCTCTAATAGGCTTCAAAAAAGAGTGGGTTCGAGATGCAGAGCACCGAGTCCACCCACTTGTGTGACAATAGCAAATTAATATTCACTATTGTCTTCCTGATTCTCCTCCCGGGCCAATCAGGAAGTGTGTTCTGAGACCCGTTACCCAATTGGCCAAGAGGAGAAGCAATCCAGTTGGGAGGAGGAAGGAGGAGATGCAGGCTAAACCACCCTGAAGCACCAGGAGGATGCCGCCAGCCGCCCAGAGGAAGTGCTGCCTGCGACCTATGTGAGGTTTGTGACCAACCGACTGGGGGGGATGCTTGTGACCCAAAAAAATATATACCACCAGCCTCTACTGGTGTTGAATTGCAGAGCATGCTCAGTGCAGCGTAAGTTGCCCAAAGGCTCTTAGGATGCATGGTTCAAGGGTAACCAAGAAGGCTTCAGGTGTGGGGGCAGTCATGAAGAGTTGACATCATTCTTACCTAGTCAAAAAAAAGTAGGTAGTGCATAGGTAGTAGGTAGAAAAAACACTTAGTTCCCTCTAAAATAAAATTTACTATCCAAAAGTGCACAGTGAGGCAGACAATAATGGCAAGTAATAGAAGGTCTAAGATCTATTTAAGCTGAGCTCCAAACATTTAACTACACATATGGAATACTGTACATATGTAGGAGCTTCTTTACCTGCCAAAAGATTTGCATTTCTGTCCATCTAGGCCTCAGATTTGCATTAAAAATATAAATTGATGATTTTTTTATGAATACAGCGCTACATCAATCTGTGTCTTCTAGATATGTCTAAAGGTAAGGTTAGATTCAGAATTCTAATTCTCATACTTTGTTTTAATACCATTGATTCAGAGAGGCAGAAAAAAAATAAGAAACCCCAATGATGTAGCTGACAATTTGACATTACCTAATACAAAAAATCTTTTCTATCCCTTCAACAGCAGTCACATCAAATTCATTCTCTACAGCCGAAGAAGCCATCTCCATTAAAAAAGGCACCCAAACCTTCAATGACATTGACTTATACTGCTTGGGCGAGCCCTTTTCATTTATGACGACAACCAAACGAAATAAATGTTTTTATTATATTTAGGGTTTGCCCAGACTAACCCCAAAATCCTATACTGTATTCTGTCCATTGTTGTGATCAGGTTCCACCAAGTTTGGTGTAGATACACAGAAACAGTCCTCTATTAGCTTACTGTATACTGAGCACCAGTGCTTCTTCTTTGTTATCTCAATTAAATCATTAAGTAAAAGCCATACACTAGATTCAGCTCTAATACAAGTGACATTGGAAGGTTTATTCTCATCTTTTGCGTAGGCTGCAGTTTCTTCTATTAGGCCCAAAATAGCTAGGCACATATGTTATAAGTGGCACATATTGCACCATCATTTACGTGGCTCATTAATTCTGTTAATAGGTAGATAATTTCGAAGATTTATAATTATTACAGGATCATTCAGACGATGTCTTTATAAACTGTTATTATTGTATTTTAGATTATTGGCTTAATCAGTAAATGAATGCAAAGCAACAGCCAATCATATTTTAGTCAGCTGTAAATAGATTAGATAAAATAAAATTTTATTGATCAGCTGCTATAGTCTAAAACAACTTAAACATTATGCCTACCTTTAGGGCTGTCTTACTTAATAAGTGTGTATGTTGTTACATATGCTAACTCAAATTAAAAAAAATAGAATATAGTCTAATAAGCTAGAATGTAATATTATTATTGTAATAGAACAATCCAAAACTAGATTTGTATTTGTTATAACTGATAGGTTGGACCTAATTACACATAGGTGCAAGTTAAATGGTGTCACACAAAGACCAATGTTATTACTTAACTTTAAGTGGTTGTAAATCTCTGACATGAAAAATGTAGAAAGCATATCCTTCTACAGTATGTATTTGCCTCAATCCAAAGCAGCTAGTGTGATTTCTGTTTGCAATCTTGTTCTTCTGCTGTCTGCATAAGTAATTTCTGACAAGCTGTACAACTCCAAGAGATTGGGGGGGGGGGGGGGGAGATAAAAGCTCCAGCACACAGCCTGTGATTGACAGGCTCAGTGTTCCATGTTTCCCTATCAGACTGTGTAGAGGGGGTGTGTCATTTTTCTCCAATCAAGTCTCAGATTACACATAGTTTATGTAGGAAGATTTGTTTCATCTCTGTGTATCAGCTGAGGCTTGTCACTTCACTGGATGTATGTAAGTGTTTACAACTACTTTAACATACAGTTTAAAGCTGACTAAACATCAAATATATTATTTTTTCAAGATCGTGTTATTTGTCATGCCTAGATTGTATTGTAGTTTTACACACATAATTACAATTATGCAGTTTGGTGGTAATTAAAAAATATGCAGTTTGGTGGTAATATTATAAGATTACCCCACACACAAAGCTTTTGTTCAATTTTGTTTACTTCCGTTAACTACTTGCCAACCACTTGCTCTCCTGCGCAAATCGCTGTACCTGTACAGCAGCTTGCACAGGCGCAGTTGCGGGAGCGTGCTTGCTGTTTGGGCGGACTCTATGTCTGCCGGCGACCCACGATCACCTAGTACCGAGTCAGAATGGGGATCTGCTAGTGGAAACAAAGCGGATCCCTGTTCTGACAGGAGACATGACAGAGATCCCCATGGCCCTGTCACTTACCTGATTTTGGCGGCTGTGATCTCTCCAATCCTACTTCTCCCAGAGGTGAGGGGAGTGGCATCCATAGGTGCGGGGAGCGGTGGCCATAGGTGCGGGGAGCGGCCTGGAGGGGTGGAGAGCGGCATCCATAGGTGCGGGGAGTGGCATCCATAGGTGCGAGGAGCATCCAGAGGTGCGGGGAGTGGCCCTGAGGTGTCCGTTCCTCCTCACAGTGTACTGTAGGTCTGGGCTGTAATCTCCTATCCTTCTCTCAGGGTAGGGGAGTGGCAGCTCCAGTGTCCGCTCCTCCGTCTCCTGCAGCATTTGGGTGCATCTTCCAACTAAACGCCAGGCATCCAATAGGATTGCCTGACGCTTTTTCTAATAGGGAGGCAGGTCTCACTGACCTGCCTCCTGATTGGCAGGGAGGAAGGTTAGTGTGAAAATACTGAAAATGTATTTGAAACAGTCACACAACAGGGTGGGATCGGGAAGCAGTGCTCTGCACCCTGACCCCTTCCATATGTGAAGCCTATTAGAGCCTCTGGCTCTAATCACGTGCTTCAAAAATCCACATCCCCACTGGAATCCATCCACCTGGCACCCTGATATGTACATCACGGGGCGGGACACATGGGGGGGGCGGTGCCGGTGCGCCCCTAGTGGGCAGGCCGCCACTGCAGAGATCTACTGTTCCCAGTGATCGGGAACAGTGATCTTTGTCATGTCCCAGTAAGCCCACCCCCCCTACAGATAGAACACACTGAGGGAACACAGTTAACCCCTTGATCGTCCCCTAGTGTTAACCCCTTCCCTACCAGTGTCATTTTTACATTGATCACTGCATTTTTATAGCACCAATGTAATAATGCCACTGGTCCCCAAAAAGTGTAATTTGGGGTCAGATTTGTATGCCGCAATGTCACAGTCCTGCTAAAAATCGCAGATGCTGCCATTACAAGTAAAAACAATAAAAAAAAAGTCTCTAAATCGATCCCAAAGTTTATAGATGCAGTAACTTTTGCGCAAACCAATCAATATACGCCTATTGCATTTTTTTTTTACCAACAATATGTAGAAGACTAAATATCGGCCTAAACTGATGAATACATGTGTTTATTTACTTTTTTTGATCTGTATTATGGCAAAAAGCAAAAAAGTTTTTTTTTTTTTCAAAATTGTTGCTTTTGTTTGTTTATAGCGCAAAACATAAAAGCCGCAAAAGTGATCAAATACCACCAAAAGAAAGCTTTTTTTGTGGGAAAAAAAGGATGTAAATTGTTTGGATACAGCATTGGATGACCACGCAATTGTCAGTTAAAGCGACGCAGTGCCGTGTCGCAAAAAAAGGGCCGGGCCATTAGGGGGGCAAATCCTTCCAGTCCTTAAGTGGTTAATTGTGGATTCTACAGTTCTATCACTCATATTGCAAGCTGTTTATATCTAATGGAAAACATTGTCAAGCTCATCCAATATCTTAGTAGAATGTACAGTCAAAATGCATGGTCAGATTTATGCTGTCAAGACATTAAGGGGCACATTTATAAAAAAGCAGTGAATGCAACATTGACCAAACATACACTGCAGGTAAATCAATGCCATTTAAATCATGTGCACGTAGTCAAACATTTTTTTTTTACATGCCCTGAAGAATTACTTTGTTACAATTTAGTTTTCTTATACGTTGATATGTTTCACATAAGCCTCTTAAAAACTACAATCTGTAGTTAATCCTTTGTAAAGGTTTGTACGTTTGCCCTCCCTACATACATACTCAAAGGTACTGTAATGTGAAATTGTACAGTCCCACTAAATTCCGTAGAGAACATAATGTCAATTTGATCAACAACACTAAACGTTTTTGCTTAGATTTCCAAAATCGCCCAAGTACTACTTGTTACTAACTCACCCAGTTCTTAATGGGTTAATGTGATGCCGCGTACACACGATCGGATTTTCCGTCAGCAAATGTTGGATGTGAGCTTGTTGTCGGAAAGTCCAACCATGTGTATGCTCCATCAAACATTTGCTGTCGGAATTTCCACCCACAAACGTTTGAGAGCGGGTTCTCAAATTTTCCGCCAACAAAACTTGTCAGAATTTCCGATCGTGTGTACACAAGTCCGTCGCACAATAGTTCACGCATGCTCAGAATCAAACAGACGGAGCTGCACTGGCTATTGAACTGTCTTTTTCTCGGCTCATACGTCTTGTACGTCACCGCGTTCTCACGTTCGAAATTTTGGGCTAACATTTGTGTGACCGTGTGTATGCAAGACAAGTTTGAGCCAACAACCTTCGGGAAAAAAATCCACGGTTTTGTGTACGGGGCTTTAGAATGGAAACTGTAGAAAACAAACTAGTTTGTTCTTTTCAAAGTTGATTCTGAAATCAAGATCTGACCGCTAAATGTGCATTTCTCCTTTCTATTAAAGTCACAGATGGAATTCTATAATCAGTTTAGCTTTTAAGCATGCTTTACAAAATGAAATGAACATGCACTATTGCTTTCAAACTGTGGTCCTCTGCTCTCCATGTCCTCCTATCAATTTAGGGTAAGCAGCCGTTTGAAGGTATAGATATCCAAATAGAATGGTATGGATTATGCGGTCTTACATCAGCTTCCATAAAATGCATGAAAATAATAGCAAAAATATGAAACTCATTAAAACAGTTCCTAAAAGACTTTACAACTGTAAGTGAACGTGTACATATTTGCTGTCTTTCTGTGTAATATAACAGATAGTTAAACCTGGCTGTGTTTAGTGAGAACAGTAGTAAGACGTAGGAAAGTTAACCACTAAAATTTGGGATTCAAAGATAAATATTTCACTGAATGATCAATGACCCATCACCAGCCAGAAAATTATAAGCACTGGAACATTGTTGGGACTTGGTGGTGTTGTCAACAATATTATCACAGCAGGAAAGCTCTGGACTCCTATGGTGCCTACTATGTACCAGTTAGGGCATATTAGGCATATTTTGCTGGTAGATGTACACTACACTTTATGTGCATCAAAGCCCCCATTATCGGCTTTGCATCCTTGTTTTTTTCTCCCCTCTGTGATTTAAATAGTTCTCTTCAGTTCTAGTGTACATAAACTTTTATTTGAATGAACTAATGTTATGTTTTAATACACTTTGTGGATTCTAAAGGCGATTGGATACACAAATCCTTCAGTCTCTTGGCATATACTGTATAGCCCCCTTAGGAAGCTATGTCCTTGGGATGTTTTTAGAATTGGAGGTAAAGGTTCCATAGATTTTTTATCCCAATTCTCCTAACATGCTTTTGGTAAATTGTGGACCTTTGAGGATTACAGTATTAGAGCCACACTGGATAATGCTGAATTACCCAAGCTTACAGAATTAAAGGACAATTATCATGAATAATGCTACATGTTAACACACATATGAGATCTCTATGCTCATTGTGTGATCTAGACAGGTCCCACTGCAATAACAACTGACATGGAAAATAAGTGAGGAAAAATACATGATATTGCACATACAAAATCATGCTATAAGCATTGTGCATATTCTATCTCCAGGTGAAATGACAATGTCAATGATGCGATCCCTAGGCTTGCAATGGATTTATGCATAGTGTATTGCATTAGGAAGTAGCAGGTAATTGAGATAAATAGGACTAAGTCAATAATCGCGTTTGTGTTTTCCTACATATTGTTTCCACTCTATAATTATTCCTCTCCTGTATATTCAGCAATCATACTTTCACCATCAATCTGGAAGCCATAACAATCTACAAGAAAGGGCATTTCAGGACCCTCAAGTACAAGAGAGGTTAATGAAATACATCACCAAGGCATATGCCGACCATGAAAAGCCCTTTTGTATTGATCTTCCTCTACTCAGATAATTGCATAGGCACCAGTCCAAAACAGTGCTGTTAGGAACCTTGCTTGGGTTTGTCAAACCATAAAGCAATTTTCTAGTCACTTTTTGCATCTGTGAGTTCCAACTATTATTTGATGAGACATACAGTGCCTTGAAAAAGTATTCATAACCCTTGAAATTTTCCATATTTTGTCATGCTACAACCAAAAACTTAAATGTATTTTATTGGGCTTATATGTGATAGACTAAAATAAAGTGACAAATAATTATGAAGTGGAAGGAAAATTATAAATGGTTTTCAATTTTTTCTACAAATAAATATGTGAAAAGTGCATTTGTATTCAGCCCCCTTTACTCTGATACACTTAACTACTAATCCACCTGTGTGTAATTTCACCTTAGTATACATACAGCTTAGTGAACAAAAAACTCCATAAAGGCCAAGCAACACTCAAGAAGGGGTCAGGGATAAAGATGTGGAGACATTTAAAGCAGGGTTAGAAGTTAAAAAAAATCCCAAGCTTTGAACATCTTATGGAGCTCTGTTCAATCCATCATCTGAGAATGGAAAGAGTATGACACAACTGCAAACCTACCAAGACATGGCCGGGCAAGGAGAGCATTAATCAGAGAAGCAGCCAAGAGGCCCACGTTAACTCTGAAGGAGCTTCATAGATCCACAGCTCAGGTGGGAGAATCTGTCCACAGGACAACTATTAGCAGTGCGCTCCACAAATCTTGCCTTTATGGAAGAGTGGCAAGAAGAAAGCCATTGTTGAAAGAAAGCCATAAGAAGTCTGCTTGCAGTTTGCGAGAAGCCATGTGGGGTACACAGCAAACATGTGGAAGAAGGTGCTCTGGTCAGATGAGACCAAAATGTAACTTTTTGGCCTAAAAGCAAAATGTTATATGTGGCGAAAAACGAACACTGCACATCACCCTGAACACATCATCCCTACCGTGAAACACGGTGGTGGCAGCATCGTGTTCTGGGGATGCTTTTCTTCAGCATGGACAGGGAAAATGGTCAGAGTTGATGGGAAGATGAATATAGCCAAATACGGGGCAATCTTAGAAGAAAATAAAAAATCTGTTAAAGTTTGCAAAGGACTTGAGACTGCGGCAGTGGTTCACCTTCCAGAAGGGCAACCACCATGATTTAGATCAAAGCATGTTCATGTGTTAGAATGCCCACTCAAAGTCCAGACCTGAATACAACAGAGAAACTGTGGCAAGACTTCAAAATTGCTGCTCAACTGACAGAGCTTGAGCTATTTTGCAAGGAAGAATGGGCAAAAATATCACTCTCTACATGTGCAAAGCTGGTAGAGACATACCCAAAAAGACTTGCAGCTGTATTTGCACCAAAAAATGGTTCTACAAAGTATTGACTCAGGGGGTCTGAATACAAATGCACGCCACACTTTTATAAAATATCTATTTGTAAAAAAAAATTGAAAACCATTTATCATTTTCCTTCCATTTCACAATTATGGGACACTTTGTGTTGGTCTGTCACATAAAATTCCAATAAAATACATTTACATTTTTGGTTGTAACATGACAAAATGTGAAAAAATTCAAGGGGTATGAATACTTTTTCAAGGCACTGTACAACAAGTTAATTTGTCCAAATACATGGACGAGCTGCAAAAGACAGAAAGGAACATCGATACATATATTCGTTACATGCAAATATTCTTTCCAGGTGTTGATGACTGAAGGATAAGGTGAACTGAAAGTGAGACATTGCAGAAGCTCTGTGTGAGATATAACAGCTTCATAGGTAGCGTGTTTATGTAATGTGTCACTGGATGCTCTAATGCCCCACAATGTAAACTCACTACACGAATGAGCTCATGATTTTGGCTGCACTAGAGAATGATGACAGTATCTTTGGGTGATCCTAAATAATAGTAGAAAGATGGAAAATGTCTCTCAGCTTGGCTGTTTTTATTCACCACTTGTGTGCATAAACAGCAAGATACATTGAACAACTTCAGCAAGACCAATGGCATAATTTACACTTGCATACGTGTTACACGTGTCTTAGTAATTGTAGTACATACTTTCAATAATTGTACATGGCGAAAAGTATAACCCAGCTACTCCCTAGTCCTTCCTTCTCTTCCTTTTGTGTTGGGTGGTTTCTCCTTTCACTTCTGTATGCAGGGGCACCAAGTTATGTATTTAGCCCTTCACATGTCTTTCCAACCCATAACAACCACTGTTATATATGTACATTGAACAAAAGACATATGTCCTTCATGTTTAACTAAACATAAAAAAAAAAGAAACCTCAGATCATGCTCAGAACCCAAAAACAACAGTTGATCAAAGGAAAAAAAAAACTTTCACCAAGATGTCCCCAAACCCCTCAGAGGCACTCTCCTTGGTCAAAACTGGTTTCTGTAACGAAATGGTTTTTACCATTTGCAATAACGTCTACTCTTCTTTCTTAAGAACATGGCAGCCTTGGATAGAGTGGGGTTCGGGCCACGGATTTTGATACCTACATTTTTATTTGATGACCACTGGTATTATGACAGTTATACTTTATTCTGTACTCATATGATAATTGGCTGTGTTGTGTAGCATGAATCAGTTATTTTTCCTTCCACTATTGTTATCTGTTTGTTGTACATCGCTTCTATGTTTTAGGAACCTAGGCTCCTTATTATATGACTATGATCTTCCTCTGTACTTTTTGATATACCAATACAAATGATTGAAACCAAAAAGAATAAAAACTATAAAAAGTAATCTGATCACATTTAACCACTTGCCGACCGCCCCATATATATATACTGTGGGGTGGCGGCTCCTACAGGCGAAATCACGTACCTGTACATGTATCCTCTTTTGGGTCTGGGGCATGCATGCACACCACCGGCGACCAACTCCCGCTGTGATTAGACACATCAGCAGGTCCAATGGATCCGATGTCTGCCGGAACCAGACGATCGTTCACGAGAAAGCCAGAACAGTGGTCTGCCTATGTAAACAAGGTAGATCGCCACTTTGCTAATAGGGAAGACCAATTTTCTGTGTCTCTGCTAAGCAAAAAGATGGATCTTTGTCTTCTCCCAGTTAAAGTACCCACCCCCACCCCCCCCCCCCCCAGTTAGAAAGCACTCCCTAGGCACACATTTAACCCTCTATTTGTGGGTAAAAAAGGGACTTACATTTTATTTGGGTACAGCATTGCACGGCCTCGCAATTCTTAGTTAAAATAACACAGTGCCCTATCGCAAAAATGGCCTGATCATAAAGGGGTAAACCTTCTGGAGCTGAAGTGGTTAACTTATATCTGATTTGTGTTTTTATGGGTAATGCATTTTCCGCATTAACCACTATCACTGCTCCTATAATATTCTTTCATTAAAGACAAATTCGAATTCTTCTGTACCGTAATATACAATTATTGCGGCTGAATCTGCTAAGAGTGCCCCTTTCTTATCGAGCTCTGTGTACTGACAGCTACTTGTGGCAATCGAAACCATCTTCCAACTCCTTGATGACTCCTTGACGACTGTCAAGAGTAGCAAGTTCTTTTCCTGTGACAGTAACTCCCTCCTGGCACACCATTCCCAAAGTCAGCTGATTTTAGCTGCCATGTGAAAACCTGTCTGTGCTGGCAGTTACCACCATCCATCTATGCCACATCAATCTCCTGACAAGGCTGTTAGAAAAAGACAGGGTGTGCTTTTAATCGTCATTTGTTCAACTACTTTAGACTTTTTTTAGGATGTGATAA
This sequence comes from Lithobates pipiens, assembly GCF_037356315.1. Lineage (NCBI taxonomy): Eukaryota > Metazoa > Chordata > Amphibia > Anura > Ranidae > Lithobates > Lithobates pipiens. The sequence goes on from NW_027507758.1 coordinate 510,217,511, forward strand.
TACATTGTATATATATATATATATATATTGTAGACATGTCACTGGAGAAGTGATCGAGGGGGTGTACATCTCACCTAGGTTGCTACACAGTGTGAGATGGTAAATCCAGGATGGATCAGTTTCTCAGCAGCGATATGCTGCTGAGTTGTTATTTAATTTTGCCGGGCCTGGGTTTATATGGAATGGCAGGTAGGTTTGGTAGAGGGACCTGTCATTCCACATCCCCCGATCCAGTTCTGGGTTTGGGATCAGGTGAGCTTGGATCCTAATTAGCCTGGGAAGCTAAAGGCACTGCAGGGTCTGCAGGTGATTGCTTCTCAGCCAGGGAATGAACAATCTGTGTGTTGAAGGAAGCTGCAAGCACAGCCACTGCTGGAGCTAAAACTCACCCTGCGATATCCAGGCGAAAGACGCTGTGTTTGTAAGTGTCAGATAGGTGAGCAGAACCTGTTAGTAAGCGCCCAGCCGGGCTAGGACTTTTATTTTTGTTGTACTTAGAAAGCACGGTGTTGCTGTATATTTTGTTTGCTGGACTGTTTGTACCACGAATAAACGCCAAGATCTGCTTTATCAAATTCCAAGTCTGCTGTGAACTGTGTCCAAACACACCCTACCCCGGGAAGATCCCTTACAGTTGGTGGAGAATGCGGGCAGTGAAGTGGGCCCTAGAATCTTTAAAGTATTACTTGCTAGGCAGGAAATTCAAGTTGGTGACAGACCATGCCCCCCTAACATGGATGAAGTTAAACAAGGAGAGAAATGCAAGAGTGACTAGATGGTTTCTCTCCCTACAAAACTTTAATTTCACTGTGGAACACAGGCCAGGGAAATTACAGGCAAATGCTGACGCATTGTCAAGGGTAAGTTGTCTGTGGGGACAAAAGGCTCAGCCCTCCGGTCTGAAAAAGAGGGGGGGGATATGTAGACATGTCACTGGAGAAGTGATCGAGGGGGTGTACATCTCACCTAGGTTGCTACACAGTGTGAGATGGTAAATCCAGGATGGATCAGTTTCTCAGCAGCGATATGCTGCTGAGTTGTTATTTAATTTTGCCGGGCCTGGGTTTATATGGAATGGCAGGTAGGTTTGGTAGAGGGACCTGTCATTCCACATCCCCCGATCCAGTTCTGGGTTTGGGATCAGGTGAGCTTGGATCCTAATTAGCCTGGGAAGCTAAAGGCTCTGTAGGGTCTGCAGGTGATTGCTTCTCAGCCAGGGAATGAACAATCTGTGTGTTGAAGGAAGCTGCAAGCACAGCCACTGCTGGAGCTAAAACTCACCCTGCGATATCCAGGCGAAAGACGCTGTGTTTGTAAGTGTCAGATAGGTGAGCAGAACCTGTTAGTAAGCGCCCAGCCGGGCTAGGACTTTTATTTTTGTTGTACTTAGAAAGCACGGTGTTGCTGTATATTTTGTTTGCTGGACTGTTTGTACCACGAATAAACGCCAAGATCTGCTTTATCAAATTCCAAGTCTGCTGTGAACTGTGTCCAAACACACCCTACCCCGGGAAGATCCCTTACAATATATATATATATATATATATATATATATGTATATATATATATATATGTATATATATATATATATATATATATATATATATATATATATATATATATATATGTATATATATATATATATATAGATAGATAGATAGATAGATAGATAGATAGATAGATAGATAGATAGATAGATAGATAGATAGATAGATAGAGATTGATATTTATATATTTAAAAAAAAACTATTAGTTAGAAATGTAATAAAACTCCTGTACTCATTAAGTATGTATTAAACACCTGTGTGATTACTGTGGTAGTTAACATTATCCTATCAACCATGCAATCCTCCTACCGGCCATTTGCATTGTGTTTATTCAGGTATTAGGCAGGCCAACTTAGACTTCCCTTTTGCCTGAAAACTCCGGCTCTTTGGATTTCAAAGTATTACTGGGCGAGATATCTAATATCTCCAGCTTCCTTGAAGTCTAATGCACAAGCTTAAGGTACCCAGGTTTGATATCCAAACTGCCTCAAATAGCAGATTTAATTTAATGGAGAGCTTCAGGTAAAAAGAAAAATATGACAGTTCATTGGTAATTGAGGAGACAATGCAAATTGCCCCAGAGCCACTAGAAGAAATGCAGCCTATAATTGCATTATGTTGTTTTGCTGCGGTCACCAACATTGGCTTAAGCTGTCCTTCTGAAACTGTTCCAAGCATTAAATCACATAGAGTCACCTGATATCTGCTTACCTGGTCTGTTTAAGCACAGTCAAAATTCCTAAGCGCTGATGAAATAGACGGGGGGGGGGGGGGGGGTGTTGGCTCCTGAAACACATTGTTTTTTCTGGTATGAATGAAATTTATCACTAAAAACTGTGGATTCTTGGACGTTTTTTTGGTGCTCTCATTGGACTGTATGCATTACTACATGACACTGTGCTGTACATCATCTCTCCCTCTTATAGTCCAGTGGTGTGGGTAAGGCTCAAGTGAGCTCAAAAAGTGCTTGGAACCAGAAGATACAATTGGCATATATTTTTAAAGCCCCAGGTTAGGACTAGGACCATTGTGCTGCCCTAAAAACTTGAATGATAGAGGACATTGTAAAAGCCTTTGCTTATATGCAGTGGAATAACGTCCTTACAGGATGTCTCCAACTTACAAGTCAACTTCAATGCACTGTTTAACCGTTTCCCAACTGCCTTGCGTGCATACATATGTGTGCACAATGGCACCGCTGCACGAAACCCCATACGGGTACGGGGTTCCTTTAAGAGCCGCCGCTGCAGGGCGAGGGACCTGATGATCATGGCTGGCGGTCGCAATTGCCGCCGGCCATGCGTAATCGCATGCACGAGCACGGGGATTTGTGTGTAAACACACAAATCCCTGTGCTGTCAGAGTAGAGGAGACATGTCATTTGTTCCTAGTAAGTAGGAACAGCGAAATGTCTCCTCTCCTACCCATACCCCCACACAGTTAGAACACACTGAGGGAACACACATTTAACCCCTTGATGCCCCCCTAGTGTTAATCCCTCCCCTACCAGTATAATTTACACAGTAATCAGTGCATTTTTATAGCAATGATCGCTGTATAAATGTCAATGGTCCCAAAAAATGTGTCAAAAGTGTCTGATCTGTCCACCGCAATGTAGCAATACCTCTAAAAATTGCAGATCACTGCCATTACTAGTAAAAAAAATAAAAATTATAAAAAAATTGCCATAAATCTTTCCCATAGTTTGTAGAAGCTAGTTTTGGACAAACCAATCTATATGCGCTTATTGCGATTTTTTTTTTACCAGAAATATGTAGAAGAATTTATATTGGCCTAAACTGCTGAAATAATTTTTAAAAACATTTTTGGGGATATTTATTATAGAAAAAAGTAAAAAATATATATATATTTTTTTTTTCAAAATTGCCGCTTAATTGTTTAGTGCAAAAAAATTTAAATTGCAGAGGCAATCAGCCCCAAAAGAAAGCTCTATTTGTAAGAAAAAAAGGGCCCAAATTTTGTTTGGGTACAGCATTGCATGACCACGCAATTACCAGTTAAAGCAGCGCAGTGCCAAATTGTAAAAAGTGCTCTGTTAGGAAGAGGGTTAAGCCTTCCGGGACTGAAGTAGTTCATTGCGAAACTATGCGGCAAATGAGGTTTAATGTTGATAAATGTAAAGTTATGCATTTGAGGGCTAAGAATATGCATGGATAATACATACCAGGGAGAGTACAACTGGGGGAATCAATGGCTGAGAAGGATCTGGGTGTTCTGATAGATCATAAGCTTAATAATAGCATGCAATGGCAAGTTTCGGTTTCCAAAGCGAGCAACATTTTTTCTTGCATTAAAGTGGTTGTATACTCGATTTTTTAACTTTTACCTACAGGAAAGCCTATAATAAGGCTTACCTGTAGGTAAAAAAATATCTCCTAAACCTGTACGGTTTAGGAGATATCCCCCTCGGTATGCGCCGCTGACTGCAGCGGCGCATGCGCACAAGGGGATTCTCGGCCTGAAAATCCGGCAGTGGCCAGCGGCCGGAATGAAATCTCCCGAGCGCATGCGCGGGAGTGACCATATCGCGGCTCCGGCCACTCACAGCGCCGGAGCCGCGATACCCGGAAGAAACGCCGAGGGAGCATGTCAGCTCCCTCGGCGTGGATCGGACCAGATGTCGGGGCCTCGTTCTAAGGTAAGTATTTCATAATGAGCTAGTATGCGGTGCATACTAGTTCATTATGCCTTTTGCTTTACAGGTTTAAAAAAAAAAAAATGTGCGGGTTTACTAACGCTTTAAGAGGCCCCTGTACAAATCATTAGTAAGACCTCATCTGGAATATGCAGTTCAATTTTGGGCACCAGTTCTCAAAAAGGATATCGGGGAATTGGAGAAAGTGCAGAGAAGAACAACCAAACTGATAAGAGGCATGGAGGAGCTCAGCTATGAGGAAAGATTAGAGGAACTGAATTTATTCACTCTTGAAAAGAGGAGATTAAGGGGGGATATGATCAACATGTACGAATACATAAGTAGTCTATATAGTGAACTTGGTGTTGAGCTATTCACTTTAAGGTCATCATAGAGGACACGGGGGCACTCTTTACGTCTAGAGGAAAAGAGAATTCATCTCCAAATATGGAAAGGTTTCTTCACAGTAAGAGCTGTGAAAATGAGGAATAGACTCCCTCCAGAGGTGGTTCTAACCAGCTCAGTAGATTGCTGTAAAATAAAGGCCTGGATTCTTTCCTAAATGCGCATAATATAACTGGATAATAATATCTACAGGTATAGTTGATCTAGAGAATATCGGATTGTCTCTAAAGGGTTCAGGAAGGAATTTTTCCCCCTGTTGGAGCAAATTGGTTCATGCTTTGCTGGGTTTTTTGCTTTCATCTGGATCAACTGTGGGTATAGGTTGTATGATGTAAGATTGTATGATTTTTTTCCCTTTTATTGTTTGAACTAGAGGGACTTGTGTCTTTTTTTCAACCAGACTAACTATGTAACTATGTATGTAGTGTAATTATTTTACTAAAAGCTAATGCTAGAGCATGTTATTGGAGGCAGCATGCTATCCACTTTATATCAAGGACTGCTTTGCAAATATACAGTACACCAATTAGGAGAAAGAAAAGATTACTTCATTTTTTACTGAACTATGAAGATTCTTCTGACTCATCTGAACATCCACTAATCCCTACGTTTAGATTTTTATTTTTTTTTAAATAGAAAGAAGAAGGGCTGCTGTTTAAAGTCAGTGACTTCGGTCATTATTCTTTAGCATAGAAGAAGGTTAACATCTCTGTGAGGTTTTTATTGTTGTGTGTAGCCTTATGTCGTTGGAACGGGAAGTTAAAGGAAATCTTATTAAAGGAGACAAAAAAAAGTAATAAAAAAAAAACTGCTAGATGATACAACCCTTCTCTGTTTTTTTAGGCTTTTTTTTGGCTTAAAATGTTTTTACTACAGTTTTTGTGTAAAGTAACAGTTTTGAAAAATGTATTTTAAAACAGGAACTGCATGACATCTTTAGAAAAAAAAAAAAACCTCTCCCTTCACCTTAAGGCTACGTGTAATACATTTTGAAAACTAATTAGACTGCCAGAGCTGAAAAAAGGAATATTGTGTATTACAATAGAAAACACATTGCCAGCAGTGACGCAGGGCTGCAGCCCATGCTGGGTAAGGTGGAATGAAATGGGGCCTTAGCCTTCGGTCTCGGTCTGCTGGACCACGGTATCTTGCCCAAGCTCTCCCCAGCTGTGTTCCATTGCTCTGCTTCTCTAGTTTCAAGAGGCAGCTGGAGAAGAGAGATAAGGAAACCAAGAGAATAGACATCAGCCTATTAACACAATCACTACATTACGGCACGGAGGGGGAGGTAGTAAATAATCAGCTGCTAACCTAAATAAGAGAAGTTTTAGAGCCAGCATCTGATTCCACCTAACTTGGCAGTTCAGCATGGGTACCTCTGTATAGCAATGGCAGTCCAGCATAAAGGTCCAGAAATGTCATAATGTGGCTAACAAATGTGCCTACTCCTCTTAGTGCAGCTAATTTAAAAGTAGAAATTAGAAAGATTTAAGGTGGACCCGAATTTAAAAAGTGAAGGTTTAGTATGTCGTAGGAAACTAAATATGTAAAATGTGCCTAAGCAGGGCTCTGGAAAATCTACCCTTTCTTGAATTACTTCTGAAAAATAGTACTGCACTTCCAGTGCTTGAGTGAGTATGCCTTTGTCCTCAGTCTTATAGCTGTATATCTGCAGTGTGAGATCACTTAAGGCACTGCTGCCTCTGGCTGCTAGTCTTACCAGATTTGGAAGGGGTTTTGGTAATGTTTCTAGTTTGCTTCTCTCATTGGAGTAAACTCTGAAGGTTTTTTCCAACGGAGTTCTGATGGAATTCAGCTGAAACTGTCTTGCGTACACATGATCACACCAAATTCCGAGCATCAAGAACACGATGACATACAACACGTATGACAGGACTAGAAAAAGGAAGTTCAATAGCCAGTAGCCAATAGCTTCCATCTCGTACTTGCTTCAGAGCATGCGTCGTTTTTGGTTCGTCAGAACAGCATAAAGACGAGCGGTTTTCCCAATAGGAATTGGTTCCTTCGGAAATATTTAGAACATGTTCTATTTCTACTTCCATCAGAATTTCGACGTAAAAAGTCCAATGGGTCATACACACGATCGGAATATACGATGAAAAGCTCCCGTCTGACTTTTTCTGTTGGACATTCCGCTCATGTGTACGCAGTATAACTGTTCTCCATGCTGGAAGGAAGGAAGGAAGCTGTATCTGAGGACTTGCAGTGTAAAGATCTCCTTACTTCTTCTTTATTTTTTTCTGTGGATCTGAGCTTAATCAGCATCAAGGGCAGCTCTGACATAAGCAAACAAAGCCCTGCCTTCCCCAAGATTGTCACTCCTATACAGAGACACAGCACAGAACAAGGCATAGTAAAACAGTCATGGGGAAAAATAAGCTTCACGGAGCCAACAGGCAATACTGGTGACTAGTTCCTTACCCTCTGCCCAGGTTCTGATGTTGAGACCTTCTTTGAGGCAGAAACCTAAGCTAAAAAAAAATACACTACAAACAGAACATGTAACCGTTAAAACCCGGATCTAAATCATAACTTTTGTAAAGCTTAATGAGCAGACCTACTTAGTTCTCAAAAGCAAAACTAATTGCAAATATTGAATTTTTTGGTGGGAGGGTTGCCAATATGCAGGATAGATGGTATCCTAAACAATTGTCAATGGCATGCTGAGTTGGAGGAGTGGGCACAATCAGGTGCTCATGTTTGTAATTTGTCCACATAGGTTTGACTGTTAAATGCGTAAGGGAACATAAACCTGTTGTTTTTTAACAGAAATATTTATAATCACATTGGGATTATGTCTCTCTTTCACAGTTAATTTACATGCAGACAGTGATTGCAAGAGTTCTGCAAACCTTTGCATTTTCTTGTAGTATGCATAGATGTCAACATTGCAAAAAAAAATTGGGACACTTTTTTGCATGTAGGCGGAACCTTGCTATAATTAGGGGGCGTGCCATTCATTTGTAGGTGTCACATAGCAGAAAAATGTTGCACACAAAAAATGGGGGGTGGTTTTCGTGGGATAGTGGGTGTGGATTAAATGGGCGTAGCTCAAAAGGGGTGTGGTTGGTGATCTGAGATGAATGAGGGATGCAGGGAGAAAGAAAGAAAGAGGGAGAGAAAGAGAAAGAAGGAGAGAAAGAAAGAAAGAAGAAGAGAAAGAAAGAAAGAAAGAAAGAAAGAAAGAAAGAAAGAAAGAAAGAAAGAAAGAAAGAAAGAAAGAAAGAGGGATGGAGTGACAGCAGGCCCAGATCATATACCACAATAGCAATATGTGTATTCCAGAAAGTTTAACAAATCAGCAAAGATACTCCAAACACCTGGTGTTAGCACTTCAATCATCCTAGTACCATGGTTGTTATGGTGTCAGTGATTAAAGTGCATTATTTCTATCATTACATTGTAATATTGAATGAAATTATTAAACTCACGATAATGCCGAATCAGTGGAAGCCCTGAGCCCTGAGCTGTCATCTGCCATGTCGCCTGCCACCAGATGCCATCAGGTTTCCCCAGCAGAGTCTGTCCTTACATCAGGTGTCCCCAGCGGAGCCCCTCCTTACGTCAGTTGTCCCCAGCGGAGCCCCCTCCTTACATCAGGTGTCCCCAGCGGAGCCCCTCCTTACATCAGGTGTCCCCAGCAAAGTCCATCCTTACATCAGGTGTCCCCAGCAGAGTCCTATGAGTATGGAGTTTAGGAAATGCAAATCCGATGTATAACTGATATATCTTCTACCAGTTTGCACCCTTTTCTTCAAGAATTAGTAGTCTTTGACCGTGTGCTACTTGTAAAGCATTTGCAGGTGATTATTTGTGGTTAGGTTACAGATCAACAAGGTAAGCCAGTTACATGCTTATATAGGGAGCTAACGTATGAAGAGTATGCTAACAAGAAAAGGACTTGATTCCCTGAGCAACTGAGCAACCAATCAAATGTCATTTGTCATTTCTGCAGCCAAGTTTTAAAATTAAAACAAGGATCCTCATTAGTTATACATTTTATATTGGTTGAATATTCTTCATACATCAGCTCTGTATGCAATGTATACAGTATAAAAACCTAATCACTAAAATCTTATAGAAACTTTATCTTGTTATTGTCATTTCAAAAGTAATTTACTATATTCATATTCAATCTACAGATTTAATTAAAGTCAAAGTGGAATCAAAATAAAAAAACAAAAAACAAATCAGCAAAAGGGACATAACTTACAGTCGGTAGGCCCTTGTGCTGATGCCTCTTTTGTCAAATCCTTCTCTATTGATGACTCCACCACCCCACCATCATAATCTTCCAGTGTGACTAAGATAATAGAATTATGTAATTTGCACACAACAATGCCCGCCCTTTATGTACAACAGCTACTATGAATGGAGGACGGGCTAATGACTGAAAGGTCTGCTCTCTCCAGTGGTCACATTTCATTTATATAAACTGTAGTATGGCTTCTATGAATAAAAATAGAGAGAAAGAACTGTATTTTTGGGGGTATAAAATCTTTTGACATTTGTGCCTCTCCTACAACTGACCCAAAGCATGGGCATTGGGAACGGGAGATCTGGGGATTCACTTGGTGGGTTTGAGTGTTGGTCTCTGTCCCTTGTTTCCTTGGGGACTATTTCCCTCTCCCCTCCATCTAGGTCATCAACTCCACCTAGGTGGAATCTCCGGAATCCATGGTATGTGATGTAATCTTGATGTGTAATAAGAATTAATATCATATTTGTATTATTTATGTCTATGTCTCTTTCATCTAGTATGTTATGTGCACTTAAACACTTCCTGAAAAAGCCAGTTTTGCCAAAACATGTAGAAGATACTAGTGCTGTTCAGAATCATCAATAGTATAACAACACATGGTTAAACCTCTTGTTTTATAAATATGTAATAGTATGTACACATATAAAATGTTTAACTGATTTTTGTAATATTAAAATGTATTCCTTTTATAGCTTCTTTGTTTGTGGATTCAAAACGAACCTCTAAAAATCCCATCCTACTCTATTTGGGCTTCTATGAATAGAAGAGCTGGGCGGAAAGGACAGTCATAGGTAGGTACTCTTTATGAGAGCCTGTGATGGCTCCCTTAGTTCTATTATCACCTGGTGTACTGGAAGATTTCGTTAGCAGGAAGCATGGAAGCATGGTTAGCAGGAAGCATGGAAGCATGGTTAGCAGGAAGCATGGAAGCATGGTTAGCAGGAAGCATGGAAGCATGGTTAGCAGGAAGCATGGACAACGGAGAATTTCAACTAACAGAGGAGGCATCAGCACAATGGACATATCCTACTGACTGTAAGTTATTTGTCTTGTGCTTATTTTTGTGATTTTATTTTGACTGCACTTAGAGTTTAAAATAATATCTGGCGATTCACTAAAAAATGCTCTTGTTCAAGCGCTTCCTGTTATAGAATGAAAAACGCTCTATCTTTGTCTCCCAATTGTGCCCCTGAATTGTTACTCTGTCATAGGGGCTTTGGATGGAGACAACAATTACAGCCAGTGAGCCAATGAGGAGAGAGCGAGGGGCGGGTCTGAACCCCGCTCTGTGTGCCTTATGGACACACAGAGCGGGGCTCCGGAGCGAGCACCCACAAGTGCCCCCATAGCAAGCTTACTTGCGACCGAAATCTCTGGTGTTCCGCCACAGGTGGGGGAGCCTATGTACTTTATAAAGGTCTGCACTATTTAAAAATGAGAAATAAATAAAGAACTAATAGGAAGACAGAGGAACTAGGTAGGAGTAGCAGAACTAAGCCCAGCTTTTACAGGAAAAGTTGAAACTTGCATAAATGTTCAGCTGCCTATATTTTAAGATGTCCTGATCATTTGACATGCAGTTTTCCATGAAACTAACTGCTTTTTCAGGCTGTGTTCCATTGTATGTTCTGTTCAAATTGCCCAGTGTTTGACAGGCCTACATTAAGGCCCCTTTCCCACCTCTGCCTTTTAAACCATGTCATAAGTAAAATTCCTAGTACACATCAATGCACCTTTTATGTGTTTGAGTCACACAGAATGAAAAAGTCAATTGTTAAAAAACTTTCATTTTAACCACTTCACCACCACCCTATAGCAGTTTTACTGCTACAGGGTGGTTGCTGTGCACAGGATCACGTATATATATGCGATCCCGTGGTGCAGTTGGTTTTGCACAGAGCAGGTAAGTATAACATTAATTAGGGAAGCCTTTCCCACACCCCCCTAACAACTGCCCCCGAGCCACCCCCATGAAATCATTCTCTGCAGCTATTACCTTTTTTTTACCACCACCCCCACCCTTTAGAATGTAAGCTCTATGAGCAGGGCCCTCTTGTATCCTGTAAAATGTTGGTGCTATATAAATCGTGTATAATAATAATATAATAATGTTTGTTATTTAAAAAAACGAGCCTTTACAATCACTTAAATTTTTATTTGGGTACAGTGTCGCATGACCACGCCATTGACAGTTAAATGAACACAGTGCCGTATCGCAAAAAATAGCCTGGTCAATAATGGGGGGGGGGGGGGTAAATATTCAACACAACTTTATAAAGGGGTCCTAAAGCTGGCTACACATGTGACAATTTGATAGAGCGATAGTCTATTCTATTTTTTGTTAAAATCACAAAGCAATCAAAGCCATTAAATAAGATTTTTTGAGTAACATCAAGGAGATAAGGTTGAAAATGCCCCAATCAGACCAGGCAGAGGAAGAAACGGCTGATAATGTTGTAGTTTTATCTCATTTTTTATTATATCTTTCAATAAACTGTATTGGGGTAGAAAACACATTGAATTCTGAGGGTCGATGGAACTGAAAATTGCCATATCTATGCCCAGCTTAGCACTCCTTAACATTTACAATGGAAAGTTGTGATAAGTTTGGTGTGCGCCTTTGCTGTAGCTACAAATGATTGCTCCATTCCTGCACTTGGTATAGTTAGAGATGAATCCTCGGCATTGCAGGGACATTTGTCATAGTGACATTGTGTACAGCATAAACTTCACCGAGGAAAGTCACTGAGACTCTTCTTTTTTAAGGTGCAGCCTGAACTAAAACGAAACTTCCCTTTCATCTGTGGCAAATGTTTCTCCCGTACATTTCAATATAATTGCGGAGGAGATACAGAGGTACACTTAGCTAATCATCCAGAGGGTCTCCGCAGACATTCGTTTGGCCAAGATGCCAGAGGAAAGCTGAGAAAAACACCAACTACATCAAGCTGAATGTTCTAGTGTGATATTCTGTACTTGTCAGTTCTATGTAATGAGATATAACCGTTACGGTTTTACAGTCAAAGAGTTACGTATAAAGCTAAACTCCATGCAGATAGAAAAGACACAAATGGCTGCAGTTCTGTATTCATTAATACATCATTAAATGTATTTATTTTAAATGCAAACAGTGTAAATACCTGAACTGAACTTGGTATAAGCTTCTAGCAATCCCTATACAGTAGAGCTCAGAGTGGGGGAGATTGAAGCAGCACAAGATGCCAACCAGTGTAAGCAGCACTCTGACAGCAAGTAGGGGGAGGGTGAAGCAGCACAAGATGCCAACAACAAATGTAAGGGGCATGCTGACAGGGAGAGAGAGCAGAGTGACAGAGATTTGTGCTCATCAGTCTGCTGCTTCTCCTGTACTGTCCAGTCACAGGCTGGAGGCGGGACATCAGCTGTTATTGTTACCTTTCTGCAGCAAGAAGAAATTAGGTCTCTGTGCTCAGGTGCTATGTGATAGGGCTGTGTAAATCTAAAGCCTAGTACACACTATTGTTTTTTTTTTGTTTTTTTTCGTTGAACTAAAAAAAAAAAAAATGTAAGAGTTTGGGAGGAGCTGCTCTACTCGCTATGCAATGTTAGCACAGCGATCACCCCTGCTGAGCTATTGTGTTCTGACAGGGAGAACATGCCGGTCAGCGCTCTCAGCCATTGACTATGAATGCTGATCAAGTGCAGATCAGCAGACCTTTTTCAGTCATACCCACTTTTGTCAGACGGGCTGAATTTAGGCCAGTTTCTATTGAACCGGTATTCTCTCAAAATAGCCAATTTGAGATCTCCAATCACGTCACTTCTGGTTACTGTAAAGCATCAGTAATTGGAGATTTAGACAAGTTGCTGTTTTGACACAACACCGGAAAGTATGTACACTCCGGTACACAATATTATGAGCGGACATTGTTAGGCTGCCCAATACTAACCAACAACATGGCCGCCTCCACAGCGGCAACATTTTTTCCTCCTTAGCTGCTGTTCTGTCAAAACAGCAAACTCTTTGTGTACCGGAGTGTACATGTTTGCCGGTGTTGTGTCAAAACAGCAACTCTCCTAAATCTCCACTTACTGATGGTTTACAGTAACTGGAAGTGACGTGATTGGAGATCTTGAAGAATTGGCTATTTTAACAGAACACCGGCCAATGCCACCCTTTATTCTGCCCATGTGTATGGCCCTTAAGGACTGGATGGACAGAAATGCAAATGTGCATGTGCAGTACTGTGTGTGCACTCAGGTGTTCCCCCTAGGTAATAGCTGCTCACCTTAGAGCGTGTGACCTTGCTGATTAGGCTTGGTCAATACACACATTAGAACCTATAAATGGTTCAGCAGTAAATCCGGATTCCTGGGGTGGCCTCACTCTGTGCTTCAATATGTCAATGGAGTCCCTCTTATGCCTCAGTAATATCAATAGAGACAGGATGACTTCATAGTGTAATATGTCAAAACATTTATTGTAAACACAGTAAAATCCCTTACAGGGTACTCACATTTGCATGGCACTCTAAAATAGCATAAAACAGAGGGATATAGCGGCTGATAACGGGGTGGTGTGCGGATCGTCCTCGATAGGTACACTACCTAGCGATCCGTCCTGTCCTCTTCCCCAACACATGTCAAAACATCACCCCCTGAGGAAGATACGAATTAACCCCTTGTATCGACACACCTTTGGGGAGGAGACAGGATGGAACGCTAGGTAGTGTACCTACTGAGGACGATCAGCACACCACCCCGTTATCAGCCGATATATCCCGCTGTTTTATGCTATTTTAGAGTGGCGCTCTGACGTGCCATGCAAATGTGAGTACCCTGTAAGGGATTTTACTGTGTTTACAATAAAAGATTTTAAATATTACACTATGAAGTCCTCCTCTCTCTATTGATATTACTGAGGCACAAGAGGGACTCCATTGAAATATTGAAGCACAGAGTGAGGCCACCCCAGGAATCCGGATTTACTGCTGAACCATTTACAGGTTCTAATGTGTGTATTGATCAAGCCTAATCAGCAAGGTCACACGCTCTAAGGTGAGCCGCTATTACCTAGGGGCACACAGCACCTTAAGGCCGGGTTCACACCGCTGCGATGCGGGAACGCCGCGAATCCGCGGCGTTTTCCCGCATCGCATTACTCCCGCCGGCAGTTCACACTGCCCTATGCGGACGGCTGGGAGTGTCAATGATATGTTAATGACACCCCCAGATCCGTCCGCATATCGCAAGTGCGATCTGCCGACTCGCACAGGAATTGGGTCGCATGGTGTGAACCCCCATGCGATCCGATTCTGTTGCGGACCAAAAAAAGGGTCCCGTGCGAGTTTGCTGCGGGAGCGATGCGAATTCAGCCATACTATCTGTATGGCTGAACTCGCATCGCTACGGAGATCGGATGTGATTTGCGGTGCGAATCACATCCGGATCTCCCCCCGCAGCAGTGTGAACCCAGCCTAATATTGGACTGATGTCACAACAACCACTGAATCGCATGGATTATATTGAAGCACCTTTGAACTGAATTTTTTGATTGCACAGCACATTGTAGCACTTTTTTCACATTATATATATATATATATATATATATATATATATATATATATATATATATATATATATATATATATATATATATATATATATTATTCTAATAAGGATTTTGATCATTTTTATTTTATTTCACTATCATATTTCATCAAGGATTTTTGATTGGTTTTTTTCCTTACCATATGGACATTTTTTCATATCCCGCATGAAAGCACTTTATTTGCAATATTGTATGTATATTTAAGCACGAGTATCATTTTATTGCTGTTGGTATATAGCACATTTTTTCAATTCACCATTTGGATTTTAATTTTGAAAGCGCAGCGTACTTTAGAATATTTAGCCCAAAAGAGTTGATTCTTCCCAGGGTGGCCAGCAGCCTTGGGAGAATGATAAGTCTGGAGCATGGCAGTTCAGAGACTCTCTGGGACAAAGCAGCGGCCACAAGGTTTCTCAGGAGGAACATGGAGCTGAGCAGCAAGAATTTTGTCACCCAAAGGAGAAGTGAGACTGGTGCGAACCATAGCCAGAAAAAGATCAGGAGGAATCACAGGAACCGACTCCATCTTAGAAGTGGAGGAAAATTGTCGTGACAAAGCCTTAGCCCTTACATTCTTAGTACCGGGTAAGAATGAGACAATGTAATTGAAACTAGACAAGGAAAGAGCCCATTGCTCCCTTCTGGGAGAGAGGTGTTTTGCCTCAGACAAGAATGTGAGATTCTTATGGTCAGTAAGAATGAGAACTGGCACAGTGGTACCTTCCAGGAGATGTCTCCATTCTTTCAGAGCTAAAATGATCGCTAACAGTTCTCTGTCACCAAACTCATAATTGCACTGCGCAGTTGACAATTTCTTGGAAAATTAGCCACAAGGATGCATAGCGCTCTCAGTGGTAGGACGCTGAGACAGAAGGGTGCCAACTCCAGTCTCAGAAGCATCAACCTCAAGGAAAAAAGGTAATGAAGGATCAGGATGTGACAACGCAGGAGCAGAAACAAAGGAAGCCTTAAGATTTGCAAAGGCCTTAATGGACTCCGGAGACCAACTCTGTGGGTTACCGTCCTTTCTGGTCATATCAGTCAAGGGCTTGATCAGAGACAAAAAGTTATGGATAAACTTCCAGTAATAGTTGGCAAAGCCATGAAAACGCTGCAGAGGATGTAAACCCACGGGTCGGGGCCACTGTAGGACTACTGAATGTTTCTCTGGGTCCATCCAAAAACCAGCAGTGGAAATTACATAACACAGGAATTTAACCTGTTCACGATGGAATTCGCACTTCTCCAATTTACAATAGAGAATGTTCTCTCTTAGTTTCTGAAACACGACAGACAGCTGTGTGGTGGCTCTCCGGGGACTTGGAAAACATGATGATATTGTCGAGAAAAACCACCATACATAACTGCAACAAATCTCGGAGGACATAATAATAAATTCCTGGTAAACTGCCAGTGCATTACAAAGGCCAAAGAAAGAGAAGAGGCTTTCACCATGTCACAAATCCAGTGTGGTGGTCCCTTCCCTAATTTGATAGAACATAAAATGATACCCCCTTATTAGGACTTTGAAAGGCCACCAAAACTATGTTTCGCAGAAAAAATTGTATTCAATAGTTACAAACGAACAGATGATCAATTATAAAAAGACGTATAATGTCACAGAATATATACAGCAAACATAACAAAAAAACAAAAAAAAACACAATTAGAGCATAGGCTGTGAAATGACAACATACTCTTCCATGGTCTTATCCTCCAAGACCGACAAAAGGGAAAAACCGGCCACAAGGGGGTATGGCACCAGGTTGAAGGTAACAATAAAGGCACAATCTCTCCCTCCTCCTAAGGTTTCTCTCATCCGCAGAGAGACGCATCCTGACAGACCGACTCAGTACCAGGAGGGCATTGGAGGTGAGGGATGCAAGGGTGGGGCTGCAAAGTTCGGAGACAAATGTACAGGAGGCTTCCGCAAGCGCTCCATAAAAGGGAGTCTTTCTCTGAATCTGGAGTTAATGAGGATGGCAAACGTGATCAACCTCTCCAGCACAGTGGGTATATCTCGGGCTACTATATCATCGTTGATGGTATCCGAGAGACCATGAGAGAAAGCAGTCATGAGGGCCTCATTGTTCCAAGCAACCTCTGCTGCCAGAGTACGGAATTCAATGGTGTAATCGGCAACATTTCTGGTACTCTGATGGACATGAGGCATTTGGCAGCAGAAGCGGAGCGTGCGGGAACGTCAAATAACCTTTTAAAAGAAGTCACAAACTCAGGGTAGAGATTTTTTTTCTTTGTGTCTCCCATAGAGGGTTTGGTCAGGCCAAGGCTCTCACAGAAAGCAAAGATATCACAAAATCTACTTTACTTCTGTCCGTGGGAAATGCCTGGGACAGCCTCTCAAAGTATATCTCAACCTGAGAAACCCTCTGCATTGGGCTGGATTGCCCCCAAATTGCTGAGGAAGTGGAATGGAACCAAATATACCTCTTATAGAGGTAATACTCAAGGCGGGTGCCTGCACAGAGACTGGAGCAGTAGCAGGGACGGCCTGCAACACATGTTGTTCTGGAGCAGGCACAGTGGGAGATTCCAGGTGAGCCGTGTGACTCAGGAGCATTTGCAACGCCATGGCAAACTGATCCATGCAGTGATCCTGCTCATCCAATCTGGAAAAAATATTACCAACACGTGTATTGACTGCATCTTCTGAATTCATGGCTTTTGCCTACTGTCACAAACCATGAATCAGACCGAGACAGATGTACAGTTAAATCACGCTTGTTTAATAATAATAAAAAAGGTAAACAGAGTAAACATAGTCAAAACATAGCCAGAGTTCAGGAACGGATAGTCAGACAATCCAAAATGTCAGGGAGCCAGAGATGAGCTTAGTAGAACAGCAAGCAGGATCTGCAGCCAGAAGGAATGTCAGCCAAGCAAGTCTTTAACAGGAACACAGGAGAGGGTCTCTAGAGATGTGACCAAGGCAAAGGCGGAGATCATCTGGAATGGATGGCTTAAGTAGGCAGGACTGACGAGCAGGATATCATCAACAGGTGAGCCACTGTGGAGCGATAGGAGCTGGAAATTAGCCAACAGCTGAGCGCCAGCTTTGAGAAGGAAGGGCTGAGCCCAGCCCTGACACACCCATGGCTTGAATTTTGGCTGGCTTATCAGGAACTGAATGAAATTTGCTTTGTGTATGACAAGCTTAAACTAGTTGTAAACCAGAAATGAAACAAATACTCCTACACACAAGAAGTTGTAACTGCTCATCTGCAACCCTCTCTTCTCTACAGCTGTTAAAAGTGCACAGTTTACACAGCATTTCTGATCTTCAGGAAGCAAGGGTTGGGGATGTGATGTCACACACTGCATAGCATAGAGCAGTGAGCTGAGTGTATTCTGAGACCTGAGTGGAGGGAATGGACACACACACCCCTCTACTCAGTCTCATAGGGAAACATGCAAAGTTGAAGCTTTCAAACACCTGCTCTGTGCTGGGGGGGGGGGGGGGGGGGGCTGTTTCCCAGGATTGATTGTTGCGAGCATAGACTGTCAGAGGCTAGTACAAACTATGGAGGGATATGCTTTGTTCATTTTTCATTTCAGAGGTTTACAATCACTTTAAAATTTTTGGTATCTACTATATTAATATATTGAAATGTTTGTATTAAATTACAATTGAACTATATTCTTCTACTTGTTTTATTAAATAAGTAGAAACTTTGTATTTGTAGCTTACTCTGTAGTAGTGTTTGGTGTAATAGCTCTTGCCATGCATTTCATAGACAGTTGCATGGAAAGAAAAGGATGCATGGAATGATATGAATTCACCAGTATTAACTAGATTCAAAGCATTCCATTTACTGGCATACAACATGCTTGAAATGCTTTTTTCCAACTTTTCTCCAGTAGTAAGCATTTTCCAGACTGCCTGGTTGGCTGTGAATGGTCAAATACACTTGTGTGTGTGAGACTCTCTTGCAATGACATTTCATAATCATACGCGAGGCGAGGGGGAATTGCACAGTTGCCTAGGAAATGTAGGTGACACAAAACCTATACATTGAATTTCTGCATATCGACAAGCTGTGGTATGAATGGATAATTACTTAAGACTAGATAAGCCTGGTGCAGGATACATCACTTGGACCAAGCTTGCATGTGTCATGTTGTGGTTTGAACATCACAAAGGGAGGGACTTTTCATGAAGACATTAGTGATGATAAAATTATAAAAAAAAAAAAACAGATGGCGTGCAGTTGGATCGATTTGTTGAATCATCACACAATACAGATCGCTCACCATCTGTTCTTCTCTAACGAGGAATGACTTGGAACAGGACCATAGACAAAGAAATATGAATTATCTATGACAGGAAATCTTCTTCTTCTATGAATGTCATCATTATTAGCAAATATTTCATTCACTTAGATAAAGTGCAAGTGCAGTATATACAAAACCAGAACAGATGTGGCCAAGTTATGGGTTCAACAGTATTCATGATAGTGCAAAGCTATAGACTCAGAGCCCATTAGTGTGGAAATACAACATACATACCCTAGATTTGCACCTTCAAATGTGTGTCTGGTCAGCATTTAACAAAACATATTTAGTACATCTCTACCATGCATGCACATTTCTCTATGTTCTGTCTCTTTAAGCAGTAAGCACCGAAAATATCCCATTGATCCTGCTAGAAATCCAGTGAGCATCTACAGTAGCTTACTGTAGTGAACTGGCAATGCTGCCTCTGCTGCACTAAAACCCAGAGCAGTATTGTCAGGCCTGCCTGAGCTCTCCCCTGTTGAAATACAGAACACTTCCTCCTCCTCATCTCTGTACATAAGGAGGGTCTGGAATATGTAGGTATCCTCATTAAGATGTGATCCCTCCAGAAAAATCAACTGTTAGGAGGCTAGCACCTGATCTTGGTTTTAGATTAGACTATATTTAAACTATTATATACTTTCTAATGAAATATTTTCTTCTTTGAGGATGTAGTGCAGCAATACAGGAAGAAATACTTTGTGCCCATCCTATCCCTTCTAATGTCCTGGAATATGGCTCTGCCATGTCCTTTCTTATTATGGGGTCATATAAGCATGTCGGTAAAGCAGTGTTTCTCAACATCAGTCCTCAAGGCGCCCCAACAAGTCATGTTTTCAGGATTTCCCTCAGATGAAACGGCTGTGGGATTACTAAGTCAGTGAAATGGATCAAATCACCTGTGCAAGATAATGGAAAGCCTAAAAACATGACCTGTTGGGGCGCCTTGAGGACTGGAGTTAAGAAACCCTGCGGTAGAGGTATCACTAACAAGGGGAAAAATAATCTCACCAGATCACCTGGCTACCATCAACCGCTTTCTTCAGTAATGTTAGGTTTACAGCGACCCATTCTCTAAAAAGTGATTAGTGTTGGGTTGCTTTTTAAAGTGGGGCTAAAAAGCCACTGCCAAGCATTTAGGAGGTGATACTGTCGTCTCCTTAATCCTTGTTGCCTTTTTGGTATTTTTTGCCTAACGCCAATTTATAATAGGACTAATGCACCACTACTGTTCGCCAATCACTTGGCCCCAATGACTTCAATAGTCGGGGTTGGCAGACAGTGCTGCCTGTTAACTCAACATGCTGTATTGAATTTGCTGAAACGCAAAGCATTGTGCATGTGTATGGTGGATTTTAGGTTTGGAAGCCAGGGGGCGGTAACACCATGGCTCAACCACCTTTATTTATCACCCCCCGAGCTGTCTGTATGAAAGAGGCAAAATGGAGCGTAGTGATTCATGATTTGCACCGTTGCACTCTGTTCTGAGCTGGAAATGAAGTTGGAATTTTCAGAGGGTGGGATATAGTACTTTGCATAAGCTTAGTTAATGGTAGCTCAAGCAGTTCCTAGTGAGTAAACCATGTCTCAAGTGATTTTCCAGAAGTGTTAGAAGCATTATATGACTTGAAATTTAGATTTTGTATTTTTTGGCCTTATTAAACTAAAAAAATTCAAAAACCTTGCTTTGTTTACGTATATTATATTGGCTGTATTTGACTAAATAGACAGCTAAGTACAATAGGAGAAATCCTTATAAAGTACCATCTTTGCCTGCTTTCTACTGCCACGTATACAACATTGGCCATCAAACTGTGCATTTGTGACCACCCAGGAAGGGGCGGGGCTTGGCGGCTATCTTTGCTAGATAAAGGAGTCAATGGGAAAGGACAGTCATTTTGTTGGTTATTTTGACCATGTCGTGATAGAATTTGCACAAAAAAAAAAAAAACTAGTTTTGGTGGCTGTGCTAGCCCTTTAATCACTTCAGCCCCAGAAGGATTTACCCCCTTCCTGACCAGAGCATTTTTTGCAATTCGGCACTGCATCGCTTTAGCTGTCAATTCGAGGTCATGCATCGCTGTACCCAAACATAATTGACGTCCATTTTTTTCCCCACAAATAGAGCTTTCTTTTGGTGGTATTTGATCACCTTTGCGTTTTTGTTTTTTTTGTGCTATAAACAAAAAAAGAGCTATAATAAATATTCCCAAAACATATATAAAAAAACAAATTTATTCCACAGTTTAGGCCCGATATGTATTCTTTGAAATATTTTTGGTAAAAAAATCGCAATAAGTGTATATTGATTGGCTTACGCAAAAGTTATAGCGTGTACAAAATAGGGGATAGATTTTTTTTTTTTACTAGTAATGGCAGCGATCTGCGATTTTTATTGTGACTGTGACATTGCGGCTGACAGATCGGACACTTTTGACACTAGTTTGGGACCATTGACATTTATACAGTGATCAGAGCTGAAAATAGCCACTGATTACTGTATAAATGTCACTGGCAAGGAAGGGGTTAAACACTAGTGGGTGATCAATGGGCTTAAGTGTGTTCCCTAAGTGTGTTCTAACTGTGGGGTGGGGGGGGGGGGGGGGGGCTCACTACAACATGACAGAGATCATTGCTCCCGATGACACTGATTCCACACTGAAAACGAGGCTTGAACTGCACATCAGCTCCTAGTAGTATACAGCCATTATAGCAAACACTGGAAGGCTGGAGATTTGTATCAGGGGATTTCCCACGTTTGTATACTAAGATTTTGATGGATAATCATCAGCACATTAATACACCGTTTGAGTTATGCATTTAAAGGGCTAGCGCAGCTACACAAACAATAGGTGGGGTTCACTGATTTAGTGGTGAATATTAGCCACACCAAATTCCTTAGTATATAACAATTGAAATTTGTTTTGTGCCGGTGGCATAACATAAATTGATGTTGTGACAGAAGCCACATTGTATTGGATACCATTACAGGAAGCTGATGCCACATTATATTTTATTTTACCCCTTATTAAACTCTTTGCTTTAAGGAGTGAGACATGTTGGGTTATATTTTGTTTTACTTTTGAACACCTTGGCATGTTTTTTTCTGGTGTTATGCCATGTACACATGACCGGAGTTTTCAACAGACTAGGTCCGACAGTCTTCCCGACGGACTTTCGGCGGAGTTCCGGCACACTTTCTGAATGAACGGACTTGGACACACACAATCACACCAAAGTATGATGGATTTGAATGTGATGATGTACGACCGAACAAGAATAAGGAAGTTCATAGCCAGTAGCCATTAGCTGCCCTAGCGTCGGTTTTTGTCCGTCAGACTAGCATACACACGAATGGATTTCTCGGTCCAGGGGAGTTCCGGTGGGAAAATTTAAAACATGTTCTATTTCTAAAGTCCACCAGATTTTTGGCAAGCAAAGGTCCGATGGAGCCCACACACGATCGAATTGTCCGATGGACTTGTTCCGTCTTACCTTTGCTGTAAAAACGTCTGGTCGTGTGTACGCAGCATTAGGGGGCAGGACTTTTTTGAGTGGAGGTTTGGACACGCTAATTAACCTTACCTGTGAGTCTCTACTTGGTCACATAGAGAAGTAAACACTAGTGCATACTGGGCAAGTGGATGGGTCAACAGAGTTTTTGGCTTTAAGGAGCAGTTAAGCCTTGAAGATACTCATTGTACCCTGTAGATAGAACCAAAGTCCCATATCTAGATTATACATTATATGTGATTCCCCTGTTGTCTGTGCTTCATAAGCCAGTGGCTAGGACACTGAGTTGACATGTGAAATAGAGCAACCAATTGTTAGTGCCACATGGTTTGGAATGGTGTTATTACATTGTTAATAATAAATGAATGCTTTTGGAATACTCCAGTCTTCACTTATAAGTTCATACATCTCCTATACTTTTAGGAATAGCTTATTTCTAATGCAGGCCTTAAAAAAAAAAAAACAAGGTTTTAAACCTTGTGGCTTTTTTTGGTATTTTGCAACATTGGCCATCAAAGTCACACCACACATTTAGCGACCAGGAAAAAAGTGTGGAGAGGTGGGAGGTGACCAGGCAAATTTCTAAGCAAGTATGTGGATAATTGGGTAGTTTGGGTTTTGTGGCTCCCAGGGGTAGGTGGTTAGTGTCATGTGGAGATCTCTATGAAGTAAAGAAAACTACAGTTACACTGTGACTGGCCATAGTAACATTTGACATTTCCAAAATGTGATGCATATTGAGGTTTCCTTAGTGTAGCCTGTCAGCATGTCAGCATGAGGATGTGATTCACTGTATGAGAAAAGGTGAGACAAGCTTGGAATTGTTTCAGATAGTTCTTGAAGGTAAAATGTGTTCATAGTCATAATATGGCCTTTGCCAAATGCCACCTATTGTGGTTTGATCAAGAAATGACCTGCTGTGTATAGGCACTTGACCAGTATTAGATCCTTTATGTTTTTCCCCAGGGATAAGCTGACTTGGGAGGTGTATAGAGAGGCTTCCCTCCCCTTTCCATTGGCATAAACACGCATGTTTGGGTGACCCCAGAAATAAAATTGAAAGGTCTTTCCACAGTCAATTCACACTTGCATGGCTGACCGCCATGGAATGTCTACCGCTAACTACAGAGAATGAGTATGAACAATATGAGTAGAAATAACGTTTTCTTTTAAATGAGTTTGATTCTTGATTAGAAGTGATCTAAAAGTTTCTTAGAAGGGTGCTATGAAGTGACTGTGCAGGGTGCATGCCGCAGGTATATGAATCTCCACTGAAACCTGTGAGTTTTTAAATACTAGGCCAAATGTACAGCGCTGCCTCTGACGTCAACGATCATTCCCAGTAGATGGTGTGCCGCTGCCGCTCACTTCCCGCAGGTGCACCTTAGGGAAACAATTATCCCCATGGTTTCCAATGTTTACTTGTGTTTCTATGATGAGGGAAGGAGAGTGTTGTGTTGTGAAACAGTCGTACAGAGAGAGACCTGGGCATGGAGGGACAAGATGATCAGGGAACAGAGGAACATTATTGGTAGATTTGCTGCTAAAATGATGTGAACAGAAAATATATCCGTAACATAGGTAACAATTTGAAACTCAGCCAAATGTTTACATTTATAAAAGAAATGTAAAAAAAAAAAAATCATTGATTTGATGTTCTATACTGTATATGCTAGCAAATATAAACGCTAATGCCCCATACACATGGTCAGACTTTCCGACGACAAAATCCGTCAGATTTTTTCAGACGGATTTTGGCCCAAACTTGTCTAGCCTACACACGGTCGCACAAAGTTGTCGGAAAATCCGATCGTCTGAACGCGGTGATGTAGAACACGTACAATGGGGCTATAAATGGGCCAGTAGCCAATAGCTTTCGTCTCGTAATTTATTCTGAGCATACATGGCACTTTGTCCGTCAAAATTGTCTACACACGATCGGAATTTAAATGATCGGATTTTGTTGTCGGAAAATTTTAGATCTTGCTCTCAAACTTTGTGTGTCGGAAATTCTGACAGAAATAGTCAGATTGAGCCCACACACGATCGGATTTTCTGACAACACGATCCGATCGCACATTTTCCGTCGGAAAGTCTGACCGTGTGTACAGGGCATTATACTTCTTAAAGCAGAATTTCATGTAAGAAATATACCCATAACATCCATATATAAGTTATTTTAAAAACCGACAAGAATTTTAATTTTACTTTAATGAATCATTGATCCATCTTTGTAGACACTTTTGACCATACCCTAAGCCAGGGATCTTCAAACTACGGCCCTCCAGCTGTTGCGGAACTACACATCCCATGATGCATTGTAAAACTCTGACATTCACAGACATGACTGGGAATGATGGGAATTGTAGTTCCTGAACAACTGGAGGGCCGTAGTTTGAAGACCCCTGCCCTAAGCACCAGCAGCTTTAGTTGCTGAGAGACTGAAAGAACAGCTGAAATGAGTGGCTAAACCTATGAGAGCAGGTAATGGAAGTGGCCATTGCAGATTTCAAGGGAATTGAACCTTGAGTTTTAATACTGATCTTGGCTCCACTACCTTTGTTTGATGTTGATGTGCACCAGTGCTGCAGGGCTTACAGTATAACTAAAGACAAACTTTTTTTCTTAGTTTTTAATAGAAATTCACCCTCACTATTTATCCTGTTTACCAATATAACTGCAAATGAAAGTAAAAAGAAAATCCCAAATTGTGGGTTGTCCCCAGAAAAGTAACAGAAAGGAAATCTTCCAATGGAAACACTATTTCGGGTGATCGGGGGGGGTGCCAAAGGAATTCCCTTAATATGCAGGGATTTTCTCTCATTTCCTGTTTGGGTATGATACAGGCAGTGAAGGGAAATCTCCACAGATGGTGAAAAAATTTTTTTTAGAAGGGTTATAACCTTCCCTTGCTCTATCCAAAATGAAAAAAAAAATGCCTATAGTTCTACTTTAAAGTAGTCCCATTAAAAAAAAATGTGTACTACCACACTTAAAATAAGTACAGTATATAGACTCTTAAGCCCCGTACACACGAGCGGACTTTTCAACATCCAAAGTCCGACAGACTGATTCCGTCAGACTATTCGATCGTGTGTGGGCTGCAACGGACTTTTGATTCACCAAAGTCTGACGGACTTTAGAATATGGAACATGCTTCAAATTTTCCCGACGGAACTCCACCGGACCCGGTCCCTCCAAAAAATTTGCTCGTGTGTATGCTATTCCGATGGACTAAAACCGACGCTAGGGCAGCTATTGGCTACTGGCTATGAACTTCCTTATTCGAATCCAGTGGTACGTCATCACGTTCGAATCCGTCGGAGTTTAGTGTGATTGTGTGTGGCCAAGTCCGCTCAGCCGAAAAGTCCGTCAGAACTCTGTCGGAACTCCGGCAGAACTCCGGCAGAACTCCTTCGGAAGTCTGTCGGACATAAGTCCTCTCGTGTGTACGGGGCTTTACAGTTTTCTCTGCAAAGTCCCACACATTCCTGTTGATCTAGCCAGGTGGCAAGGATGCCGCACTGCTCCTAAATTCAAAGCAGATGTCCACTTTGCTTGCACTACATTGGGATGGGATGAAAAAATGCACTACAGTGGGATGTAATGAAAAAAATGTTGTAGGGGACATGGTTGTCAGCATTGTCCTTACTGTGCCTATAGCTTGCCAATCAGCACCTGGTCACACCTTGTCCTTCCCACTGCTTTCTGGATTGACAGCGCTGTCTCTGTTACCGAAACCACCCCACTGCGAGCTGCAGTGTCTGTGTAACATTGCTCTACTTGCTGTGCCAAACCAATATGCTTACGCAGTGATAACACTCGTAAAAATGTTAAGGTGTCCCTGTTAGGCTTACAAAAAAAACAAGGATGAATAGTCCCTACAAAAGAAGATGTATTATAGGCACTTCTATAGTGGCCCATGTCCCCTACTATCCTCCCTCCCCCCCATTTACGTGCTTGCAGCACCCATTACTGTGCTCAGCATTTGACACCTCCGAGAGTCAAGACACAGAACTCAGCAGTAACATGGGGGTTGAAGGATGGGATCTCAGCATTCAACAGGGACACAGACATCTTATACTCCTGGAAGTGCTGGAACAGAGAGAGAGATGGTAGGAGACATATGAAATGCACTTTTTAGCTATCAAAAAGTGGTTCCCAGAGCTAAAATTTTCATCCAATTTCTAAATTGCTGCAGTTGTACATTTTAAAAGCCAATATAGCAAAAGAAAGGAACGACACATACAGGAGAGGTACAGCAGCTGCACACCCCAAAAACAATTTGTGTAGTATAGGAAGGTTTCCCCAGGGGGCTTTAAAACAGCAATGCAAGCAATTCAAAAATGGATTATATAAAAGTATTTTATTGGAAACATGTAGGGTCAATAGCATTAAAGGTATAGTTACCACTGAAAGGGGAAAAGAGAGAACTCCTGACCATAAATGTAAAACCGTTAGGTATATATATAATTGAATATATGTTTGAATATCTCCTTCTTTTGAGATACTAAATATATCTCTTTATAGCACACCTACCCCTTGAAGAAGACCACATGGGTCGAAAACGCGTTGGCGCATTGTCACAACAGGCCAATGATATGTGATGCTGTAACTTTGTGTTTTTTTATATGTAAATGTGAAATGTGTTTGTTATCCCCTAACCAGATTATACTGTATGTTAAGGCAACATGCTACATGTTTCCAATAAAATACTTTTATATAATCTATATTTGAATTGCTTGCATTGCTGCTTTAAAGCCCCCTGGGGAAACCTTCCTATGCTATTAAAAGCCAATATAAAGGAAAAGTAGTGGTAAAAAATTTTTTATTTTGGATTGAATTAACTTTTTTTTGTTTAATTCTCCTTTAAGGGGGTTTCAGCAGGGGTTGTGCCCTATGCCTACATACATTTGTTAGTAGTTATACCTCATTCCCATCTCAAAATGTTGGGAGGTATGCTTTAGGCAAGGCAGTTGCACAGTACTTGAACAGCAGAGAACCTTGCATCTGCTCCCAGATATCCCTGGAATATCCTCAACCATTTTTCAGTTGGATTCTATAGGTGTCCAAGACGGCCAAGCAAGGAAAAAGCATGCAAAGGTTGCAGTTAGGTTCTGCCAATGCTTATCCTGCCGTGCTAGACACAGACTTAATGCATTACGGCAAATGGAGCTGTGGGGGTTGGAAAAATCTGTATAGCCATATTTTTTTAAAGTTTGTCATTTACTAAAGGGCGCATAAGGGGCATACATCTCAGCCATATTATACAAATGTATATTTATGTCTTTATGGTTGCCACATGACCGTCTGCTTCTATGCAAATATAGTCTAGCCTGAATTCTGTGCTACGCACCATAGCAACTGAGTGGAAAACGGTGTTGCTAAATGTATACATTTGATCAGACAGCACACGGAGCCTCACAAAGAGTGAAGCCAACATGCTACCAGAGATATAAGATATACACAAGCTGAACAATAAAGAAAATACAAAAACATTGTCACATATGAAGTATATAGGCAGTGATTAGGATTTGATTTATTTTATGACACATGCACTCTGATGCAAAAATAGGAGCAAAATGGAGCACACCTTTCCAATAGCAGCAAATCATTTTCTTTGTTTCATTTCTTTGGAAAATATAATATGAAATGTGCTTCTGTTCACTCTGGCCGTTCATACATGTAACAATGAAAAAATACACAAAGATCTGATCTTTTCAGGTTCGTTTTTGGTCAAAAACAATCTTCTGAGACAAAACAGAGAAAGATCAATGTGGTCAAACCCAAGTGGATTTTATGTAAATTGGATTATTCCTTTTCAATGAAAATAACTATTTAGTAATGGAACCATCCCTTTAGAGCAGACAATTTCTGACTCCTTTATGAATTGTTTAGGATGCTTTTTATTTAAGATTTTTCTTGTTTGTTATGTAATTGATTCAACTGGATGTACAAGTGTTACATTTTTAGGAGAGATACATGTAGCACTCATGGTTGCCAATTCATCCTTTTAAGGCCCTTTTTACACTTCCATCTGTATTTATTTATTTATTGACAAGTTCTGACAGACAGTTCATCATTTTTTAGAGCTCCTGACCCCTATGATTAAGCCCCTGTGGGTGGGGTGAAATATGTTAGGGGCATGTCCTGAGGAGCGGCATTGTGTGAGGCTTTCACATATATACATCCATACTAGGATCAGCTAAGGCAAGCAGGGGTTTCAAGCTAAAACATTTTTTAGGAGCTGGTTTTTAGGTGGCAATATGCAAGCTTCCTGAATGCCTTTTTCACCGCTCCTCTGCCACCCTTGCCACCTGATCAAGGCCTTTGAGCTAAGTTATACAGCTAAGTTATTGAGCTAAGTTCCTCATGCTGACACCACCAATGAGGCACCATCCACTGTCACCAACACTGGGACATAAATCTACCCACTGACACCAATGATGGGGCAAAATTCCTTCCCCTGATACCAACGATGGGGCATAGTTCCTTCCACTGACACCAACAATGGGGATATATTCAGTCTACTAAGACCAAGGATGGGGCAGTATTCCTCTCACTGACACCAGTGATAGGGCCCCAATTGGGGGTCCCCCAAATTCTGAGGGACAGTAAACTGGCCCTTTCTTTATAAGTCTGGAGACCCTTGCTATAGGGGTCAGTCAGCTGCTACATTTTTGAAGTTGAACTCTAGAAGGGGCTGATAGATTGATAAAAAGTTACAATCTCTCTTATGCCATGTACACACGATCGGAAATTTGGCCAGCAAAAGACAGATGAGAGCTTTCGGTCGGAAAATGCGACCGTGTGTATGCTCCATCAGACTGTTGCTGGCCTGAATTCCAGCCAGCAAAAGATTGAGAGAAAATACAGATCGCCTGTGGCAATTCTGGCTTGCAAAATTCCTACGCATGCGCGAAAACAATTTGGCGCATACTCTGAAGCATTGAACTTCATTTTCTTGGCTTGTCGTAGTGTTGTATGTCATCGCGTTCTTGACGGTCGAAAGTTCAGCGAACGTTTGTGTGACCGCGTGTATGCAAGTCAAGCTTGAGTAGAATTTCATTGGAAAAAACATGTACGATTTTTGTGATGGAAAATCCGCTCGTGTGTATGCGGCATAAGGTGTTAATTGATATCCCTGCACTAATGGCTAGATCCCCCACACTTCCTGTATCAGTAACAAGTTAAGGCATAGCTTCAGTATATTAACGAAACAGCATAGTTTATCACGGGTTTGGCACAGGTTATTGATTTTTCTGACATCATGGTCTGTGTCATGCTCAGAACAAATTCCTCAGCTCATCACAAAAGCAATGCACATGCACCAGCCGAGCTTCAAGCCAACTCTTCTGCACATAAGCGTGTGCATAGCCTTAATTATTCATGAATAATTCAATAATATTTCATAATGCAATAATAATTGACAATTCTATCATGCTAGAATAATAATAATTCATAATAATCTAAATTCAAGAGTAACATTTTTAAATATTAAAGCCAATCCGTTCTTATGTGTGTGGTTGCATTCTTTTTCAGGCTTTTTTTTTTCAACTGTTCAGCCTGCGAGCATTGGGCCACTCTGGCACTGCCCGAGGGCCCCGAGCCACTAGGGGCCCCATCAGGGTTGCCAGCCTCAGTAAAACCAGGGACAGTATGTAAAAATCTGTGGTTTATTTACATCTATCTCAGAATCGTCCCTTACCGACATCCTTTTGGTCTAAAAATCCTGAGATTATAGCTGCCCCACCTCTCCAGTACCAGTACCTTCTCAGCCAATAGAAACATGTCTGTGTATACATGTATGTGTATACTGTGTGATTGTATACTGTGTGTGTGTATATTGTGTGGCCCCATAATCTCTGATTGCCTGGGGGCCCCATAATCTCCTATTGCCCGGGGGCCCCAGGAGTGGTCAGTCCCCCCCTGCCTGGTAGTAACCCCCATCCCGTCCTACATGACCTATGGTGACAATGCTCACTAACTGTTCAGTATTTATAGGGGAACAGTATTGTCTCCCTAATACACAACTACAGGACACCTGTCGCTCTCTCCTTATCTCTATAGCATAGCAAAAGATGTTCTGTAGTTCCCAGAGAAAACTGTGAATGATAAGGTCAGCACAGGCAGAGTGCACAAGAAGGTATTAGCTCACAAGATTTCTGGCAGGATTGACAGTCTGTTGTTCGAATTTATATAAAGTGTAAATTTCTTCACTTGCTGTTACAAACTTTTTGAAACTTTGCATAAAAGATCAAGAGCCAAGGAATGTGAATGGCATAAAACAGACTCTAGAAGTGTGAATGTGTGCATGTGGAGATTATAATCATCACTCCATGGAATATTCTGCCTAATACCTGGAATGCCATTACAGAATAAGCCAATATACCCAATTACGTGGTAAGCAAACATAAATGCTTGAAACATCACACATGTAAAATGTGAAAAATTACCAACAGGTAAACATAATTTTGTTTAAATCCTGTTTGTTTGGGGAGAGGAGAAGTGCTTTTACTTACCTGATCTCCCCAGCAGATGATGCTCCCCTTTGCTCTGGCAGTGGACTGTCCCTCTGTGTCATCATGTCCAATGGAAGGCTACAGACCCTGCATTTGTTTTGATGATGTCAGAACCTTAAACTACTGAATCAGAGGGTAGAACAGTGGCGGCCACTCATGCAGAGCCCAAGGGCGCTGCCCCCTAATCCATGCACTCACCCCTTAATCTACATGCAGGGTGCCAAACACATGGATTGCAAAGTTTTTTTTTTTTAAAGCACATGATTAGAGCCTGAGGCTCTAATTGGCTTTAAGAAGAGTGGACTCCAGGCGAAGAGAACTGAGCCTGTAGCCCACCCAATTGTGTGACATTAGCAAATTAATATTTGCTAATGTCTCTGTTTCTCCTCCTAACACCCGATTGGCCACGAGTCCTAAGTCCTCTCTTGACTCAGAAGGAGACGCAGGGGGGAAGCCATCGAAGACGTGACCTGGAAAGGATAAGTGTGGGACTGGTGGGGGGCCTGGTGAGCAACGGACGAGTGATGCATTGATCGAGCGATGGAGGGGGGGGGCGAATGGCGAGCGAACACCAGATAGGGGATGGCTGGTTGTCTGGCTACTGGGGTAGAACACACTGCAAGACCAATTTAGGACCAGTCTAGCAAGGAACAGAGGATCCAGTAAGCAAATCTTCTTTAGCAAGTCTCTAGGCCTAAGCAAGTAATTAAATCTAGCAGTACAGGCACAACCCCACTGCAAAGGATCATTTTTTATTTTATTAGTTGTGCTTTAAAGCCAGATAACAGCAAACAGTTAAATAAACAAAGGGCATGTATATATATTTTTGAACAGTTTTACTGCCAATAGATTTGTAATTCTGTTTAGCCATTTATGTGATACAAAATATATTGCCAGACAACAAGACCAGGCTGGTGACCGAGCAATTCTCTCCTGCAGCTATATAACACAGATGGTCAACCACCTACCCACCGAGTGCTGATCAGATGATTGAGATTCATTCCCACAGCAAGGAGGGTATCACTGTGCTCACTCCTCTAAATTAAATGGCGATCTTTTATTTCCCCACCTGGAGTTGAGTTTTACCTTTAGAAACAATTGTGCCACCATTGTATATTTTGGCTCACAAAAACACGAAACTGTATTTACATATTACAACTGGAGCACAATGCCTCTCCTTTTAATTAACAGAGACCAGCCACCGGGATCCAGTCTTCTTATTACTCTCAATATGGATTTTTTGGCTAAAACATGTGTTTGAAAAAACTACACCACATAAAAGATTTATTTTCAAACAAAAGTAACCGATGTCAAGGGTTCTCTATCTAGCCATATTGTACATCGCTGATTCACAGTAGGTGTCTGGATGAAAGATGTACTGACTATTGTGCAACGCATTCAGACGTTCTGCAATTTTTATATTGGAGCAGACGTGTACTGGGAAGTATTATGAAAAGCTGAAATGCATTAACCTATAACCTGGCTAATGTATGAAAAATAGGTGTGAGTTATACAGTTTACGAGTTTGAATGGAATGAATAGATGGATGCTAGCTTTTGGCTTATCATAGACTAGACAGTTGGAAATAAAAATGCCTTGTCACTGTTATTCTCATTGTAATAGAAAGCAATTCTGTGACTGAAAACATCACATTCACCTAAAATCACTAAAATGTCTATAGACGTACAATGACTGTTAAATTGGTCACAAAAAAAAAAAAGCGATTTCGGTTATTCGTGTCTGTAAATAAAACCTGTAAAACCGGCACTTTCTAACGTCACCATGTGGAATTTGTACCATCTGCAAAGTGCACATTAGCTATCCTCATGATAATATGGAATATAGACCTGTCAGGGTGGTCTGTGAATGGTACGCTGTGGGCTAATAAAGTTTACTATACTTTCCTGCCTGCAAAGTCTTTAGTAATGCACTTATCTCCAGACAACGGTTCTATTGTCTCCTATTGCCCTGACTACTCAACTCCACATTTCTCAAGCTTCTAGCAAGCTTTTAAATGAGTCTGCAGTGCAGTACAGTACATTACATTGGGGCAAAAAGATGGGCAGTCAATATGTAAAGTTAGGACACTATCTGCATGGAATCTGTATGCTCTCCCTGTGCTTGCATGGACTTCCTTCGGGTACTCTGTGTTCCTCCTAATCTCCAAATACTCCCAAAGATAACCTATGGATATGAGGCTGAGAACGTTCACTCAACTTCTTTGGTTAACCATGGCGAGGCCTGTTCTGGGTGGAACTTGTCCTGTTAAACTGCTGTATGGTCTTGACCACCATGCTGAAGCTCAGTTTTAGGGTCTTGGCAATCTTCTTATAGCCTAGGCCAGGGATATGCAATTAGCGGACCTCCAGCTGTTGCAGAACTACAAGTCCCATGAGACATAACAGGACTCTGACAGCCACCAACATGACACCAAGAGGCAGAGGCATGATGGGACTTGTAGTTTTGCAACAGCTGGAGGTCCTCTAATTGCATATCCCTGGCCTAGGCCATCTTTATGTAGAGCAACAATTCTTTTTTTTTAGATCCTCAGAGACTTCTTTGCCCTGTGGTGCCATGTTGAACTTCCAGTGACCAGTGAGCGAGTGAGAGTGATAACACCAAATTTAGCACACCTGCTCCCCATTCACACCTAAGACCTTTGTAACACTAATGAGTCACATGACACCGGGGAGGAAAAATGGCTAATTGGGCACAATTTGGACATTTTCACTTAGGGGTGTACTCACTTTTGTTGCCAGGGTTTTAGAAATTAATGGCTGTGGGTTGAGTTATTTTGAGGGAACAGCAAATGTACACTGTTATACAAGCTGTACACTCACTACTTTACATTGTAACAAAGGGGGTTATTTACTAAAGGCAAATCCACGTTGCACTACAAGTGCACTAAAAGTGCACTTGGAAGTAACATCGCTGTAGATCCAAGGGGGACATGTAAGGGAAATAAAAAACAGTATTTTAGCTTGCACATGATTGGATGATAAAATCAGCAGAGCTTCACCTCATTTCATAGCTTCCCCCTCAGATCTACAGCGATCTACAGCAGCTGCACTTACAAATGCACTTGTAGTGCAAAGTTTATTTGCCTTTAGTAAATCAACCCCAAAGTGTAATTTCTTCACTGTTGTCACATGAAAAGATATAATAAAATATTTATAAAAAATGTGAGGGGTGTACTCAATTTTGTGAGATACTGTATATACAAAGAAACATAATTTTATTATCAGTAAGCTACTAAATTATGCAAAACACAACCCTACCTCAACCTAAACACACCCACTATGGCTATGAAACAATTAAACATTTACTCCATGCAGCCTTTTTTCAAAAATCTAAGCGCAACAAAATCTAGTGGACATGAAAGGACAGAAAGAAAAAGTCTCAAACCTAGAGACTGACAGACAGCGGCTACAAAGATCTGACATTCTTCCATGCCTTTTTCCAGACAACCTGTCCATCTCAAGAGCCCAAATTCTCCCAACCTGACCCAGAATGTTGTGCACCACCACCTTGACAGGAAGGACTTTTTTGTGAATGGAAACCTGACACTGCTTTCCACGTGAAGTAATGAACTACTAAGCTAACTAGAAAAAAAGTATCTTGCAATCAAAATCCTGGGGAGTCTGAAAAGCCCCGTATGCTCACTCCGCATAACACGTGCAGGAGAGGAAAGGAAAGGCATACCCAGAACCCCACCCACCCACTTATAGACTTCTATATTGAATGGGCACTGAAACAAGAAATGTTCCATCGTTTCCTCCACACCACCACACTCCACTCTTGGACAACCATGGTTCTCCACAGAGTGATGCTTCAGGTTGCCCTTCACATAGAGTCTGCCATGGAATGAGAGCCAGGCCAAAACCCAAAACTTTAAAAGGATTCTCCCTATTAATCAAATGCAGATCCTCCCTCATAACAGAGCTTGGCCAGTGGCTCGCTAAAGGCATATTTAGGAAGCCTCCTCTCCAGGGCCTTCCTAGGAAGAGACTTCATTTCCTCCACCATCACTCGCCACTGCCGAATAATTTTCAGGCACGAAGAAACATAAGTCAGGAGCTCACCCTGTCGGACCCTCAGGCTTTTCACTGGCCCGTCATTCTCCCGGCTCCGCAAAAAAGGTTCAGACTAGGACTGAAAAATACCAACCCATCCAGGTGGTTCCTCTGACAACATTTTTCCAAAATGATGTTTCAAAAACATCAGGAAAAGAATAACACTGGGTTGACCATACCTAGGCCACCCATCTGCTTGAGAAGGTAGGTTACAGACTTCTTAATGAGGTTCAGTCTGTTCCCCCATAACAGCTGTAGATCTTTGCATAGAGAGACATGGGCAAAACACAGACAAAGCTGACATATACAAATACTGCAATAACATACGTTTTAATCGGGTCAATCCTTTCCCTGTAAGCCCCTGTACACATGGTCGGAGATTTCGACAACCAAATCCGTCGGATTTTGTCCGTCGGATTTTGTCGGTCGGATCTTGTCCGAAACTGTTGCATACACACGGTCGGACTAAGTTGTCGAAAAATCTGATCATTCAGAACGTGATGACGTAATTTCGTTACGTTGGCTAGTAGCCAATAGCTTTGATGTACGAATTTCGATCTGAGCATGCGTGGCACTTGGTCTGATCAAAATTCTCTACACATGATCGGAGAATGTCCGATCGAACCAGTTGGTCGGGAAATATTTCCAACAAGTTGGAAAATTGGGTATTCCGATGGAATCAGTCCGATGCATACCACACACAGTCAGATTATCAGACAACGCGGTCCAATAGGACACATTCCGACGGATTCTCCGACCGCGTGTACAAGGGCTAAGACTGTAAGCTCCTTGATCGCAGAGACTGATGTGAATGTACAATATATATGTAAAGCGTTATGTAAATTGTTGGGGGTATTTAAATCTGTAATAAATAAACAGTGGTCTAGTGGCCCTGATCCCAGGATAAAGTCACATTATTTTGAAATTTGTCCTGCCATATTCCTGTCCTAAAGAATCCAGGATGTTCCCCCAAAGCACCCCCCTAAAACCTAACCATTCCCATTCTTCAACTCATAACATCTAACCCTCCCTCCCAAGCACCTTAGACTTAACCTCAAATCCCCAAATTTTACCTAGATCTATGGTCACAGCACAAACTTTCATTTTATAACATCACTATTGTAATAGCAATACAAACAATACTTATACTTGGCAATCCAATATAAGCTTACTTGAAAAATATCCTTTCATGTTGTGAATGCTGTCTGTCTACTGGCCATCTCTTTCACAACTTCCTGGATTCCCTGCATGCTTCGCGGCTTCTCCTATGCTGTTTACTTAACATTTCTAAAGATCCCATGGTACCTTGCTGCTTGCAAGTAGTTATTTTCTGTGCTGACTTCACCTCCTGAAACCCCTCTTCTCAGCACCTTTAGGATGTGTGACACAGCAGTGCCTATTCACAGGGCATAGGTCTATGTGTCACAGAAGTTTACTAAGGTATGCCACTACTGTCACTGATCTTTGCAAATTGAGTATATGCATCACATGGTATTGTAGAAAGACGCTTATTATGAATGCCTGGATGTATCTGGGTGGGGTAGAGCCTTCCTATCTTAGCATGTGCACAACCACGTTAACATTAGATGCTGACTGGTTACCATTTTTTTTTTGTTTTTTTGTTTTTTTCCACTTACCCTATGTCTGGCAAGGGACCTAAGCCTTTCTTGGAGGGATTTCAAGATGTTCTAAAGGCAACAGAATATAATTACACCAGAATATTCCATGTTGGATTCTGGGGCCCTTTCCAATTAGA
This sequence comes from Lithobates pipiens, assembly GCF_037356315.1. Taxonomy (NCBI): domain Eukaryota; kingdom Metazoa; phylum Chordata; class Amphibia; order Anura; family Ranidae; genus Lithobates; species Lithobates pipiens. The sequence continues at coordinate 510,254,151 of NW_027507758.1, forward strand.
TGAGCCTGGAGTATCTCCAGCAGAAGCCTCCAGAGGGCAGCATTGTAAGTTGTCCAAGCCACCCCAGCTGGCTCCCAGACTCGAAAGATTTTCTGCAAAGAAATCTTATTTTTTATCTTATAAACCTCTTAATGCCCCCTCCCAATTTTCTTTCATAACACATTGGCTTAGTAGTTGACACAGTAACCATGCATAGCTGGCTCCACGCAGTAGATTTTCAGTATGTATAATCTCTCTACATTTGTGCGAGTTTCCTCTGGGTGTTTCATATTCCCTGAAACTAAGGGTTAATTGGCTTCTGACCAAACTATACCCAGTGTTTGTATGTGTGAGCGCTTGTAATGCTATTGTAAGACATGAAATTGTAGCAATGACTTGTGTCAATGGTTCTACACGCTCATGTTTTATCATTGGGGGAAATAAATAAATACAAATTCTCTCTCTGATTCCCATTTTGTATTACAAATAAGCCCAGCTCAAAGCCTTTACTTTGCTGCACGCTATAATGAACGCTGATTGCAAGGGTCAATATGGTGAATTCCAACAACAATTTACTTGGTGAAGCTCTCACATGTTTCCAATAGAGTTGTATATGTATTGTAGGTAGGTATGGCAGACTACTGGCACTTACTGTTTATATGTACAAGCCGTTTTATAGAATCCAATGTTACATGAGATCTAATCCTTTATTTCTTGACTTGAAAGTGAATAGAATCTCTTCAATGTGGACACAGACAGTACTAAGAACATGACAGGCTCTAACCATTCCTTGCTGCATCCGATATGGAAAAAAAAAATATTGGCCAGGGTTGGGCTTTGAAGGCTAAGTTCACCTTGTTTTTTTATTTCTTCTAAATTTAATCTCCTCTATGTACCAATATAGCATTGATGTACTTCTTTTGCAAAAATAAAACAGCTTTCCATTTATTCTACACATTTATTCTACACATACTTACCTCACTGTCCACATAGCTGTTTTCAAAAACACCTCTTCATTACTTCTACCTTACTTCCTGGACAGACTTTAGGTCATGACACAGGAAGTAATTGACAGCTTACCTCATTAGCACACACCCTGTATCATTTACTCGCCTATTTACCACTCACTTCCAGGAGTGATTGATTAGGTAGGAGGCTAGATTATGCAGGGTGTGTGCTAATGAGCTCAGCTCATCGAATCCTTCCTGTGCCATGACCTATAGTCTGTCCAGGAAGTAAGGCAGAAGTAATGTGGGGGGGGGGGGGGGGTGTTTTTAAACAGCCATAAAGACAGTGAAGTAAGCGTGTGTAGAATAAATGGAAACTTTTTTATGTTTGCAAAAGAAGTACATTAATGGTATATTGGTACATAGGAGAGCTGGAATTTATAAAAAAAAAGTGAACTTAGCCTTGAAGTGAGATATCCTTAACGATATCCATTTGTGTGCGCAGCCTGTTGCATTAGGGTGTGCACACCAGAGCACAATCACACATATGTGTATATCAGCAGAGCAGTGGACGGTGTCAGTAGAGCAAAGATTGGTGTCAGTAGGGCAGTGGATGATGTCAGTAGTTTTAAATTTTTATTATTTTTTTTATCATTTTGTACAATATTTAAAAAATATTTTTTTAGATGCCCCGTTATGGGGCTTTGCTGAAATATCAAGGATCTAAACAGACTCTTTCTCTGCAGCCTGTAGCAAACAACAGTTTACTATGCTTCAGTTAAGAATGAAGACATGAGCGATCAGTACAGATCACTTGCTGTGTTCATTCAGAAAAGTAAGAGGAGGGGAGAGGAGGGAAGCTGGCAGCACTGCAGGGGAAAGTGGAAGCAGGGGGAGTTGGCACCACACAGGATGATTAGGGTGTGCCCAGGCACAGCAAGCATACCCTGTGTGCCCGCTTATGACTATATGCTTGTTGTTCTGGATCATTGACTCAAAATACCAAAGCAAATACCAAAAGAGAGTTAAGCAGTGGCACCATGTGTATTTCAGTGTAGGTTTGTTTAAAATGTTATGCTAACAAAATGAAATGCCATCTTTTAATGCCAGCCTATATGCTTTAAATCTGTTTCACAACACTTGCTAGCACTTTCAAGCCCTAAATTAAAGAGCACAATAAAAGTTGTCAGCACTTAGCCAGGTTTTGGACACAAGCACCTGCCTTTGTTACCTGTTAAGACCTGTAAGATCCTAACAGTCTCCAAACTAACAATAATCTAAAAATGCAAACAACGTGTAGTTCCTTTATGTACCTTTGTTAATTGTTGCATTGTTTTCTGTATGCTCACGTACTTGTATATATACCCCATACCCCTTAGCTAAGCCCTGCCCCTTCAGTTCAAACATCCAGCCCAAGAGCCTCAATGATTAGGGGAGTAGGGATGATCAAGATGATTTGTAATTACCAATTTTACTGAGGGAAACATTTTCAACTTTGCTCATTGAGTTTCCTCGGTGAAATATGTTTTAAAAAAAGATCTACTGATTTTACATTAAATAGTAAAGTCCATCTGGTTAACCCAATAGAAAATAAAGAAATAAATGAATTAATTAAATTAATGAATGAACAGATAAATGAATGAATAAATTAATTATTTTCCCTTTTTTTAGAGTTTGTGGGTTTTTCTAGTGTAGTTTAGTTAGTTGCATTTAGTGTTTTTTGTGTGTATTTGATCAATATTTGTATATTCTTGCTTTACATTTTATAGTGGGATCATTTTACAGGCACTAAAACAGGTCCAAGATAGCTCAAAGGGGCTCCCATACCTATTCGGAGCCACTTAAAGGAGAATTAGGGCCAAAGCTCCTTTGCCCGTATTCCTCCTGTGGGTCACAAGAGTACACTTTGTCCTGCACTCCTGTGACCCGAGACACTCAGTCAGTCCAGACTCTTCATGGAGCCCGACTTTAATGTTGGGATCCACCCAGATGCCTGACCGGCAGCTGCCTCAGCCTCTCAGCGCACTCCCACCTTTTCCCCAGCATGGTGCTCCAGTGAGCACTGGAGGGGCAGAGCAGAGAGCCTGTGACTGCCAATCACCTCTCTGCTCAATGCGGACCAAGAACTGAGCAATCAGTGGTCTTTCATCACTCGGATCTTAGAAGAAGTGGAGGACAGCTATAGCATCAAACCAATGCTGCATCCACCTAGGTGAGTATGCATGTTTGTTATTTTGAAATCCCATACTTCTATTTTAAACCCTAACCACCAAATACCTTCCCCATTGACTCAAAGTCATTTCACCCAAACTGCAAAATCCAAATTAGTAATTTTTATCATCCTTACAATAGTGGCTCTAACACTGGAATAGGTCTAAAAATGTAAGATCAAGAAAAAAAAATATTTATTGCAGTTTTCCAGCCATTAAATATGGTGGTTGGATAACCTTTACTTTACATACACTTTGACTGTTTTGAACATCTAGCTGGAATCAAATTGTTTTCGGGATGCACATGACCAAAAAGCATATTGTGCCAACCAATCGAAAAAGAGATCTATTCAAGCACACAATAACAGTAATCTTTTTGTGACATTTACATTGTGACTACATGTACTTTGTTCATAAAATACTCAAGGTTCACATCAGATGGACTGTTTACTTTGTAGCATTGTTACCAATCAATTTTTCCACAATTTTGTTAAAAATCATGAATGCATTTCAACTTTTTTTCCAGTAGAAATTAAAAAAAGTGATAATAATATCGCAGCATTTGTCATAAGAAGCCTTATATCAGCCATGGGCACACTGTTCTGCAGATATCGAGTCAAAACGTCCCTCTTTTTGACAGATACTGGCATCGCTGCTATGGTGTTGGATAGCGTGTCCCTCACCGCATGCATGTTGTGGTTCCTCCCACTGCAAAGCACAGTACGTAGAGGTGAGCATAACAACATACAAAAAAACTAGAGCATGCTAGAGCATCAGAAGGCTTCTGCTATCTCTTTAGGAAATAGAAGATTTTATAGCCACCACCCAGGCGGGTAAGTATTGGTCTTCTTTTACAGCTTACTCAAGATCTATCTTTTCACCAAGGCAATAGGGTCACTTTAAAGAGGAACTATGGCCTCCTCAAGATTTAATGAAGAATAAATAATCTATAAATGAGTGCTTGAGTTGCAAAGCTGTACTTGTCAAAGCATTTGTAGTCCTGTTCAGTCGGTCTTGTGATTCGGACACCTTCCGAATAGTGCAGCCAGATACTCACACTCTCTCTCTCTCTCTCTCTCTCTCTCTCTCTCTCTCTGCAGACTACCCTGCAGCTAAGCAATACACGCTGGTCCACCCAGCAAAAAAAGAGCATCAGTACATTAATAAAATCAATATTCCTCTTTTCCGCTGCATGTTCACAGACAACACTATACCGAGTAATGGAGATTTGTGTGCTGGTACTTTGTCTCTCAGCCTCGGTATTGCTGTGCAGGGAAATACAGCATACAGGGAAAAATATCAAGACAGATTCAGGTATAAATGACAGTTGTATGCACACATACATTAAATGTTATTTCTAATGAATGCTTTACTGATATAAATAGTATTTTAGTGTCTAAAGTTCAATTTAAGAAACCTCTTTTTGTATAATTTAATTATATACGCACGGTGGGGGGGGGGGGGGGGAGGGGGCTGTATTTTTGTGCATTACATATGCAGACTCTGCTCCCTGATAGTTTTGTCCGATTTTCTTAATCTTCTTACCGCCCTACAAGTCACAGCTGCACCAGATTTTGCACTATCCAGTTTTAGGGCTTTTTCACACTTGCGTTAAATTTGAACTACTTGCCGACCGCCTTCCGCATATATACTGTGGCAAGGCGGCTTGGCTGCGCAAACCGACGTACCTGTACTTCGGTCTGTGCATGTGATATTGTGGGCATGCCACCCGCGATCGCAGTACAGAGAAGCAGAACGGGGATCTGCCTATGTAAACAAGGCGGGTCCCCATTCTGACAGGGGAAAATACTGACATCTACTGTTCCTAGTGATCAGGAACAGAGATCGCTGTGTTGTCCCAGGAAACCCATCCCCCACACAGTTAGAACACACCCAGGAAACACTGTTAATCCCTTGATTGCCCCCTAGTGTTAACCCCTTCCCTGCCAGTGTCATTTATACATTGATCAGTGCATTTTTCTTTTTTAGCACTGATCACTGTAATAATGTCACTGGTCCCCAAAATGTGTCACTTGGGGTCAGAGTGTTCAATGTCGAAGTCCCACTAAAAATCGCAGATCACTGCTATTGCCAGTAAAAACAATAAAAAATTAATAAAAGTCCATAAATCTAGTTCCATAGTTTGTAGATGCGATAACTTTTATGCAAACCAATCAATATACTCTTATTGCTTTTTTTTTTTACCAAAAATATGTAGAAGAACTAAACTGACGAATACATTTTTCTTTTATATTTTTTTTTGGATATGTATTTTAGCAGAACGTAAAAAATATTTTTTCTTCCAAAATTGTCAGTTTTACTTTGTTTATAGCGCAAAAAAATAAAAAATGCAGAGGTGATCAATTACCACCAAAAGAAAGCTCTATTTGTGGGGGAAAAAAAGACATCAATTTTGTTTGGGTGCAGCATCACACGACCGCGCAATTGTCTGCAACTGCAGTTCCATATCGCAAAAAATGGCCTGGTCATTAAGGGTGTAAATCCTTCCAGGGATGAAGTGGTTAAAGCAGCCTAACAGTACATTTAACACACCTATAGCGTTAAATAGCATTTAGGATGTGTTGTACGGGCGTTCATGTTGAATCGGACAACACTTCTCAACAGCCCTGTGTGGTTTATTTGCACGACTAAAATAGGAAATAATCACTTTTAAACACCATAGGCATGTTTACAGTGTTCTTAAGGTGCGGTTGTGGTGCATTTCAATAGAAGTGAATGGAGGCAGTTGCAAAGCTTCAACACCTGCCAAATTTTACAGGCAGTGTTATTTTTGTCTTGCAGCAATGCTAACGCTGCAGTGTGAACACCTCCATCCAATCCCTATTGTAACAATCCTGTGTGCCACTGAAAGGCATTCGGGAAGTGTCAAAAACGCAACCCAGCTGCCTATTTTCAATGCATGTGAAAAGAAGCCCTTAGTACTGTAAATTAACCCCAATTGTCTGCAAAATCGAATAATATGAAACACCCATAGTCTTCCATACATCCAGAGGCTGTGTAAACCTAGCCAAGGATCTCAGTTACAAAAGAAAGTTCATAAGCACTTTTTTTTTTTTTTTCGTATTTTGAAAGAAGCACTCTATTCTCAAAATAGTGTGCACTGGTAATGCTATTTTGTAATCTATTAATTCATGTGTGGCTTTTAATGAAAGGTCCACTTTATTTGTCGATGTATCCAATCTGATTGACTTTTCAACCCGCCAGCAGCTGTACAGGCACATTGAGACAGATACTGTATACCTTTGATCATAGCCTTTTTTGAAAACCTGGATAGCTGCTAGTGTACAGAGGAACATACTTGTTATTGCCGCTTTGAACTGATCTCCTATTTGTCAGTAATCAATCAGAGAATTGACCAGTAGTTTTTTTTTTTTTTATGGCTTCAACCATCCATGTTGTTTGAAGCAGGTGGTCATGTGGAACAGGGATAAGTGTTAAAACTCAACTCCGGGAAACCTAAAAATGTAGGGTTAATTGCTTGTTTAGGTTTAGAAGATATAGAAAAGAAGTTTACCTACCGCATCGTCTGTGCTGCTAGAACGGTCCCTGAGGCCCCAGCAGTCTAAGGTCCTGACATCATCAAAACTGATGCAGGGTACACAACCCGGCCTTGGATATTATGACGTTGAGGGATCATTTCCCAGCCAAAGTATAGGGAAGCACCATCTGCCAGGGAAAGCAGAGGATCAGGTAAGTAAAAGTACTTTTACTCTCCCCTAGAAAAAAACATGTTTAGTCTTGATATAGAGATTTAACCAATTTTGTGGGAGTTACTTCATTAGACTAAAGCTCCACAGCAATGTTTTTTGTAGCTACTAAAATTGCAAGTAATGAATTACTAGGAGTAGCAATTGTTCACTAAATAGATGGAACAAAAGGCTCTAAATGGAGTATGCTACAAAATAGCATATAGCATTATGTAGCAGGGAAATATCTAGCTTGATCACAGAATTTTCCAATTATGTACAAATGATCCGTACAAAGCAGTTACTTTGTGGGATATAGCTGTTTTCATCATTGGGATTGGGATGCCATCTTATGTTGATGGGAATGGGAGGATTATTCACATCTGAGATAAGCGGCGCTGGCAAATTATTCTTGTGCCACTCACCTATTTCCATTTCCCCCAGCCCTGAAATACTCATATATTTGTAAGGTTGGTTCTGTGAAGAGCCTTGCAGTGCTGTAAACCTGTTGCCCTGAGGTTAGTCTTGCATGTGTATACATCCAGCCACCCTGTAAGATCTATGGACAGCCATAGTGTTATATGTTTTGTGAAAAAAAAAATACCTAACAGAAATTTAGAGGGACAATAATCATTGTTGATATCCTTCAGATGTGTTGCATTAAATATGGCATTATTAGACATCACATTTATTGCACTAGAATCCGTTGGGAACCACTTCATCTAATTATGTAATTATGGCACAGTTGGCAATCCAGAAAAAAATAAAATAATACTGCTTGACACCGCAACATAAAAAGGTAAACAATCTTCTGTTAAAAGATCTAAATAATCTTGATGTCCCAGACAAGCCAAAAACCCCAATCTTACTTTGTCAATTGCTTAATTTTCATAGCTACCTTTGTTCATCAGTAAAAGGTAAGTGTGAACATTTATTTCACATTGGCATTTCCTAGATTGATTTCATAGGTAGAGCAATGAATTGCTCCCTGGCTAGCTAACCACTCTCAGGAGGTCCATTGCATGGCAGCCTTTCCCTGTTGTCACTATCCCCACACTTAGGCTTATGTCTTTGATGTGCTTAATAGTCTCATTAAGTGGTAGCTGGTGATCATCATTACCATTTAAATAATACTAATTGTTCTTTAGTAATTGTTCTGAGAAATACCAAACTATGACCCCTTGTGGATCATTTAAGGACAGACATAAGTGTTGTTCTAGTCCCAGACTTACTTGTTCACAATCACAGCACCACACTAAAGCTGGCCATACACCATACAAGTTTCTTATTCAATTTCAAGTGTTTAGATTTGACCTCATATTATATGGTTTTGGTAAATCTAAAGGAAATCTATAGAAGAAAATTGTATAATGTATGGCCAGCATTACTCACCATGCAGAATTGGCTGGCAAATGACCATATCATACACAGATGTGTTTTTTTACCTGAGCGTTCAGTCCTTCAATATCTCAGTGGTAAATAGATAAGCAGTGTAAAGAGAACAGGGATAACTGATATTGGCAGTTGTAAACCATGCATTTTTGTTCAACAAGGCAATAAAATACACAGATCAATCTAGGAGGGCTTTGTACATTAGCCCATGGCATAAAGAAAACAAAACATCTGCTAATTCAAGCCCCTAAGTGAACCCATCTATAAGGGTGGCCCGTTATGGGTTCATCATAACAAACAAGCAGCACTTGTACCTTTTAGTATTCTATCAACACTCAGCTTTTTCACCTAGCAGCAGGTTCTCAAAGACCTTAAACCTGGTAGAATCAATTATGCTCATATTTTGTTGATCCATTATGTAATAAATGTGTTTTTTCTCAATGTTGTATTCAACTATGTTTCTTGCGTTAAATAAAGGGCTACTATGGCCATTCAACTCCAAAAATGGATAGTTGTTGTCTGGTCATTTGGGATGGGGGTAGGTGTAGCAGTTGTAGGTTATACGGTTGAAGGTAATTTAGAGCCTCAGTATTCTGCAGTCCCTCAGTCAAGAGTTTAATTTAGGCTTAAGTCATACTTTTATGCTGCAAGATAGCAGCTATACTTAAGTGTGCTTTGATAAGTAAAAACTATTTACAAGTCTAAATTATGAAGGGAACACAGTTTCTTAGAATGAGCTCACACCATAAATTTTATCCTGACACCCACTCAAGAATCCAGATTTCTGCATTTTTCAAATTACTCAGCTGCTGAGAAATGCTCACAAATCAGACTCACCATCTGTCTAAAGACAGAAGTCAATCACTAGGGACATCCCAAAGATTTCTGTCCCTATTGGGTATTCTTTATTCTTTGGTTAGTATTTAGCAGGGTGCACAGCTCTGCTGCAGCTCACATTTAAAAAGATACTCTTACAAGCCTAAAGAATGGTTAGAACATGGTGTCCCCATATAACTGTTTTACTCTGAAGCTGGCTTCTTTGCTGAATCTCTAAACCAGTTTCCTGACACACGTGTCTCCAAAGTATCCAAATTAAGACAAAAATCTTTCCTTTATAAAATAAAAAGTACTTTGAATCAAGCATAAATAAAGGAAAATATATGGATAAAGTCTCATGCACACAGGGCATTTTTACAGCTGCTTTTAGCAGCGTCAGACTTTTTCTGCAGCTTAAAAATGCCTCTTTATGTTATTCTATGGCCTCATGCACACACAGGCTTTTAGGAGCTGTAGGTGGCATAGGCATTTTCAAGCTGCAAAAAAACCCAGGGCCAGCGCGTTCCAACAGTACACAGTTTTTTAAGTCCCCTGCAGCTCTGACATATCTTCTCCATCAAGTGTTATCCCCTCTCCAGTGAAGTCTTGTCCCCTCTCCAGCTCTTCTCCCTCCTCCGCTGATGTCTTCTCCCATCTCCAGTTCTTCTCCCTCCACCAGTGATGTCTTCTCCCCTCTCCGGTTCTTCTCCCTCTGCTGTCTTCTTCCGCTGTATTCTTCTGCTGTCTTCTTCCTCTGGTTCTTCTGCTGGCTTGGGTTTTTTTTCTGATGTCTTCTGCTGATGCTTGCTCCCACTGTTGTGTTATGTCCAGTGTGTGCCGTTATTTATATAGCCATGGGGTGGGGAGAGCCCACCACCTTGTGACGCCACCACCCCATCATGCCCCGGGCGGTGACATCACAAGGAAGCGGGGTCTCTGGATGATGTCACTGGGCAGTCCTGCTCCATGGCTATATAAGTAATGCCACACACCGGACCAAACACAACAGTGGGAACTAGCATCAGGAGAAGACATCAGAGGAAGAAGAACCGTAGGCAGCAGAAGAACCAGAGGAAGAGGACAGAGGTAGAAGACAGCGGAGGACGAAGAACAGGAAAGGGGAAAAGACATAACCGGAGGAGAGAGAAGAACCAGAGAGGGATGAAGACATCAGTGGAGGAGGGAGAAGAGCCAGAGAGGGGAGAAGACTAGAAGGAGAGGATAGTTGGAGCTGCATTAATAGATGACTTAAAAACCTGTGTATTTTTTTTATACCTTTTTGGGTGAATGGGTAGGGGTACAATGTACTCCTTACTCTTTGACATAGGGTGGGGGCTGGGATCTGGGGGACCCCTTCTCAAAGGGGGCTTCCAGATTACGATAAGCCACCCACCTGTAGATATCCACAACCACCGGCCAGGATTGTGGGGAAGAGGACCTTATCCCCATCAACATGAGGACAAGGTGCTTTGGGGTGAGGGGGGGCATAGGGCCCCCCTCCCCCAAAGCATCCACCCCCCATGTTGAGGGCATGTGACCTGGTATGGTCCAGGAGGGGGGCGCTCATTCGTCTCCCCCCCCTTTCCTGACCTGCTGGGCTACATACTCGGATAAGGGTCTGGTATGGATTTTGGGGGGCACCATGTCATTTTTTTTTTTTGGCTTGGGAGTTCCCCTCAAAATCCATACCAGAATGAAGAGTCTGATATGAATCTTGAGAGGGACCCCAAGCCATTTTTTCATAGCGTCATGATCTGATTTGGATGTGACTTCTATTCAAATCAATGGGCTCTCATAGGGAACCATTGATTTTGAATAGAAGCAGAGAAACGCTGTTAAAAGTTAGCGTGGCTAAACACGCATTAAAGCCATGCAAAAAGCTACTAAAAGCATGCTTTTACAGCCACTTTTTCATGGCATTGGTAGTGACTTTTGCAACTCGTGTTTTCTAATGCCCTGTGTGCATGAGGCCTAAAAAAAGAAAATGCGTAGGCTTATATAAGATGGCTATATAGACATCAGTAAAGATGCCTAAATTGTGATATCTAAGATGACTTCCGTTTGGGTTCTGTGAATTATCACACCTTACACAGACCTAAACTAAAGTACACATTGATGCAACACTAACCAACCAGCTTTCTCATTACTACAGTCAGATCAAGAAAAGGTTTGTTTTGATAGGTTCATTTATGTGACTATCACTTGCACTTTACTCCATGCCATACAGAATAAGCTTAATTGTCTGTGCACTTAAAATCTTTATCCACTTTCAATATTCTATTATTCTAAATGCATCCCTGTGCTAGAACGATGAGTCAATAAACAACACTATAAGGTTATACAGTAACTTTTGATACATTTGTTCTCCAGTACAGCCAATGTCAAAGGCTTTAGGAAAGGTTTCTAATGATGATTTGTTTAATATTTAACTGCATGGGAAATAGTTTCAGACCGCTAAGGCTCCTTCTTCTGGAAGATGACCCAGGTCCCGCTAATCGTCCTGATGAAGGCACATTAGCACTCTGAAAGCATCCAATGATTTCCTGGACATTTTGCTAGCTGAAAAACAAGATGTCCCATATAAAGTTACAGTAACTTCCAGCCTGGAAAACTGGGAGTGAAAAAAGTGTGAGCTCTAAGGTGCAAACCAGCCATATTTTGTTTAGTATACAAATGCTAGAACTAATGTTGTGGACCTCATTGAATTGAAGCCTTCCTAAATTATGCTTACAGTGGAACTAAAGTGAAATTATGAAAAAAAAATGTTAGCAGATATAGATTTATGGGGGAGGGACTATGGCAGATGTTTTCTCTGTCATAAAACCTATTTTCTTTATAATTGTTTATTACTTTTACATTTCAGTGTATAAATGGTAGTAGTGAGAGCGAGGTGCCTGGATGATGCACCTTCTATGTGCATATCATCTTTGGACAATTATGGAAAAGATTGTCCGACGATAGAAGACTCCTAAATGGGAAGAAGACCAGGAAAAATATGGGAGCAATGGAGACAGAGTGATGAGGACATGTATGGACCTCACATTGCGGGAGAAAGGTACACTAAAAGAGCCCTTGGAAACCAACAGCAGCACAGATTCGGCTGAAATAATATTTCAAATACAATCTGGGGAGTTTCAGTCCTACTTATGAACTTTGTAATGTAAAATAATAGAAAGTCCATCATATAAGTGGTCATACTCAGGAACAGCTTTCCCCTCACAGGAGACCAAGATAAACATCCAAAGTTGGTGATCGATTCAATCTGCCAGCAAGCCTAGCAAATACCTCAACTAAAATGTCACTTGTGGGTGGGAAGACCTTTTAAAAGTCACCATTTCTGATCTCGCTTTCTAAAAATCCTAGTTTACCTTTCATGACGGTCTGCCTTACATGCTGATTGCCTGGATTTAATTACTTTTGAGCCACAGACTCAGGAACAAGAAGGCAGGCCAGTAGTTATTTGCTCTCTTTGGCTCCGAGTTCTGTGTTTTTTCTACAGTATGTCAGTGGCTTAACATATAGAATTTAGACATAGTCAGTCAACTAGCATTTTCAGAAGTCAACAGTAGGAGAATACACATATATTTCAGTACAGACATCCCTTAAAGGAGAAGTATAGCCAAAGCTCACTTTGGCTGTACTTCTTCTATGGAACGCAGGAGTGCAATTCGTTTTGCACTACTGTGACCCATTTTCAGCAGAGAGCGGGCTGAAGTCCGCTCTCTGCTGACATCACCAATGTTAGTCCAGGCACCACATCATCCCTACCACGATGTCTGGATCTGCCAGTTGCCTGGACTGTCACCCAGCTCAGCCTCTCAGCAAGCCACTGAGAGCCCCAAGATGGCAATTTCCACCCCTTCATAGCTCAGCAATCCAGTGAGCGAGGATGGAGAAGAGCAGAGAGCTCTGACTGACAGCCTAAAGCTCTCTGCTCACGGAGCTGTGAAAATTGAGCGATCAGCGGTGTTCAATCGATCGGTTCTCAGTGCAGAGGGGTCAGGGGACAGATGCAGCATCCACCCAGGTAAGTATGAATCTGCAAAGAATTCCAGGTATGGCATTTTTTACATTATGTTATATTGGTCTAGCTTGGAACAATGCAACTATGCCTATACCACACCTACAAAGCATTCTCTGAATGGCACCTGTTCAGAGTGGCCATCCGCCTGTGTTTACAATCCCTCAAGGCAGCCACTCAGAATGCAACCCAGAAGCTAGTGGAGATCACTGCAGTAGTGGTGTCTATTACAGTTTCCATCTTCTAGAAAGATTCCACAGGTATGGTATGTTCATAGTTACATTGATTCAAGCTGGACCAATGTAAGTATATAAAAATGCCAAAAAAATGCCATACCTGGAATTCTTCTAACTTGTCTTATTTTCAACCTGTTAAAAATATCATTGAAGAGAATTTACTATATCTTTTCAATAAGTGCAAAAAAGTATCTTGTCAAAAATCTTGTGAGTTTAGAACTTCCTGTGCTCCATGCCTGATGATGTTATCAGTTAGCTTTGTTTGCAGTTCTCTATGTGGACTACAGGACACACCCCTATGTCATGAGGGAGAAGAGAAGGAGAGATGTAATGTAATTCTAAAACACTTTTTTATTTTAGGCTGTCAAGCCTACTCCTTCAAATCTACCATGAACGAGTGTTGACAGAAAGTGTTTTAGAAGAAAGGTATTGTCAAAGCTTTTTTGGTCATACTTCTCATGTGAGTCATGGGAGTGCACTTACTTTTGCTCTCCTGTGACCTAGAATTAGCGGACAACAGGCTAAAGCCTGCTGTTGGCAGATGTCACAAAGCCAAAGTGGTTGTAAACCCCCTCATATACCTAGTGAAGTGAATAGCTTCAGATAATACACAGAGAAGAAACAAATCGACCAACATACGTTTTACTTGTTTATCTGCTGTCTTCTCTTCCCTATATCCCTTCAAAAGCACAGCTTTGTGATAAAATCCTTCTGCATCTGTGAGAATCAGAGAGGAGGGGGTGAAGAGCTGCAGTTACAATGTCTGAGATTTGATTGGAGGAAAGTGACACACCCCTTCCAGCCCCTGTCAGTCACTGACTCTGTGCTTTGCCCCTCCAGCACTTACTGGAGTGCTGGGCTGTGGAGGGGGCAGGAGCAGCTGGCTCAGACTCTGAGTGGGGTGCTGAGAGGATGGGCCAGCTATCAGTCCAGGCATCTGGGTGCATCTCGACATCAAAGTGAGGTGACGTCAGCTGACAATGGGCTTTAGTCCACTGTAGGCTGAATATTAGTCACAGGAGTGCAAAACTAAGTGGACTCCAGTGATCCTCATGAGAAGTAGGGCCAAAAGAGCATCAGCCCTACTTCTCCTTTAAGAAAACCAAAATCAAAAAAAAAAAAGATACAAAATCAAAACTAAAATTATTTCCTCCTTCTGTCACATTATTACCCGTCCATTCCTATGATACCTGTACAGACGGATTGATTCATTTATTTATAGAGTGCAAAATGACACTAAACTCTGATTTAAAAAATAAATTCTATTCAAGTATGTATGCTTAATTCTAAATAGTACCTTCTACTGCTCTCAGCCTCCTCCAAATTCCTTATTTTTTTGGTGCTGTTATCTGACTTCCTGTTAGAGGGTGGCTACGTCCGAACCCCATGGTCCCACTGTATGTAGGAATGTAGCCACCCTCTCTTGCTCGCTCCTGAGATGGACTATGGACTATGGCCTAAGGAATTGGTAGTGAAACATAGATTAAAGGGCCATTAAGATATTGTTCAGTGCCATTTAAACTGAAAATCACCCTTCCCACATGAAAAAATAAAAGATAAAGTCATGGATGTCGTTCATCACCTCATACACTGGATTCAGATATACGGCATGTGTTCTTTTATAACTTCTTCAGTATTTTGTCATTTTAATTCCTCATATCAACTGGGATCTGTCAAGTGTCCGAAGCTTACAACCCAACTTTTATTTTAGTGCTGGACAAAGCAGGGCATGGATAAATCATCTATCGGATTTTAAATGCTGTCTGCATCCACACTGAAGATCTTCTTCTGTCATATTTTAAATGCTTTCTTTGTCCCAACAGAGGAGATTTTTCTTCCCTTCCTGTTCTTTTTGACAACCATCACCTGGACAAGAGGCGACATGAAATTTCCCACATGAGGACACAGACAGCAATAAAATCCATAAAACAGTTCTAAACCCTTCTCATTCTACCAGAAATATTTTTTTCTTTATTGCTACCTATGTTCCCATTGGGATGTTAACTCATCACTTCCTGTTCTGTCTCTCACCAACCAAACAGACAAAAAAGTCAGGAGAAGTTTCCTTAATGGGGGTACAGATGCAATTAAAAACCTTCCATACCTATCCAAAACTTTAAACGTGTCCAGATTTGGCTTTAACACAATAGTTTCCTTGATGACAGCACTGTAAAATGCAGTGTGCATGACCTGCAGGGTAAAGCATGCTAATATCTGGGCCAATATAATCCAGAGACACTTATCCCAGGAGGAGGACCACCGGAAGGTGCACAAAAGCCCCATACACACTATCAGATTTTCTGCTTTTTTCCTTCAGATTTACCAAAACCCTGTAGTGCAAGGGCCTGCCTGATTGCATAAAAATTGAAACTCTTAAGGTTTGACCTCATATTATATGGTTTTGGTAAATCTGAAGGAAAAAAAATCAGCAGAATATCTGATAGTGTGTATGGGGGTAAAAGAAAACACAATAAAGGTCCATAGAAAGAAGAAGTGTTAGGGCTGTTTAATGACAAGAGACCCTTTAAAAAAAAAAGAGAGAAGTCTTCAGATGAATCAGTACGAACACACTATGGCACTATATGGAATAGTCTACAGGAGTTGCTAATGCAGAGGCAATAAAAGTGTCCAAGGTCACCAGAAGCCTGACATTTTTTGGCTGTCAACTGCCTGACCTCATCACTGCTTTGTGGAGTGAGGTACCGTATATACTCGAGTATAGGCCGACCCGAATATAAGCCGAGGCCCCCAATTTACCCCCAAAAAAACTGGCAAACTTATTGACTCGTGTATAAGCCGAGGGTGAGACATGCCTGTCCATCCCTGTGTGTGTGTCCGTCCATCCCTGTGTGTCCGTCCATCCCTGTGTGTCCGTCCATCCATCCCTGTGTGTGTGTGTGTCCATCCATCCATCCATCCCTGTGTGTGTGTGTCTCCATCCATCCATCCATCCGTGTGTGTGTGTGTGTGTGTGTGTGTGTGTGTGTGTGTGTGTGTGTGTGTGTGTGTGTGTGTGTCCAGCCTACCTGTGTCCCGAGCCTTTGTCCCGAGCCTTTGTCCCGAGCCTCCGTCCCGTGCCTTGCCTCCTTGCCTCCGTCCCGTGCCTTGCCTTGCCGCCGTGCCGCCGTGCCTTGCCTCCGTCCCGTGTCGTGCCTTGCCTTGCCTCCGTCCCGTCCCGTGCCGTGCCTTGCCTTGCCTCCGTCCCGTGCCCTCTTCGTCGGCGCCTCGGCGGCCATTGTAAAATTCAAAAGCCTCCGCCTTCGCCTGTGATAGGCGGAACACTGAATTTCCCAGCAGCCTGTGTTCCGCCTATCACGGACATCGTATCATCCTCGTCCGTAGTACGAGGATGATACGATGTCCGTGATAGGCGGAACACAGGCTGCTGGGAAATTCAGTGTTCCGCCTATCACAGGCGAAGGCGGAGCCGGAGGCGCGGCTTTTGAATGATAGAATGGCCGCTGTCTGTCTGCTCGACACGCTGATCGAGCGGGCAGACAGCGATGACTCGAGTATAAGCCGAGGGGGGCACTTTCAGCCTCAAAAAAGAGGCTGAAAATCTCGGCTTATACTCGAGTATATACGGTATGTATCAGGCAGTAGATTGTCAGACTTCAGGTAACAAGTGACCCCATAAAACTCATAATACTCAATGCTAGTATTTCAAGCTCAGGTGAAGTAAGTAAACCTAAATAAAGGGGGTAAAGAAAAAAATATTTCATAAGCAAGATGGTTAGAATAATTAAAGGCTAAATATTCTGATTTTTTAATATGTCAAATTGTGATGATTTTTTTTTAGGCCATCAGAGTTGCGTGATCCATATGAACACAAATTATGCTGTTTAAATAAATAAAAAGAATATAAAAATATCTTTAACATTGTCAATGCCTAGACTAAGGCACCATTACTCGTGACACTATTGTGTATTGTGAAATACACGGTCAGCACTGTGGATTTGTCTAATCTTGCAAGGGCTGTCAAAGTCTACATTTTCTGCTGAAACCTAATAGTAAAGATATTCATGAAGTGTTTACACCTGGCTCCAGTTAAGCTGGCCATAGACAGTTCACATCTTGGTTGGTTCAAACCATGTATTGACAGTCCAAATCTGTCCAAGTTGAAGGATCAATCAACTTGGGTTCAACCAGCCTGTCGTATTTTACATGCGATTATTGCTAGTGGCTGTTATAGCCTCTAGCAATAATCACTGTGTTCTCCAAGCTGGGATGGTTTCCCCTGCTGGGAGAACACAATGGATCAATGGGAGGGACTCCCCTGTCAACACTGATTGAGCTGATGGAGAATAGAGCAATGATTGGCCTTGGTGTGCTTACCCCCAGTCATTCTTGTAAAGAGTCCTCAATTGCAAAAGATCAGCCAGCTAAATTTATAAAAGAATTACAGGTATGGATATTTTATACATAGTTACATTGGTCCAGCTCAGACCAATGTAACCATGCATATACCCTACCTGGTTCAAAACCCCAGGAAGCTGGAAATCATTGAAGTAGACAAAGTTACTCCAGTGATCTTCACTTGCTTCCAGGTTCCGTGCTGGGTGGCTGCCCTGCTGCATTCTGAACACAGGAGGTTAGCCACTCAATTGTGTGCAATTCAGAATGAATGCAAAGCATTCTCAGGATGGGTTAGAGAGGCAGGGTGCTGACCTCCTATATTCAGCACAGCAGATTGGCACAGGACCCAGAGGCAAGTCGATATCACTGGAGAAGCGGTGCCTACTTAAGTGATTTCCAGCTTCCAGGGGATTGGACAAGTATGGTATATATGTTGCTACATTAGTCAAAGATAGACCAATGCAACTATGTATAAAATATCTATCCCTGGAGTTCTTAAATACATAAAATGCTCAAGAAAATCAAAATTCGTCAAATATGTTTAATGTCAAATAGATAAATATGTAAAGAAGGCCCTAAAGAGTAATAGCAAAAATTGTTGTGTCTAAGCACACATACACACGGTCGGAGATTTTGCCAACCAAATCCGTCGGATTTTGCCCGTCGGATTTAGTCCGATGGACTGTGTCCGAAACTGTTGCATACACACGGTCGGGCCAAGTTGGCGAAAAAAATCCGATCTTTCAGAATGTGATGACGCAATTTCGTTACGATGGGACTACATTCAGGCTAGTAACCAATAGCTTTGATGTAGGAATTTGATCTGAGCATGCGTGGCACTTGGTCCGATGAAAATGCTCTACACATGATCGGATTAGGTCCGTCGGGCCCAGTTGGTCGGGAAATATTTCCAACATGTTGGAAAATTGGGTCGGACGGAGAGTCGGACGGAATCAGTCCGGTGCATATCACACACAGTCGGATTATCTGACGACACGGTCCGATAAGACTCATTCCGACAGATTCTCAGACCGTGTGTACAAGGGTTCAGAGCTATTCTTTCTGTATTTTGTGCAGAAGGAAGCCTTTGTCTTCATTATTAGGTGGTGCAGTGTCAGAACAGGTGGCATATCATTTTTGTAAACAAGTGCATTAGTCCTGTCCCATAAAGATGCTCAAGTTAACTTCTTGACGTACATTTTGGCATTTCATTCTCAGAGATCCTCTGTTGCTAGCTGAACAAATGCTAGAATGTGAATCTAAAATGATGCATCATGCAATTGAATAAATAAAGCCTATTTTCATTTATTAACACTAGAAAATTGTTAACTGAGAGAATTATAAGAGGGGACTACCATAATGATGAACCAATATTTATATATTAAAGGCCTGCATCTGCTCCAACACTCCAGAACATGCTCCATCTACTGTTCAAAGGATTTTTAAGTCTAAAATTAAAAATAATGTATTGCTTTTTTGGCTGTCAGATTCTTATATGCTTGGTGACAATTTAGTGTCTGAGCTTGACAAATTACAAAAGTCAGGTAGCCAATGCTCCTTGACAACTGGTGCCTAACGTTTGAGGTTTATGCTAGTTGGTGTCAATGGAGCTGGATCCTAAAAAAGTTCTGTAGGGCTCCTGGAGTAGACAGACTGGCTGCTGAATTCCATAATAATTTGTCCACCATTGACTTAGTGATAAGCATACCTGGGGACTTTGAAGCCCCAAGTCGGAGATTTTTCCTATGGGAATGGGGTGGTTTTTCATGTAGTGGCAAATTGGGAAGTGGGACATGGTCAAAATATGTGTGTGGCTAAATAATGATAAACCTTTAAGGGGGACGCGCCTCATCTTACAAAGAATAACGAAGGAACCTGAAGGCCATAGAGAGCAGGGGGGATTGTAGATAAAATAAAGATGTAGTAAATATAGATTGTGTAAGACCCATGTATGCTAGTAATAAAAATAATGTAAGTCTGTTCCTTAACCTACTACTGTATACTGCAATGACTTAATTCCCTGAACTTTTGTGAAAGGTTTATTTTCCAGTAACATCCAGGTTATTTACATCAGTATAGTAAAAAAATAATACAACCAAGAATTGAGTTTCCATTCCCTTATTGAGTGGTTAATGTTGGAGGGTCTGTCTAACCCCTAAGTACTAGTTACATAAATACTTTAATCCATGGCAGCCATTATAAAAATGTGCTAAACAGCAATGGCCTCTCACAAAATCAGTCATATACACAGTCCTACCATATACCATATTTGGTCTCTACTTGAATAATATGTGGAATCCAAAGTAGTGTAGCCATCACTCTGCACTGTACCTATTACTGACTGCAGTAGAAAAGAACAGAATGGAGCGTATTCATCCTCAGTCAAAATTATTTTTTTCTCCAGCAGCATAAACAGAGTCTTGGGGTCCTCACTGTGACACTGTTGTCAAACAATCAATGGCAGGGATGGACCTCCAGCAACCATGACGATTGGTCCTCAATCCTGGCCAAAAGACAGAAATCTCCCATCTCTGGTGATCATGTATTCAGTATGAGAGAGGGGATACAGGGGTGGGGGGTAGGCTGTAACTATGATACTTATGTGGTTTACAGATCTCAAAATAAGTGTACTGTGGCACCTAAACGTTCTATGTGACCCTCCTACACTATTCCAGCTTTATATTAGCTGCTGGCATATAAGAAGTTCCTCCGCAGTCTCCATGGCAATGATATCGCTCAACAGATTGGTCATGGTTTTATTTATGCATTACATATATACCTAAAATAGTGTGCCTTTCTCACCTCGGCAGAGTGGGCTGACCCACCAATATACAGAAGACAGCTGCTTCCCACAATTAATGTAGAATTGATTAATTAAACATTAAGCGTGTCACCTTGGTATGGTATCCCCCACATAAAATATTGGTTGGTCTATCTATCTATCTATCTATCTATCTATCTATCTATCTATCTATCTATCTATCTATCTATCTATCTATCTATCTATCTATATTATACATATTTCTTATATAAATGATATCAACCTTGGAACTTATAATGCATTTAGAGGTTAGACACACCATCCATCCACAGGACCATCCACAGACAATCCATGCTTAAAAAAAAAGTATTACTTTGTCTCCAATCCAGATATTCAACTTTGCAGATCAGAAGTGGGTGTTAATTTTATTCACCTTAATGACTGCTCAGTGTCCATCATCCATCTTCATCAATCCCCCCACTTTATTCTTCTTGTAACAAATACTTGTAACAAATGCAATTAAAAATACTAACAACAACATACAAAGCCACCTGCAACTCTCCCCTGAGCTACATCATCAAACTTGTCTCAAAATATCACCCAAACCATCCTCTCTGCTTCTATCAAGACCTCCAGTTCTGTAGCCCCCTCATCTCTTTCCTCTGTGCTCATCTCCAATACTTCTCCAGAACCTCTCCCATCCTCTAGAACTCCTTACCCCCGTCTCACCAGCTATCTCCTACTTTGTCCACCTTAAGGAAATCCCTGGAAACTCATCTCTTTAGGGGAAGCTCTTAAGGAAATCCCTGGAAACTCATCTCTTTAGGGGAAGCCCTTTAGGAAATCCTTGGAAACTCATCTCTTTAGGGGAAGCTCTTAAGGAAATCCCTGGAAACTCATCTCTTTAGGGGAAGCCCTTTAGGTAATCCTTGGAAACTCATCTCTTTAGGGGAAGCCCTTTTGGAAATCCCTGGAAACACATCTTTTCAAGGAAGCCTATCCTGCCTCTGCCTAACAATTCTTTCTTCATCAGCTCATCCTCACACAGTTATTACCTTTTGTACCACTTGTCCTTTCTTTTTAGATTTTAAGTTCTCATGAAAAGGGTCCTTTTGTCTCAAATTGTACTTTAACTGTACCGTCTCCCCTTATAATGTAAAGCATTGTACAAACAGTTGGTGCTTTATACATATGTCCTGACTAATTGTAATAAAAATAATAATACTGCAAATTATTTTGCTCCTGTTGATAGCCCTAATTAATCATCAGCCCCACAGATGTCTAGAGCAAGGCTTGTTAAAGCTGCATTAAAACCAAAAAAATTGTAATATGTCGCAGCTTACCAATCTTTAGATGTGGTGGCTGCATCAGTTTTTTTTTTCTTTTGTTTTTTTCCCCTCTGTTTTGACCTGGTGATCTACCCAGTGACACACCTTCTGTATTAGGGGCATGGCAGACAGCAACATTGTCTTAGTCGGGGGGGAAGGGGGTGTTAGATGGACTAGTAGATTTAAATACACTAACTAATTGAAGCCAAACTTCAGCTCACACGTTTTAATAAGTTACAGCAAACAGAGAGAAAAAACAATGGATTGAGGCACTTAGGACTTTCATGGTACGGTATGAGCTACACAATACTTTTGGTTAAAATGACAAATATTTATTACATCAAGTAATTTGTAATTCATGTAATAAATATTTGTAATTTTAAACAAAAGTATTGCGTAGTTCATACCGTACCATGAAAGTCCTAAGTGCCTCAATCCGATGTTTTTTTCTCTGTACTTGAATTTATAGGACATAGGTACAATTGTCTATTATATTTGTGTAGCACTCATTTCATACTATTTACATAATGAAAAATTGTTGAGACATGACTCAGAATGTGACACAACATCCAAATATGAATACAGAAAGAAGAAAACACAAAGGTGGATATGGACTTTAAATTGGTAGCCACCAGTAGACCCAAATGAAAGAGAGCAATCAATAGAATAAAAATGCAATTGTTTCTTAATTGAAATCTGGGTACGTTTTTGAGTACTCAATATATAGTATAAGTACAAATTTTGTTTCTTTTGTCTCTTATCCTCTTTATTGTCCCATGAGTAATATATACAATATACTTCATTTTTGATGTTGGTGTATACATTACTTTTGAATTTGTATATATGTATTTGCATACTGTAATGTATATTGTATTTTTTAGTACCAGTAGGATCACCTGAGGAAGCTGTAAAGTGGAATGCGTAGTGATCCCTCGGTACCCTGATGTCCTGCTGGGCCCCGATATGTCGGACCTTCTCTATAGACCAACCACAGAGTCCATCATATCCATGGGCATATCCACAGGTTCTTTTGTGTTCATTTAGGACACATCTTTTTTGCCACAATACCACGTATATACATTGGAATACTTGTTTTCTATGTTTGTTTTTTATAATGGTTTTAAAATTATGTTAAATAAATTTTTATTTTTATTCTATTAAGTATTCTATTAAGTGCTCTCTTTCATTTGGGTCTACTGGTGGCTACCACCAGTCCATATTTGCCTTTGGGTTTTTCTTTTTGTATCCATATTAGGTACAGTAAACCTTTTTTTTTTTTTCTTTTGGGATAAAGGTTTTACATGAATAAATAAAAGCTGATTATTTAAGAACCCCTGCCAGTGTTAAGTGGTTTGTCTCATCCATGTAAACTGATATATTCTGCTGGAGAGCTTGAGCTTTTGAATAACAGACTTGCTGGATCACCAGATAAAAATAGAAGAAAGAAAGCCTACAAAAGAAAAGTATTGCAGCCATCACATCTAAGAATTAGTTGCCATGTAATAAATGTTTGTTTTTAGGTTTAGTATCATTTTAAACTTTTTATACAGGGGACCCAATTGTTATTGTTACCATACTGGAACCCAAGATAATTATTACCAAGATTATAGTAAATCCAAACAAAGAGTAATAACAATTGGCCATACACCATCTTGTGGATGCTTTTCACGATTTTTGTAATCGTCCTTAAACTTCTTTTTAAGCATCTTTTTGGAAATTAGCATTATGGTCTTTTCTCCTACTGCTGTGTCTGTGTAATTCGCTCTAGTTCCCCATACATTTCTGTGCTGTCAGTCATATTAGTTTAGTTATTTCACAGGTTTTGGAGGGATAATGGTGTAATGGGTGGGATAAAGGATTATATTTTAATCCAATAGAAATGAACGCTCTCTGTGATACATGAACTCTTAATAAGCAACATCTTAGATTAAGGCAGGGAGGGATTTGAAATATAGATAAAGTGTGCTATAGCAATCAAAATCTATAGCAATAGAAATCACTAATTTCACACTTGGATGAACTAGGCTATATTTACTATACAATCATGTCACAAACACTTCTTCAACCCAATTTGGGTCCTGAACCATAATTTAAAGAACACTTTGGGGACCTCACCAACAACTGACTGGCTGAAAGGTGATACTTTTGGTGTTCTCGTTAAAGGGAAATTATAGTGTATATAGATTATTTTTATATATATATATATATATATATATATATATATATATATATATATATATATATATAAATATGTGCGCAGGGCACACCTATTCTGACGTATTATTGTAGTATTTCTCCTTAAAGTCATTTTTGACTTTTACATGTTTACGTGCTTGCCCTTTCATAATGATATTATTGAATTAAATATGTATCAGCCACTACATAGAGTTCTCACTGGCTTAGTGCAATTAGTGCCTCTCTGCTATTGAACTACTGGTGTAAGATTGTCAGCCACATTGTTTGACTGATTCAAGGACTTGCATATGAGAAGGTACAGTAAAGCACAATCACAAGGTATACAAGTACACAAAAAGCTATGTTAATTAACTTTCCCAGCAGCCCAGATAGTGTCAGTTATCTGTATTCAATTTAGGTGGGAACCTAGCCAACCTCCATGAAAGCCTTTGACACTGGCATGACACTTTTGTACTTAGAGAAAATGTACAAGTAAATAACAGCACAACTGCCTATTCATTAGGCTGCACTATAATAAATAAAAACTAAAGAGTGAAGATTCCGATTGCAGCAGATGCCCATTTCAACATTGTTCTCTGTTAAAGTGGTAGCAAACTCCGCTTGTTCAATTTTACCTATAGATAAGCTTATAATAAAGCCTACCTGTAGGTAAAATGAATATCTCTTACATGTGCAACATTTAGGAGTTAT
This sequence comes from Lithobates pipiens, assembly GCF_037356315.1. Taxonomy (NCBI): domain Eukaryota; kingdom Metazoa; phylum Chordata; class Amphibia; order Anura; family Ranidae; genus Lithobates; species Lithobates pipiens. The sequence continues at coordinate 510,278,790 of NW_027507758.1, forward strand.
TCGCATGTTTTCCATCCGGGGACATCACTGGTGCATGCGCACTGTGCTCTGAATTGAGGACACAACGAATGTGCCATCAATCCAGAGCTCTGTGCCGCAGTCGTGACTCCTGTGTGCATGCATGGGAGTGATGTCATCGTAGCTCGGCCATTCAATTGGCCAGAGCCTGTGAACCCGGAAGGAGTAAGCAATGCATACTAGTACATTATGATCTTAACTTGCAGAAAGACCGTAATTTTTTTTCTTGTGCTAGACTTTACTACCGCTTTAACTAAAAAAGATCTGCAAAAATATGAAACACTTCTATCTTCAGTGACAGAACATTTATTACAACAAGAAAAGATACTTAAGCTTTAAATATCAAAGCCTTTAATTATCAAATATCCAAGGATGTAAATCCAGCCTTATGCACAAATCCAAAATGCTGGCACAACTGCAACAAACTTTTTCTTTAGCATTATAAAGTACAGCATACCTAGCTGCATGTCCCAAGAGGAGACTGATTTCGTATTAGATTCTCATATATTGGACATTGTGTGAGCTGAAGGGAAGACAAAGTGGACATCAATGCAGCAAAGTACTGTTGTAACTGAAGGGGCTCCCAAGATGGGAACATTAACAGCCTTTGATTTTTAAGATGAATGCTTTTATATGTGGCAAAATATAAGAAAGACCTAATATCAGTAAAACACTTACTCCATTGTATTTATCAACTAATATTTATTTTATAGCACTGACTTATTCTAAAATGCCTTTCAGAGAATATATAATGATCAACAATAAATTGATCATTTCAAATGACATTTTGACAGAAAAAAGATCATTTGGGAAACAACAAAGTAAAGATCAATTTGTCAAATTTTTTTAACTTTATTCCCAGTGCTGATCATACGCTACCAACAAAACAGATCACATATCGATCGCAACAGCCAATTTTTTTAAATGAATTCTGAAAGATACATTTTTTTTTAAAATAATCTTTTTATTGAATCATGTTGTTACATACATTGCCAGCATTATATCTCTGGTATGGTTGCCCTGATGCACATTTTAGTACCAGTTTACTTGGAATGTTGTTGACCTACCAATAGAGTTTTTTATGGTGAGAAAAATGCCACGGAAACCCACACGATCATGGACAGAGCACACACGTGTGCAAGGGCCAATTGCTCATTACTAAGCCAAAATGCTATGCACGGTGTAGGACTGTAATAAATGTTTTCTAAAAGTTTGGTGAAACCCAGTTAGCTGGTCTAACAGCACTGGGATGCTGGGTTCCAGTTCCCTTAAAGTGGTTGTAAATCTCAGTCATAGAATCTGAGCAAAGCACATACAGTACACCTGTAGTGTTTACTTATCTCTCTCCAAAACTCTAAGTGTGATTTCTCTCTGGTGCTTCGTACCTCTGTTATCAGTAGGAGTCACAGTTTTCCTGACACATGAGAAAAAATTGTGTTTGGGGGGAGTGGGGAGAGTTTAGAATGGAGCTTTTCTATTCACAACACAGTTCTTCTGCTGTTTGGAGGGGAGGTGTTCCTTTCCTCCAATCAGCTTTCACACACTGTAACTGCAACCTCTCCTCCTCCTCCTCTGTGCTGCTGACCCGATGTGCACTTTTGAATGGTTGTAGAGGAGAGACGACTGCAGATAAACAAATAAAACGTATGTAGGAGGACTTGTTTCATCCCTGTGTATCATCTGAGGCTGTTCACTTCACTGGGATATGTGGGGGTTTACAATCACTTTAAAGTAGTTGTAAACCCTAACTCAGCAATTTCTCAACCAGGGTTCTGTGGAAGCCTAGGATTCCTCCAGACTCCCAATGGTTTAGGTAAGGGTTCCCCAAGAGCTTAAAATTATTATAGGGGTTCCTCTTTCGTAAAAAGGTTCAGGAAGACTGCCTTAACTGAATAACATGGACATGAGAGGGTGACAACACCAACAGCCATTAGGGAGACAGAGACAGAGTGTTCTCATTCTAATACAGGGAGTAAAGTCCAATTTTTTTTTTTTTTTTTTTTTTGAGGGGGGGGGGGGGATTTTTCTCACAATCTAAGAATAATTTTATAGGATAAATAGGGACAAATTACACATATAATCTTCCCTGTAATGTGACTGTATACATTTTTGCAAATATAATAACCAGGAAGTGCAATCAAAATGAATCTGTCTGCTTAATTACTCAGTCCACCAAGCACAAGAGGAAATTAGATGCCTGTGTGTTATTTGAGCAACAGAGAGGCTTGTGACTCTCCTCTGCATCCCTGTACTCAATTATTTTTGCATATTTTTCCAGCAAATGTCTACAGGTTGCTGGACAAGGCAAAATAAATAAAAATAATTCAATTGTCCAAAGGTACTGCCTCATATATTACCCCTCACATGTCCTGTGGTGATTTTCAGCCATTGCTTCAGGCATTCTATTGCCTATTACTTTTGTGTTAGTTTTCATTACTTATGATAGTTTTATTTGATGCTTTTAAAATACATATATTTAAAGACAGCAGTTTCTTAGTTATTCCAGAGCACATGGGAAGTCCACTTCCCATTGTTCAGATATGAGTGACATAAATCTTAAAGCACAAGCCAGAGAGCTCAATAACACAGTCAGACGCTGAGCAAGCTGTTTTCTCTTCTCTCCTCCAACTGAAACCAAACTATAAGCATACTGCTAGCTTCTCCGGGTGCTTTTTACTAGGAGGCAAAACAGACTGTCGAATTTAACAAATACAGCCGCCAATGGGTTAACAAATATTAGCAGCCCAGAATTCTAAGAACAGATTGTTGCAGTTTTAGCGCGGTCTGAAAATCACTGCAAAATTAAAAATGTGGCGCTTCAAAATCGAAACTTGATATATTACTCTTAACAGAGTGTGAACTTTATCCACGTTTTAGAGGGTTACAAGTCAACAAACCCCCTTGCAATGTGCTGCAGACAAAGCTGCATCCAGGAGAATTACTGCGTGTCTTCAGCAGTAGCCAATTGCCCAGATGCATAAAGCAGGTGGGAATTTCAACGCAGCAAAGGCTCTACTGGAAAACACAGCATTGATTTCAGCCCCTGCTCACAGTCTACCATGGCAGACTCTTGATTTAAATAGCTCTCCATGGGTTGCCTGCAGCCCTGATTATTTCTGAAACCAGGTTAGCTGGCATCATTGTAGAAGCTGGGATTAGATTCTATTCAAGAGAATAATAACAACAACAAAAAAAGACACACAAAGATAAGACCAGCTGAATGATGGAACTGGAATATTTAACCTATATGTAGTCTCTTTGTAATACTTTAAGAATTCAGTATCTGAACTAATTTAAACTGAATTCGTACACAGCACAATGAAAAGAAAGTCCTCTTACACCAGAAAGATGTTGGAATGCAGCAAACACCAAACTATGACCCAATGCCACAATGGCACTACCCCAGGTTCTTTATAATGCCAACACAAGGTCTCCTAGGTATATAGGTGCCATGGGTTTTCCTTCAGAAATGACCATAGGCAAGCAGTGAGCAGACAGCATGAGCTGGAGAGGATCTGCAGTGTTCAGAAGTCTGTGTGGAATTTTAATCTATGGATGCTGCAATGCCAAAAAGAACCAGCAGCCTCCCCAAAGTTTATTAATAAATAGCCTGCCACAAAAACACATGGACATTGAACACTGTACAAAGAGCCAGCTAGTCCATGGCACCATCATGCCACATATCACCTACATCTGGACTGAAGTTAAGGTTCCAACATGCAAAGATGAGCGGAGTCTGTTTTGTATACAGTAAACAGTCAACAGAGGCAAATGTATCCCAAATGGAATACAAACCAACAAGTTCTAACGACGCTGCCTTATACCTTAGATGTACTGGAACTGTACTTTATTGAAATGACTGCCTTTGTTTCTGTCTTGTGTTGCTAGTGTAACAATGCCTCTTCTATTATCTTACATACTGTAATGTCCATCATCTACAACAGTCAATGGGGTTTACTTGATACTAGGGTGCATAAATCAGCCCCAACTAAAACCCAGAGCAATAAGATACCAGTTTTATTTAGTTTAGTGTATTTAAACTAATAAAAGGTAATCTGTGATTGGTTGCCATGGGCTATTGGACTTCACTGTGCACTTTGCACCAATTTGATGAAATAAAACAATGCATTCAACGACTATACATTAATGTAGTACTAAGATACTATGCATACAAAAACGAATGGAGAAACTAGTCATAAAGTAACAGTCACAACCATATATTCTTAGTAAAAGTGAAAAAAATAGTACTAGTTTTTTTTTTCCTATAGATTATCCAGCTTTTACAATAGTGCCAGCTCTACTTATATGTGGTTTGGATTCAAAAACAATAGGGAGAAATACAAGTAAACCTGGAAAAGTGCACTTCATATCATTTTTCTTGATGTTGCATGCTGTCTGGATATGGGTAATGTCATATAAAGTGTCAAGTTTTTCTTTTAGTTAAAAATCATAAAAGTGAAATATATACAGTATCTCTCTACAGATCTGTACATATAGATATGTCTTCTTGTCTATATATATATATATATATATATAAAATATATATACGAATCTGTCTATAACTGTAGGAAGCAAGTTAGCTGTCAGGCACTTCCTTCTCTGAAACATGCAGGACTTTTAAATTAGGTCAATCAGTGTGAAGACGTCTGCATGGGAAGACTACTGTATGATACAAACCAGGCTACCCTTACTCCAATATAAAATGCAAGCCTATACAGCATCAGACTATGAAATAGTTCATAGTTAGCTCTATAATTAGCAAGCCTATACTTAAACAACATGCAGACAACACCGACAATAACACAGAAAAGAAATTCCACTTTTTTTTTTTGTTGCTTTATCACTGCAGAACAGAAGACTGTGTAAAATCCACCTTAATTAGCCTGCAATGATTAAATGACTGTCAATTTTCAGCTATTTACAATGGCAAAAAAAAAATGCCAGGCAAGTTCTCTTGTCTAGACAAAAAAGCAGCCATTGCTAGCTAATTTTAGCTCTGGTAGACTTTGCTACTACTAGGTACGTTAGTTTCTCTCCATACAAGCTTGAAGGAACAACTGCAATATATCAATAAGCTGGAAGTTAAGATACATGCAACTTACAGTAGCAGAGCAACATGCAAACCTTTTAACATAGCCTGCATTTAGAAGTAAAAGTCACTTCCCTCAATTTGCTGTATTTACCTGATGCTGAAAGGAAAAGGAAGGTCAAGCAATTAGGTAGCAAAGTCCAAAATCGGACACTTTTTTTTTTAGTAGGCCGTGATGGGATAAGCAATCATTTTAGAAGCAGACATCCCGACTCCCCACTTAAGAGATGCACCAAGGAAAATTGACAGACCTGTTCCATGACAACTAAACTCTTGTAATGTGTTTGAACGCCCTCCGTTCCTCTTCATTCATCCAATCAACTTTCCTCCGCACCTCTTCCTTCAGCTGATGAGACGAGACAAGAGCACCTCTCATCTGTATGGTAATTATTGTGCCACATGGACAATAGTAATGATGTTTTCAGACAAGGAAGTAAGCGACCTGAAGTCAAGGCAGCTAGGAGGAGGCTGACTTGCCGCTAAAGGCTGAGAATGAACGGGCAAAGTGCGTGCAGTGCTGAAGCTGATGCATTGACTGTATCCTCTGTGATGAGAGCGGTAGACAGTCTGCGAGGCAATGGGCTTGGAAGCTTAGCTGTGTAGTATGCATGAAGCACCAACTCCCTCAGAGACCACATTACTGCTGCAGAACAGCATCATTCAGTAGTATATTGCTGACTTACCCGGTCTCACACTGACATCCTCAGAGAAGAGCAAGACATGTCCATTCCCCAAATCCTATCATGTGGGTGCACTTCAGTGCCGAGCTGTAGAATTTGCCAGCTCTGCCTCTAGATTAAACAAATGATCTCCAACTCTTCTTGCTTATTGGGCTGCTGAGCACAGTCAGACAAGTATAGGGATGTACTGTATGCTTTAACATTGTACCCACAGGCCCCTAAATCTCCAGAGCAGACTGGGTAGCGTGTGCAGTACTGTATATATTGTAATAGATGGGAACTCAGCACCATAGCCTGCTGAAGCTGTGAGCTGTTATTTTATTTCTCTTTTCCATGATTCTTACATATGACTGACTTTATGTAATAATGGCATTAAGGCTAATGGAAAGAAGTGATTAAGAGCTTGCATGAAAAATAATTCCATATGCCATACATTATATTATCTCAAATAATTTCTGATATATACAATGCATGATTAATCAGAGGCAAAGGTTATTTTTAAAAATAAAAATGGTATGATTAATCTATCAGCCTTACTTTAACACAGTATGATAGGGGGCACAGCTGGGAGCTGATCAGGGCTTCCTGGCATAAGAGCATAGGGGGATGTCTAATATAACTTATGTAATCTGTCTAGAAGCAGAAAACGTGACTGCCATTAAGTCACATTGTGTTTCCTTAGCCAATCGCATACATTCCGTCAAATTACAAAATTGTAAACAGCTCGGGATCTTCTTCCAGGACTGCCTGTGAGACATATTTACCTTTGCCGCTCTGCTGCTGCTGCTAAGAATGCAAGGCCGACTACTTTATAGTCTATACGGTGGCTAGACAACATAGGGCACTGCAGCTGTTGCAGACCTCCAGCTACCACCAACTGCAGCCAGTCAGTGGCTGATCATCTCTAGTAATGCTACAGGACAGTATATTACCATAACTAAGGTGCAATTCCGGTTTCACATTCATGATTAGGATAACTTGAGCCTATTTTCATACAATAATGCAACAAAAATGGATATCAAATTAACCTTCTCTGCAACATATCTGCATTCTACATTATCCCTGCCCTGGGCAAACCAGTGTCACTTTTAAGGGAGACGTAGGGCAATCATCAACTTTTGAAAAAGTTCCCTGAAGTGTTAAAATACATTAGCAAAAACATTCTCCAGGATCAACCCTCAAATGTGTTTATAGATTATAGCAACCAACACATGGCAAACAGACATGCCAATAGTCCTAAAAGAAAGGACAACTATAATATTAAATGAACTGACTAAAAAGAGAATGTGCTAATTTGTAATCTTCTATAGCAGATTTTATATAGATGATTGTCAAAGGACTGCAAAAGCTATGAGTTTCAACTCAGCTCTATACATTGTAAACAGGCAACTGATGATGATCCAGAAATAGAGATCTGTAATTAGTCACACAGTCTGCCAGTTGTTGAGAAACTACAGGACCCAGCGTGCTCTAGCAGGGGGCACTCCTGGCACCCCAAGTCTTATATAAAGGTCTGGAAGTGGCTTTGCACTCTTTTGTAATAGGTCAGTACAACATAGTCCCTATGGATATTCTAATATCTGTTATTTCAAAAGGGTGATTCCAAGACACTATGGTTTACCATACTTCAAATAAATCCCATTTAGCACACGATTTTTTTTTAATAATAAGCACTAGCTAAACACTACTTGACAATAATGTGACTACAAGGCATTTGACTTACTTCTAAAAATATCCACAAATGTGTGTGGAAGGTAGGACTGCATAAATGACATAACAATGGTAAATTTTAGGGTAAACCATGGCAGAAGAGGAGCAAAGTAAAATAAATAAAGAACTATAAAAATATTCACAAAATAAAACTGCATTTTACAAGTGCTACATTGTGGGTTTTGAACAAAAATATATATTAATATATATTAAACTATAAATATAATAATACAGTTGTATAGAATGAGATGTTGTATAAATGGTACACAGACTATGCATGCTTCTTAACGCTGGAGCTTTGCTAATTAAATGAAGGGTTACTAAAAGTTTCAAAAACGTTATAGCATAAGGTGCGAACTTGCATGTTGTCGTATACTTCTTAAAATATAGAGATCTGGATCTGGTGGAAGTCCCTAAGACAGGATCCTTGGAAATAAATAAACATATATGTATTCTAAGCAAAAAGAACATTGGGCTAAACATAAATTAGGCATAGTAAACAAGTTTATGTCCAGCTACTGGCAAACTAAAAGTCCTGCATGTCCTGGGAGCTGTTTTTTTTTTTTTTTTCAGTATATGAAGCTAAAGATCTCTTACAATTGGTACAATTAATACTTCTCATAGTCATAATGACATATTTTAATATCACCAGGGAAGACATCAGTAAGACTTAATATTACCAGGGAAAACTTCAATAAGCCTTAAGTAAGTCAAAAAACACTGTGCTACTAGTAGTACATATTAGCCATACCAGCCAATCAGAATTCATCTTTCACTGATGTGTCAACTGTAAAGTGAAATCTGACTGGCTGTCATGGGTTAATATATGTTGCACACTGTTTTATTTATTTATTTATTTTTGCTGTTTTATTCAGTGAGCCTAATGATATAAAATAATAACATTCATTCATGTAGCAATCGTTTATAGTCAGTCACCTTATAAACAAGAAAAAGCCCTATGCACTGCTGAAGCTGTCTATGCCTGTGTATGCATTCAGCACTGGACAGCTCCTGGTGCTGAAACAGGGAAAAGTCAACCACAACACAGACTAACAAAGTAGACAGGAGAGAGAAAAAAATACCAGCAAAATAGAAAGAGGTGGCAGTGTCTCCGTCTGAATGGCACTGTCTACAGAACAATGGCAGCCAACTCCAAATCCTACTATAATCACATTAATGAGATTAATCAGTGAATTAGCAGCAGTCAAATGTCAGGGTGGCAAGGCAGAATCTAAGCTTGGTAATTAACTTTTTCTTTTTTTCTTTTTTTTCTTTTTTGTTGTAGGAGGGGGTTATGGATTCAATGTCTTATCACTCAGGAATAGTTTAACATGCCACCTCAGAATCTCAAACTTATGATAAACACGCATATGCACACGTGAAATTGTGCTATATCAGTATTGTAGAACAACAAGTAATAAATATCATGTCTATTTTTTAAATGAAAATACTGAAAAAGATAACTGCAGTGTATAAAGAACAATAAAATAAAGGCATCCGTCCTCTATTATTTGGCAAAGCATCCAATAAACCAGATAATTGGCTCTTTAAAACTGTGCAGCCTGAAAGACAATGACATAATAATATCCCATTTCCTCCGGACTTGAGTTTCCTGAATTGGTATAGAGCAACAAAGATTTAGAGGGGGAAAAAAAGACCTAACCCCTTGTCTACTTTGAGATTGATTGTGTCAGTGAATCCATCAGTCTTCATTATAACTTGGATGACATGTTTTCCCTAGCTGCTATTGGTCAATACCATACAAGTATCATTCATCACTTTAACTTCGCTCTGTATTAGTGTATGGGAAATAAATTAATATAACAGAGCAAATAAAAGTAAACTGAAACTGTAACATTAAAAATAAACGAAAGTCTTTAAGTTAGTTTGAATCGGTTTAATCAACTCTCCTTTGCTAAAAACAATTAAAAGTTTACTGACAGTTCCGTGTGGGTTAGCAGAGTCTAAGATATGTAAAATAGTTGGTGTGCATATATATGAAAATATATATATATAAAAATATATATAGAGATATATCTATATATAGATATATAAAAATATAATATATATTATATATATATATATATATATATATATATATATATATATATATATATATATATATATATATATATATATATATATACTTTATTAATTATACTACTGCTCAACTACTGTATCATTTAATTATGCAGCTAGTATGTTTTCAAGCTACTTTCTGAAAATGATATATATAATACTATTATTATACAACTGATTATGTAGTTGCCACTTTTTCAAGCTATTTTATTAGAAAAAAAAATAAGAGATAAATGCAAAAAAAATAAAAAACTGCAATAAGACTTTAATATATGTTAAACTTCACTGCTGTTGTTTAGTTTAAATGCTCAAAATCACAGAAGCATCATGAAATGCATGCACGCATACACAACAGCATGGATCAACAAGAGTGAATTATGATATCAAAGTTAGCCATGTCACGAGTACTGTACTTAAACGTCATCTAACATGTTTGCTAAGCTAAAGTAGATAAACAATAGTAAGAATGAGCATACCATTAGAAAACTAGTGTCCTTCCTCCACCAATATCTGCATTAGGAGCCCATATTCCATGTAAGAAGAGGGAAAAGACCATCCAGAAGCCAACAGGGGAAATCTCTGTCTCGTCCTCTTTTAGTGTGTGTGTGTGTGTCTCTCTCTTGCTCTCTCTCTCTCACTCACTCTCTCTTTAGTGTGTAGAAGCTTAGGGGAAAAAAATGTCGCCCTGGCAGGAATGACAAATGCAGTACGATAGGCTAGCAGGCCTCAGGGATCTGCTTCAGTTGCACACACATCCTCTAATGCACGCACTCCCACTCATGCTCTCTATAGGCTTTTTTCACATTTTTTTTCACCAGCTCTAAATCCCCGGCATATGACCTTCTGTTAAATAGATAAAAAAAAAAAATTGCTTATCAGTCATGCAAATGAGCCTGAATTCATTTTCCACAACAGATGGCCTCATAGATAATGATGATGGAAGAGAGAAAATTGAATGTCTCTCGCAAGGTGGCCATAGCAACCGAGTGCAGAATAATATCAATAATAAGCTGGCTGCATAATAAGGTTGTCAATCCCACGAATCAAAGTCTCCTGCTAAATCAGGTATACCACCCCAACCCCGTTATTTGTTAAGTCTACACTTAAGACGTGATATATTTTCACCTTGGGGCTACAAGAGGAAGGCGCTGCTGGGATTATTTTTAACCCTCTGTGTTTCAAGGTAGATGAGGAAACACTGGGAAATAGATCAAGCCGGTTCAATGAGGAGACAAGCAATGCGCAAAATGTGGAGTGTGGCAACCCATAGCAACCGCTGATCTGACGTAAGAGAAGCTGAGATTGTCATGGTCACTGCACTTTGCAAATGGTCATTGCACTGACTTATGGAACAAGCCTATGTGCTTATTTGTATTTTAAAAGGAAGGGAGTTTAGAATGTATGGATGCTGTACAGTGTGGGATACATAATAGTCCAGCTAAACAAAATATCGTAAACCCCCCAAAAAAATAAAAAAACACAATCAGGATCACTCTGTGTTCAATGTGCTTATTACGTCTCTATGTGATTTGATTTGCAAGCCTGGATATCACAAGAGGGATAGAGCAGAATAGTGGAATCCTCTGCGTCTGGTTGCCTCGTGGTAATGAAAGGGTTATCCCATGTAATGATATTGTGAAGCTCTGGGTCTGCAGTCTGATGTGCTCATTGACTAGGCTGCCTATCCTTCCCGTGTCAACCTGCTTCCAGTCTCTGTGATGTGGAATACTGCAGTGAGGCAGGAGTAGCTCCCACCTAGGCTCCCAGGGGGCTGTCCTGCAAAATGAATCAGCAGCCATCCTGAGCAGACTGATTAAAATGAAAATGGCAGGGCACATGTCTGGGCGGACCTCGGGTTCAGCCTTTCTGCCTGTCTGGCAAGCATGCTCAATATAGCTTTTGCTAATAATGGCTTTATGCCTAGACATTTTCTGCTCTAAGCTGCAGTCCCCAAAGCTGTTTCCCCAGGATTGTGGGAAAAAAAAACAGAGAGATCGCAGTATAAAAGGCACTGCATGCATGTAGGTGTGTGATATTTGTATGTTATATTATGCCAAGTTATATTATGGCATAACTGCATTGGCACAAATATATTTATTATATATATATATATATATATATATATATATATATATATATATATATATATATATATTATGGCATAACTGCATTGGCACGTATATATATATATATATATATATATATATATATATATATATATATATATATATATATATATATATATATATTACTGTATATGCAAAGATTGATAGAGATAGATAGGTAAGCAGGTAAATAAATAGACTATCATTGTCTATTATGTCTTGGTTCAAGTCTCTATGTGTGTGTATGTTATATGCACAGGATTATGTAAGCGTATGCCCCTACCGTAGACCTAATAACAACAATGTGTGCTCCCAAAACGTAACCTAGTAATGTGCGCACCTTAAATTAAACGGAATAATATTATGTGGTCCTAAATGAAACCTTAAAATAATATGTGTGCTCAAAATTAAACCTAACTATAATAATAAAGCAAAATGTTAATTCATTGCACATTAAAAGTGTGTAGCAGTCATTCACCGCTATCAACATGCGTCTGCTTGTTAATACTGTCTGTACATCTGTCTATCTATCTATCTATCTAGTTTACATTTGCCTATCTACCCATCCATCTTTTAATCATCTATCAATGTCCAATCTACCCACCTACCTACTTTATATCAATCTAGCTAGTTCACATACCCATCTACCTGTCTATCTATCTATCTATCTATCTATCTATCTATCTATCTATCTATCTATCTATATATCTATCTATCTATCTATCTATCTATCTATCGATCTATCTATCGATCTATCTATCTATCGATCTATCTATCTTTTTACAGTATCTATCTATCTATCAATGTCCCAATTACCTATCTACTGACTTACCTATTTTATATCCATCTAGTTCAGTGTTTCTCAACTCCAGTCCTCAAGGCGCCCCAACAGGTCATGTTTTCAGGATTTTCATTATATTGCACAGGTGATTTGATCAGTTTCACTGCCTTAGTAATTACCACAGCCGTTTCATCTGAGGGAAATCCTGAAAACATGACCTGTTGGGACGCCTTGAGGACTGGAGTTGAGAAATGCTTATCTATTTCACATTTGCCTATGAACCCATCTGCCTACTTTCTATCTATCTATCTATCTATCTATCTATCTATCTATCTATCTATCTATCTATCTATCTATCTATCTATCTATCTATCTATCTATCTATCTATCTATCTATCTTTTTACAGTATTTATCTATCAAGGTCCCAATTACCTATCTACCTACCTATTTATTTATCTATCTATCTAACATCTCCCTATTTAATATCTACTGTATCTATGCAATATTATCTGCTTCAGCAACAATGCATTACACCAGCAAGACTCAACTGCTATCACCAACAAAGAATACTGTCAACAGCAATCCATTCTAGGGTAGCAAAATAAAACTACGTCCTGCCAAACGTGTCCTTCTAGATGACTTCCTATTCTTCTTTGTTTAGGAAAAAAAAAAAAAGAAGGAAAATAGAAGAAGCAGCAGCGGCAGACACAAAGCTGTTCAATAGAGCAGCAGGACAGTCCCCTGTGTCACCATATAGTGTCTGAGCTCTTGGCTGGCTTTCCTGTGTTTTATCCTCCCTCGGCAATTAGTGTGTCTTCCTATCACCCCCCTATATAGAATTTATATATCTTTTTCTAATGGTAAGGGAGGCTGGAGAGGCACGGATTAAATATGTCGCCCCTCTGCTCCTTACTGCTGTCAGGTCCTCCTGTCTCCCTGCCTGTCTGCTGCTGCTGCAGTGCGATTCAGAAATCAATAGAGCTCTTCTAATGGAGGCTGCACTCTGTAAGCAACTGCAGTCGGCTATGCAGGAAGACAGTAGAAGGCTAAGAAAAGAAAAAAAAACGAGGTCCTGACGTCTGTAGCTGCTGATTGGGCGCTGCATCGAATGTTCTGCCGAGCAGAGAATAGCAATCGCTTGTGCTGTCTGGAAAGGTGGGGGTTGAGATGATAGGATGCATACATCCCCCCCATCTCCAGGAGACAGAGGATAGGTTTTTCTCGCAGCCAACCATACAGTAGCATCTGAGGACAAGTCTCCTGGGTGTGAGTGGTCACTATAATTTGAAAAATGACACCCATTGCTTGTTATGTAAGTGCAGCATCAAAAATCAAGCCCACAAGAAGCATGCGTCCAATGCACCCACACCAAGGGGGCCGGGGGAGGAGGCTGATCACAAGGCACACGCAGCGTTCCAGTCACAGGTTAGGCTTGCCTTTTTTTGTTGTTGTGAAAGCCTGCATCAGTAAACATTCAGCCTGGCATGATAGGGCAGTGCACAAAGCTTTCATGATGTACAATAACCCTTTGTTTCCATTCATACGCTAGGTGGGTACGTGAGCACTAAAGGGACCCCTATACAAAGTCATTGGGTTACAAAAGATTGGCTTTAAATGAAAGATTGCCTCCAAGCATTGGAACCTCCGTCAGACTGGTTACAAAAGAATATCATGCTGCCCCATGCAGTCACATAGCTCCCAACTGTCCCTGATTTATAGGGACTGTCCCTGATTTGGAGGGACGGTCCCTGATTTGGAAGGACTATCCCTGATTTGGAGGGATGGTCCCTAATTTGGAGGGGCTGTCCCTGATTTGGAAGGCCTGTCCCTGATTTGGAGGGACTATCCCTAATTTGGAGGGATTGTCCCTGATTTGGAAGACCTGTCCCTGATTTGGAGGGACGGTCCCTAATTTGGAGAGACTGTCCCTGATTTGAAGGGATTGTCCCTGATTTGGAGCAATGACCCTCTGTCCCTCATTCCACCTCATTTGTCCCTCATTTTGGTCTGATCCATATAGTCGTATATAAAATTCTCTATCTTTCAAAAAGTGTTTCCCAGTGCCAAACCTTTCATCCAAATTCTAAATTGCTGCATTTGTACATTTTAAAATCCAATATAAAGGAATAGTAGAGGTAAAAAAAAAAGCCCTTGTGGATTTATTTAACTTTTTTTTTTGATAAATTCTCCTTTAAAGGGTGTGGCAGGGGGCGTGTCCTACGCCTACATACATTTGTTAGTAAATGTCCCTCATTCCAATCTCAAAATGTCGGGAGGTATGCAGTTAAGCTGGCCATACGCCAGTAGAATTTGCATTTGCAGAACATTGGTAGCGGGGTCTAATCGGTGACCGTAGAGATGCCATCCTACAAAGGAGCAGGATGGTAAGTTTTTCTCTAACAAAATTTTAACTGAGAATGTGGTTTTGGTTTGGGAAATATTGTACATATTGTAAAGCGCATGTTTCAGACGCAAAAGAAACCTTAAAGTGATTGTAAGCCTTGTTTTATTTTTTAAATAACAGACATGTCATGCTTACCTCCACTGTGCAGCTCGTTTTGGTGCCCGATCCTCCCCTTCTGGGGTCCCCGACGGCACTATCAGCTCCTCCCTGCATCGTATAACCAACTAGGAGAAGCATTCTCCCTGGGGGTTACCTTGCGGGCATGCTCCCGAGTCTAGCATTTGCATCCATAGAATGTAGGACTCAGCCCCACACCCCCACGTCATTGGATTTGATTAAGCCAATGGCTACGCTGCTATCAATCTATCCATTCAAGAGCCGTGAACCCCAGGCAGAGAGAAAAAGCATGTCTCCACCAGGGAACGAATGGGTTCAGGTGAGTAAAACGGGGAGCTGGAGGGAAGGTCACTGTCAGAAGTTTTTTCACTTTAATGCATCAGATGTGTAATTTTTTTACTTTCTGCTATAAAACATTTCCCCAAAAAATTTAAAAAAACAAATGTATTCGTCAGTTTAGGCCAAAATGTATTCTGCTACATATTTTTGGTAAAAAAATCCCAATAAGCTTATATTGATTGGTTATCACGTCTACAAAATAGGGGCTAGATTTATGTCATTTTTATATATATATATATATATATATATATATATATATATATATATATATATATATATATATATTTTTTTTTTACTAGTAATGGCGGCAATCAGTGATTTTTAGCAGTACTGCGACATTGCAGCGGAGAGATCGGACACCTAACTGACATTTTGTGACACTTTTTTGGGAACCAGTGGCATTATTACAGTAATCAGTACTAAAAATTTGCACTGTTAATGTACTAATGATACTAGCAGGGTAGGGGTTAACATCAGGAGGAGATGTGTTCCCTGCAGGTGTTTTCTAACTGCATGGCAGACTGTGTCACTGGGGAAACACACAGATCTTTCTCCTGCTTAGCAAAAAGACAGGATCTGTGTGATCTCCCTTCATAATGGAGATCTGCCTTGTTTACTAGGGCAGATCCCCGTTCGGTCACTGCAGGGAACAATCACGGGTGGCTGGCGGACATTGAGGTCGCCAGACACGCTGATTGGCTCCCCCGCTGGCCAATGATAGGAAGAGCACGCCTCTGGCAGCGTGCGTGAGCCCACAAAATAGAGTACCCGAGGCAATGTACAGCTACGGTGAGTCGCAGGATCATGCCACCTTGCGGCAGTATAATGACAGTGGCTGGTCGGAAAGCGGTTAACTTACAATTAAACAGTCATTCAACACTGTACCCAAACAAAATGTTTTCCCTTTTTTCCCCACAAATAGAGCTTTCTTTTGGTATTTGATCACCTCTGCTGTTTTTATTTTACTATATAGTAAACAAAAAAAGGCTGACAATTTTGAAAAAATGTTTTACTTTCTGACATAAAACTTATCCAATAAAAAAATTTAAAGAAATCAAATTTCTTCATCAATATATATTCTGCTACATGTTGTTGGTTAAAAAAAATCCTAAAAAGCATATATTGAATGGTCTAAGCAAAAGTTATAGTGTTTACAAACTATGGGATTTTTTTTTTCTTTTTTACTAGTAATGGCGACAATCAATGACTTATAGCAGTACTGTGGGCAATCAGACACTAGCTGACACTTATGACACTTTTTGGGGACCAGTGACACTAATACAGTGATCAGTGGTACAAATATGCACTGTCACTGTACTAATGACACTGGCTGGGAAGGGGTTAAACATCAGGGGTGATCAAAGAGTTAACTGTGTGCCTAGATAGTGTGTAAGTGTACTGTAGGTTGTGCTTTTACTAAGGGACGACATCTAGAATCGAGCCCCACAGGATCCATGCCTTTCCTTCTACACCCTAGAGAATAAAATGGTGGTTGTTGCAATACTTTCTGTCACATCGTATTTGCGCAGTGGTCTTACAAGCGCACTTTTTTTGAAAAAAAATCACTTTTTTAATAAAAAAAAAAGGCAACAGTAAAGTTAGCCAATTATTTTTTTATATTGTGAAAGATAACGTTACATCGAGTAAATTGATACCCAACATTTGACGCTTCAAAATTGCGCCCGCTCGTGGAATGGTGACAAACTTTTACCCTTAAAAATCTCCATAGGCGATGTTTAAAAAATTCACAGGTTGCATGTTTTCAGTTACAGAGGAGGTCTAGGGCTAGAATTATTGCTCTCACTCTAATGATTGTGGTGATATCTCACATGCGTGGTTTAAACACCGTTTTCATATGCCGGCGCTACTCACGTATGGGTTCGCTTCTGCACGTGAGCTCAGCGGGACGGGTCGCGTTAAAAAAAAATTATTTATTTTTTCTTATTTATTTTACTTTTTATTCTTTATTTTTACACTGTTCTTTAAAAAACAAAAACGTGTGAACATCCCTTGTAATAGAAAAAAAGCATGACAGGACCTCTTAAATATGAGATCTGGGGTCAAAAAGACATCAGATCTCATATTTACACTGAAATGCAATCAAAAAATAAATAAATGTAATTTGAAAAAAAAAATTCCCTTTAAGAGCTATGGGCGGAAGTGACATTTTGATGTTGCATGCGCCCTGCAATGGTATGGAGGTGGGTGGGGGCCATCTTCCCCTGACTCAGCTCTGTACCATACAGGGAGAAGGATCCGATCACCTCTGCTGCTGCCGGTGGCTTCGGTAACCGGCAGAGGGCCGAGAGGGGGCCCCTCTCCCGCCACCGATGAAAGTGTTCTTGGGGCAAATCCGCTGCTGAGATCACTTAGATCTGAAAGCCGAGCACCCGCTGAAGAAGAGGATACCAGGGTTATGGCAGCTAGCCACTGCCATAACATCGATATTGCACTTCAAACAGCCGACGTATACCTGCGGCCGGCGGTTGGTAGGTGGTTAATATGTCTGCGATTCCATTTAGCTAACACGTCTGAACAATATTTGAAATGGTAACTCCATGTTCATGGGAAAAAAAAATAGCAAATAAAAAAAAAATATATATTATTGATGCACTAACACCAGTTTATTAAGACCGAGTACAAGTACCGTTTTCTCAAGAACTCACCGATACCAATTTCCGATACCTATTTTTAGTGTCATATGTCATTTTTTAGGGGCCATTCACACCATAAATGTGTGAAAACTGATGAGAAAACCCACATCTTTCACTTGCAGAGACATCAATTTCTCATCAGTTTTCATGTGTGTTTCAGTGAGTTTTTACAGTCTGTTCACATATGTGCAGGCCACCCGCAGTGCAATTTCAGTCAGGTTCAGGTGAAATTTTCTACTCTCATACACTACAATTCACATTGGAATCAAACCTGAACTGCTGAATGAAATCGCACTGGACCGGGCTTTGAAATGGCACTGCAAACCAGCCTGCACATACTGTATGTGAAGGTATTGGTTTCAGTATCGGTGCATTTGCACAAGTACAAGTATTTGTGCAAATGCTTAGTATCTGCACCGATACAGGTATTGGAATCTGTATTGGTGCATCGCTATAGTGTATACAATTGCAACCCAAGTCATATTGTTATTGAATGCTATTGAAAGTTACTTTTCCTTTTCGATCTGCAGCTCTGTAATTTTCTGTAAAATGCAATGCAATATTGAGCATTGACTCCACCTTACTAGTTTCATCATACATGATGTCATCCCTGATGACGTCATGTATGACGAAACTAGTAGGGTGAAGTCTATGGGCAATACACCACCCTAGTTTGTTTGTGATCTGCAGATTCTTTTAACCCAGGACTTTTTAATCCATGTTTTGTTGGACTTGTGGATACACCACCACAGTTTTACACTATGTGGTGATCTTTCTCTTTCTTTATATTACATCCATGAGAGTGATAGGAAAAAGGAGAAACCGGCAGGGTTGGCTTCAGCTTAATTTTGGATGGAATCTCCCGCATGTGTGAATCTATAGCCGCGTACACACGGGCGGACTGTATGGCCTACTTAGTCCGCCGAAACACATTTCAGCGGACAGTCCGCTCGTGTGTGGGCTTCAGCGGACTTTTTCAGCGTGCAGTCTGGCGTACTAAGTATTTCGGAATTTCCGTAATTCTGTCCGTCATACTTTGGTTTCAGCGGACAATCCGCTCGTCAGTAGGCTAGTTCGACGGACTAAGAATGGCGCATGCTCAGAAAGGATTTACACGGCGGAAGGTTGCATTGCTGTGTATTGGACTTCCTATTTCTAGTCCCATCGTACGTGCTGTACACGTCATCGCGCAAGCTTTCAACGGACTGTTTGTGCATCCGTGTGTGGTCAAGTCCGTTCATTCGAAAGTATGACGGACTGTCCGTCGGATTGTATGACGGACTAAGTAGGCCATACAATCCGCCCCTGGTACGCGGCTTTAGTCTTACTAGGCTCCTATAACGTGGAGTCTTGTTATCCAGTAAGGGCACGTCTTTTATCATTACAATGGAAGGTGCACTTTGGGTGTTTCAAGAATTTCTTCTTTTTTTGGACACTTTGTGGACTGATCACAAATAGGTGGCGAAAGCGAGCATTCGGGGGGGGGGCATTACTTGGGGTGTGTGGAAGCGATCGTTCAGCAGCACAGCTGCCTGAATGCTTCCACCTAACAGGAAGAGGTTTGCGGCCACTGAGAATGTGTGTAAACCCCCCTTGGTCGGTACGACGTACAAACCTCGTCACGATAACGTCAGCGAAAGGATTGCAGCATATTTCTATTTTTGCAGACAAATTAGGATAATGGCTACGTAATATAATTATTATTATTATTATATTATTTTTATTATTATTATTATAATATTATTAATTTAAAAAAATATGTATGAATTGAAGCTTACCTTTCTTAGATACTCTTCTGATAACTTCAGCACTGAACAATCCTTTTAGTTCTCTTTATTTTGAGGGGAATGGGCAACTGTATTTGACATAAATGACCTTGTTTGTACTGGGCTGGCCGATCTTCATTATCCTTACAGTCATCCATGAGGCCTTCTCGCAAGAAAACAGGTAAGACATTGTTTTATTTTTTATTTTTGGTATGCTGAGTGAATGGGAACACAAACCAAACATATAATAGAGTGTTTCCTATGTCACTGAAAAAAAATAAGTGAAAATACACTTCAAGCATGTTATTTACCTGTAATAGCCTAACTTGTGTAGACATTCAAAAACCTAGAGACTGCTACTGGGTATAAGCATCTGGAATGTCATGTCAGCAGCCCCAGCAGACTCAGAACTGTCACTCAAGTGACTTTTTATAGTATTACCCCATTGTTCCTCCCCCAGCTGCTACATACAGGGTTATGAATGGAGGTGAAGGGTGGAGGAGCTGGACCAGCACAGACAGCAATTAGACAGTCCCAGAAGAGGAGAAGGCTATGGTGTGCAAGGGGGTAAGGACCAGGGCTGGACTGGGACAAAAATTTGGCCCTGGACTTCATCCAGACCGGCCCACTTTAATTTTGCAAACACGCAAAAAACAGTATATAAACTGTACGCAATTGGGCAAAAAAGCCCCTAGAGAGCCCCACTTACATCAGGGTCCCCAGAGAGCCTTCCCTTACATCAGGGTCCCCATATAGCCTTCCCCTTACATCAGGGTCCCCAGAGAGCCCCTCTTACATCAGAGTCCCCAGAGATCATTCGCCTTACATCAGGGTCCCTAGAGAGCCAACTCCTTACATATGGGGCCCCGCAGAGCCCCACCTTACATCCGGGTCCACAGAGAGCCTCTCTCTTACATCAGGTTCCCCAGAGAGCCTCCGGCTTACATCAGAGTCCCCAGAGAGCCCCTCCTTACATCAGGTTCACCAGAAAGATGGCAGGTAGTGGGCCGAGACCCTGTGGTTGGGGACTCCTGGACTGACTCGGGGCTATGGGCCCCAGATTCGGGGCTATAGCCCCAAAAGTCCCCCCCCCCCAGCGATGCCACTGGCTGTCACTGAAACCGGCCCACTGAGCCATCGGCCCACCGGGAAACTCCCTATAGTCCCTATGGCCAGTACATGCCTGGTAAGGACTGTGCAAGGGAATTAACTCTTTCTGGAGTGTTAATAACCTACCAAGTTCAGAGGCTCACTACAAGTCAATAAAAAGAAAAGTAAAATGCATTTGATTACCTCCGCAACATTTCCAGAGTTGGACCCTTCCTGACTAATGACACCACAAAGCAACTTATTCACTCCTTGATTATTTCCCACTTTGACTACTGCAACTCTCTCCTTAATGGAGATAATTAATTTATCTGAATTTCCCTTAGGCAGGCTACCCCCCTTCAGTCTATTAGGCCTCATGCACACAGACGTTTTTACAGCCGCTTTTTTGAGCGTTTTTTGCAGCTTAAAAAGGCCTGTCCATGTTAGTCTATGGCTTCATGCCCACCTAGGCGTTTTTGAGCTGCAAATGGCATAGGCGTTTTTAAGCTGTAAAAAAACCCAGGACCAGTGCGTTCCCTGGCGTGGAGCTAGAGCTGTAAAAACGCGAATCGCGGGAAAACGCGCAAAAACGCGCACAAACGCGCAACATATTTTCTTTGTTTTCTGAGTGCTATAGCCAAGAGATGTGTTTCTTTAAAAAAACGCTACTTAACGCTAACGCTAAAAAACGCGCAAAAACGCGCAACAACGCCAATGCAAAACGCGGTAAAAATCAAGTTTTTAACGCCGATTTTTCCAGGCGTCGGAGCTAGCTTTGCAGCCAGTTTTTTAAAACGTCCGTGTGCATGAGCACTAATGAATGCTTCTGCTAGATTAATACACCTCACTAACCAATCTGTGACTGCTGCACCTCTCTGCCAATCCCTTCACTGGCTTCCTCTATCCCACCATATAAAATTCAAAATACTAACCACAACATACAAGGCCATTCACAACATGGCCCCCAGCTACATCACCAACCTCATCTGCAGATATAGTCCAAATCACCCCCTCCGCTCCTCCCAGGACCTCCTGCTCTCTAGTTTCCTTGTTACCTCTTCTCATGCTCTCCTACAGGACTTCTCCAGAGCCTCTCCCATCCTCTGGAACTCCCTGCCCCAGTATGTCCGATCAGTCCTCGCCCTGTCCACCTTTAGGAGATCCCTGAAAACTCACTTATTCAGAGAAACCTATCCCACACCTACCTAACAACTTTCCAAGCCACCCCCATCAAATCATTCCTCACATCTATTACCTTTTGTACCACCACCCCCTCAATTTAGATTGTAAGCTCCATGAGCAGGGCCCTCCTGTCCCTAATGTATTGAACTGCACTGTACTTGCGCTGTCGCCCCTCTACATTGTAAAGCGCTGTGTAAACTATTGGCACTATATAAATTGTGTATAATAATAATTTGATTCTTCTGGTCTTATAAATGCATTTAGGTTAGTCACAGTGTCTCTTTAAAGCCAAAGTAAACTCTCTCAGACAACATTATCTATTTTTAATCTTTATGCTGCTAGCATTAGTAAATAGACAGGAAGGTATATTACATTTACTGGTTTTAACCTATTTTTCTTTTTTTTTACATTCTCTCAGTTGCTTCCTGGTTTCTGGCCTAGGCTAAAGTGATGTCATACATCCCAGGAGTCTTCATGGGCTTTTTTTTTTCATCTGAAGGAGGGGTTTCTTAGCTAAGCACACATTCCAGCATGAATGCCTGAGCTAAGAGCAGATGGATTACAGGAAATAAACACTACATGGATATTCATATGGCCCTTATTCATGAGTGCTTTGAATATTAAAAATGTACTAAATCACTTTTTCAGTTTGTGCTACTTAGATACAGTTTAGTTCCACTTTAAATTGAACCTAGCATCATACTGTATATATTATTCACGTTAAATCTGAATTTTAGGCAGATATAAAAGACAAATTATTGTAGTTCTGTATTCATTAATACATCATTGAATGTATTTTTAAAATATAAGCAGTTTAAGTTACCTGAATAGGCACATCATACAACAATAACCGCCACAGGTTACTGATATTTAACATAAAGCAAGTAGGCTAATCAACATACATAGTACATGTACAATACAGCAATCAGTTTTACATATAGTCATATAATGATACCTACAATAAATGTAGCACCCTCCTAGCGCAGGATGTTAGGCACAAAGTGTGGTATCATCAAGAAAACTGACACCAGTTAGATTCCAATATTACACCGTGTCGGTTGCGGATCAGCTTACTAGCAAAAGAAATGTAAGGGCAAAGGCTTCCTACAAAAGTTGGAATTAAAACGTTACTAAACTCACAACAGTAAAATCTGTCTGTATTTGCAGTAAAGCATGCTTGTTCTACTCACTGTGGAACCTAAGTGGTTAGTCCTCTGCATTGTGTAAAAAGGCTGTTTGATCCTGGCTTCTCTGATCCTCCCCTTCTTTCACTATTTCCTGATAACACAGACTCTATGGAGTCAGGCTGCACATGCTCAGTTTGGTGTGTATTGCTAGAGATTTTTTTTTTCCTTGGGATGATGCATGTGATCAGCACAGGGCCAATCAGCACTGTCCAGACAGAGGGTCTGGGGTCTTGCAGTCTCAAAGGTAAGTAAGAAAACTCCTATATATATATATATATATATATATATATATATATATATATTTTTTATAGATCCATGCTTAAGTGTAGGTTAGGCTGCAGCCTCCCCTTGGGGGCCCCAATTAATGAGCTCCAATTGCAATATTAATACGTGTGAGTTAGGGGTGAGTGCCGCTGCCTATAAATTAAAAAGTGATCTTAGTGAATCACTCTTCTCATATGAGAGTGCACTCTCATATGACAAGAGTGATTCACTAAGATCACTTTTTAATTTACAGGCAGTGCCACTCAGAAAACTCCTCCAACAAGCTTTAACCAGTGCTTGGCTGAACACTGATAGAAGTCACAAGACTGCTCTAACTGCTGATGAGTAAAGGTATTTAGCAATTTATATTTACTAAAATAATTGCATTTCCATGTTCTGTGCACTGTGGGAGACCAGATATAGTGGGGGGTCCTGGGTTTAGTAACACTTTAAAGCTTAAGTTCACCTTTGGCCACCTTATTTTTTTCTTCTAAATTCCAGCTCCCTTATGTATCAATATAACATTAATGTACTTATTTTGCAAAAATTAAACATATTTACCTTAATTCTACACAGGCTTACCTAACTCTCTTCATAACTGTTTAAACACACTACTCGATTATTTTTGCCTTACTTCTTACTTGGTCAGACTTTAGGAAGGAGTTAACTAGCTGAGGGTAGATGATGCAGGGTGTATACTAATGAGCCCAGCTGGTCAACTCCTTCCTGTGTCATGACCTAAATCCTGTCCAGGAAGTTAGGTAGAAGTAACCAAGCAGTGTGCTTAAAGTGGTTGTAAACCCTTACAAACCACTTTGACCTACAGGTAAGCCTAGATTAAGGCTTACCTGTAGGTCCAAGCAATATCTCCTAAACCTATATGGTTTAGGAGATATTTGCCCGAAAACGGGCACCGCTGTCTACGGCGCATGCGCCATAGACAGCGGCGCGCAGGCGCACTGAACGCGGCAGTTCCAAAAATGGAGCTGCCACATTTTTCGACTCCCGTGCGCATGCGCGGGAGTGACGTCATCGCGGCTTTGCCGAATGACAGCGGCGGAGCTGCGAGACACCACAAGCAAGATGGATGCGGCGGACTACAGGGGACAGCGCGACTTCGCTGGCTCCTGTGTCAGGTAAGTGACACATAATGGGCTACTATGCGATGCATAGTAGTCCATTATGCTTTACCTTTGCAGGGAAAAAAAGTGGAAGTAAACTCATCAGGGTTTACTTCCTCTTTAAACAGCTATGAAAAGAGTTAGGTAAGCCTGTGTAGAATTAATGGAAAGCTGTTTTATTTGTGCAAAAAAAGTACATTATATATTGATACATAAGGGGGCTGGAATTTAGAAAAAAAAAGTGAACAAAGGTGAACTTAGCCTTTAAGTGCATCCTCAAAAGGTAATATCAAAAATAATTTATTATGGACTAAAATATAAAAATTAAAAAACAACACACTAAAATGCCAGCTTCACCAGTCACTAAAAATAACAAGATTGTTATTGTTAAAACCAAAACAGAGTCCGTACTCTAAAGCAGGGGGTGCCCAACCTTTTGAAGAGCGAGGGCCACTTAAGCGACTTGGTAATCGGTTGCGGGCCACAATGAGCAGAGCAGGCAGATGACATGTCCATGCAGAGTGGACACGGACACAGCCCACTCTACTCTATGGGTCCTCCGATCCGATCTACCCTAACGGAAGGGGATTGATCACCTCTGTTTTTATTTTTTTTTATTTTTTTTTTGCGAATAAGATTGGTGGTAGGCAGGTGTAAAAGGACACAAATTTGTTTACATCTGCCATTTTATAGAGGTGAATGGAGGGTTCGATTGAGTTGGACCGATTGTGTGAAAGGGGCCTTTCACACTAATGCAGTGCACCTGTGTCTTTTCTGCGGGTTAGCTACACTTTGCCATAGACTTCTATTATATCCTGCAGGTGTGGTGCACTTTCTGAAAGCTCACCAAACCCATAGGTAATAACAGAGGTCTATGGCTCAGTGCAGGTAACCTGAAGGTGCACTGCACCTACGTATCAGTTTGAAAGCAGCCCAGTAACCGCTGCGCAGATGTGCCCATATATACACTGCAAACGAGCTTTAATAACAGTCTTCCATTCAGGTATTGCCTACTGTTGCTGTCCCAGGCAGAGTGCATTTGGTATCACCTGGCAAGAGACGGCACTATACAGGAAGCATAAGCTTATACAGATCTGCTCCACAGCTGCTTGCTTTGCCGGCTTCATTTACAACACAGATGTTCTGGGATGGCAGGTCTGCAAACCATGATCTGGGCTTGCCAATCTGCCATCCCACAGAAGGAGGTCGCGGGCCACATCAGATGGCTCCGCGGGCCATATGTGGCCCCCGGGCCACTGGTTGGGCACCCCTGCTCTAAAGTAACAATTTCTATATCTAAACTAAAATAGCAAAATAGGGGTCACAATCTTTCAAGAATCACAGACAAGGGGGGTTATTTACGAAAGGCAAATCCACTTTGCACTGCAAGTGCACTTGAAAGTGCACTGAAAGTGCACTTGGAATTGCAGTCACTGTAGATCCGAGAGAGATATGAAAGGAAAATAAAAACACAGCATTTTAGCTTTAGCACATGACTGAATGATAAAATCAGCAGAGCGTCCACTCATTTCAGATCTACCCCTTAGATTCAAGTGCACTTACAGTGAAAAGTGGATTTGCCTTTCGTAAATAACCCCCAATGTCTCCTTGCTCAGTTACAGCGCTTGTATGTAGACATGTGCAGTTCGTTTCAGTTCGGACACAGTGAATCTCCGAATGAAATAGTAACAAATTTAATTGAGATGAATTAAATTTAGTTTTGTTTATTGATTTTCTAATGAATTCCAAATGTTCTGAAAAATTTGAATTCAGATTGGTCGAAAAATGATTGGCCAATTCAAATTCTGTGTGAAGAATAGCTGGTTGTTAAGCAGTGGGCTGCATCCTTAGCAACCGATTACTCATCAGCTGTTAGCGGGCTTCCCCACTGACAGCTGAAATGTAAAAAAAACAGTGCCAGCAATAGAAAATTCTGAAAAAAACAGTGTGGGGTCCCCCCCAATCCAATGCCCTGGTTGGAGATGTCACAAGGGGGCCATCTGCTGATGTCATTGACTCTGCCCCTTAGCTATTTAAGAAATGACAGCTGGAAGAGCAGGCATTCAGCGGGAGCATTCAACTAGGCTGAAGGTTTTCTTTTTTTTCTTTTTTTGGGTGCAGTGGTATGAGATGGGTCTACATCAGGGGACATATTATTTATTAATAAAGGAATTGTCAAAAACTCATGTACTGTCTTTATTCCCTTTTTACAAATTTTTGGTGAATGGGTAGGGCTACTATGTACCCCATACTCATTCACATAGGGGGCGGGATCTATGGCCCCCCTTGTTAAAGGGGTTTTTAAATTCCGATAAGCCTCCCGGCCGCAGACCCCGACAACCACAGCCCAGGGTTGTGGGGAAGAGGCCCTCCTTTCCTGGCCTTACGGGCTGCATGTTTGGAGGGGAGAATACACTGTTTTTATTTTCAGAATTCTCTATTGTTGGCATTGTTTCATTTACATTTAACCACTTTCAGACCGGACCATTTTGCTGGTAAATGACCAGAGGTCTTTTTACACTTTGGCACTGCGCTGCTTTAACTGGTAATTGCGCGGTCATGCAATGTTGTACCCAAACGAAAGTTGCGTCCTTTTCTTCCCACAAATAGAGCTTTCTTTTAAAGGTATTTGACTGACTCTGCGATTTTTATTTTTTGCGATATAAACGTAAAAAGACCGCAAATTTTGAAAAAAATGATATTTTCTACTTTTTGTTATTAGAAAAATCCAATAAAATCAATTTTAGTCATACATTTAGGCCAAAATGTATTCAGCCACATGTCTTTGGTAAAAAAAAAGTCAATAACTGTATATTTATTGGTTTGCGCAAAAGTTGTCACATCTACAAACTAAGGTACATTTTCTGGAATTTACGCAGCTTTTAGTTTATGACTGCCTATCTCATTTCTTGAGGTGCTAAAATGGCAGGGCAGTACAAACCCCCCCAAATGACCCCATTTTGGAAAGTAGACACCCTAAGGAAATTGATAAGAGGCATGTTGAGCCCATTGAATATTTAATTTTTTTGCCGCAAGCGATTGAATAATGACAAAAAAAATTTTTTTTTTTTTTACACAAAGTTGTCACTAAATGATATATTGCTCACACATGCCATGGTTATATGTGGAATTGTACCCCAAAATACATTCTGCTGCTTCTCCTGAGTACGGGGATACCACATGTGGTCGACTTTTTGGAAGCCTAGCCGCGTACGGGGCCCCGAAAGCCAAGCACCGCCTTCAGGATTTCTAAGGGCATACATATGTCATTTTACTCCTCACTACCTATCACAGTTTTGAAGGCCATAAAATGCCAAGATGGCACAAAACCCCCATAAATGACCCCATTTTAGAAAGTAGACAACCCAAGCTATTTGCTGAGAGGCATGTTGAGTCCATGGAATATTTTATATTTTGCCACAAGTTGCGGGAAAATTACAAACTTTATACATTTTTCACAAAGTTGTCACTAAATGATATATTGCTCACACATGCTATGGGCATATGTGAAATTACACCCTAAAATAAATTCTGCTGCTTCTCCTGAGTACGGGGATACCACATGTGTGGGATTTTTTGGGAGCCTAGCCGCGTACGGGGCCCCGAAAACCAAGCACCGCCTTCAGGCTTTCTAAGGGCGTAAATTTTTCATTTCACGCCTCACTACCTATTACAGTTTTGAAGGCCATAAAATGCCAAGATGGCACAAAACCCCCCCAAATGACCCCATTTTAGAAAGTAGACACCCCAAGCTATTTGCTGAGAGGCATGTTGAGTCCATGGAATATTTTATATTTTGCCACAAGTTGCGGGAAAATTACAAACTTTTTTATTTTTTTTATTTTTTTCACAAAGTTGTCACTAAATGATATATTGCTCACGCATGCCATGGGCATATGTGAAATGACACCCCAAAATAAATTCTGCTGCTTCTCCTGAGTGCGGGGATACCACATGTGTGGGATTTTTTGGGAGCCTAGCTGCGTACGGGGCCCCGAAATCCAAGAACCGCCTTCAGGCTTTCTAACGGCGTACATTTTTGATTTCACGCCTCACTACCTATTACAGTTTTGAAGGCCATAAAATGCCAAGATGGCACAAAACCCCCACAAATGACCCCATTTTAGAAAGTAGACACCCCAAGCTATTTGCTGAGAGGCATGTTGAGTCCATGGAATATTTTATATTTTGCCACAAGTTGCGGGAAAATTACAAACTTTTATTTTTTTTAATTTTTTTTTCACAAAATTGTCACTAAATGATATATTGCTCACACATGCCATGGGTATATGTGAAATGACACCCCAAAATAAATTCTGCTGCTTCTCCTGAGTACGGGGATACCACATGTGTGGGATTTTTTGGGAGCCTAGTCGCGTACAGGGCCCCAAAAACCAAGAACGGCCTTCAGGATTTCAAAACCCCCCAAAATGACCCCATTTTGGAAAGTAGACACCCCAAGCTATTTGCCGAGAGGCATGGTGAGTATTTTGCAGCTCTCATTTGTTTTTGAAAATGAAGAAAAAAAAAATAATGTATATTTTTTTTCTTTTTTTCAATTTTCAAAACTTTGTGACAAAAATGAAGGTCTGCAAAATACTAACCATACCTCTCGGCAAATAGCTTGGGGTGTCTCCTTTCCAAAATGGGGTCACTTGGGGGGATTTTGTGCTATCTGGGCATTCCATGGCCTCCGAAACTGTGATAGGCAGTGAGGAATTAAATCAAAAATTTACACCCTTAGAAATCCTGAAGGTGGTGCTTGGATTTTGGGGTACCGTACGCGGCTAGGCTCCCAAAAGGTCTCACACTTGTGGTATCCCCGTACTCAGGAGAAGCAACAGAATGTATTTTGGGGTGTAATTTCACATATAACCATGGCATGTTTGAGCAATATATCATTTAATGACAACTTTGTGCAAAAAAAAAAAAATAATAATGTATTTTTTCCACAACTTTTGTCAAAATATAAAATATTCCATGGACTCGACATGCCTCTCAGCAAATAGCTTGGGGTGTCTACTTTCTAAAATGGGGTCATTTGGGGAGGTTTTGAACTGTCCTGGCATTTTATGCACAACATTTAGAAGCTTATGTCACACATCACCCACTCTTCTAACCACTTGAAGAAAAAGCCCTTTCTGACACTTTTTGTTTACATGAAGAAAAATTTTTTTTTGCAAGAAAATTACTTTGAACCCCCAAACATGAAGTGTTTTTTTAAAGCAAAAGCCCTACCGATTAAAATGGTGGGTGTTTAATTTTTTTTTTCACACGGTATTTGCGCAGCGATTTTTCAAACGCATTTTTTGGGGAAAAAACACACTTTTTTTTATTTTAATGCACTAAAAATCACTATATTGCCCAAATGTTTGATGAAATAAAAAATATGATCTTAGGCCGAGTACATGGATACCAAACATGACATGCTTTAAAATTGCGCAGAAACGTGCAGCGGCGACAAACTACGTACATTTTTAAAAGCCTTTAAATGCCTTTACAGGTGACCACTTTAGATTTACGGAGGAGGTCTACTGCTAAAATTAGTACCCTCGATCTGACCTTCGTGGTGATACCTCACATGCATGGTGCAATTGCTGTTTACATATGACACCAGACCAACGCTTGCGTTCGACGTTGCGCCTTAGCAGGGGGGGACAGGGGTGTTTTTTTTTTTTGTTTTTTTTTATTATTTATTTTGCTTTTTTATTTTATTTTTAAACTGTTCCTTTCATTTATATATATTTTTTTTATGATTTTTATTGTTATCTCAGGGAATGTAAATATCCCCTATGATTGCAATAGGTAGTGACAGGTACTCTTTTTTAAAAAAATTAGGGTCTATCAGACCCTAGATCTCTCCTCTGTCCTCAAAGCATCTGACCACACCAAGATCGGTGTGATAAAATGCTTTCCCAATTTCCCAATGGCGCTGTTTACATCCCGCAAAATCTAAGTCATGAAATGCTCGTAGCTTCCGGTGTCTTAGGCCATAGAGATGATTGGAGCCATTCTGGTCTCTGATCAGCTCTATGGTCAGCTGGCGGAACGACCGGCTGCATTCTCAGGTTCCCTGTTGGGACAGGAGAGCCTGAGAAAACCATGGAAGATGGTGCGGGGGGGGGGGACATTCCCTCCCACTGCTTGTAAAAGTAGTCTAGAGGCTAATTAGCCGCTAGGATTGCTTTTACATAAAAGCCGACCGCTGGCTGAAAAGAATGATACCAAGATGATACCTAAACCTGCAGGCATCATTCTGGTATAAGCACTCAAAGTCCCACAACATACCAGTATGTTGCTGGAACTGGTTGGGCATATATTGTAATTTTTTTTTCATGCAGCCTGTGGGCTGAACGAAAAAAAAATATTGATCGGTGGGTATGCCCACCATTAGATACCACCCTTCATCCACCCACTTTTAATGGTGGGCATACATGCACCATTTATATATGCCGAAGCATGGGGGCAACCTCCCGCAAAAGGTAGGAGCAGATCGCTCCTCCACCCCGTATGCCCCCATGCTTCGGCATATATGCTCTTTTTTAACTGTGGTGGTGAAATCACCCCCGACAGTGCTGGAGTCGCGGCTTTATGTATCGTGGGAGCAAACGCTGTTGCTGTCAAGATAAATAAATCCGCGCTGCAACTGAATGGCGTACCTGCTAAGCAAATGATGGTTAACAATAAAACAAAGTAACATTACAGTATAACAGTAAGACGTACCATACCTGCAAAGCAAATACAAAAAAAAAATAGCAAAAAATAACACATTTAACACAATCTGTGCCTAAAATATATATATGCCGAAGCATGGGGGCATCCTCCCGCAAAAGGTAGGAGCAGATCGCTCCTCCACCCCGTATGCCCCCCATGCTTCGGCATATATGCTCTTTTTTAACTGTGGTGGTGAAATCACCTCCGACAGTGCTGGAGTCGCGGCTTTACGTATCGTGGGAGCAAACGCTGTTGCTGTCAAGATAAATAAATCCGCTCTGCAGCAGAATGGCGTACCTGCTAAGCAAATGATGGTTAACAATAAAACAAAGTAACATTACAGTATAACAGTAGGACTTACCATACCTGCAAAGCAAATACAAAAAAAATAGCAAAAAATAACACATTTAACACAATCTGTGCCTAAAATATATATATGCCGAAGCATGGGGGCATCCTCCCGCAAAAAAGTTATGCCACGTACATACATTCAAACTTTTCCACGGGCAAGCCCTCCGTCGGAATTTTGACTGTATCTACGCGGCATTAGGAGCAAAATCGCTCCTCCACCCCTTATGCCCCCATGCTTCGGCATATATGCTCTTTTTTAACTGTGGTGGTGAAATCACCTCCGACAGCGCTGGAGTCGTGGCTTTACATATCGTGGGAGCAAACGCTGTTGCTGTCAAGATAAATAAATCCACGCTACAGCTGAATGGCGTACCTGAAAACAAAAAATGGTTAACAATAAAACATTGCAGAATAGAATACAGTACAAAGGAGCAGAACAATAGAGAGAGAATAGAGAGAGAGAGAACAATAAAACGACAACTATTTTTTTTTTTTTTTTTTTTTTTACTTTTTTTTTTTTTTAAAACACTTTTTTATGTAACTTTAACACTTCTGTTGTAACGGTTCCAGCGGTTTGGGTCTCTCAAAATGCAATGGCATCTTGGGAGACCCTGTGAACGTGTGCCTAGCCTGTGCAATGCTGTACCCTACGCTAATACTCAACTAGTTCATGGTAGCGTTCAAAACATTCACCAATGCAAAGACCAGGATTGTCAGGACAGCGGGGACAACAATAACGGGTGTCACGCCTAAATCCGCGCTTTCTGCAGACACGACATTTTCTTTGGGGGGCTCGTTGGGTAGGGGTACTCGGGAGGGCATAAAGATAATGCCTCTCATGCAGCCGGCTTACTGCATCTGGTAGGGGAAGGTGAGGTGGAGCACCGTCTGGATACAGAAGGGCTCTGACGATATCCTCCTGGAATTTAAGGAAGGATCCAGTCCGTCCTGAAGCTTTGTGTAGTACATAAGCATTCAGTATAGCCAATTGGAATAAATAAACAGACACTTTTTTGTACCAGCGTCTGGCCTTACGGGCAACTAGATACGGCGCCAACAACTGGTCATTGAGGTCCACCCCTCCCATGTTAAGGTTATATTTGTGGACACAGAGGGGTTTCTCCACAATACCAGTCGCCGTAGGAATTTGGACCGTCGTGTCTGCATGAAGGGAGGTAAGAACGAAAACATTCTTATTATCCCTCCACTTCATAGCGAGCAAATTATTACTGCGCAAGCAGGCTCTCTCCCCCAGCCTAAGAGGGGACTCTACAAGCCGCTGGGGAAAGCCCCGGCGATTAGGTCGCACTGTGCCACATGCTCCAATCTGCTGATCAAACAAGTGACTAAACAGTGGCACGCTTGTGTAATAATTGTCCACGTACAAGTGGTACCCCTTTCCGAATAAGGGTGACACATTGTCCCACACTATCTTGCCAGCGCTTCCTATGTAGTCAGGGCAGTTCTCCGGCTCTACGTGACTATCTCTACCCTCATAAACCATGAAACTACGTGTATAGCCTGTGGCCCTGTCACAGAGCTTATACATCTTGACCCCGTATCTGGAACGCTTGTTGGGGACGTATTGTTTGAATAACAAGCTACCAGAAAACTTAATCAGGGACTCATCAACGCAGACAACTTGATGGGGAGTAAACAAGTCTGCAAAACGTTGGTTGAAGTGGTTTATGAGGGGCCGAATTTTGTAGAGCCGATCGTATTCAGGGTCTCCACGAGGAAGACAGAGTTCATTGTCGCTGAAGTGCATGAACCGCAAAATCATCTCGTATCGTGCCCTGGACATGGAAGCAGAGAACACACGCATATGGTGAATTGGGTCAGTGGACCAATATGACCGCAACTCACTCTTTTTGGTTATGCCCATGTTGAGGGAGAGGCCCAGAAAGATTTTAAATTCGGAAACCGTAACTGGTTTCCATTGTCTGGCAAGGGCGGACTGGGGAATAGTGGCGATGTGTTGACCAGCGTACAAATTGGTTTGGTCCACAATAGATCTATAGAGATCTTCGGTGAAAAACAGTGAGTAAAAGTCAAGTGTCGTAAAATCAACTGTTTCCACGTTAATGCCAGATTGGCCACTGAATGGGGGAAGTACGGGTTCTGCAGAAGATGTGGGCACCCAAATAGGATTGGCGAATTCTGCAGGAAGGGCACTATGGGTACGATGGGCCTGTCTTTGTCTTCTTCTTGGTGGCAGCAGGACACTACTTGTGCTTGCCACCTCGCCAGCTTGAACTGCACTTATGGGACTCGCCACGTCACCACGTGTTACTGCAGTGCTGGATGTAGGTCCAGGGTGTACTAGGCCGCTGGTGCTTGCCAGTTCACCAGAAGGATGAGCGGCTCTAGTACGTTTCTGCTCCATACGAGTGACCTGCGGTTCCTGCACCTGAACAACAGAATACATTCGGGATTGGGCACACCTGTTCTTAACAGCGGCCTCATCTCCGTCGTCAGAGCTATCTGTCATGGAGCCGCTGTCCTCTACAGGATCGTATTCTGAGCCTGAATCTGACAGATGAGTGACGTCCTCTTCACTATCTGTCATGCTCAGAAACGTGTAGGCCTCTTCACTAGTGTACCTTCGCTTTGCCATTTTGGGCTCTAAATTTAGGGGTACACTAGTGAGACTCACATTTAAAAAAGCACCTAGCCTGTCAGCGACTGTTTCAAAACGCTACAAAAAAAACTGTTAGCGATCGCAGGGATCAAGCCTGACTCTGCGAACGCTGCAGTTATGTGTGTTGTGTTTTGTAAGTGACAGTGATCGATCGATACTGCACTTGGGTGGGCTGGGCTGGGCTTGGCGGAGGGGCTAAACGCAGGTGCTAGCAGGTATCTGGGCTGATCCCGCTAACAATGCGTTTTGGGAAACCTAAAATGCTGGCAACGCTAATATAGATCTGATCAGATACTATATTACTAAGGGAGGTGTATGCTTTGCGCGTGGGTGTTAGCGGTACTGGCACTAACCTGACGCTGGGGCGACGCAGACCTTATCTGACCCTCAAACTTATATCACCCGCCGGGTGATCAGGGGGGTTAAACCTTTATTAGGTAATAAATGGCGGGTGCCCTGAAACAAAAAAAAAATAACTAACCAACCAGCGTCACCTATAACAGTTATATGGTGATCACTGGTGAAAGGGTTAACTGGGGGGCAATCAGGGGGCTATGCGGTAGTATATGGGGGTCCCTGACGCTATAAAAAGCTGCGGCGAACCTAAATACTTACCTGCCTAACTAGCGTCACCTGTGACACTAATACAGCGATCAGAAAAACGATCGCTTATGCGATCATCTGACAGATGAGTGACGTCCTCTTCACTATCTGTCATGCTCAGAAAACGTGTAGGCCTCTTCACTAGTGTACCTTCGCTTTGCCATTTTGGGCTCTAAATTTAGGGGTACACTAGTGAGACTCACATTTAAAAAAGCACCTAGCCTGTCAGCGACTGTTTCAAAACGCTACAAAAAAAACTGTTAGCGATCGCAGGGATCAAGCCTGACTCTGCGAACGCTGCAGTTATGTGTGTTGTGTTTTGTAAGTGACAGTGATCGATCGATACTGCACTTGGGTGGGCTGGGCTGGGCTTGGCGGAGGGGCTAAACGCAGGTGCTAGCAGGTATCTGGGCTGATCCCGCTAACAATGCGTTTTGGGAAACCTAAAATGCTGGCAACGCTAATATAGATCTGATCAGATACTATATTACTAAGGGAGGTGTATGCTTTGCGCGTGGGTGTTAGCGGTACTGGCACTAACCTGACGCTGGGGCGACGCAGACCTTATCTGACCCTCAAACTTATATCACCCGCCGGGTGATCAGGGGGGTTAAACCTTTATTAGGTAATAAATGGCGGGTGCCCTGAAACAAAAAAAAAATAACTAACCAACCAGCGTCACCTATAACAGTTATATGGTGATCACTGGTGAAAGGGTTAACTGGGGGGCAATCAGGGGGCTATGCGGTAGTATATGGGGGTCCCTGACGCTATAAAAAGCTGCGGCGAACCTAAATACTTACCTGCCTAACTAGCGTCACCTGTGACACTAATACAGCGATCAGAAAAACGATCGCTTATTAGTGACACTGGCGACGGGGGGTGATCACGGGGTTAAACCTTTATTGGGGGGTTAGGGGGGCACCCTAGAGCTAAAGGGGGCTAACCCTAACTGCCCTAACAGTTATTACAGTCACAAATGACACCAATGCAAAAAAAAAAAAAAATGCACTTGGTGTCACTGTGACTGGGGGGGCAGGGGTGATTGGGGGGGTGATCGGGGGGGTGAAAAGTGTGCCTGGCGTGTTCTACTGTATGTGTAGTGTTGGGTGCAACTCACCGATCCTCTCTCCTCGGTGCCGGAACGAAAAAGACCGACACGAGGAGAGATTACATCACTTCCTCTGCCTGTGTTTACATTACAGGAGAGGAAGTGATGTCACGAAGGATTTCCATCCGTCGGGAGCGATCGCGAGGGGGTGGCCATGAATGAATGGCCGCCCCCTCATCCCGGATCGCTCCCGAACGAATACCGACCGCCGCAGGCACCGGGTGGGGGGCCCGATCGGGCCCCCCACCCGCAGGAAGGCATGGACTTAAATATACGCCCATATGCCTGCCCGTGCCATTCTGCCGACGTATATCGTCGTGCGGCGGTCGGCAAGTGGTTAAGCTGTTATCGGTTTTTAATGACGCAGTGGCTGGCTTTCCGACTTGCTGCTTAACAATCAGCCATTCTTCACACAAAATTTGAATTGGTTGATCGTTTTTCATTGAAATGGTTAAAATTCATTTTGTTTATTCCTTTTCTAACAAATTCCAGATTTTCAAAATGATTTGAATTTGGATTGGTCGAAAAATGATCACCCAATTCAATTTCTGTGTGAAGAATAGCTGGTTATTAATCAGCGGGCCGGGAAGCCGGGTGCCACATCCTTAACAGCTGATTACTGATCAGCTGTCAGCGGGCTTCCCCACTGACAGCTGACATGTAAACAAAACAATGGCAGTTATAGAAAATTCTGGAAAAAAAACTGTGTGGGATCCCCTCAATCCATACCAGGTCCTTCAGGTCTGGTATGAATTTTAAGGGCCCCACACCAAAAAAAACAAAAAAAAAAAACCTTGTTGATGGGGACAAGGGCCTCTTCCCCACAACCCTGGACTGTGGTTGTGGGGGTCTGTGGGGGAGGGCTTATCAGAATCTGAAAGGCCCTTTAAGAAGGGGCCCCTAGATTCTGCCCCCCCCCCCTATGTGAATGAGTATGGGGAACATAGTACCCCTTCCCATTCTCCAAAAAAAGCGAATAAAGACAGTACACAAGTTTTTGACAATTCCTTTTGTTTTGTTTTTATTTTTAATAAAGGAATTGTCAAAAATGTGTGTACTGTCTTTATTCACTTTTTATACTTTTTAGTGAATGGGTAGGGGTACTACCCCATTCTTATTCACATGGGGGTCTTTTTTTTTTTAACGTTTTGCCTTTGGTTCCCCTTAGAACCCATACCAGACCCAAAGAGCCTTGTATGTATCGGGGGGGGGGGGGGGACCCACACTGTTTATTTTCCTGAAATTTCTATTGCTGGCATTGTTTTGTTTACATTTTAGCTGTCAGTGGGGAAGCCCGCTGACAGCTGATGAGTCATCAGTTGTTAAGGAAATGGCGGCTGGCTTGATGGCCACCTGCTTAACAACTAGCTATTCTTTACACAGAATTTGAATTGGTTGATAATTTTTCAACCGATCTGAATTGGAATTATTCAGATAGTGAGAGAGTAATGGACATGGCTCTTGCCGCATATCATTTGTATAGATACTGTAGCTAATAAACTATATCATTAATAAATGGCCATGAGAGTGTACACTGTTAATAGTAAGGCTATCTATGATGGCTAATGTATGCAAGACATAGGTCATCTAACATATAATTGAATGGCACATCTAGATCCAAAATCTTGCTGCTTAACCTCCTGGTGATCCCGAGTCTGGCTCAGTCTGGGATTTCAGTACCATGAGCGGTAACCCCGAGCCAGACTCGGGATTGCATTGCTGGATACAGGGAGAGGTTACTTACCTTGTCCCCTGGATCCAGCGATGTCCCCCCCGCTGTGTGAGCGAGCTGTCCTCCGCTCGATTCACACAGTGCTCGAGTGCCGCCAAGCTCCGTTCCCTGTGACGTTACGACGCACGGGAGCGGAGATCGTGCCAAATTCAAAAAAGATAAAACACACAATACACATACATTACTGTAATATTACAGATTACAGTACTGTATAAAAAAATACACATCCCCTTTGTCCCTAGTGGTCTGTCCAGTGCCCTGCGTGCACTTTTATATTATAAATACTGTTTTTTTTCTGCCTGGAATTTGGAGATTGTCCATAGCAACCAAAAACTGTCCCTTTATGTCAAAAGGGATTTTCGACCAACTAGAAAACAGTGCTAATAAATTAGAATCACTTGCATAATTGAGCGATAACGATTTGTGGGGAAATTCGTCATCAAACACTAAATCTAATGACAGCGACAATTCTGCAAATGAGCACATTTCAGTGTTTTTGGATTTGATTACATTATTGAATAATTTTTATTATTATTTATTATCATTATTTATTATATTATACATTTTATCATACCTGGGATGTCTACTAGACTCTGGTTTGAACAGATTTAAGAGAGTTATTCACATTTTATCATACCTGGGATGTCTACTAGACTCTTGTTTGAACATATTTAAGAGTAGGGTTGCCACCTGTCCAGGATTCACCCGGACAGTTCGGGTTTGGAATCATGTGTCCAGGTTTTGGACTGTCTGAAACCCGGACACATTATTTAGATTGGACTATGGCTAGGGTTACTGACTGCAGTTGTCTCAGCTGAGAGTGTCTGTTACATTCTTTCACACTGCCCAAAGCCAACACTAACAAACCCCCCCCCAACACATACAGACGGCAGAGGAGAGAGGGCTTCGAACTGCACCTCTTCCCCCCACCTCTCTTTGTCTGCCCACACTCCAATCCCTGGCACTGTACCTCAGAAAAGGAAAGTGGCCAGAAATTTGAAGTCCAGCAGCCTCCATCTGGATGAGAGGTGTTGACTGCCAATGGGGTGAGTGAGCTCATCATCCATTCATCCGTCTGTGACTGAAGTCTTCCCCTTCTCTCTCTTGCCTCTGAGTAAGTACACTAAGGCAAATCAGGATTCTCAGAGCACCCCTTACATCAGAGTTCCCCTTTATACCAGAGGCCACAGTGTTTCCCCTTACATCAGAATCTTCTCTGTACATCAGCGTTCTCAGTGTACACCCTCAGTATTCCCAGAGCATCCCTTATGTTAGAGTCCCCAGAGTTCTCCCTTACATCAGAGTCTGCATAGTCCCCCCTCACAGTGAAAGGGAACTCTGCGAGTTCTGATGTAAAAAGAAACTCTGTGGACTCTGATGTAAAAGGGGACTCTTGTTATTAACTTAAAGGGGTTCTGCACTCATAATACAACATTTGCCCATTCTGTTGCCTCTAGTTAATATATCTCATAATGGCACCTGTTTTTTTTTTTTGATTCACCTACCTTTTGTAATCTTCAGTAGTTTATTTTAAACCCCTGCGGCGATGGGCGGTCTCTTGCGGGGATCAGCGTAATTTCCTGTTGAAGCCCGCACTGTCTCCTGGGATCTCGTTCGTGTAATCCCAGGAGACATTGCGGCTAATGCACCCGACATCTCGCGAGATTTCGGGTGCTACAGCCGACATCTCGCGTGATTTTGGTAATTACAGCCGAGATCTCGCGAGATCTCGGCTGTAATTACCGAAATCACGCGAGATGTCGGCTGTAGCACCCGAAATCTCGCGAGATGTCGGCTGTAGCACCCGAAATCTCGCGAGATGTCGGCTGTAGCACCCGAAATCTCGCGAGATGTCGGGTGCATTAGCCGCAATGTCTCCTGGGATTACACGAACGAGATCCCAGGAGACAGTGCGGGCTTCAACAGGAAATTACGCTGATCCCCGCAAGAGACCGCCCATCGCCGCAGGGGTTTAAAATAAACTACTGAAGATTACAAAAGGTAGGTGAATCAAAAAAAAAAAAACAGGTGGCATTATGAGATATATTAACTAGAGGCAACAGAATGGGCAAATGTTGTATTATGAGTGCAGAACCCCTTTAATATGATTAGAAATGTTATTTAGTAGCAAAATATATGTATGGTTTATACTATAAAAAAAAATTGCTGTGCGATGCAAAAGTGTTCGGGTTTGACTTGAAGAAAAGGTGGCAACCCTATTTAAGAGAGTTATTCCTAAGAATTGCAGGCCTACAATATAAAATGCCAAATTTCCATGCAAAATAATTGTACCGCTTTCAGCACCTAAAATCAGAACCGCC
Organism: Lithobates pipiens; assembly: GCF_037356315.1. NCBI lineage: Eukaryota > Metazoa > Chordata > Amphibia > Anura > Ranidae > Lithobates > Lithobates pipiens. The sequence continues at coordinate 510,318,849 of NW_027507758.1, forward strand.
AGGGAGGTTAATGGATCAAAGGGGATCTAAATGTGAACATTCCGGCAATTGAAAAATCACAGATTGCACTGATATCATATCATAATCCATACAGTTTGCAAGTTCGAATATAAAGGTGCCAATTTTACAAGCAAAGACTGCTGGTTAGTGGGAACATTTGCTGATACAGGGATGAATGAATCTAGGCTGCCTAGATCTGATATCAAGGAGCATGGAGCATGCCAATTAATCCATCAAGGCACAGAAAGTTCCATCAGCATAGGCATATAGGGAGGACGCTCACACATGTAGAAAATTAGACAAACTAGTCTGTCAGAAACATACCGTGTATAGCAGGTAATAGTTTTGTGCAGAGGTGTGCAGTCGTGTTGGAACAGGAAGGGGCCATCCCCAAATTGTTCTCACAAAGTTGGGAGCATGAAATTGTCCAAAATGTCTTGTTATGCTGATGCCTTAAGCAGTGGTGGCTGGTGGTATATTTTTTGGGGAGGCGACAAACAATTCACACGCTGCCAACCCCCCAGCCGGTTGGTCGATCATCGACCCCAGCCCTGCACTTACCCCATCTAGGTCACAGGCAGCGCTTCCTCTGGGTGGCGGCCTCACCCTGTGTCCCCTCTCTCCTCCTCCTCGGCGGCCAATTTGGCTCTAATCGTGTGCTTCTAAAAAAACAAACAAAAAAAAAAAACACCCATTGGAATCCATGCGTCTGGTGCCCTGCATGTAGATTAGGAGGCCGGACGCATGAATTAGGGACAGAGCCCCTGCACCCCATTTGCACAGGCCGCCACTGGCCTTAAGAGTTCCCTTTACTGGAACTAAGGGCAAAGCCCAACCCCTGATAAGCAACCCCACACCATAATCCCTCCTCCACCAAATGATTTGGACCAGTGCACAAGCAAGGTCCATAAAGATATGGAGGAACGAGTTTGGGGTGGAGGAACTTGACTGGCCTTGAGTGTCCCTATCTCAACCCGATAGTACACCTTTGGGATGAATTCGAGCGGAGACTGCCAGGCAGGCCTTCTCGTTCAACATCAGTGCCTAACTTCACAAATGCGCTTCTGGAAGCATGGTCAAACATTCTCATAGACACACATTTCTAAACCTTGTGGAGCCCCCCCAGAAGAGTTGAAGCTGTTATAGCTACAAAAGGGTGGGCTAATTTAATATTGAACCCTACAGACTTAGGCCGCGTACACACGGGCGGACTGTTCGCCCAACTTTGTTCGTCAAACAATCCGACAAACAGTCCGCTCAAAATTTGCATGAACGGACTTGACCACACACGATGAACGAACAGTCCGCTGAAAGCGTGCGCGATGACGTGAACGGCACGTACGACGGGACTAGAAAAACGACGTCCTATACACTGCAATGCAACCTTCGGCCGTGTAAACCCTTTCTGAGTATGCGCGATACTTAGTCCGTCCAACTTGCCTACACACGAGCGGACTGTCCGCTGAAACCAAGTTTGGACGGACAAAACCAAGTTTGAACGGACTGTCTTACGGAAATTCCGAAAAACTTTGTTCGTCAGACTGTCCGCTGAAACTGTCCGCTGAAGCCCACACACGAGCGGACTGTCCGCTGAAACACTGTTCAGCGGACAAAGTTGGGCGAACAGTCCGCCCGTGTGTACGCGGCCTAAGACTGGAATACCATTAAAGTTCATGTGCGTGTAAAGGCAGGTAACCTAATACTTTTGATAATATAGTGTGTGTGTGTGTGTGTCCCTACTTCTGCTGGTCAGCTGGTTGAGGCCCACCAACCATTATAGTGGATAGCTCATGGTAATGTTCCTATTAGAACTGATGCAGGCACTGCCACTATATTTCTTACAGACAACTCTGTACTGAGTAATGCCGTGTACACACGGCCGGACTTTTCGACAGCAAAGGTCCTCCGGAACGAATTTTTTCGGACAATTCGACTGTGTGTGGGCTTCATTGGACCTTTGCTTTAAAAAAATCAGACAGACTTTAGATTTGGAACATGTTTCAAGTCTTTCTGATGGACTTGAGTCCGGTCGAACAATCCGTTTATCTGTATGCTAGTGGGACTGATGAAAACCAACGCTAGGGCAGCTATTGGCTACTGGCTTTGAACTTCCTTATTCTAGTCCGGTCATACGTCATCACGGTCAAATCCATCGGACTTTGTTGTGATTGTGTTTAGACAAGTCAGTTTTGTTGGAACTCTGTCGAAAAGTCCTTCCGAGTTCAGTCCAACGAAAAGTCCGGCCATTTGTACACAGCATAAAGAGCTGATCACTACCATGGAAAACTTGGTTCTGGTGGGAGAGCATTATCCAAGAGATGTCTGGACACTTTCCAGTCACAGTGCTTTTCTGTGTGTATTTGACAGACAGTGAGGAGATGATATATTGCCTCCTCACTACCGGATTTAAATGTATAATACAACATTGCAGCTGCCCGCTTTTAACACACCCCCTCCTGACCGCCCTTTTGAAAGAGACCTATTTTATTCTTAGTGCCAGGTGTTTTTTTCTATATGTTTAGGTACCTACGAACCTCCACAAGTTCTGTCAACCACAACAATCCCAGTTTATTATGTGGCCCCTTGAAAAAAATTATTTCCCACCCCTGATTAAGAATCAGCAACTACTTCCTGCAATGGGCTGAGGAGGCCTGCCATACTGGCTCAGAGATGGCGCAAAAGCATGAGTCCCAGTGTATGTGCAGTTCACAAATGTCTGTCATGTAACAGCCTTCTGCTGCAACATTTCACTTTGTGACTGGATACAAAGTTACAATGTTGTAGTCTTATCACTAAGGCTGGGGAGACTGCGGAAAGTATTCCCCCAGTCTGCAGCAGACTGATTACATGTGCCAAGGCAAAGACACTTTGGGGGTCTTGTCCCCCTCTTCGGTTCTTCTTGCCAGGCCCCGACTGTCCGTTTAACATGCAGGGGGGGAGGTGAGAGGCAGTGATCGACAGCTCTATGTTGCCCGTGAGCCACAGGATCTCCTTGGGCTTGTAGCTCTCTCCGAATGAATACAGTGGAGAGGGGAGGGACCTCTGACCCGGGCATGTATCAGCTTCACTTTTGCTGCCTCCCCCCAGGTGGGTGAGGGTACAGAGATGTGCTGGGGGTCCAAGGTGCACAGCAGAGACTAGCCAGGTACAGGGGAACCTCTCAAAGGGGGGGTGACTGTCTGGGGACTCTGAAGTAAGGGGGGCCCTCTGGGGAACCTGATGTAAGGGGAGTCTCTCTGGGGACCCTAAAGTAAGGTAGGGCCTCTGGGGACCCTAAAGTAAGGGGGGCCCTCTGGGGACCCTGATGTAAGGGGGCTCTCTGGGGACCCTGATTTAAGGAAGGCTCTCTGGGGACTCTGATGTAAGGGGGGCCCTCTGGGGACCCTGATGTAAGGGGGGGGCTCTCTGGGAACCCAGGTGTAAGGCAGGCTCTCTGGGGACCCTGATGTAAGGGGGCTCTCTGGGGATTCTGATGTAAGGAAGGGGCTCTCTGGGGACCCTGATGTAAGGGGGGGCTCTCTGGGGACCCTGATATAAGGAAGGGGCTCTCTGGGGACCCTGATTTAAGGGGAGCTCTCTGGGAACCCTGATGTAAGGGGAGCTCTCTGGGGACCCTGATGTAAGTAGGGGCTCTCTGGGGACCCTGATATAAGGAAAGGGCTCTCTGGGGACCCTGATGTAAGAGGGGGCTCTCTGAGGACCCTGATGTAAGGGGGAGCTCTCTGGGGACCCTGATCTAAGGGGAGGCTCTCTGGGGACCCTGAAGTAAGGGGGGGCTCTCTGGGCACAATGATGTAAGGGGGGGCTCTCTGGGCACCCTGATGTAAGGAAGGGGCTTTCTGGAGACCCTGTTGTAAGGAAAGGGCTCTCTGGGGACCCTGGTGTAAGGGGGGTTCTCTGGGGACCCTGATGCAAAGGCAGGCTCTCTGTGTACCCTGATGTAAAGGGGGTGACTCTCTGGGCATCCTAATGTAAGTAGGGAGGCTCTCTGAGGATCCTGATGTTAGGGGAGGCTCTCTGGGGAACCTGATGTAAGGGGGGGATCCGTATTATGTAACAATATTTTATATATATATATATATATATATATATATATATATATATATATATATATGTGTGTGTGTGTATGCCCTCTGAAGCATATGACTTTCTTTACTTTGCTGCTATGGGCTCTAGCCCAAAATCTTTTGTAGACCTAGCAACGCCCCTGATGGGGGCTCTTCATGGTTTCTTGCACCAGGGCCCTGAAGATTCTAGTTAAGCCTCTGACGTAAGGTATAGAAACCATAATTCAGAGAGAAAATTAGATGTCTGAACCTAAATGAGGAGTGTCCCCGAGAGGCCACAAGTCTTCCAGCTTCCTCCAGTCCCCCCCCCCCCCAAGGGGAAGCTAACAATATTGTCTCTCTGCCTATATCCTGGTCCATACTATAGGACCCACAGAGAAAACCAGCAATCCCTCTCCCTCTGGCATCTAACTAGCCAGCTCTCCACCTTTCTAATGTAACTTCACTCAGGGTGCCCCTCTCCTACCAGGGACGGGGCTGGGGCTTAAAGAGGAAGTAAACCCTGATGGGTTTACTTCTTCTTCGTCTCCCTGCAAAGGTAAAACATAATGGGCTACTATGCATCGCATAGTAGCCCATTATGTGTCACTTACCTGACACAGGAGTCAGCGATGTCACCACTGTCCCTTGTAGTCCGGAACGTCCATCTTATTCCAGGTATCGCTGCTCCGGCCACTTACATCGCCGGAGCAGTGATGACATCACTCCCGCGCATGTGCACAGGAGCCGCCACTAACGGCATATCGCCGCTAGCAGTAGCATACCGCTAACGTCAATAGTGCGCCTGCGCACCGCTGTCTACGGCGCATGCGCTGTAGACAGCTGTGACTGTCTTTTAGTAAATATCTCCTAAACCGTGTAGGTTTAGGAGATATTTCTTGGACCTACAGGGAAGCCTAAATCTAGGCTTCCCTATAGGTCAAAGTGGTTTGTAAGGGTTTACAACCACTTTAACCCATGTGGCTCCTAAGCTGAATCCCAGTCTCTAGATATGGGGACATCTAGTGGCTAGCCAGATGACCTACAAACCTGTCTTACCCTATGTGTGTAGCCGATGCTGAAGCTAGTGCATGCAGACAGAAAGTGGTTGGATGAGGCTGGAGATCAGCTGTGTTTACACCAAAAAAATGTGGTTTATGCAAAAAAATAGCAATTGTTTATGATACCTAATGCTTTAGCAAGCTAAATTTCACCCATTTATGGTCTGGATCTACTTTAAGGCAGAGACAATATTAAAGTCAACACAGTTTCAGCTAGAAGGTCTACAACAGAATTGTATTCCTTATTGGTAAATAAGGAGTTACAGTTCATTTAGCTTTCTTCCTATTTACTGGGTTGAAGCATGGGCAGTAATATCCGCAGACAACAATACAGGATAGCATTCCAACACAGTTCTGTCAAGGTATCTCAACCTCAGTGTCTTGACATTAAGTGCCTAAGTATTAGTCTGGCTCCAGTGAAGCATTTATATTCTTTCCACTGAGCTCATGCGTGTCTCTTACAATGAAGACTGCAATCCCCAGTCTGTCTGTAGAGAAAAAGAAAATACAGTCTAATGAATGGATGAAAAATAAATGAGCAATACCTCAAATTGGCCTCTCCAGATCCCATACCTACTAATTTCATAATATGATGCACAACCCATTCTGATAACACATCATTAAGATGTTTAAAAGGAAGGCAAGATTTGCGTTTTGCTGTGTGCTACGGCAAATTCTCCTATGCTTTAGGTTGTATCCTTGTGTAATATGAGGATAAATCAAAACACGTTAGAAATAAATAAGTAACAGTGCTTGTTGGCTTAAAGGGATTTTGCATGCAGAACACAAAACTGTTGTAAAAAAAAGGCTAAGAGTTAATATTTGTAGAGGTTTTGTGTGGCTTTGTTAGTGGTGTCTCCTAAATAAGTGCCTGAAAGGGCTGCCTTTAGTCACCCTTGCTTGAACTGCACTGCCTCTTGTCAGTGCTACTATCATTTATGGAAAGCCGTAACATGGTTGGCCATGCAGGAGGGGTCTGCACAGTGAGTGTCGGGGGTCTATAGCAAATAAATGAATGACAGGGAGATCAGCCAAAAATGCAAGAAGAATAGAACTTAACCACTTGCCTACAGGGCACTTTCACCCTCTTCCTGCCCAGGACAATTTTCAGATTTCACAGCTGTTGCACTTTGAATGACAATTGCACGGTCATGCAACATTGTACCCAAACTAAATATTTAGCATTTTTTTCACACAAATAGAGCTTTCTTTTAGTGGTATTTAAGCACCACTGGTTTTGTATTTTTTGCTAAATAAACAAATAAATTTAGAAAATTTGGAGAAAAAAAACAAACTTTTTCATAGTTTGTTGTAAAATTTTGCAAACAGGTCATTTTTCTCCTTCAATGATGTTTGTTGATGAGGCTACACTAATGGGCAATGATGTGCAGTCACAGTCTGCACTGATGGGCACTGGTGGGCACTGATGAGGTGACACTGAAAATAGGCACTGACGGGCACTGATAGGTGGCACTTATGGGCACTGGTAGGCAGCACTGATAGGTGACACTGACGAGGATGCACTGATGGGCACTGATTGGCAGCACTGGTGGGCACAGATTTGCAACACTGGTAGCCACAGATTGGCATCACTGGTGGGCACTGTTGGGACTGAACTGATAATCAGGACACTAATAATCAATGCCCTGATTATCAGTGTACATGTCCCTTTTAGAGAAGCCGGTTATTGGCTCTCTTCTCTCCTCATGCTGTCAGCATGAGGAAAGGAGTGCCAAAAACCGGCTGCTGTTTACATCCATGATCAGCCGTGATTGGACACAGCTGATCACATGGTAAAGAGCCACTGATTGGCTCTTTACCTCAATCCGTGATCATAAATGTCCAGAGGACAGTGGGCACATGGCAGGCGCAATCACAGGATGCCATCATATGACAGCATCCCAGGACTAGCCAGTTGTGCTGTAGCCATCATTCGGCTATAGCGTGGTCATTAAGTGGTTAAGCTGACCATACATGAATTGAAGCAGTTCAGCAGGAATCGCCCAAATTATGACCATGCTCGCTCAAGAGAAGTTTGATAGTTTTTTGTCGAAGGGACATGCTCGAAAACGTTTGTTAATCAGATGTTGATCAGTGTATTCTGACAGTTGCAGGTCCCTCTGTCAGAAAACCATGTCCCAGAGAGAGGGGGCTTCATCCATCCACCTTGTTTATATAGAAAGAGAATCATGTATGGAACAAAATGCTTTTGTTCAGTACACTGGCTGAGCAAAAGAAATAAAATAACCATGTATGGATGTATGGTCAGCTTTAGCGTATGCTGTATATTCATTTCACACAGATTAAATACAGGTATGTTAACAAGTCTCATCTACCAATAGATTTATTTGTTTTTTTGGCCAACCGTCCTTGTTCAGGATTTTCATAGCACCAGTGCAGTACAACAGAAAGGGAGACAGTACAGATACAAAACAATTCAAGAAAAGAGGGTTAGATGGGCCCTGCTTATGAAAGGGAGGGGCAAATGGTATAGAAGTATATCTTCAGTTATTAGATGATAGAGAATGGATAAGCTTCCCTGAAGAGGTGAGTTTTTGGGGATCACCTAAAGAAAGACAGAGTAGGAGATAGTTGGAGAGATTTGGGTAGGAACATTCAGAGGATGATACGGCATGCGCCGTAGACAGCGGTGCGCAGGCGCACTGAGCGCGCCGCTGTCAATGGCGATATGCCACGAGTGACATCATCGTGGCTTCATAGAATGACAGCGGCGGAGCAGCGAGACCCACCGAGAAGATGGATGCTCCAGACAGGGGACAGCGGTGACTTTGCTGGCTCCTGTGTCAGGTAAGTGACACATAATGGACTACTATGTGATGCATAGTAGTCCATTATGCTTTACCTTTTCAGGGAATCAAAGAGGAAGTAAACCCATCAGGGTTTACTTCCTCTTTAATGTCTAAACCACTGGCAACAAAAGTGAGTACACCCCTAAGTGAAAATGTCCAAATTGGGCCCAAAGTGTCAATATTTTGTGGGGCCACCATTATTTTCCAGCACTGCCTTAACCCTCTTGGACATGGAGTTCACCAGAGCTTGGACCTGGAGTCCTCTTCCCCTCCTCCATGACGACATCATGGAGCTGGTGGATGTTAGAGACCTTGCGCGCCTCCAGCTTTGATTTGAGGATGTCCCACAGATGCTCAATAGGGTTTAGGTCTAGAGACATGCTTGGCCAGTCCATTACCTTTACCCTTAGCATTTTTAGCAAGGCGTGTGCTTGGGGTCGTTATCATGTTGGAATACTGCCCTGCGACCCAGTCACCGAAGGGAGGGTATCATGCTCTGCTTCAGTATGTCAAAGTACATGTTGCCGTTCATGGTTCCCTCAATGAACTATAGCTCCCCAGTGCCGGCAGCACTCATGCAGCCCGACCATGCTTGACTGTGGCCAGCCCTTGGCACGAATTATCGCACATCTCAATTCATACGTGAGTATTTTTAGGTATGGCCAGCTATCTTTGATCTATTCCAAGCTCCCTATGTTGGTTGATACATCAGATTATAGTAGTCACTTATGCCCTTTTAGAACATGGATGCATTGCTCCTGATGAGTGGATGATGTCCATGAAACGCGTTGAGCCTATCTTAATGTATCCACTATACATTGACACCTTAGATGGTTTTAGCAATTTATGTTTTTACCTGACTATATTCTGCCAAAGTGGATATGCATATTTCTTATTGTTATGTGCTATGTTACTAACAATTTTCCTAATGTAATTTGATAACTTTGCTATGGATGTTATGCTGTATTTTGCAATGCAATTCAATTGTTAAGTAATACACATATGGATTTTTTTACCTACATGATTTGTTTGGCCTCACCCCTCACACCTCATTCAAAGTCCCAAACTTCCCCCCTTCTTTGTTGACTGTAGGCAAGACACACTTGTCTTTGTACTCCTCACCTGGTTGCCACCACACACGCTTGACGCCATCTGAACCAAATAAATTTGCGGCGCATTTTGCGTTTAGATGGACGGATTCCCACATATGCTATTTAGGAACCAAAATAGCAAATAAGTTGAACAGATTGTTCAAATTGAATTTTGGCCCATTAATACGACAGATCAAGTTAGATTTCCAAAGGTGGGATAAAATGTTTTTTACGTGGTTTGGGAGAATCAATATTATTAAAATGAATTTAATGCCGAGATTGCTTTATGTGTTTCAGACCTTACCTATAAAACTCCCTGTAAGATTTCTGAGAGACTAGAGATCAAGATTTACGAAATTTATATTGGCGGGCAAAATAGCGAGAATACGCAGAGATATTTTGACACTACCAAAGGAGAGAGGAGGGGTGGGATTCTCTGACCCGGTGGGCTATTATGAAGCATCACATTTAGCACGGGTAGTGGATTGGTGTATACTCCAAAAGGAAAAACCATGGATACATATGGAGCAAGCAACAATTCCGATAACCCTGGAAGGAATAGCATGGCTCTCAGATGCATAAATACCACAGGAGGTACGGAGACACCCCACGGTGGGTGCCACACTCCAGTCAGTCAAAAAGTTATTTAAGAAAACTAAGATATCGGAACATCCTAGCCCTATGATACCAATCTTGGGCACCCCAAGCTTTCAGCCAGGCCTGACAGATCAGGGTTTTAGGGATCTAAGGCAAAAGGGAATCAGTAGGATTATACATTTCTCAATTGATAACCATGTAATGTATAAGGAAGAGATTGAACGAGAATTCATGGGTGACCTGGACCCATTCAGGCGAATACAGTTAAATGCCTTTCTTCGATCAAGCAGGCAGCGAGTGCCGGTGGTTAGGATACCATCTGGGTTTGAACAGATATGTTTAAAAGGTGAACCACTGAAACACTCACTATCATTTATGTATGCATTGCGGATTGAACAAGAAGCCACACAAGAACTGGCATTTTTACGAGCATGGTAAAGGGACCTTGGAGTTACTTTCTCAGAGACACAGAAAAATACGATTTTTATGTTCACGTATAAGGCATCAATAGCAACCAGATACCAAGAAGGGGGTTATAAAATCTTGTCTAGGTGGTATAGAACCCCAGAAGTATTGCATCGGATATACCCACAAGTATCAAATTTGTGTTGGCGCTGTCAGCGTGAGGGCACTTTGCTACATATATTTTGGGAATGTCCCTGAGTGAAAGAAATTTGGAAGATGGTTTCTGAAATAGTGAAAGAAATGACAGATGTGTCTCTTGGAGAAAACCCGGCAGCCTTTTTATTGCATGACATTCCGTTATCTATTGAAAGATATAAAAAGTCTCTATTAAGGCATTTGCTTACAGAAGCAAAAGCACGTATACCAGCTTTATGGAAAAGCACGGTGGCTCCAACCAAATCACAATGGATGAGTAGGGTATCGGAGATTCAACAAATGGAAAATTTGACTATGATATTAAGAGAGCAAGAAGATAGGTATCACAAAGTGTGGAATCCCTATATTATATATAGGGAACAAAATCCCTAAATAGGGATTCTTAAGAGGGGGGCTCTTTCTTTTCTAGTCTCTCTTTCTTTAATATTTTGGTTTCTCTAAGATTGATAACTAGGGCTATCCCAGGTTAAGGAAAATGCAATAGTGAGTAGAAGGTAATTTGGAAATGTAATAGAATAAAAATTAGGCATGATTAAATGATGACTGTTTCTGTGTTAAATACAAGATGAAGTTGTCGTTGTGTTTATATGTAACGTTGTATCACTATATTGCGAAAAATAAAGAATGAAAAAAAAAATGTATCTTGGTCTCATCAAACCACAGAACAAGGACAAAGTGTCATTTCTTCAGTGTTGTCACATGAAAAGATATAATAAAATATTTACAAAAATGTGAGGGGTTTTTGTGAGATACTGTATATGGCACATATTTCATCACAAAAGGGGCCCTGTAGTTGGAAGTACATGGAGATAGGGACAAGTACCTATTGGTTCAGAAGCTTAAAGTGATTGTAAAAGCCGAAGGTTTTTTTTTTTTTTTTATCTTAATGCATTCTATGCATTGAGATAAAAAAAACTTCTGTCTGCAGCAACCCCAGCCCCCCTAATACTTACCTGAGCCGCATCTAGATCCAGCGATGTTGTAGAATTGTCTTAGCTGCCCAGAAGTCCCCTCTTCAATGGCTGAGACAGCAGCGTGGTACCATTGGCTCCCGCTGCTGTCAATCAAAGTCAATCAGACAGTGAGGAGAGAACCACTTGCTTACTGGGCACTTCCTGCCCAAACGAATTTTCAGCTTTCGGCGCTGATGCACTTTGAATGACAATTGCGTGGTCATACAACACTGTACCACACAAATTGACGTTTCTTTTGGTGGTATTTAATCACAGTTGGGGTTTTTATTTTTTGTTAAACAAACAAAAAAAAATGGAAAATTTTGAAAAAAACAAAAACTCATGTTATAAAATTTTGCAAACAGGTAATTTTTCTCCTTCATTGATATGCGCGGATGAGGTTGCACTGGTGGGCACTAGTAGGCTGCACTGATGGGCACTGATGGGCACAGATATGGCGGCACTGATGGGGACAGATAAGGCGGTACTGATGGGCAAAGATAAGGCAGCACTGATGGCCACTGATAAGATGGCACTGATGGGCCCTGATGGGTGGAGCTGATGGGTGGTACAGATGGGCACCGATAGGTACCACTGATATGTGGCACTGATAGGCGGCACTGATGGGCACTGATGGGTGCCATTGATGGACACTGATGGGCACTGGTAGGTGACACTGATGGGCAGCACTATTGAGGAGGCACTGATTGTGGGCACTATTAGGTGGCAGTGTGGGCACTGATAGATGGCACTGTGGGCACTGGTGGGTGCTGCTGCTGGGCACTGGTAGGTGGAACTGTTGTGTACTGACAGGTGACACAGGTGGGCACAGATGAGCTTGGGGCAATCTCCTTGATCGGGACCGATGTCCCTCTCACAGGCGCTGGTGATCGGCTTTTTCTTTCCCCTCACGCTGTCAGCGCGATGAGAAAAAATAGCCGATTACCAGCTCTGTTTAAATCACATGATCGGCTGATCACGTGGTAAGGCTAACAGCTGATCACGTGATAAGGGGTCGGGATCATTTAAATCGGGAGTGTTTAAATAATTAACTTTGTGTACAGTGGTGAAAATGTATGTGGCAGGTAAAATAGCAAGCATACAATATGTGTTTACCGGAAGTCCTGTATTATCTAAGGTGTACCTTTAGCACAAGAAACACTCTAGTCAAAAGCAAAATCTTGGTTCAAAGAATTACAATGGTCACCGAATAGCTACAAAATATTCCTTTTTGTGTAAAGCCAGTCCCGGATTCTTTCAATGCCCCCTATGTAATAGGGCTGCTTACCCTGAAGCTTGAAACTCCCTACTCTGAAGCTACAATTATTTCTCTAGAGAGTCTCAATTCTGCCTTTTGAAAAATGTTGACCTGTGTATGAGGATGCCTAAACCTCCTGACCTATTCTCTGTGCAAGAAATGTGACTCCAGTTTTTGCTGGAGAAAGGAAGATGTGAATCTTTACTCCTTTGTCATTTCAGCAGCCACTGTACATACTCTTGCTGTCTAAAATAAAATTTCATGTCAGGATGATGGGAATTTAATATAAAGGAAGATTACTGGTGATCAGATACAGAATAATTTCTATATATATTACATTTTTTCAAGTGAATACATACTATTGTCTGAAGTTTTTAATTTCAACATATGAGTTCCAAAGTTTACACACTTGCTACAGGAATAATGAATGGGGTACCACTCTGCCTGCTGTATTATAAATCATTGTTGTACTATAGAAAATGCAACAGTAGGAAGGTATACAGTATGCAGCACCTGCAGTAGGGTAACTGATATTCCAAGGTGGGTGATATAGTCCGGAATGAAAATATCTTGCCACTGGAGTCCCTAGGGCAAATAACTTGCCACTGGGTGATGCAACCTAACAGATTCCACCTACTGTAAGACCAAAATCTCTCAAATAATAGTTATGGATACTTAATGAGTCAATGGCCAACAGAGTGAGAAATTGAAACACCTTCCACTGGAGTCCCCACGACTCTACCTTAGACTGAAATGTTTCAAATTATAATTATGAGCGCTCAATGGGGTTGACTTACTAAAAGTGCAACATTTGGTGCAGCTGTGCATGATAGCCAATCAGCTTCAAACTTTAGCTTGTTCAATTAGGAAGTGACAAAAAAATCTGGAAACTAATTGGCTTCTTTGCAGAACTGCACCAGATAGGGCTATTCACTAAGACTGGAGAGTGCAAAATATGGTTCAGCTCTGCATAGAAACCAACCAGCTTCTAACTTCAGGTTGTTCAATTATCTTTCAGGAGCTGACTGGTTTCTGTGCAGAGCTGCACCAGATTTTGCACTTTTAGTAAATAGTCCAATAGTTACTGATATTTTAAAACTGGAGAGTGCAAAATCTGGTGCAGCTTTGCATAGAAGTCAATCACTCCAGTTTTAGCAAATTAACCCCAATGAGTCAGTGACCGACGAGTGATTGGGATCTGTGGGATGGGTACCCACTAGCCATCACTGCAGATGTCTATATCTCCCTTGCAAGGGATTTTGTATGGGTTTTTCTATTTTTAAACTTAACATGAAATGTCATTTTTTTAATAAATATAAGAATATAGGTACGTGACTGCTTTATTTTATAGCATATTGCACAGGAACCACCTACATGTGGATTCAACGGGAATGAAAAGTCATCTCTGTCCACCTACACCTTTATTAGAACTACTCATATTGCAAGACTTAATTTTATTAATTAATAAAGCTTGTTCAGTAACACAAAGACAAAAATAGTGTATGCCATGCTAAACGTCACCAACCAGTCGCAAACCTATTTGTGCCAACCCTTGTAGCCAAAGCAGAGCTCCTTGCAAAAAGGAAAATTGCATCATAAATATCCAATATCCAAGGAAAAAAGATTATTTGGAAGTAAAATAATGTTCCTTTTATTTTTAATTATGTATTACAGTATTAAGAAATGAAAGTCTTAGATAAGTCATTACTTCCGTGAATACTGAACATTAAGCTAGCCAATTTATCCCATACAGTTACACCCACTCACCTTGCAAATATATTCAGCCATTTACAGGTTTCGAACTAGCCAGCTATACATGGATCAAGATTCAGCTGGTTCAGCAGGGACAGGCAGAATTTCAATCCATGTATGGGCACCATGGTTGTACACAAGTTAATCTATTGCCACCAGCTCTATAATCAGCAATACTAAGCATTTTGTTCTATCAGCAGGGAAGGCTCCCCGCACTCCCATTAGCACTGCAGGAGTCATTCCCCCATCAACACTGACTGTGTTGATGGGGGAATCAAACAATTTTCTTTCCTTCCACCCATGGTGGAAGGAAAGAAAATTGCTTAATCTATGGCCTGCCTGACTCTTATCTCCAGTCAGTGAATGTGTAACTTATATCCCACAGGCTACTACTGCAGCTGACAAAATAAGAGGAAGAGGAGGAGCAAACTTTTTTGTTAAAGGAAGTTCAGTAATATTTTTTTTCTGATTATAATTCTATGAATTTTTAAATAATCCATTACAAAATGTATCAGAGAAAGTTAAAATATGACATGGCAAATATGTATGCAGAGTGATGGATTTTTTTTATTTTTTTTAAAAACAAAAGACAAAAAACACATTACATACCATATCAAAAAGAATGCCAACAAAGACAAAAAACACATTACATACCATATCAAAAAGAATGTCATTTGTTACATCAGCAAATCATGCATAGTGCAAATAAAGATCAGTAAATCAGTGGCACCAAAGAAATTGCTCTGACACATCTTAACTAAAAGGGTAAGGATAACTGTGTTGGACGGGTAAGCATAGACCCGCCGACCCAACACAACCGGTTGGCCAAAGGACCATCTAGTAAACGGTATTGCCCACAGTCTGCCCAACCATATGGACTCACCCCCCCCCCCCCCCCCTTAATCAGAGGGTGTGTGCACAGATTGCCTTGCCTATTTGGTGTATACTCAAATTAAGTTCCACTCTCCACTAAACCATAAGTACCCTTTATGCCTGTAATAACCGATGCATAATCAGTCGCGGGAGTGCCAACCCAGGGGTTTCCAGCCAGGGTTACCATATGCAATAACATTTCCAAGCTGCGTTTCTATGCTGATATGTTAGGTGCTCCCTGATAAGGATATAGTTGACCTGTTCTACCCATTGTTGTTTGGTTAGAACATGTATAGACAAAACCTGGCCACTAGTTTACGAGCTAAATACAATAATCTGATCACTGCTATATTAATAGGGCGATATATATCTCTTCATCTACCACTCCCAAGATGCATATTAGGGGGTCCAAAAGGACCCTAATCTGATAGACTGAGGAAATAACCTCAGTGATGTCACCCCAATACTGATACAACCTGGGACAGCGCCACATCAGATGAATTAGAGACCGCTCCTCCCCACAATGTTTGGGGCATATAGAAGAGTCTCTCCTTCCCCATCGCTGTAGCTGTATAGGTGTAAGCCCTGTGTAGCAAAAATAATGAGACAGTCTGTGCGACTGCGAAACAAAGGTAATCAGCCTTGCCTGCAAGCATATGTCCCATGTTTCATCATTTACTTCCACTAGGTCCTCTGTCCAGCCCCTTCTACTCAGTAAGGTCGCTGAATCTTGTATGGATGACAACAAACAGTTATAGATGTGGAATATTAGGCCTTTTTTCTCCTGACCGAAGAAAACATCCTTTATCAGGGAATGACTGGAAAGTGAGAGAGTGGAGGTCTGGCCCTGGACCTGGAGAGCATGTCGTACCTGAAGGCATCTGTAGAATTGATGCCTGGGGAGGTTAAATTCTGTTTGCAGTTCCAGGACTGATTTTAGTACGTTTTGGTTATATAATTGGGAGATATTGCAAATTCTAGCCAGCCTCCATGTCTGGAAGGTGATGAATTTTTAATGCACAAGGTAGTTGCCTTGTAAGTTTCCCACCTCTAAACAACTGAGCGCTTGAGCGGCAGTAGGGGAATCCCATCATGGAAAAAATATGGCGCTAAGAAAAGACACTTACTTTGACGTTGATTTTTGTTTTGATCCAGCAAGTCAGTAACTAGAATAATTCGTTAGTGCTTAGATATCCCTAAATTGTCACTGCACTATTTACAGTGAAATCTAGCTTTTCCTCATTGTCCTTATATGCTATCTATTCTTCCAAGAATAAATAAAATCTATCATTCTGGCCTTTAAGTATGTATGTCAATTCTTCCACAGTAATAATAAAATCAATTCTCAAAAACCAATCTTTTGTTGAAGTGATTCTTGTTTCCAAACCTGAGGAATCATTCTCTTTGTGGTGATTATTGACTCTTTATAGGGAGCAAATGAAATGGCATCTTGCAGGGATCTTTAGAAAATAGTTGTAATGTTAGAGTAGAGGTAAAGCTTATCATCTGAGACCAGTATTGTTTATTGTTTGGCTATCAAGTGCAATTAGAAGCACAAACGGGGTTGGGAAACGCCAACACTGTACTAAACTGTATCATGTGTGATGGTTGTTGTGTCCTCAAGGTGCCCAGAAGCTGAAAGGTGTTACAGGTAAGTTTTGGTTTATACTACAAGGTCAAAAATGTGTGTGGCTATATTTTTTCAAAATAAATAGGCTGACATATTTAAAGTATAATTCACATTTTACAGACAGACAAATAAAAATATAGGGTGTTTTATAATAGACATGGGCGCCGTCAATAAATTTGTTTCGTTACGTTCCGTTCCGGTTCATGTTAGAATTAATTCGTACTTCGTATTTCGTGTCCGAAATTCTATTTCAATTCGTACGAAATACGAATTGTCGTTAGGTTCGTTAACTTGTATGAACGTTCTTTACGATGAATTTAAAGGAAAAAATATATACCTCAATATGACAATATGTCCAAATGTCGTTACTACGGAAACAACACGTGACTTGGTTGACCAATCAGAGGTTTTCTTCTGCTGCTGAGGCCTACAGGGCAGGCCCGATCATGTGACTTCCCTTTGTGGGTTAGTTAGTGTAGTGGAGCAGATCATACGATTATTTGTCTGTGCATCTGAGCAAATATCTTTGCAATCCTTAGTTTTTCATTGTTCATTTTAGTTTATATCAGTTGTAGTTTGCAAGTATATCATCTCTTAGTGTTTAGTTTCTGGTTTTATTTGTTTTTTGGTTGGTTTTGAGAGATATTTTTTTTTTCATTTCTTATTCCATTTAGTTAATATTTTGTTATTTTCTGTTTGTATAATATTTTTTTTGTACATTTGGTGATTTTGTTGTTAGTTTGCTGCAATCAAAATCATATTTTTTTTTTGTCTACATTTTTCTAACTTTTAAAGGAAAAATGAGCAGCAAACAAGGCCAAAAAAGCAGTAAGAGTGCTGCTGGGAGAGGGAGAGCTATGAGCCGTGTACATGAGCAGCAGGTGGGACGTTCTGTCTCTGCGCCCTCTGAGCTCAGCTCACCTCCCATAAAGCTGAGGCGACTGGGAGTGAAGACTGCTGGTGGTAAAGAGCCTGGCAAACAGCAGACATTTGCATGTCGCCAGCTGTTCCAGGATTTACCTCCTAGAACCAGCAGCACAATTCATAGCAAAAGTGGCGCTACCACCTCTGCCACTGCTGCTGGTAACATGCTGCCCATTGGTACCTTTTATGGAAGAGGGCAGGCCAAAGGGGTTCCCAGTGCACATACATTTGTGCAGCCAAAGCTGGAGATCCTGGCCATGCAGCAGGAAACATGTCAGGAGGCCGAGGCTCATGATGATGTCACCACCACCATTGCTGCCAGTGCCATCACCCTCAGCACTACAGAGAGCTTGGCAGTGGTCAGCAAGGAGACAGTTTACTGCTTCTAATGATCACTGTTCCCTTGGCAATGTGAAAGAGGTGGAAGCAGGCTTTCCTGACATTGTTGTAGACAAATTAAATTTCCAGCCCTCTACCCATGTTGGCACCACCGACAGCCCAGAAAGTATCTCCCCTCAGTCCCCACTACTTTTTTCTCCTGAAAAGACCCCTGCCCAAGTGCTTTCTAAGCCCCCAGCATCAGAATGGGCCAATGCAACCATTAGACCTCAATCCATCACAGCACCCAATATACCTGGGATGTTCAGGTCTCTTCCTCCCGCTCCTGCCGAACCTCAGAAAGAGAGTGTGACCACTGCAGTGGAAGGTATTCCATCAGGCAGTGTCCGAGGTGGTGGCTGCCGTTCCAGCATTTGACAGCATTTTCAAAGAATTGGTGTCGGTCAGAAGGCCAAATGCAATCACTGTGGCAGGGAGGTCAGCCAGGGCCGAGACATAGGGCATCTCAGTAACAGTGGCATGAACCAGCACATGCGTGTGCACCAAGATGCAGTGCTGTTAGGGGAGAAAAGTATCATGGCCACTCCTCCAAACACCAAAAGTGGAACCAATAGTGGCACCGCCACAGCCACCATCCCGCATCCAATCCATACCAGCCAGGCCACCCTGGAAGATTTTGGTGGCTTTCAGAGTAAGGGTATGTCTCGGGCGCAGGTGCATAAAATAACACGCCTGATTGGCCAGCTCATTGCAGTTGGAGGAGCACCTTTCAACATGGTGGAAGGTGAGCCCTTCAAGCAATTGATGCAGGCTGTTGCACCACAGTACCATGTGCCATCACGTAAGACCTTCAGCCAAACTGTGGTGCCAGCCTTATACAGGTCTTGTGTCGGGGTGCTCAAGGAGGAGATTGGAAGGGCAGGTGGACAGGCAGTGCACCTGACCACTGACCTGTGGAGTGCGTGTAGTGCCCAGCATGCCTTCCTGTCCCTGACGGCACATTGGTGGCAGGCCAAGGTGTCCCATGATGTAGTTCAAACATCTGGATCCTCGTCAGTAGTTGACAAACATGGGTACCGTTCCATCCTCCTGCACGCTGAGGTGCTTGATGAAAAGCACACAGCGCGAAACATCCTGCAAGCCCTGCAGAAAATGTTGTTGCAGTGGTTTGGACAGGCAGACAGCAACTACCGGATTGGCTATGTTGTTACTGATGGAGGCAGCAACATGGTCAAGGCTGTAAGGGATGGCAGCTTTGTGGGTGTGCGCTGCTCAGCACACCTTCTCCACGAGGTGGTAACTGACAGTTTTCGGTTGGTGGAGACCATTTCTGGTGGCGATGAAAGGCTGTCCAAAGTGATGGACTCTTGTCGGAAGATGGCTGGCCACTTCCATCGGAGTGTGAGGGACAGCCACCTTCTCAGGGTGGAACAGAGGAAGGCAGGCCTTCCAGAACACTGCCTAAAACAGGATTTGGGGACTAGGTGGAATTCAACCCTAGCAATGCTGGAACGCATCCTTGAGCAGCAGAAGGCTCTCCATGCCATGGCCTGTGATCATAACATTGGCATAGAGAGACCTTTAGGCAGGGAGGACTGGGCCATAATCGGGCAGATTGTGGCAGTCCTCAAGCCTTTCCTCTCTGTCACAGAACACCTAAGCCACGAGGATGCCAGCATTGGTCATGTGCTCCCACTCTTCAACCACCTTCAGAGCAAATTGGAGCGGTTCAAGTCGGCTGAGGAACCTTTGCCTGGTGGTGGCCCTCAACCTGATGTGTTGGCTCTGATAAACACATTTCTGATGGAGTTGGGCAGGCACACGCAGGAGTTGACTGCCTCTTGCCCAGAACTGATGCTGGCTGCCATGTGTGACCCTCGCATCAAGAGCAAAATGGCTGTGCAGTGTAGTGCTCTGACAACATGGCGGGACAGACTAATCGACAGGGTGCGTCAGAGGAAAAGGCAGATGGTAAGTCTGGGAGAAGAGGAAGAGGAGGAAGAAGATATTAAAGACCCCCTCTCCCATGCATCATCTACATCTAGTGAAGTGAGCAGAGCTCCTGCCAGCAGAGCATCTTCTGTCTTGGCTGAGGCACTTGACACCCTAATGGGAACCTCCAGCATAGTGCACCCCAAGAAACCCATATCAGCAAAGGAGGTTGTCATGTCCTATTTGTCAGCCCCACCAGTGCACCCTACCACAGATCCAATGTTTTTTTGGCAGGGGAAGAGCGAGGAGTGGCCTGCCCTCGCAGATATTGCCAAGGAGCTACTGTCCTGCCCTCCGACAAGTGTCCAGAGTGAGCGGGTGTTTTCTGTGACGGGAAACATCCTGTCACCCCAAAGATCCCAGTTGTCCCCCCAGCTAATGGAGCAGTTAGCATTTTTGAAAATCAATTTGCCAAAGCTGGGGTACCCCTCCCTCACTCTGAACATTCCTTGAACTGACTGTCTGCAGCAGAGATGGCCATTTGGTCTTAGTAGTTGGTCCCTGTCCCTCCTCCACACAATCCCTCCCCTCGCTTCTCATCTACCCCTATTTGCTTGTAACATCATCTGGGATGGACGAGAAGAGAGGAGCTGCCACCAGGGAGGAGCGGAGAGAGAACCTATTACACACGCTTCCTGCGCTACTCTGCATGCTGGCTGGTAAACGCTGTGCCCTGATGTTCCCCAATGTGCCCTGATGTTCCCCAATGTGTCCCAATGTGCTCCAATATACCCTGATATGCCCCGATGTGCCCTGATGTGCTCCAATATGCCCTGATGTGCCCCAATGTGCCCTGATGCTCCCCAATGTGTCCCAATGTGCTCCAATATGCCCTGATGTGCCCGATGTGCCCCAATGTGCTCCAATATGCCCTGATGTGCCCTGATGTTCCCCAATGTGCCCTGATGTGCCCCAATGTGCCCTGATGTTCCCCAATGTGCTCCAATATGCCCTGATGTGCCCGATGTGCCCCAATGTGCTCCAATATGCCCTGATGTGCCCCAATGTGCCCTGATGTTCCCCAATGTGTCCCAATGTGCTCCAATATGCCCTGATGTGCTCCAATGTGCTCCAATATGCCCTGATGTGCCCCGATGTGCCCTGATGTGTCCCAATGTGCTCCAATATGCCCTGATGTGCCCCAATGTGCCCTGATGTGCTCCAATGTGCCCTGATGTGCCCCAATGTGCCCTGATGTGCCCCAATGTGCCCTGATGTTCCCCAATGTGTCCCAATGTGCTCCAATATGCCCTGATGTGCCCCAATATGCTCCAATATGCCCTGATGTGCCCCGATGTGCTCCAATATGCCCTGATGTGCCCCAATGTGCCCTGATGCTCCCCAATGTGTCCCAATGTGCTCCAATATGCCCTGATGTGCCCGATGTGCTCCAATGTGCTCCAATATGCCCTGATGTGCCCCAATGTGCCCTGATGTTCCCCAATGTGCCCTGATGTGCCCCAATGTGCCCTGATGTTCCCCAATATGCTCCAATATGCCCTGATGTGCCCGATGTGCCCCAATGTGCTCCAATATGCCCTGATGTGCCCCAATGTGCCCTGATGTTCCCCAATGTGTCCCAATGTGCTCCAATATGCCCTGATGTGCCCTGATGTTCCCCAATGTGCCCTGATGTGCCCCAATGTGCCCTGATGTTCCCCAATGTGCTCCAATATGCCCTGATGTGCCCGATGTGCCCCAATGTGCTCCAATAAGCCCTGATGTGCCCCAATGTGTCCTGATGTTCCCCAATGTGTCCCAATGTGCTCCAATATACCCTGATATGCCCCGATGTGCCCTGATGTGCTCCAATATGCCCTGATGTGCCCCAATGTGCCCTGATGCTCCCCAATGTGTCCCAATGTGCTCCAATATGCCCTGATGTGCCCGATGTGCCCCAATGTGCTCCAATATGCCCTGATGTGCCCTGATGTTCCCCAATGTGCCCTGATGTGCCCCAATGTGCCCTGATGTTCCCCAATGTGCTCCAATATGCCCTGATGTGCCCGATGTGCCCCAATGTGCTCCAATATGCCCTGATGTGCCCCAATGTGCCCTGATGTTCCCCAATGTGTCCCAATGTGCTCCAATATGCCCTGATGTGCTCCAATGTGCTCCAATATGCCCTGATGTGCCCCGATGTGCCCTGATGTGTCCCAATGTGCTCCAATATGCCCTGATGTGCCCCAATGTGCCCTGATGTGCTCCAATGTGCCCTGATGTGCCCCAATGTGCCCTGATGTGCCCCAATGTGCCCTGATGTTCCCCAATGTGTCCCAATGTGCTCCAATATGCCCTGATGTGCCCCAATATGCTCCAATATGCCCCAATGTGCCCTGATGTGCCCCGATGTGCTCCAATATGCCCTGATGTGCCCCAATGTGCCCTGATGCTCCCCAATGTGTCCCAATGTGCTCCAATATGCCCTGATGTGCCCGATGTGCTCCAATGTGCTCCAATATGCCCTGATGTGCCCCAATGTGCCCTGATGTTCCCCAATGTGCCCTGATGTGCCCCAATGTGCCCTGATGTTCCCCAATATGCTCCAATATGCCCTGATGTGCCCGATGTGCCCCAATGTGCTCCAATATGCCCTGATGTGCCCCAATGTGCCCTGATGTTCCCCAATGTGTCCCAATGTGCTCCAATATGCCCTGATGTGCCCTGATGTTCCCCAATGTGCCCTGATGTGCCCCAATGTGCCCTGATGTTCCCCAATGTGCTCCAATATGCCCTGATGTGCCCGATGTGCCCCAATGTGCTCCAATAAGCCCTGATGTGCCCCAATGTGTCCTGATGTTCCCCAATGTGTCCCAATGTGCTCCAATATGCCCTGATGTGCTCCAATATGCCCTGATGTGCCCTGATGTGTCCCAATGTGCTCCAATATGCCCTGATGTGCCCCAATGTGCCCTGATGTGCTCCAATGTGCCCTTATGTGCCCCAATGTGCCCTGATGTTCCCCAATGTGTCCCAATGTGCTCCAATATGCCCTGATGTGCCCCAATATGCTCCAATATGCCCCGATGTGCCCTGATGTGCCCCGATGTGCTCCAATATGCCCTGATGTGCCCCAATGTGCCCTGATGCTCCCCAATGTGTCCCAATGTGCTCCAATATGCCCTGATGTGCCCGATGTGCTCCAATGTGCTCCAATATGCCCTGATGTGCCCCAATGTGCCCTGATGTTCCCCAATGTGCCCTGATGTGCCCCAATGTGCCCTGATGTTCCCCAATATGCTCCAATATGCCCTGATGTGCCCGATGTGCCCCAATGTGCTCCAATATGCCCTGATGTGCCCCAGTGTGCCCTGATGTTCCCCAATGTGTCTCAATGTGCTCCAATATGCCCTGATGTGCCCCAATGTGCTCCAATATGCCCTGATGTGCCCCGATGTGCCCTGATGTGCCCCAATGTGCTCCAATATGCCCTGATGTGCCCCAATGTGCCCTGATGTGCTCCAATGTGCCCTGATGTGCCCCAATGTGCCCTGATGTTCCCCAATGTGTCCCAATGTGCTCCAATATGCCCTGATGTGCCCCAATATGCTCCAATATGCCCTGATGTGCCCCAATGTGCCCTGATGTTCCCCAATGTGCCCTGATGTGCCCCAATGTGCCCTGATGTTCCCCAATGTGTCCCAATGTGCTCCAATATGCCCTGATGTGCCCCAATGTGCTCCAATATGCCCTGATGTGCCCCAATGTGCCCTGATGTTCCCCAATGTGTCCCAATGTGTCCCAATGTGCTCCAATATGCCCTGATGTGCCCCGATGTGCCCTGATGTGCCCCAATGTGCTCCAATATGCCCTGATGTGCCCCAATGTGCCCTGATGTGCTCCAATGTGCCCTGATGTGCCCCAATGTGCCCTGATGTTCCCCAATGTGTCCCAATGTGCTCCAATATGCCCTGATGTGCCCCAATGTGCTCCAATATGCCCTGATGTGCCCTGATGTGCCCCGATGTGCTCCAATATGCCCTGATGTGCCCCGATGTGCCCTGATGTGCCCCAAAGTGCTCCAATATGCCCTGATGTGCCCCAATGTGTCCTGATGTGCTCCAATGTGCCCTGATGTGCTCCAATGTGCCCTGATGTGCCCCCACCATTCTTCTCATTTACACATATGACTGCTAGAACAGATAAAAAGACATTTAGGGAAATTGACCAAGCTTGAAGCGAACAGAATCTGGAGCAGTTGCCCATGGCAACCAATCAGCTTCTCTTCAGTTTGTTCCGTTAAGATTTGAAAATACAAGAGAGAAGCGGATTGTCTGCCATGCATCGCTGGTCCAGTTTTCGCCTGATCACCCCACACTGTTTGGGGTCACCGGGGATGTGCGGAGAGCACATGCTTGGTAACACCAAACAATTTCCAGTGACCCCGCATATCCCCGCTGACCCCGTACAGTGCGGGGGATAAAAACGAAAGCAGCTGTGCATGGCAGCCATGTGCTCATTATGAGGGGCTCCCACCATCCCTGTGCTGTGCTGACTTCCTCCTGGGGCTGTACCCCTGCTATGCTCAGTATGTCAGCACAGGAATGGTGGAAACCCCTCATAATGAGCACAGCAGAGGTACAGCCCCAGGAGGAAATCACCATAGCACAAGGATGGTGGGAGCCCCTCATAATAAGCAAAATGACTGAGTCGTCGATGCGATGACAACTGATCCGAAATTCGTAAACAAAAGTTCGTATTGCGTACAAAATTCGGACGCATGGCAATTTGTATTCTGGATCCTCCCGAACGTACGAATTTAGGGAAATTCGTACGAATTTGCGATTCGTACGAAACTAATCGCACATGTCTATTTTATAACAGTTTATCATATATACAGGGCTGGACTGGGACAAAAATTTGGCCCTGGACTTCATCCAGACCAGCCCACTTTAATTTTGCAAACAAGCACAAAAACAGTATATAAAACTATACGTAATTGTGCAAAAAAACATAAGTAGCATAACATAAGGAGTCCTCACTAACCTCGTTTATTATTTCACTTATTCTCCTCTGTATTTTTCTCATCTTTCTCACATCACTGCGTGAAGTTGAGGGCAAGCGGCGCAGAAATTACTTTGTCACAATTATGTGGGGGTTGAGGACAGTTAGAGGGGCTCAGGACAGTAAGGGGCGGAGCTGAGGACAGTAATGGGGGGCTGAGGACAATTATGTGGGGGCTAAAGATAGTAATGTAAGGGGGGCTGAGGACAGTCAAGGAAAAGGGGGCTGAGGACAGTAATGGGTGGGTGAGGTCAGTAATATGAGGGGGAGCTGAGGACAGTAATGGAGGGCGCTAAGGACAGTAATGTGAGGGGGGGGGGGGGCTGAGGATAGTAATGAAGGAGTGCTAAGGACAGTAATGTGAGGAGGGCTGGGGACAGTAATGGGGGGATGAAGACAGTAATCTGAAAAGGAGATTTTGATGTGAAGGGGAGGGAACAATGATGTAAAGAGATGGACTGTAATATGAGGCTAAGTTCAGATCTCTGCATGCACATTTGTGTGCACATGTCACAGGTGTGGCAGCCCATTCATTTTAAAGGGCTGCTCTACCCATGAGAAAGGCAGGGAAAGAAGTCCTGACCTTTTTTTTAAATTACATGTGCCAAGCTATGTGGTACTCCAGCATCATGCGGTGGTGCGTGCAAAAATGTGTCATAGCTGGGGATGTCTTTAAGAATTATTGCCCAACTACACATCTGGTAAAGTACAACACATTTCTCTGCAGGTCAGGAACACGTTCAACACTGGAAATATTCTCCAGCCACAGAGATGTGAACCTAACCTAAGAGGAGAGCGGGGCTGTGATGTGAAGGATCTGCGTCTTTGCACAAACATGCCACTCAGACCTCTGCTGGAAGAACATTGTACTGATTGGACCTCCGTGGCTTTTAATTCATTACCCCTGATATATACTATAAATTACAAGCCTAGTGACAGTAAACAATTTACTACTTTATTGGTCTCTTCCTGACGGCACAAGATCATACTATAATATAATCTACATTCATGTCATTTGAGTTTTTAGATGTCAGCCAGGGATTTGTGCTCTTCAGACTATAATGTAAATTAAAAATGTACACATATCTAGGGAATGGTAATGAATAATGTCTCATTTTATTGTCAATGTGTTAACATGACCAGTCTTTTTTAAAACTTATCCAGGCATTGCCTATTAGTGCAAAACTTTCTCAAATGCATTTAGTTAACGAACACTAGCAAAGGCTTTCCATTCTTTTAACAGCTTTTTTTTTAAATAGTGTATTTAGTTTTAATGTAAAGCATCATTAATTTGTGGTTTAGATGTTTTAATACCTGAGGGCCTATTCACAGGTTTGCACTGAGGAAATGTGCAGTTAAACTCGCCTTACCATGCATTCCCGCAATGAATGGCAGCACACCTGCTCTATGTGTGTAGCACTGTGGTGTCATTCATTGTACAAAGCATGCAGCAAACAATGTACCACAACACACCACAATGTACATACCGTTTGTTAAAGTTTGCGCCCGGTAGTGAATGTGTACACAGGAAGTAGGTGTGTGTTTTGCGGCCAAATCATTTAGACATACACATGACCCACACAAACACCACCCCATAAAAATAAATAAAAATTTGTCTTAATTTGCAAATAAGGATCATCTCTTCCTCAGAGTACAGTGAGTGGGGCATGGTGGTGGGAAGAAATTAGCAGCAGTACAAGCAACTTCCTGGAGTGGCGTGATGTCATTCCTTTGCGCTGGCCACCGCTTCCGGAAACCAGATATGCGCTACGCACACCGCAGTTGCGCATCTAACATACACAGCGGTGGCACATCTAGATGGATTTGGCGCATCTAGCTTCAGGAACCCAATTTTTATGGAAATTAATAATAGTAAAGCAGATGCATATTTCCGGGACTGGACTAGAAAATGGTTATAGTGAAAGGCAACTGGTGTTTTCTATTAAACAAAGTCTAAGTCATTGACATGCATCACAGTTGAATTTAGGAATGTGTCTTTACAAAGTTAAACTAAATGAAATCCTTTCTTATTTTTGCTTGGGGATAGAGAGCAGAGGGATTAGAAGTCTTGTCAGTTTTTGGGGATGTCTGCACCCCTGATAGGGTGAAGACCCCTCCCAAATTTTGCTAGTTTCTCCTTCAAATGTATTCACTTCCTGTCACAGCCAAACAGGAAGTGAGGGTAAAACCCTACCAATGTCTTTTCTTGGGGATGCACATGTCAATCTAAATAGTTTCCCCATTAGGTGAATTTCACTCTAGCATTGATCTGTTTATATCCAAAATTATTAGGTATCTTGGACTTTGGGGTTTATTTACTTAAGGCAACTCAACTTTGCACTACAAGTGCACTAAAAGTGCAGTTGCTGGAGATCCGAGGGGGACATGCAAGGAAAATAAAAAAACAGCATCTTTGCTTCTACGTGATTGGATGATAAGATCACCAGTGCTTCCCCTCAGATTTACAGCGAGTGCACTTCTATTGCAGAGCGGATTTGCCTTTAATAAACCCCCAAATACCTAATAATTTGGGGTGTACACAACAAGTGCTAGAGTGCAATATGCCTAATGGGGACGCTAGTTAGATTGACCTGTATCAAGGGCAATCTAACTAACCAAGGAAAGACATGGTATTACCCTCATTTCCTGTTTGGCTATGTGACAGGAAGTGAAGCCAATTTTCAGCAAAGGGACACAAAGCCCAACCTGAAAAAGACAAGCAGGGGTTCTAACAGTCACTTGGTTTCCCTCAAATGCCCACAACACAATTTTAGCTCAGTGCTCTAAATCAATGGTTCTCAACCCAGTCCTCAAGTAGCCACAACAGGCCATGTTTTCAGGTTTATCTTCATTTTGCACAGGTGCTTTAAATCAGAGTCAATGGCTTGATATTTTGGACAGCTATTTAGCTAAAATAAATTCCCAAATATGTCCTGTCGGGGGTACGTGATGACTGAGGCTGAGAACCACTGCGCTAAAATGGAAAATTGAATACTTACCTCTCTGTAATTTTCCTTTCCTGGTTCCTATCCTTGGCAGCATGCACACAATACATGCATATGCTACCGTGAAGGCACCAGGAAAGTAGCTTTTAGACAAATCACACCTTTTTTTGTTTTGTCATGTCAATCAGCCTAATTAAGCTGCAGCTGGGAAATCTGTTGCATGAAAATTGTTTGGGGGGAGGGGGGGGGGGGTATAAAATGCATTACTTGGATTGAGCATGTATCTGCAAAACAAATTATTTACAAAACACATACAAATTTTCTACAAATTGTATTGTTCAACAAAACAGGACTAATGCCGCGTACACACGACAGGACTTAAGTCCGACAGACTTTCGACGGAGTTCTGACGGAGTTCTGACAGAGTTCTGACGGACTTTCCGAATGAACGGACTTGGCCACACACAATCACATCAAAGTCCGACGGATTCGAACGTGATGACGTATGACTGGACTAGAATAAGGAAGTTCATAGCCAGTAGCCAATAGCTGCCCTAGCGTCGGTTTTAGTCCGTCAGACTAGCACACACACAAGCGGATTTCTGGGTCCGGCAGAGTTCTGTCGGAAAAATTTGAAACATGTTCCATTTCTAAAGTCTGCCAGACTTTTGCAAATCAAAAGTCCGCTGCAGCCCACACACGTTCGAATAGTCTGCCGGAATCATTCCGTCAGACTTTTGATGTTGAAAAGTCCGCTCGTGTGTACGGGGCATTAGAGAAGAGCAAGGAAAGCAAAAAACACATGTATGTTAATTTGAGACACTAGCAGAAACTAGTTTTGAGGTCTGACCATTTTGCAGAGGAAATGAACAGGATTTAGACATTTTAGTCACAACATCTTGAGGACGATTTTGCTAAATAATGCAGCACAGACAATTAAATCAAAGTGAAACTAACAAACATTGACAACATCAAAAATATTTCAGTGAAAAATACCCCCCAAAAAAAGAAACAAAAGTAAAAAATACTTTCTCTAAAACACATCTGTTTTGTAAAGACATAACAAACAAAATACAAAGAGAGAATACACGTGTCACACACTCTATAAGGACACCCAAATGTACTCTCTTGACAAAACTTGATTGACGTAATTTAACAAGGTGCATGTCACATATTGGCAACGTAACATGCTAACATGACCTGTGTGAAAATCTCCTTTAACCACTTAAGGACCGCCTCCCACCGATATACGTCGGTAGAATGGCATGGCTGGGCACAAGCACATACAGGTATGTTGCCCTTTAAGTGCCCAGCCGTGGGTCGCGGCGCACTCGCGACCCGGTCCTGAGCTCCGTGACTGTGGGACCCGTGGACCCAATCGCCGCTGGTGTCCCGCGATCCGGTCACAGAGCTGAAGAACGGGGAGAGGTAAGTGTAAACAAACCTCTCCTCGTGCTCCCTAGTGAGCCTGTCACTGATCGTCTGTTCCCTGTCATAGGGAAAGACGATCAGTGATGTCACACGCAAAGCCACGCCCTCTACAGTAAAAAAACACACACTTAACCCCTACACTGCCCCTAGTGGTTAACCCCTTCACTGCCAGTGACATTTTTACAGTAATCAGTGCATTTTTAATCGCACTGATCGCTGTATTAATGTCAATGGTCCAAAAAAATGTGTCAAAATTGTACGACTTGTCTGCCATAATGTCGCAGTCACAATAAAAATCGCTGATCGCCGCCATTACTAGTAAAAAAAAAAAGATTAATATATTATTTTGTAGACGCTATAGCATTTGCGCAAACCAATCAATAAACGCTTATTGCGATTTTTTTTACCAAAAATATGTAGAGGCATACGTATCGGCCTAAACTGAGGAAAAAAAAGTTTTTTTATATATTTTTGGGGGATATTTATTATAGCAAAAAGTAAAAAATATTACATTTTTTTTCAAAATTGTCGCTCTATTTTTGTTTATAGAGCAAAAAATAAAAACCGCAGAGGTGATCAAATACCACCAAAAGAAAGCTCTATTTGTGGGAAAAAAGAATGGCAGTTTTGTTTGGGAGCCACGTCACACGACCGCGCAAATTGTCAGTTAAAGCGACGCAGTGCCGAATCACAAAAAGGGGCTTGGTCCTTTAGCTGCAAAATGGTCCGGGGCTTAAGTGGTTAAAAAATACATAGAGGTGAACCAGCGTAAAAAAAAAAAAAAAATTGTCAAGTTTAGAGGTGCGCCCATTCAGCCCATGCAATTGCGTATACGTTGCTTAACATTTACTAAGATTTTGCAGCGCAGTGAACAAACGCACGTGAACGAGCGTAACAGCCGTTTGCGCATGCACACTGCATTGATCTCTCGCAGTTCTAAATGTACTTGCGGGCACAGCAGGCTTTCTCTGAAAAAGTTACTTTCTCATTCTATTTTGGGTATATTTGTTACTCGGGCAGCTGTTATTAAACTTCCTCACATCACCCCATAATATTGGCACATCCATCGTCTGTCAATATTGATTTGAACATGCCGTGCGCCATGTCCATAGTGGCGCACAGATTGCATTCTCCCACGTGCTGAGATTGCTATAGTAAATTGGGATTTGCGCTCTGTTACCGGCGTACCATTTCGTAAATATGGAAATGTGCGTTGCGCCTCTGCCCGCGCCTCTGCTATTGGTGCACGGCTTTCGTAAATCACCCCCACTGTAATGAAAGGGTAGAGTGAAAGGTATTTTAAAGAACATAGCAGTGTCAAGAGCTCCTTACTCTTCTTGCAGCTTCTTGCCGTAGAGTTGAATTTTGTAAATAAAAAGATCCAAAATCAATTATTTACACTGCTGATTACTTTGCCATGGCAGGATAAATTTAAAAAGTAAAGCTGATTTCTACATTTTTTTTTTTTGTCTGTCTCACAACACTGCTTAATTTGTGACAAATCAGCTTTAACAATAAGTAAAACAAAACTTGATTGCATTCATGGATGTGTAAGCTCATGATACTTGCTATTGTTCATAGGTTTGATTTTATCATCCAGTGAACTTCCAACTGCTGTTTGAGATAATTGAGTGGAATAAAATGTCACATTTCTCAAGGCCTAAGTGACATTTACATATGAAGGACCACCCTCTCATTCAGTTCCTATCACTAATTACTTTTAGCAGGAGATACAATCTTGCTGGATGACTGTGTAAGCCTCGTAGTAATGGAAGATCAATCTTCATGCCTATGAAAAAGGGTCAAAGGAATGATCAGCAATAATGAGATAATGCTCTTCAAATGTTATTTATGTAGTTCTTGTTATTTACAGATAGTGCCTTTCACGGCTGAGCTGAGCATGTGCTATTCCCTGTGCTGTTTCATAATAAAATGTATTTGTTATGTTTGCTATGAAGTGCATTTGTAAGTGTAGCAAACCGCAGTTCTGAGGAAGCCAGAACGTGTATTCTGTTAACTTAATGTGATATTAAAGCGAAAAGCAAATATTTATTATATTATATTGCATCTTACCAATTCTTAGATGTGATGGCCGCATTTGTTTTCTTTTGCTAGGCTTTCTTTCCTTTATTTTTACCTGGTGATCCAACCAGCAAGTCTGTTGTTTTTCAAAAGCACAAGCTGTCCTGTAGAAGTAGTTGTTACTTTGTTGAGAAAGAACATTTAATACTTGCAATGGTCAGCATTTTTTTATTTATTTATTCAAGTAAAACTTTTATTCTTCAATTTATATAGTGTATCTAAATCTACTAATACATCTAACGCTCCCCTCCCCCCAAAATGAATCCACAAGTGCTTTTTTTTTAGCCACCACTATTCCTTTATACTGGCTTTTAAAATGTACAAATGCAGCAATTTAGAAATTAGATGAAAGGTTTTTCCACTGGAAAACACTTCAACACTGAAGAAATGGCTGCACTCCAAGATCCATCAAAATTCTTATTTAAAGCGGAGGGCCACCCTAAAAAACAAAATTACAATAAAATGTTCCAAAAAATATGAAAATAAAAATGATTTTTTTTTTTTTTTTTTATTTACCAGACATGCCTGTTGCTAAGCAGATTGTCCTAATCTGCCTCTTCCTACTCCGTGGTGATCTTCAGTCTTCTCCTCCTCGTGTTGTCTTCTGGGGAATGGGGCGCGGTGTGTTCTGAGAACTGTGTGCATGCGCAGTAGGAAATTGGCAGTGAAGCTGCAAGGCGGTGCCAGTGAATGGCGGCGCGGGGACCCAAAAGCTGAGGGATGGGTTGGCCTCGGGCGGCCGTCATTGCGGGAACCCTGGACAGGTAAGTGATCTTATTAAAAGTCAGCAGCTACAATGTTTGTGTGTCTGTAAAAAAAAATTCAGATGGTCCTCCCCTTTAATAAACGAACATCCCAAGTGTAGACAGACAGACAGTTCAAATGGTAGACGCGTTTCACACACTAACAGGTGCGATTATTCATTACCACTGGAAAACACTTTTTGAAACATAAAAAGTACATTTTATATACAACTATATGGATCAGATCAAAATGAGGGGCAAATGAGGAGGAAAGAGGGACAGAGGGACATTGCTCCAAATCATGGACAGTCCCTAATAATAAGAGACTGTGGCTGATCTTTTCTTTGGTGAGAGTCCAAAGCTATTCCTGACCTTCAAGTGGAGGACCATCTGGAGTTGTTGTGAAACACCAGTTTGAAAGAGAGATTTTTCGATAGCCACTGTCTGGAACCCAGGGACAACCTACAGTGGTGAGAGGCCTCTTTGCCATTAACTTTCTCTGTTGTCAGTTTATTAGGGCTGCATTGCCCCTTTTCGTATTACATTGGGCCAGGCATGTACTCGCCATTGGGACTACCGGGAGTTTCCTGGTGGGCCGATGGCTCAGTGGGCCAGTTTCAGTGACAGCCAGTGGCATCGCTAGGGGGTGGGTTTTGGGGCTATAACCCTGAATCTGGGGCCCATAGCCCTGAGTCCCAGGGTTCCCCAACCACAGGGTTGCGGCCCACTATCGGGCCATGGCCTTTCTGCAGCTGTGCGGCAGTCAGTAAGGGAGAGCCGGGCGAAAGAGCAGAGAGGTGACATTATCTCTTACCGCTCACTCTGCATCGCCGCTGTTCCACTCTCACTGTGAAGCCATGTGCAGATTACATCATCTCTCATTGCCCGCCCTCTTTCTGGTGACCCTGATATAAGGAGGGGCTCTCTGGGGCCTCTGAGGGGACCCTGATGTAAGTGGGGGGACTCTCTGCAGACCCTGATGTAAGGGGGAGGCTCTCTGGGAACCTGATATAAGGAGGGGCTCTCCGGGGACCCTGATGTTAGGGGAAAGCTCTCTGGGCACCCTGATGTAAGTGGGGGGGGGCTCTCTGGGGACCCTGATGCAAGCCTGAGGCTCTCTGGGGACTCTGATGTAAGGGGCTCTCTGGTGACCCTGATAAAAGCAGCGACTCTCTGGGAACTCTGAGGTAAGGAGGGGCTCTCTGGGGACCCTGATTTAAGTGGAGGGCTCTCTGCTGACCCTGATGTAAGGGGGAGGCTCTCTGGGGACCCTGATATAAGGCGGGACTCTCTGGGGACCCTTATGTAAGTGGGGGACTCCCTGGGGACCCTGATGTAAGCGGGGGGCTCTCTGCAGACTATAATGTAAGGGAGGCTCTCTGGGGATCCTGATGTAAGGGAAGCTCTCTGGGGACTCTGATGTAAGGGGGGCTCTCTGGAGACCCTGATGTAAGGGGGGCTTTCTGGGGATCCTGATGTAAGGGGGGGGCTCTCTGGGGACCCTGATGCAAGCCTGAGGCTCTCTGGGGACTCTGATGTAAGGGGAGCTCTCTGGGAACCTGATATAAGGAGGGGCTCTCTGGGGACCCTGATGTTAGGGGAAAGCTCTCTGGGCACCCTGATGTAAGTGGGGGCTCTCTGGGGACCCTGATGCAAGCCTGAGGCTCTCTGGGGACTCTGATGTAAAGGGCTCTCTGGTGACCCTGATATAAGCAGCGACTCTCTGGGAACTCTGAGGTAAGGAGGGGCTCTCTGGGGACCCTGATGTAAGTGGAGGGCTCTCTGCTGACCCTGATGTAAGGGGGAGGCTCTCTGGGGACCCTGATGTAAGGCGGGACTCTCTGGGGACCCTTATGTAAGTGGGGGACTCTCTGGGGACCCTGATGTAAGCGGGGGGCTCTCTGCGGACTCTGATGTAAGGGAGGCTCTCTGGGGATCCTGATGTAAAGGGGGCTCTCTGGAGACCCTGATGTAAGGGGGGCTTTCTGGGGATCCTGATGTAAGTGGGGGGCTCTCTGGGGACCCTGATGCAAGCCTGAGGCCCTCTGGGGACTCTGATGTAAGGGGAGCTCTCTGGGGACTCTGATGTAAGGGGGGGCTCTCTGGGGACTTTGGTGTAAATAGGGGCTCTCTGGGGACTCTGGTGTTAGGGGAAGCTCTCTGGGGACCCTGATGTTAGGGGGCTCTCTGGGGACCCTGATGTAAGTGGGGGGCTCTCTGGGGACCCTGACGCAAGGCAGGGCCTCTCTGGGGACTCTTATGTAAGGGGGGGCTCTCTGGGGACCCTGACGCAAGGCAGGGCCTCTCTGGGAAATCTGATGTAAAGAGGGCTCTCCGAGGACCTTGAGGTAAGGGGGAGGCTCTCTGGGGACCCTGATGTAAGGCAGGACTCTCTGGGGTCCCTGATGTAAGTGGGGGGGGCTATCTGGGGACCCTGATGTAAGTGGGGGGGCTATCTGGGGACCCTGATGTAAGTGGGGGGGCTCTCTGCAGACCCTGATGTAAGGGGGAGGCTCTCTGGGAACCTGATATAAGGAGGGGCTCTCTGGGGACCCTGATGTCAGGGGAAAGCTCTCTGGGCACCCTGATGTAAGTGGGGGGGCTCTCTGGGGACCCTGATGCAAGCCTGAGGCTCTCTGGGGTCTCTGATGTAAGGGGCTCTCTGGTGACCCTGATATAAGCAGCGACTCTCTGGGAACTCCGAGGTAAGGAGGGGCTCTCTGGGGACCCTGATGTAAGTGGGGGGCTCTCTGCTGACCCTGATGTAAGGGGGAGGCTCTCTGGGGACCCTGATCTAAGGCAGGACTCTCTGGGGTCCCTGATGTAAGTGGGGGGGCTCTCTGCAGACCCTGATGTAAGGGGGAGGCTCTCTGGGAACCTGATATAAGGAGGGGCTCTCTAGGGACCCTGATGTTAGGGGAAAGCTCTCTGGGCACCCTGATGTAAGTGGGGGGGGCTCTCTGGGGACCCTGATGCAAGCTTGAGGCTCTCTGGGGTCTCTGATGTAAGGGGCTCTCTGGTGACCCTGATATAAGCAGCGACTCTCTGGGAACTCTGAGGTAAGGAGGGGCTCTCTTGGGACTCTGATGTAAGTGGGGGGCTCTCTGCTGACCCTGATGTAAGGGGGAGGCTCTCTGGGGACCCTTATGTAAGTGGGGGACTCTCTGGGGACCCTGATGTAAGCGGGGGGCTCTCTGCGGACTCTGATGTAAGGGAGGCTCTCTGGGGATCCTGATGTAAGAGAAGCTCTCTGGGGACTCTGATGTAAGGGGGGCTCTCTGGAGACCCTGATGTAAGGGGGGCTTTCTGGGGATCCTGATGTAAGGGGGGGACTCTCTGGGGACCCTGATGTAAGCCTGAGGCTCTCTGGGGACTCTGATGTAAGGGGAACTCTCTGGGAACCTGATATAAGGAGGGGCTCTCTGGGGACCCTGATGTTAGGGGAAAGCTCTCTGGGCACCCTGATGTAAGTGGGGGGTGGCTCTCTGGGGACCCTGATGCAAGCCTGAGGCTCTCTGGGGACTCCAATGTAAGGGGCTCTCTGGTGACCCTGATATAAAGCAGCGACTCTCTGGGAACTCTGAGGTAAGGAGGGGCTCTCTGGGGACCCTGATGTAAGTGGAGGGCTCTCTGCTGACCCTGATGTAAGGGGGAGGCTCTCTGGGGACCCTGATGTAAGGCGGGACTCTCTGGGGACCCTGATGTAAGCGGGGGGCTCTCTGCGGACTCTGATGTAAGGGAGGCTCTCTGGGGATCCTGATGTAAGGGAGGCTCTCTGGGGACTCTGATGTAAGGGGGGCTCTCTGCTGACCCTGATGTAAGGGGGGCTTTCTGGGGATCCTGATGTAAGGGGGGCTCTCTGGGGACCCTTATGTAAGTGGGGGACTCTCTGGTGACCCTGATGTAAGCGGGGGGCTCTCTGCGGACTCTGATGTAAGGGAGGCTCTCTGGGGATCCTGATGTAAGGGAGGCTCTCTGGGGACTCTGATGTAAGGGGGGCTCTCTGGAGACCCTGATGTAAGGGGGGCTCTCCGAGGACCTTAAGGTAAGGGGGAGGCTCTCTGGGGACCCTGATGTAAGGCAGGACTCTCTGGGGTCCCTGATGTAAGTGGGGGGGCTCTCTGCAGACCCTGATGTAAGGGGGAGGCTCTCTGGGAACCTGATATAGGGTGGGGCTCTCTGGGGACCCTGATGTTAGGGGAAAGCTCTCTGGGCACCCTGATGTAAGTGGGGGGGGGGGGCTCTCTGGGGACCCTGATGCAAGCTTGAGGCTCTCTGGGGTCTCTGATGTAAGGGGCTCTCTGGTGAGCCTGATATAAGCAGCGACTCTCTGGGAACTCTGAGGTAAGGAGGGGCTCTCTGGGGACCCTGATGTAAGTGGGGGGCTCTCTGCTGACCCTGATGTAAGGGGGAGGCTCTCTGGGGACCCTTATGTAAGTGGGGGACTCTCTGGGGACCCTGATGCAAGCAGGGGGCTCTCTGCGGACTCTGATGTAAGGGAGGCTCTCTGGGGATCCTGATGTAAGGGAAGCTCTCTAGGGACTCTGATGTAAGGGGGGCTCTCTGGAGACCCTGATGTAAGGGGGGCTTTCTGGGGATCCTGATGTAAGGGGGGGGGCTCTCTGGGGACCCTGATGCAAGCCTGAGGCTCTCTGGGGACTCTGATGTAAGGGGAGCTCTCTGGGGACCCTGATGTTAGGGGAAAGCTCTCTGGGCACCCTGATGTAAGTGGGGGGGGGGGCTCTCTGGGGACCCTGATGCAAGCCTGAGGCTCTCTGGGGACTCCGATGTAAGGGGCTCTCTGGTGACCCTGATATAAAGCAGCGACTCTCTGGGAACTCTGAGGTAAGGAGGGGCTCTCTGGGGACCCTGATGTAAGTGGAGGGCTCTCTGCTGACCCTGATGTAAGGGGGAGGCTCTCTGGGGACCCTGATGTAAGGCGGGACTCTCTGGGGACCCTTATGTAAGTGGGGGGGCTCTCTGCAGACCCTGATGTAAGGGGGAGGCTCTCTGGGAACCTGATATAGGGTGGGGCTCTCTGGGGACCCTGATGTTAGGGGAAAGCTCTCTGGGCACCCTGATGTAAGTGGGGGGGGGGGCTCTCTGGGGACCCTTATGCAAGCTTGAGGCTCTCTGGGGTCTCTGATGTAAGGGGCTCTCTGGTGAGCCTGATATAAGCAGCGACTCTCTGGAAACTCTGAGGTAAGGAGGGGCTCTCTGGGGACCCTGATGTAAGTGGGGGGCTCTCTGCTGACCCTGATGTAAGGGGGAGGCTCTCTGGGGACCCTTATGTAAGTGGGGGACTCTCTGGGGACCCTGATGCAAGCAGGGGGCTCTCTGCGGACTCTGATGTAAGGGAGGCTCTCTGGGGATCCTGATGTAAGGGAAGCTCTCTAGGGACTCTGATGTAAGGGGGGCTCTCTGGAAACCCTGATGTAAGGGGGGCTTTCTGGGGATCCTGATGTAAGGGGGGGCTCTCTGGGGACCCTGATGCAAGCCTGAGGCTCTCTGGGGACTCTGATGTAAGGGGAGCTCTCTGGGGACCCTGATGTTAGGGGAAAGCTCTCTGGGCACCCTGATGTAAGTGGGGGGGGGGGGCTCTCTGGGGACCCTGATGCAAGCCTGAGGCTCTCTGGGGACTCCGATGTAAGGGGCTCTCTGGTGACCCTGATATAAAGCAGCGACTCTCTGGGAACTCTGAGGTAAGGAGGGGCTCTCTGGGGACCCTGATGTAAGTGGAGGGCTCTCTGCTGACCCTGATGTAAGGGGGAGGCTCTCTGGGGACCCTGATGTAAGGCGGGACTCTCTGGGGACCCTTATGTAAGTGGGGGACTCTCTGGGGACCCTGATGTAAGCGGGGGGCTCTCTGCGGACTCTGATGTAAGGGAGGCTCTCTGGGGATCCTGATGTAAGGGAGGCTCTCTGGGGACTCTGATGTAAGGGGGGCTCTCTGGAGACCCTGATGTAAGGGGGGCTTTCTGGGGATCCTGATGTAAGGGGGGGGCTCTCTGGGGACCCTGATGCAAGCCTGAGGCTCTCTGGGGACTCTGATGTAAGGGGAGCTCTCTGGGAACCTGATATAAGGAGGGGCTCTCTGGGGACCCTGATGTTAGGGGAAAGCTCTCTGGGCACCCTGATGTAAGTGGCGGGGGGGCTCTCTGGGGACCCTGATGCAAACCTGAGGCTCTCTGGGGACTCCGATGTAAGGGGCTCTCTGGTGACCCTGATATAAGCTGCGACTCTCTGGGGACCCTGAGGTAAATGGAGGGCACTCTGCTGACCCTGATGTAAGGGGGAGGCTCTCTGGGGACCCTGATGTAAGGCGGGACTCTCTGGGGACCCTTATGTAAGTGGGGGACTCTCTGGGGACCCTGATGTAAGCGGGGGGCTCTCTGCGGACTCTGATGTAAGGGGGGCTCTCTGGAGACCCTGATGTAAGGGGGGGCTTTCTGGGGATCCTGATGTAAGGGAGGGCTCTCTGGGGATGCAAGCCTGAGGCTCTCTGGGGACTCTGATGTAAGGGGAGCTCTCTGGGGACTCTGATGTAAGGCAGGGGCTCTCTAGGGACTCTGATGTAAGGGGGGGGGGGGCTCTCTGGGGACTTTGGTGTAAATAGGGGCTCTCTCTGGACTCTGGTGTTAGGGGCTCTCTGGGGACCCTGATGTAAGGCAGGGCCTCTCTGGGGACCCTGAAGTAAGGCAGGGCCTCTCTGGGGACTCTGATGTAAGGGGGGCACTCTGCTGACCCTGATGTAAGGGGGAGGCTCTCTGGGGACCCTGATGTAAGGCGGGACTCTCTGGGGACCCTTATGTAAGTGGGGGACTCTCTGGGGACCCTGATGTAAGCGGGGGGCTCTCTGCGGACTCTGATGTAAGGGATGCTCTCTGGGGATCCTGATGTAAGGGAGGCTCTCTGGGTACTCTGATGTAAGGGGGGCTCTCTGGAGACCCTGATGTAAGGGGGGCTTTCTGGGGATCCTGGTGTAAGGGGGGGGGGGGCTCTCTGGGGACCCTGATGCAAGCCTGAGGCTCTCTGGGGACTCTGATGTAAGGGGAGCTCTCTGGGGACTCTGATGTAAGGGGGGGCTCTCTGGGGACTTTGGTGTAAATAGGGGCTCTCTGGGGACTCTGGTGTTAGGGGAAGCTCTCTGGGGACCCTGATGTTAGTGGGCTCTCTGGGGACCCTGATGTAAGTGGGGGGCTCTCTGGGGACCCTGACGCAAGACAGAGCCTCTCTGGGGACTCTGATGTAAGGGGGGGGCTCTCTGGGGACCCTGACGCAAGGCAGGGCCTCTCTGGGGACTCTGATGTAAAGGCGGCTCTCCGAGGACCTTGAGGTAAGGGGGAGGCTCTCTGGGGACCCTGATGTAAGGGAAAGGCTTTCTGAGGACCCTGATGTAATGAGAATATTCTCAGGGGACCCTGATGTAAGGAGGAGGCTCTCTGTGGTCCCTGATACAAGGCAGGGGCACTCTGGGGACTCTGATTTAAGGGGGGCTCTCTGGGGACTCTAATATAAAGGAGGGCTCTCTGGGGACCCTGATATAAGGGAGGGCTGCCTGGGGAATCTGATGTAAGGGGGGGCTCTCTGGGGACTCTGATGTAAGGGGAGCTCTCTGGGGACCCTGATGTTAGGGGAAAGCTCTCTGGGCACCCTGATGTAAGTGGGGGGGGCTCTCTGGGGACCCTGATGCAAGCCTGAGGCTCTCTGGGGACTCCGATGTAAGGGGCTCTCTGGTGACCCTGATATAAAGCAGCGACTCTCTGGGAACTCTGAGGTAAGGAGGGGCTCTCTGGGGACCCTGATGTAAGTGGAGGGCTCTCTGCTGACCCTGATGTAAGGGGGAGGCTCTCTGGGGACCCTGATGTAAGGCGGGACTCTCTGGGGACCCTTATGTAAGTGGGGGACTCTCTGGGGACCCTGATGTAAGCGGGGGGCTCTCTGCGGACTCTGATGTAAGGGAGGCTCTCTGGGGATCCTGATGTAAGGGAGGCTCTCTGGGGACTCTGATGTAAGGGGGGCTCTCTGGAGACCCTGATGTAAGGGGGGCTTTCTGGGGATCCTGATGTAAGGGGGGGGCTCTCTGGGGACCCTGATGCAAGCCTGAGGCTCTCTGGGGACTCTGATGTAAGGGGAGCTCTCTGGGAACCTGATATAAGGAGGGGCTCTCTGGGGACCCTGATGTTAGGGGAAAGCTCTCTGGGCACCCTGATGTAAGTGGCGGGGGGGCTCTCTGGGGACCCTGATGCAAACCTGAGGCTCTCTGGGGACTCCGATGTAAGGGGCTCTCTGGTGACCCTGATATAAGCTGCGACTCTCTGGGGACCCTGAGGTAAATGGAGGGCACTCTGCTGACCCTGATGTAAGGGGGAGGCTCTCTGGGGACCCTGATGTAAGGCGGGACTCTCTGGGGACCCTTATGTAAGTGGGGGACTCTCTGGGGACCCTGATGTAAGCGGGGGGCTCTCTGCGGACTCTGATGTAAGGGGGGCTCTCTGGAGACCCTGATGTAAGGGGGGGCTTTCTGGGGATCCTGATGTAAGGGAGGGCTCTCTGGGGATGCAAGCCTGAGGCTCTCTGGGGACTCTGATGTAAGGGGAGCTCTCTGGGGACTCTGATGTAAGGCAGGGGCTCTCTAGGGACTCTGATGTAAGGGGGGGGGGCTCTCTGGGGACTTTGGTGTAAATAGGGGCTCTCTCTGGACTCTGGTGTTAGGGGCTCTCTGGGGACCCTGATGTAAGGCAGGGCCTCTCTGGGGACCCTGAAGTAAGGCAGGGCCTCTCTGGGGACTCTGATGTAAGGGGGGCACTCTGCTGACCCTGATGTAAGGGGGAGGCTCTCTGGGGACCCTGATGTAAGGCGGGACTCTCTGGGGACCCTTATGTAAGTGGGGGACTCTCTGGGGACCCTGATGTAAGCGGGGGGCTCTCTGCGGACTCTGATGTAAGGGATGCTCTCTGGGGATCCTGATGTAAGGGAGGCTCTCTGGGTACTCTGATGTAAGGGGGGCTCTCTGGAGACCCTGATGTAAGGGGGGCTTTCTGGGGATCCTGGTGTAAGGGGGGGGGGGCTCTCTGGGGACCCTGATGCAAGCCTGAGGCTCTCTGGGGACTCTGATGTAAGGGGAGCTCTCTGGGGACTCTGATGTAAGGGGGGGCTCTCTGGGGACTTTGGTGTAAATAGGGGCTCTCTGGGGACTCTGGTGTTAGGGGAAGCTCTCTGGGGACCCTGATGTTAGTGGGCTCTCTGGGGACCCTGATGTAAGTGGGGGGCTCTCTGGGGACCCTGACGCAAGACAGAGCCTCTCTGGGGACTCTGATGTAAGGGGGGGGCTCTCTGGGGACCCTGACGCAAGGCAGGGCCTCTCTGGGGACTCTGATGTAAAGGCGGCTCTCCGAGGACCTTGAGGTAAGGGGGAGGCTCTCTGGGGACCCTGATGTAAGGGAAAGGCTTTCTGAGGACCCTGATGTAATGAGAATATTCTCAGGGGACCCTGATGTAAGGAGGAGGCTCTCTGTGGTCCCTGATACAAGGCAGGGGCACTCTGGGGACTCTGATTTAAGGGGGGCTCTCTGGGGACTCTAATATAAAGGAGGGCTCTCTGGGGACCCTGATATAAGGGAGGGCTGCCTGGGGAATCTGATGTAAGGGGGGGCTCTCTGGGGACTCTGATGTAAGGGGGGCTCTCTGGGGACTCTGGTGTAAGGGGGGTTCTCTGGGGACCCTGACGCAAGGCAGGAGCTCACTGGGGACCCTGGTGTAAGGTGGGGCTCTCTGGGTACCCCGGTGTAAAGGGGGGGCTCTCCAGGGACCCTGATGCAAGGCAAGGCTCTCCGGGGACTCTGACGTAAGGGGGGCTCTCTGGGGACCCTGATGCAAGA
The DNA here is from genome assembly GCF_037356315.1 of Lithobates pipiens. NCBI lineage: Eukaryota > Metazoa > Chordata > Amphibia > Anura > Ranidae > Lithobates > Lithobates pipiens. The sequence continues at coordinate 510,360,882 of NW_027507758.1, forward strand.
CTGAGGCTTTCTAGGGACTCTGATGTAAGCAGGAGGCTCTCTGGGGACCCTGATGTAAGGGGGATGCTCTCTGGGGACCCTGATGCCAGACTGAGGCTCTCTGGGGACTTTGATGTATGGGGGCTCTCTGGGGACTCTGATGTAAGGGGGGTCTCTTTGGGGACCCTAATGCAAGGCAGGGGCTCTCTGGGGAATCTGATATAAGGGAGGGCTGTCTGGTGACTCTGATGTAAGGGGAGCTCTCTGGGGACTCTGATGTAAGGGGGGCTCTCTGGGGAATCTGACGCAAGGCAGGGGTTCTCTGGGGACCCTGATGTAAGGAGGGGCTCTCTGGGGACCCTGATGTAAGGGGGATGCTCTCTGGGGACCCTGATGTAAGGGGAAGGCTCTCTGGTGACTGTAATGTAACGGGAAGGCTCTCTGGGGACCATGATGTAAGGAGGAAGCTTTCTGGGGACCCTGTTGCAAGACTGAGGCTCTCTGTGGACTCTGATGTAAGGGGGGGCTCTCTGGGGACCCTGATGTAGGGGGGCTGTCTGGGGACTCTGCTGTAAGGGGGCTCTCTGGGGACCCTGATGTAAGTGGGGGGGGCTCTCTGTGGACTCTGATGTAAGGGGGAGTCTCTCTGGGGACCCTGATGTAAGGCAGGACTCTCTGGGGTCCCTGATGTAAGTGGGGGGGGGCTCTCTGGGGACCCTGATGTAAGTGGGGGAGCTCTCTGCAGACCCTGATGTAAGGGGGAGGCTCTCTGGGAACCTGACGTAAGGAGGGGCTCTCTGGGGACCCTGATGTTAGGGGGAAGCTCTCTGGGCACCCTGATGTAAGTGGGGGGGGCTCTCTGGGGACCCTGATGCAAGCCTGAGGCTCTCTGGGGACTCTGATGTAAGGGGCTCTCTGGTGACCCTGATATAAGCAGCTACTCTCTGGGAACTCTTAGGTAAGGATGGGCTCTCTGGGGACCCTGTTGTAAGTGGAGGGCTCTCTGCTGACCCTGATGTAAGGGGGAGGCTCTCTGGGGACCCTGATGTAAGTGGAGGGCTCTCTGCTGACCCTGATGTAAGGGGGAGTCTCTCTGGGGACCCTGATGTAAGGCGTGACTCTCTGGGGACCCTGATGTAAGTGGGGGACTCTCTGGGGACCCTGATGTAAGTGGGGGGGCTCTCTGCGGACCCTGATGTAAGGGGGAGGCTCTCTGGGGACCCTGATATAAGGGAGGCTCTCTGGGGACTCTGATGTAAGGGGGGCTCTCTGGAGACCCTGATGTAAGGGGGGGCTTTCTGGGGATCCTGATGTAAGGGAGGGCTCTCTGGGGATGCAAGCCTGAGGCTCTCTGGGGACTCTGATGTAAGGGGAGCTCTCTGGGGACTCTGATGTAAGGCAGGGGCTCTCTAGGGACTCTGATGTAAGGGGGGGGGCTCTCTGGGGACTTTGGTGTAAATAGGGGCTCTCTCTGGACTCTGGTGTTAGGGGCTCTCTGGGGACCCTGATGTAAGGCAGGGCCTCTCTGGGGACCCTGAAGTAAGGCAGGGCCTCTCTGGGGACTCTGATGTAAGGGGGAGGCTCTCTGGGGACCCTGATGTAATGAGGATATTCTCAGGGGACTCTGATGTAAGGGGGAGGCTCTCTGTGGTCCCTGATGCAAGGCAGGGGCTCTCAGGGACTCTGATTTAAGGCGAGCTCTCTGGGGACTCTGATATAAGGGAGGGCTCTCTGGGGACCCTGATATAAGGGAGGGCTGTCTGGGGAATCTGATGTAAGGGGGGGCTCTCTGGGGACTCTGGTGTAAGGGGGGGGGCCACTCTGGGGACCCTGATGCAAAGCAGAGGCTCTCTGGGAAATCTGATATAAGGGAGGGCTGTCTGGGGACTCTGATGTAACGGGGGCTCTCTGGGGACCCTGATGCAAGACTGAGGCTTTCTAGGGACTGTGATGTAAGCAGGAGGCTCTCTGGGGACCCTGATGTAAGGGGGATGCTCTCTGGGGACCCTGATGCAAGACTGAGGCTCTCTGGGGACTTTGATGTGTGGGGGCTCTCTGGGGACTCTAATGTAAGGGGGGTCTCTTTGGGGACCCTAATGCAAGGCAGGGGCTCTCTGGGGAATCTGATATAAGGGAGGGCTGTCTGGTGACTCTAATGTAAGGGGAGCTCTCTGGGGACTCTGATGTAAGGGGGGCTCTCTGGGGAATCTGACGCAAGGCAGGGGTTCTCTGGGGACCCTGATGTAAGGAGGGGCTCTCTGGGGACCCTGATGTAAGGGGGATGCTCTCTGGGGACCCTGATGTAAGGGGAAGGCTCTCTGGTGACTGTAATGTAACGGGAAGGCTCTCTGGGGACCATGATGTAAGGAGGAAGCTTTCTGGGGACCCTGTTGCAAGACTGAGGCTCTCTGTGGACTCTGATTTAAGGGGGGGCTCTCTGGGGACCCTGATGTAGGGGGGCTGTCTGGGGACTCTGATGTAAGGGGGCTCTCTGGGGACCCTGATGTAAGTGGGGGGGGGGGCTCTCTGTGGACTCTGATGTAAGGGGGAGTCTCTCTGGGGACCCTGATGTAAGGCAGGACTCTCTGGGGTCCCTGATGTAAGTGGGGAGGGGGGCTCTCTGGGGACCCTGATGTAAGTGGGGGAGCTCTCTGCAGACCCTGATGTAAGGGGGAGGCTCTCTGGGAACCTGACGTAAGGATGGCCTCTCTGGGGACCCTGATGTTACGGGGAAGCTCTCTGGGCACCCTGATGTAAGTGGGGGGGGGGCTCTCTGGGGACCCTGATGCAAGCCTGAGGCTCTCTGGGGACTCTGATGTAAGGGGCTCTCTGGTGACCCTGATATAAGCAGCTACTCTCTGGGAACTCTTAGGTAAGGATGGGCTCTCTGGGGACCCTGTTGTAAGTGGAGGGCTCTCTGCTGACCCTGATGTAAGGGGGAGGCTCTCTGGGGACCCTGATGTAAGTGGAGGGCTCTATGCTGACCCTGATGTAAGGGGGAGTCTCTCTGGGGACCCTGATGTAAGGCGTGACTCTCTGGGGACCCTGATGTAAGTGGGGGACTCTCTGGGGACCCTGATGTAAGTGGGGGGCTCTCTGCGGACCCTGATGTAAGGGGGAGGCTCTCTGGGGACCCTGATATAAGGGAGGCTCTCTGGGGACTCTGATGTAAGGGGGGCTCTCTGGAGACCCTGATGTAAGGGGGGGCTTTCTGGGGATCCTGATGTAAGGGAGGGCTCTCTGGGGATGCAAGCCTGAGACTCTCTGGGGACTCTGATGTAAGGGGAGCTCTCTGGGGACTCTGATGTAAGGCAGGGGCTCTCTAGGGACTCTGATGTAAGGGGGGGGGCTCTCTGGGGACTTGGTGTAAATAGGGGCTCTCTCTGGACTCTGGTGTTAGGGGCTCTCTGGGGACCCTGATGTAAGGCAGGGCCTCTCTGGGGACCCTGAAGTAAGGCAGGGCCTCTCTGGGGACTCTGATGTAAGGGGGAGGCTCTCTGGGGACCCTGATGTAATGAGGATATTCTCAGGGGACTCTGATGTAAGGGGGAGGCTCTCTGTGGTCCCTGATGCAAGGCAGGGGCTCTCAGGGACTCTGATTTAAGGCGAGCTCTCTGGGGACTCTGATATAAGGGAGGGCTCTCTGGGGACCCTGATATAAGGGAGGGCTGTCTGGGGAATCTGATGTAAGGGGGGGCTCTCTGGGGACTCTGGTGTAAGGGGGGGCCACTCTGGGGACCCTGATGCAAAGCAGAGGCTCTCTGGGAAATCTGATATAAGGGAGGGCTGTCTGGGGACTCTGATGTAACGGGGACTCTCTGGGGACTCTGATGTAAGGGGGGCAGGCTCTCTGGGAACCTTGATGCAAGACTGAGGCTTTCTAGGGACTCTGATGTAAGGGGGGCTCTATGGGGAACCTGACGCAAGGCAGGGGTTCTCTGGGGACCCTGATGTAAGGAGGGGCTCTCTGGGGACCCCGATGTAAGGGGGAGGCTCTCTGGGGACCCTGATGTAAGGGGAAGGCTCTCTGGTGACTCTAATGCAAGGGGAAGGCTCTCTGGGGATTCTGTTGCAAGACTGAGGCTCTCCGTGGACTCTGATGTAAGGGGGGGCTCTCTGGGGACCCTGATGTAGGGGGGCTGTCTGTGGAATCTGATGCAAGACTGAGGCTTTCTGGGGACACTGATATAAGGGGGCTCTATGGGGACTCTGATGTAAGCAGGAGGCTCTGTGGGGACCCTGATGTAAGGGGGGGGCTCTCTGGGGACCCTGATGCAAGACTGAGCCTTTCTGGGGACTCTGATGTAAGGGGGGCTCTCTGGTGACTCTGATGTAAGCAGGAGGCTCTCTGGGGACCCTGATATAAGACTGAGGCTCTCTGGGGACTCTGATGAGAAGGGGCTCTCTGGGCACTCTGATGTAAGGGGGGGCTCTCTGGGGACTCTGATGTAAGGGGGGGCTCTCTGGGAACTCTGATGTAAGGGGGGGCTCTCTGGGGACTCTGATGTAAGGGGGGGGCTCTCTGGTGACTCTGATGTAAGGGGGGCTCTCTGGGCACTCTGATGTAAGGGGGGGCTCTCTGGGCACTCTGATGTAAGGGGTTGGGGGCTCTCTGGGGGACTCTGATGTAAGGGGAGGCTCTCTGGGGACTCTGATGGGGGAGGCTCTCTGGGTACCCCGATGTAAGGGGAACACTCAATGCGCAACCCGGCTCAGCCTCAGCACTGCTGCATTGCCGAAAGGCAGCCATTGGCTGTACAGCAATGCTGATTTCTGAAACTTCAGCCAATGAGGCTGTAGCAATGTTCCTGCATGACGTTAGCCCTCCGACTTCACAGAATAAGTGAAATAATAAAAGAGGTGAGTTATTTATTACACTTGCCACTGAATGGCGTGTAACTTACACATGTCACTCTAAGGGCCGGTTCACACTGCGACGCGAGGCGAGGCGACACGGCTCGCCTCGCCTCGCTCCCGCAAGTCGCCCCCATTCTGTACAATGGAACCGTTCTGAGAGGAGCGACTCGAGTCGCTCCGACTCAGAAAAAAGGTTCCTGTACTACTTTGGGGCGACTTCGGGGGCGACTTGCATTGACTTCTATACAGAAGTCCTCTGCAAGTCGCCGCTGAGGTCCGTGCAGGTCGCGGCGAGGCAAGTCGGAGACGCCTCGCCGCGCATCGCTGTGTGCACCGGCCCTAAAGGCGTCTGTAATGTTGGAATGCATCTTTTTCTCTAACTAAAGAGTTGTAAAAACAAAAGCCATTTATACTTACAGTGGAATGTTTTTACTACAGTGATTTTTGCACAATTGCGTACAGTTTATATACTGTTTTTGTGCATGTTTGCAAAATGAAAGTGGGCCGGTCTGGATGAGTCCAGGGAAAAATGTTTGTCCCAGTCCAGCCCTGACTTGGGCCTCTTTCCTCGGAAAACAACCTTACCTGTTGGTAATTACAATATCCTGAGTGCGGTAAGTATTTGGATTTTTGCACAGTAGAGTAGAACTGGCAAGGGATGGATCACTTTGACGCAGATGTCCCCTTCAACATGTATTCCAATATATGCAAACCAAGATTCCCCGTTTTTATGCAATATTTGCTAGTAAAATGTAAAGATGTACAGCAGAGAGTTCATTCGGAATTTGTTCAGCAAAAAAAACTAGACAGGGATTTAACCCTTTGACATACTATCCAAAGCTAAACAAATGTAACGCTTACCCCGAATGAGCCGCTTGATGTTGTTGGGTCCCCTGTTCCTGTGCCCATGACTCCACACCACTCCACCACACCACACACTGGCACACCACACCACTACACCACACACTGGCACACCACACCACCACACCACACACTGGCACACCACACCACCACACCACACACTGATACACCTGGCTGGGTGGGGAATAGTTCATTCAGATGTATCGGAAGTATTGTAAAACAAGATATGAAACAACAGAGAGGAGTATAGGAATATACATATAAACACTATATTGTCAAAAGTATTAGAACATCTGCTTTTACACGCAAATGAACTTTAATGGCATCCCAGTCTTAGCCCTTAGGGTTCAATATTGAGTTGGCCCACTCTTTGCAGCTATAACAGCTTCAACTCTTCTGGAAAGGCTATCCACAAGGTTTAGGAGTGTGTCTATGGGAATGTTTGACCATTCTTCTAGAAGCGCATTTGTGAGGTCAGGCACTGATGTTGGATGAGAAGGACTGGCTCACAGTCTCCGCTCTAATTCATTCCAAAGATGTTCTATCAGATTGAGTTCAGGACTTTGTGCATGCCAGTCAAGTTCCTCTACCCCAAACTTACTCATCCATGTCTTTATGGGCCTTGCTTTGTGCACTGGCCTAAATCATTTGGTGAAGGGGAGATTATGGTGTGGGGTTGTTTTTCAGGGGTTGGACTTGGCTGAACTCTTAAAGTGTCAGCATACCAAGACATTTTGGACAATCTCATGAGCTCATCTTTGTGGGAACAGTTTGGAGAAGGCCCCTTTCCTGTTCCAACATAACTGTGCACCATTGAACAAAGCAAGGTCCATAACATGGATGAGTGAGTTTGGGGTGGAGGAACTTGACTGGCCTGCACAGAGTCCTGACCTCAACCAGATAAAACACCTTTGGGATGAATTAGACACCCATTGGCAGGGCCCAGGGCAATGGCACTACACCGAAGATCCACATCTCTCACAGCCGCAGGCTCTCTGAGCTGTCACTGCTGTCTCACATACAGCTGAGTAGAGCGAAGTCACCTCCTCCTCCTCTACACGGGGGGGGGGGGGGGGGGGGGGTACTGCTGTGCATGTCCCTCGCTGATCTGAGGTATGTACAATACTGGTCTTTACTGAAAGTGGGGTCTGTACTGAAGGGGGTCTGCACTGAATGGGGGGTTCTTTACTGAATGGGGGGTCTGCACTGAATGAGGGGTGTCTGCACTGAAGGGGTTGTCTATAATAAATGGGGGTGTCTGCACTGAATGGGGATTCTGCACTGAATGGAGGGTGTGTACTGAACGGGGATTCTGCACTGAATGGGGGGTGTCTGTATTGAAGGGGGTGTCTTTATTGAAGGGGGTGCCTGTACTGAATGGGGTGTCTGTACTGAAGGGGGATCTGAACTGAAGGGGGGTCTGCTCTGAATTGGGGGGTCTGCACTGAAGGAGGGTCTGCACTGAATAGGGGTGTCTGTATTGAAGGGGGTGTCTTTATTAAATGGGGTGTCTGTACTGAAGGGGGATCTGAACTGAAGGGGGGTCTGCTCTGAATTGGTGGGTCTGCACTGAAGGGGAGTTTGCACTGAATATGGGGGTCTGCACTGATGGGGGTCTGTACTGAATGGGGCGTTTGCACTGAATGGGGGGGTCTGTGCTGCATGGGGGTGTCTGTACTGAAGAGGGGTCTGTACTGAATGGGGGGTCTGCACTGAAGAAGGGAAATCTTTACTGAGAGAAGGGGTGTCAATTCTGAGGTGGGCATGGGGGGGTATGTACTAATGAGAGGGGTCTGTACCGAGGGAGGGGGATCTGTACTAATGAGAGGGGTCTGTACTGAGGAGGGGTGTCTGTATTGAGTGGGGACTATAGTCTGTGGAGGGGGATAACACCATGTTTTTCTGCACCAGGTGACACCAACCCTAATGACGCCACTGATACAGGCACTAACTCTATGTTACTTGCAAACAACTCTGTCCCTTTTTTTTAGACAAGAAAAAAAAAAAAAACACCAGCCGCCAATGTCCAAAGGGCACCAGAAATGGTCAGATAAGGGCTCAGAGAGAGATGTTATAAGGGTTTATGAAGCCAAAACATTTTTGTTTCAGCTTTGACTGGAGTAAAAAAGGACTAGAACCTCTTGACATGCTTTAAATTTGTCTATATCCAGAAATGTTTCTTCACAGTAAGAGCTTTGAAAATGTGGAATAGCCAGGTGGTGCTGGCCAGCTTAGTAGTTTGCTTTAACCGATTGCCGACCAGCTGTCGCAGTTATACTGCGGCGACATGGCTCCGCTGTGCAAATCGGCGTCATGTTACGTCACTTCCAGGGGCACACGCCCCCCCCGGAGCCGATGCGAGTGCCCGGCATTTGCGATCACCGCCGGACTCCCGTGATCGCTCAGGGCACACCAAGAACCGGGATCTGTGTGTGTAAACACACGGTTTTTGGTTCTCTGGGGGAGAAGAAACAGATTGTCTGTTCAGTATAAACAGCAATCTCTCATCTCCTCTACACAGTCCCCTCCCCCTTCAGTTAGAACACACACTAGGGAACACAATTAACCCCATTAACCCCTAACACTAGGGGTTAACACCATAGTGTTAACCCCTTCCCTGCCAGTGACATTTATACAGTAATCAATGCAACTTTATAGCATATCAATGTATAAATTCCAATGGTCAAACAATGTGTCAAAATTGTCCGACGTGTCCACCATAAGGTTGCAGTCCCAAGAAAAATCGCTGATCACCGCTATTACTAGTAAAAATTCCATAAAACTATGCCCTATTTTGTAGACGCTATGCGCAAACCAATCAATATATGCTTATTGGGATTTTTTTTTTCCATGAACATTTTTATTGAAAGTAACGAGAATACAGCTTACTTGACAGTGTTATAGAAGCAGTTGTTATTACACAGAAAAAAAGGTGAGCATAACATTTATCCAGAACAAAACATCAAGTCATTCATTTGATCGCACGGTGGTTTGAGGCGATAAGTGGGTGGGGATATATATTAAGATGGTTAGCTAATAGGATAAAACCTTTGGGAACGGGTTAGTACGACACAAGCTACGCATCGGTTCCTTCACTCATTCATTTGTAGGCCTTTGAAATGTGTGGGTGTTCCAGTGGCGAGAAGTTTATTGTCTTTCTCACCTCAGTTGTCATAAGGGGTAAAGCCTTTACCTAGCCTATATGAGTCTGGATAGGGTGTCCAGCTTCTAGTTGGGCCTAGTGGTCTTCAGGAAGATCACAAGGGGGGGTTGGCCCTTTTTTTATATATTTTTGGGGGATATTTATTATAGCAAAAAGTAAAAAATATTGTGTTTTCTTCAAAATTGTTGCTCTTTTTTTATTGATAGCATAAAAAATGAAAACCGCAGTGGTGATCAAATACCACTAAATGAAAGCTCTATTTGTGAGAAAAAAAGGACATCAATTTTGTTTGGGTACACCGTTGTACGACCGCGCAATTGTCAGTTAAATCGACGCAGTGCTGAATCGCGAAGGGGGTAAAATCTTCCAGGGCTGAAGAGGTTAAGAAAGACCTGAATTCTTTCCTAGATATACATAATATAACTGGATACTAATATCTATGGGTAAAGTTGATCCAGAGAACATCCTATTGCCTCTTGGGGATCAGGAAGGATTTTTTTCCCCTGCTGGAGCAAATTGGATCATGCTTTATTGGGTGTTTTTTTGCCTTCCTCTGGATCAACTGTGGGTATAGGATTGTATATATATATAAGATTGTATAATTTTTGTCCCCTTCTATTGGTTGAACTGGATGGACTTGTGTCTTTTTTCAACCAGACTAACTATGTAACTATATATACCGCCTAAGAATATGTATGTTTCCAGAACAGAAATAGTTGAGTGGAAATGCTTTCCTAAACTAATCTGGAATTTCACTTAAAAGAAAGGTTACAAAAGTAATGCCTGGCTCATAAAATGATTTGTATTCTGCAGAGCAAATTATTATTATTTTACGTGCTTGTAATAGAAAGCTGCCTATAGCTACAAGCATTAATTAGAGTATGTTAACATTCGTTAATTTGCTGGGGCCTTTATAAATGGGCCCCATAGTGTAAATTACAAGTTACAAAATCCCAGAAGCAAACATTTTAGAATAAATAAGCTAATAAAGCACATCACTTAGCAGATCATTAACATGCTCATTTTGGGGTCCCTTAAGTTCACTAATGTCCTAGTGGCAGGCTCCTGTTGCATGGATGGAAGATGTCTCCTCTAAATAAAATACACACACCTACTTACAATTGCTAATGAGGTATCATTTATTGGAAGCCACTGTAAATGGTTGAAAATAACCTATTAGCCATCTGTATACAAGAGTAATAACAGATATCAACAAGGCTTTTTTTTCAGCAGGAATGCAGGGGAACGCAGTTCCAGCACCTCTGGCACAGAATGTATATAATGTCAGGGGGTGTTGGGTTGTGCTGAAGAGCCTATTTGTTCTGGCTGCTGAGGGATCTGTTGTTGCTGGTGGGGATCTGTTGTTGCTGGGGGGTTATGCTGCTGGGAGGGATCTACTTTAAAGGGTGGGGTCTATTGTTGCTGACTGCTGAAGGGGGTGGAGACGAGGAATGGTGTTCAGAGGTGGGTGGGGGGTGGAGCAAGGGGGTGACTCCAGTGGTGGCCTGCCCTTTATGGGCGCCCCCTAATCCAGCTGCCTGGCCCCTAATCTACATGCAGGGTGCCAAACGCATGGATTCCAATGTTTTTTTTTTGTTTTTTGTTTTTAAAAGCACATCATTAGAGCCGGAGGCTCAAATTGGCTTAAAAAAGGGTGGGATTGGGGCTCAGAGCCCTGCACCCCGAGCCCACCCAGTTGTGGGACATAAGCAAATTAATATTCACTAATGTCTTCCTGTTTCTCTTCCCAGCCATTCCGGCAGCGGGTCCTGAGACCCAATTGGCCAGGAGTCTCAAGACCCGGTTGGCTATGAGTTCTAAACCCTGATTGTCCAGGAGAAGAAGCGTCCACCAGGACTTGGGATGACATGCAGGAGGAAAGCCACCACCTGGATGGGGTAAGTTCTGGGCTGTCGGGCAATGGACAATCGATCGAGCGATGGGGGAAGCAGAAATCAATTGAGCCATCACTCGGGGGGGTATGAGGCTGACTGGGAGGGGGGTGTCTGGCTGGCTGGAGGTCCACAGGCACCAGCCACCACTGTGTGACTCGATAGGGGCAGAGGGGTTACCTGTATCTATTCTCTGAGAAAAAAAGCCTTGAATATCAATCAATATATTTTTTTAAATACATTTGAGCTCTTTTGGAGAATGATTATCTAACAATGATATAAGTGAGGAATTCTGACACAGGACTGTTTAACCTTCCAATATTCCATGTTTTAAGCATGACCTCAAAATGGCCTCTGTCAGCTTTTTATTGTTTAGTGAAGAGGAATAATCAACTTCCGGCCTGTGTAATTATAAAATGTATTGAGGTCAAAATGCAAAAGTGGTAACATAAAAAAAGATAAAGGCACATAGCATCTATTGATGTTTTGGGGACACAAGAGACCCCTTTTCTCAAAGTGATAAGAAGACAGACAAAGGTTTCTGCCACCTTCAGAAAAGGGGCCCCTATGGCTCAAAACATTGGTAGATGCTATATGTCTTTGTATCAATTTTTATTTCTTATTTTTAATAATTGATCATTATTGCATTTTACCAGAGACAGTTAGTACAGTCTTTCTTATCTAGTTTTTAACCACTTCTGCAGTTTGATCTCAATACATTTTTGAGCTATAATGTGATGGCCCGTAAGCTGAGCAACCTATCATTGGGCTTATGGATATGGTGCTGGAAGGATTGAATGTTGTTTTAGATTTGTATTACTGTATGTCTTATTTTAGGACAATTTCTCTTCAATTTCTGCCTGCATAAGGCCTCATGTAGAGAGATATGTTGTCAAATGCCACCCTTTTCACTTGAATGCAGTGTTGCTAAATCTCATGTGTTTGACAGCAAAACACAAAAAAAGGCTGCTTTTGACCTGTTTTGCCTGCAATGCAAATGCATCTCAATAAGTCCTGTATTCTCCAAAAAAACGCAACGCAAAGCAAAGCAAAGCAGGTCAAACGCAGCATCGGAATTGTCGTCCACACAACTGTTTAGATAAATGGAAATCTGGTGACCTGCGATAGATGCGCATTTCCTTTAATGTGTACTTTGCATAACAAGAATTTTAAAAGCACAGTTTACATTGCCACTTTTTAAAACATTTACAATGTATAAATACATTTCCTGCATTATGATTTTTGTAGTAAGATTTTTTTTCCCCAATGCCATGCTGCAAATGTAATTCTTAAAGTAGAACAATAGGCAAAAAATGGGGTTATGCACTATAAATGTCTTGGCTTTGTGCTTGTTTCATTTTGTTCTACCCTACAATGTTAGGCCCATCTTTTGAAATCATGACACGTTGACCCCTTACATAGGATGTGTCTGTAAGGACTACGACACCACATGCTGACAACGGAAAGGGGACATGAACAATACTGTTGTAAGTGCTGATAGACAAACTAGTAGAGAGGGAAGAGCACACCAGACATAGAAAATTACAATTTTCATTGACTTAGATACATTTATTTATTTTCTCTACAAAGACATTTGTAAATGGGTTTATCCTTTCAATTGGCCATGTCATTTGAAGTTGTTACAATATGACTATATATGTTCTTTAAACACTTAAAGAGGAAGTAAAGGCAAAAAAAAAACAAAAAAAAAACACACCCTGTAAGGCAAAGGCATAATGAGCTAGTATGCATAGCATACTAGCTCATTATGAATAATTTACCTGAGAACGAAGCCCCCAAAGCGGTCCTCCGTCTTCCTCTTCGCCGCTGCCATGTATCCCAACTTCCGGGTCTCGCTGCTCTAGCGCTGTGATTTGCCGGAGCCGCGATGACGTCACTCTCGTGCATGCACATGGGAGCCGACACTCGCTGCATATCGGCGCGGCCTGCCCAGTGCGCCTGTGTGCCGCTGTCTACGACACATGTGCCGTAGACAGCGGTGGCTGTCTTCATAGGAGATATTTCTTGGACCTACAGGTAAGCCTAGATTAAGGTCAAAGTGGTTTGTAAGGGTTTACAACCACTTTAAGGACCAAGCCTATTTTTTACACTTGGTGTTTACAAGTTAAAATCAGTATTTTTTTTGCTAGAAAATTACTATTATTTTTTTTAGACACCTAGAGAATAAAATGGTGGTCGTTGCAATACTTTATGTCACACTGTATTTGCGTAGCGATCTTACAAACACAATTTTTTTTTTAAATACACTTTTTTTAATTAAAAAATAATAAAACAGTAAAGTTAGCCCAATTTTTTGAATATTGTGAAAGATAATGTTACTCAACATGTCATGCTTAAAAATTGCTCTCGCTCTAAGGACCTCTTTAATGTGAGATCTGGGGTCAAAAAGACTTCAGATCAAAAAGACTTCCGTTGGGCGGAAGTGACATTTGACATCGCTTCCATCATCGAATGACATTAAGTCAAGTGAAGTGGGGGCCATCATTCCCTCACTCGACTTCCTGCCTCTCAGGGGACAGCATCGGATCATCTCCACCGCTACAGATGGATCCAGTAAGTGGCAGAGACCACTCCTGCCACCGATAAAAGTGAATCCACCATGGAGACCATTTTTATCTTAAAGCGAACCGCCCGCCATTAAAGAAAATACCAGGGTTATGGCAGCTATCTGCTGCCATAACAACGGTATTTAAAGTCAAAGTAGTGACGTAAATCCATGGTCGGCGGTCCAACTCTTTCTCATTATTTGGATAGCTAAGCCACACAAAACATTTAAGATTATGGAAATAAAAAGTTACCTTGATCGGGATACAGCAGATCAAAAAATCAAGTAAGCCATCCGAATTCAGGGGAGGACTGGGACCCCCCAGGCCAATACTAATAAACCCTTTATCCCCTGATGATGTCCCATTGGACGAAACGTACATGGGTGGAATTTTGAGTTTACAGCTGAGACATGCTACTGTAAGTGTTTTTAGCTGTTTCATTTGGTGCTGTAAAGCCCCATACACACTATCAGATTTTCTGCTGATTTTTGTCTTTAGATTTACCAAAACCATGTAGTGCAATTTCCTGCCTGATTGCATACAAATTGAAACTCCTAAGGTTTGATCTCTTATTATATGGTTTTGGTAAATCTGAAAACAAAAATCAGCAGGAAATTGGATAGTGTGTATGGGGCTTATGTATATCCTTTTTAATAAAGCTTTTTAGTACTACACTATGAGAGCCCTCTTTTTGTCCTGTTTAGTTATCGCATTACCGAGTGGCAAGACAAGGACTCCAATGAAGGACTGCTGGAACAAAGCTGTTGTGATCCAGGCTGCAGTGTTAATGAAAAACAGAGGGAGCAATCAATCTATCACTGGGCTTGTTACACACATGCTGTCTGCCTCTGTCCATGAGCTGAATACTTACCTCCAGGTGTTGGGCCTTCTATCCCTGAACACTGCAGATCCAAGACTTTAATGTCACTTTGTCGATTTGTCTGGTGGATAACACTTTGTACTTTATATATAAATGTTTTGATGGACACTTTTTCTGTTTGTACATGGGATTAATAATGTATCCAGTTGTGGAGGCTATTTGATTATTTCAGCCACTATATTTATTTTATGTTGTTTTTTAATTCACATTCTTTCTATCACTAGGTTAGTGCGTGTTGTTCATTGTGGTTGACAAGAATTTGCTTCACTGGACAATGTGATTTACAATAGATTTACATCATAGAACTTTTTGGGGGCTTTTTTTAATAAAGGATTTTTCTGTGTGTTCAATTACCTTATTTTTTGATGAATAAGTAGGGGTACAGTGTAGCCCATAGTCACATGGGGAGGGCCCTTGATTTTAAAGATCCCCATAACCATAGATTCCCACAACCACCAGGCCCGAAATAGGCCCTTGTCTTTATCATTATGAGTCAAGGTGCCTTTCCAGGGTACTCCTGGTGAATGAATGAATGAAATACTTATATAGCGCACAATGCGAACTGAATCGCCTCTAGGTGCTGTGGCGAGCTTTGATCATCTGCTAAAAGAGGAAGGTCTTGAGTTTTTTCCTAAAAGCCAGGTGATTTTCTTCCAGGCGGATGTTGATTGGTAGAGCATTCCATAGCCGAGGCCCTTGGACAGCGAATCTCCGATCACCCTTGGATTTATACCGGGCTTTGGGCACGAGGAGGAGGTTTTTGTTGGCTGATCGAAGACTGCGGTTTGGTGTGTAATGATTTATTTTCTCCATTAGGTATTGCGGAGCTTCTCTATGCACGCATTTGTGGGTGAGGCAAAGGGTCTTGAACATGATCCGATTTTTTACGGTTAGCCAATGTAAGCTTCTTAGTGAAGGAGAAATGGATTCCCAGGGTTTTTTTCCTGTTATCAGCCTTGGCGCCGTGTTTTGGATCAGTTGTAATCGCGCAAGTTGATATTGTGGTAATCCTATGTAAAGCGGGTTTGCGTAGTCCAGTCGTGAATTAATGATTGTTCCAACTACCACTGCTTTGTCATTCTTTGGGATAAAAGGGATGAGTCTGCGAAGCATGCCCAGCAGATGGTGAGATCGACTGACTACAGATCCTATTTGCGCATCCATTGACATTTGTGCGTCTAAAATAACCCCGAGACTCTTCGCTTTGGTCTTTGGGGAGATAGTCTGCCCAAAGACGGTTGGTGGAGACCAGGAGGTTTTGTTTGCGGGCTTATGATTTGGGTGTAAGATAAGAAGCTCTGTCTTTGATTGGTTCAGCTGGAGGGAGTTGGTGGTCATCCAGTCCTCTATTGATTTGAGGCAGTTTTCAAGTTGTTGTTGGTGATCTTTTTTTCCATTGATCCAGAAATAAAGTTGTGTGTCGTCAGCGTAAGAGTGGAAGCAGAGATCTGAGCATCTGATGATTTGAAGGAGTGGGCGAATGTAATTGTTGAAGAGAACGGGTGACAATGGAGAGCCTTGAGGGACTCCGCAGGTGACTGCCCGAGTTTCGGAGAGGAATTTTCCTAGTTTCACTGTCTGTGACCGATTTCCTAGGAAGGACGCGAACCAATGGAGATCTATGTCTTGGACTCTGGCTACTTCTGTGAGGCGGACGAGTAGAGTATTGTGATCTACGGTATCAAACGCTGCACTTAGGTCTAGCAGTACGAGGAGACACGGCTCTCCGTCATCTGCTGCTTCGAGGGCGTCATCCCAAATCTTGAGGAGAGCCGTTTCTGTTCCATGACCCGGGCGGAAGCCTGATTGCAGCGGGTCCAGGAGTTTGTGAGTATCCAGGTGAAGTTGTAGCTGATGTACTACAGCTTTCTCCATGATCTTAGAAATGGTGTTGAGGCTTGTAATCGGCCTACGGTTGTTTGGATCCTGAGGGTCCAGGTTTGGTTTCTTGAGTAGAGGTTTGACGATGCCTTGTTTGAGGATGCTGGGAACAATCCCTTCGTGGAATGATTGGTTTATGAGGTGGGTTATGGTTGGAGCCACGATGTCGGAGCATTCTTTCAGTAGTTTTGTGGGGATGATGTCAATAGGTGAGGTACTGTCACGCAGTTTATTAATGATGTTTTTTGCGGTGTCTACGGTAATTGGGGATAGTGAAAATTTTGGCGGTTGCGGTATGTTGGTGCGGACATCCTCTCTATGTATTTGCTGGCTGAGGTTGGATGTTTTCTTCTGACAAATTGTTTCCCTGATGGTTTTGACTTTATCGATGAAAAAATCCGACAGTTTGTCACAGTAATCCTGGGATTCGCTTTCTGGGGGTTCTAGGCACACCGGATTCATTGATTGATTAACCAGTTTAAACAGTTCCCGTGGTTGGTTTGCGGCCGTTGAGATTGTATATGAGAAGTGGTCCTTTTTGGCTTTGAAGATTGCTTTCTGATAATTCTCTGTCAGACCCTTGTAGTTAAATAGGTTTTCCTCGGTGGGATTTCTTCTCCATGTTCTTTCCGCTCTTCTGCGTTCTTGCTTTAGTACGGAGAGGGAGCTATTAAACCATCCAGCATTTTTCTTCCTGATGAGAACCCTGCGTTTTGGTGCTACCGAGTCTGCTGATTGCAGTAATGCCTTGTTCAGGGAGTTGAGTGTTTCCTCCATAGAGTGGTTTAAAGTTATTGTAGATATTTTTTTGGACAGAGTGGTTTTGAAGGCTTCGGAGTACAGTTTTTTATGCGATCTGGTCCAGTGCGTTGTTACAGGTTTCCGTTTTGCGTTGGTGATGTTGGTAGTGATTTTGAATTTGATGGCGTGGTGATCCGTCCATGGAAGAGTTATGTTGTCGAGTATGTTGACGTCGATGTTCTGTTTGAAAATGAGGTCCAGGGTGTGTCCTGACCCATGCGTGGGAGTCTTTATCAGTTGCTGTAGACCCAGTTCTTCTAGTTGATTGATGCAGGCAGTCGCGATGGGGTCTTTAGGCTCGTTTGCCCAAAGGTTGAAATCTCCGAGTGCCAGGAAACTTTTGAATTTTAGGGTGTGCATTGCAAAGGATTCCGTGAGGGGTGAAAGAAGATTGGCCTTTGGTCCCGGTGGTACCCTTCCATGTTGAGGGCATGTGACCTGGTAAAGTTCAGGAATGTGAAGGGGGTGGGTGCAATGCTTCCATCGCCAATGTTTTTATAAAAAGAAATAAGGGCCAAGAGCTGTCATTTAAACAGCAATTTCTTCTCTTTGTAAATGTGTAAATGTCGGTTTTGCTGTAGTAGGTTGTATACATCAGATGTGCCATTCCAAAGACAAGTTCAGGGCATCCCCCAGGTATGTTAAGAATTTCACATTTTTAATGTAGCCCTTTAAGCTTTAATATAAAACCCCTGCTCCCTGCCAAACAGAATACTTTTTTTGCATTGGATCGCAGCACAAACAGGTCCCTGCACCGCTGACCCCCACTTTCTAGGTGTTGGTCCTTTTCCCCTCGAACCTTCTCCACCGTGCCTCCTCCACCACTGTCATCGGTGCACAGCGCAGAGCAGGAGGCAACACAGCTCAGGATGGGGGGCGGGAAAAGGAGCTGGCCAAATTAACTTTTTAAGTTAACCCAGAGGTGATTGGTTGCTAGAACACAGGGCATGTTAATATGAAAAGTCACTCTGGCAGCTCCTCTGACCCCCACCCCTTCTTCCCTCTGTCAGAAACCATGAATCAGACTGAGACAGAAGTACAGTATATCTCCCAGAGGAAGTCACGAGATGTGACAAAACCGGTAGGAGGAGTCTGTCTGACTGATGCACAAGGAATTAGGAAGTGCTGTGGAGAAAATAGAAGAGGGGAAACGCCATACACCAGGACTGCAGACAGGAATACAGGTGACCATTTCACCCCTTCACCTCAACACAGTTTAATGTGATTTTTAAATATATTTAATGTGAGTGTAATATGATGAGTTTTTAGTTGCCATTAAATCTTTATAAACAGAATTACACTATTGCACGCCTCTATTACTCCCTGTATGCATATGAGGTGATCTTTGGAAATAAAATTTGTGGCCTTATTGATCAGCGTTCTTACCAGGAGGTGGAGTGAATATGTGATCTGTGCTTACCATTAACCAGCCATTATATGGATGATGACCATCTAAGCTGTTATCATTTACTACAGGCTTGTTTTTAAAGCCCTTAAGGTGAGGGCACATCTGAAGGGGGAGAGTGCACACTGCTTGAAGACACCATTTGTTTCACCTTTTTCTTTGATATGTTTATGGACTTTTTCTTGCTTATCAATATTGAGGACTGTGTATATACACACTGAGCACTTGCACTTTATTCATCTTGACCAGAGACAAGAAGTTACGAATAAACTTCCGATAATAGTTGGCAAAGCCAAGAAAACACTACAGAGGACGTAAAACCCATGGGTCGGGGCATATGTAGGGCTGCTGAAAGTTTCTATGGGTCCATCGAAAAACCAGCAGTGGAAATGACATAACCCAGGAATTTAACCTGTTCACGATGGAATTCGCACTTTTCCAATTTACAATAGAGATTGTTCTCTCTCAGTTTCTGAAGTACACAACAGACATCTGTGTGGTGGCTCTCCAGTGACTTGGAAAATATGAGGATATCATTGAGATAAACCACCACACATAACTGCAACAAATCTCAGAGAACATCGTTAATAAATTCCCGGAAAACTGCTGGGGCGTTACAAAGGCCAAAAGGCATTACGAGGTACTCTGGTATTAAATGCAGTTTTCCACTCATCGCCCTCCTTAATCCTGATGAGATTGTATGCCCCTCTCAAATCAAGCTTTGTGAAAACCATTGCTCCCTTGAGGTGGTTAAATAACACCAAAATCAACAGCATCGGATAGGCATTCTTAATCGTGAAACAATTGAAACCCCTATAATTAATACAAGGTCTCAGTTCACCACTCTTCTTCTTCACAAAGAAGAAACCAGCACCAGCAGGAGACGACGATTTGTGAATGAAACCTTGAGAAAGTGCATCTGGAACATACTTCTCCATGGCCCCATCCTCCAAGACCGACAAAGGGTAAACCCAGCCACAAGGGAAAATGGCACCAGGTTGAAGAACAATTGCGCAACTATATGACTGGTGTGGAGGTAAACTACCGGCTTGACCTTTGTTAGACATCGCTAAGATCGCGGACCCCCTCGGGAGGGAGAAGAGTGAAGAACTGCAAAGGACCTTGGCTACCTTCTGGAACCATGTCTTACTGCATTGTGGCGACCAGGAGAGAACCTCAGCATGGAGCCAGTCAAAAGAGGGGTTGTGCCTCTGTAACCAAGGATAACCAATAATCAGCAGAAACTTAGGCGAGGAAATAACTTGGAATTGGATTTTCTCATCGTGAAGAGCCCCTACGGCCATGGACAGCAGAACAGTCTCATGATTCACATGGGCAGGCTGTAGAGGTCTCTTGTCAAGAGCCTCAATGGCAAGTGGAGTCTCACGCAGATACAGCCAAATCAAGTGCTTCATACAAAGGCAGCATCAATGAACAGGCATGTGGACTAGGCCCAGGTCTCTTTTTGCTTCCTGGATCCGCTCATGTGAACACCATCCCGTTGCTGTAAGAAGGGGATTGCAGCCTACCACATGGTGTACCACATTCCAACCCAGATTAGAGGGGCCTGGCTCTGTTTGCTGTTCATCTGACATGCATCCAGTACCACTCTGGTCACCTGCCAGTCGGTGTGTGACAAGCTTCACATTGGGAGATTGAGACAGTGGATCCGCTGCACCAGTGTCGCCACTCGAGTTCCTGTCCAGAAGACATCGGAGCGATCTGGCCATTGGTGAGAGGGCAAAACTCTAAACATTTACCCATTCTTTGTCACAGTTACATTGAGACACTTTGCACAGGCATTTTTACCTTAGGAATACTTTGTTAAATCTACTTTGAACACTGTGCAGAGACAACTTGAGCTCTCCTCATTTCAAGAAACCTATTACTTGCTACCACACTTTATTAGATAAACGTTAATGAGCTCCTTCATGCCGGTGAAGACAATCATATCTGTAACGGAGACATTACTGTCATTGCTGCTTTAAAGGCCCATTATAGCACTCAGTTTAAGTCAGACCTCTCATTACATTTAAGCCCCATACACACTATCAGATTTTCTGCTGATTTTTTCCTTCAAAATTAGCAAAACCATATAATATGAGGTCAAACCTTAGGAGTTTCAATGTGTATGCAATCAGGTAGGCCCTTGCACTACATGGTTTTCGTAAATCTGAAGAAAAAAATCTACAGAAAATCTGAAGCCCCGTACACACGAGAGGACTTATGTCTGACAGACTTCCGAAGGAGTTCCGTCGGAGTTCTGCTGGAATTCCGACGGAGTTCTGACGGACTTTTCGGCTGAGTGGACTTGGCCACACACAATCACACTAAACTCCGACGGATTCGAACGTGATGACGTACGACTGGATTCGAATAAGGAAGTTCATAGCCAGTAGCCAATAGCTGCCCTAGCGTCAGTTTTAGTCCGTCGGAATAGCATACACACGAGCAAATTTTTTGAAGGGACCGGGTCCGGCGGAGTTCCTTCGGAAAAATTTGAAGCATGTTCCATATTCTAAAGTCCTTCGGACTTTGGCGAATCAAAAGTCCGTTGCAGCCCACACACGATCGAATAGTCTGACGGACTCAGTCCGTCGGACTTTGGATGTTGAAAAGTCCGCTCGTGTGTACGGGGCTTGATAGTGTGTACGGGGCTTTAACGTTTAATTGTTTGGCCTGGGGTACCCCTTTAGTATTAGTAATATCGACAAGTACTCAATGTTTGAAGAAGTTATTTACGGATTATCTGTCACTGATTGTATTGAATGCTGTCATTTGCATAATTGTTTGAGCATTATTAAAATCACTTTAACCAATCCTGGTTGTTTGTCTGGGATCTGGCTGACTAATACCATTTTGAGTTCTTACTGCATAAGTAGATTGAAAGAAACATTAATACATGAACAGTGTCAGTGTGTCCTTACTGTGGTATTATATTAATCACATTTCCAGGTGTACCAGAGAGACTGAGGCCATTCCGGGGGTTGAGAGGCAGAGTAACGGACTGAACCAATTTAAGTAGCTCATTTGGGGGTATCGCTACACAGGTATTTTAAAAATCTGAATTCCCAGCCCCCCAGTGTGCTCCCTTTTCACCAAAGTAGAAAAATGGAAGTTCCCCTTGGGATTTGGACTTTACTGGCACTTACATAAATGTAACAACTTAATATCCTTCAACAAACGCATTTCAGAGTCTGCTATAAGCACTTCTTCCTCAGGGGTAGATAGAATATAACTCTACAAAGATAAGTACAAACAGTCAGTACTTAAATATATATTAACCATAATCTGCTATACATGTATCTATTACATTTTTAAACTTACAATTGCAACAGTTGGATGCTTGGAAACACTCCATTAAATTAAAAACAGAAAAGCACAACGTGGAGACCACCATCCCTTTGGAAACCAGAAAATAGATATTGGTTGAAAAGATGAATATCGATAATCCAAATATAGTCGGAAGCCTTAAGACGGAAAATTCCTGGGTGTGAGACAGAATCAGACCTACTGAGGCCCGCAGATGGAATCCTAAAATTCAAGTAGAAAAAGTATGTATATTGAACATAGATAATATGCTAAGTTTTTTCTAAGTGTTTGTGGTACACTAGACATACCTTGGTTTTGGCTCGGAGGGGAGGGGATGGGATGGACATAGTCCTTCTAGGTGGAATCCAGGGAAGGCACCAGTGGGTTAAAAATATGAATGTGTATATAAACAAGATTGTCATCATGCGTATTTAATTGCATATAGCTTATATTGGATCAACCTGGTTCAATACAAAGATTATACAGATAGAGTTGGAAATTGTGGTGTTACACTAACCTGGGTTATGTGTTTACAAATGCAAAGAGTGGCCATAATCTGAGATACACATAAACTTATCAGGGCCCTGGGACCAGCTGTCTTTCCCTAACCCAGCATATAACAAAGCGTATTGGTTTTCCATAAGATGCAATGCAAAATCTGTCCACTAGTTGGCAGTGCTTTAATATCACCACTAATACAAATTTTTTTTTTTTATTTGACCGGTGTGGGTTTTTCTTCCCGGACCGCCCAACACGGCCAATGTCCAATGCGATATGGCACTGTGACGCTTTAACTGACAATTGCACAGTTGTTCCATGCTGTACACAAACAAAATTGACGTCCTTTTTTTTTACCACAAATAGAGCTTTCTTTCGGTGGTATTTGATCATCTCTGTGGAATTTATTTTTTGCACTATAAACAAAAAAAGAGCGTACATTTTGAAAAAAAAAACTAAATATTTTGTACGTTTTGCTATAGTAAATATCTCTAATTTTTTTAACAAAAAGCTAATTTTTTTCTCAGTTTAGGCCGATATGTATTCTTCTACATATTTTTGGTAATAAAAGTCGCAATAAGCGTATATTGATTGGTTTGCGCAAAAGTTATAGCGTCTATAAAATAGGGGATAGGTTTATGACATTTTTATTATTATTTTTTTTCTTTAGTAGTAATGGCGGTGATCTGCAAATTTTATCGTGACTGCGACATTATGGCGCACACATCAAACACTTTTGACACATTTTCGGGACAATTGACAATTAGACAGCGATCAGTGCTATAAAACTGCACTGATTACTGTATAAATGTCACTGGCAGGGAAGGGGTTAACATTAGAGGTGATCAAGGAGTTAACTGTGTTACCTGATTGTGTGTTCTAACTGTAGGGGAGGGGACTGACTATAGGAGATGACAGCTTGTGGTTCCTAGCTATTAGGAACTCACAATCTGCATCTCTTCTCAGGACAGAACAGGGATTTGTGTGTTTACACACACACGTCCCTGTACTGCCACTCGTGCCAGTAATCGCTCGTGGCCAGCGAACACCATCGGAAACGTGTGTGCCCGCGCCTGCTGCACTGCGGCGGTGCCAATGCTCCGCTGGCCGCGAGTGCGCCTGCTGTCCCGCTTAAAGGGGCCTACATGCCAGCCTACCGCAGTATAATGACAGTATAAATAGAAGCAGTGCAGCACAAAAATGAACAACAACAGAAACAGAAAATAAAAAGTCCATAAGAGCACCATCAAGTGTCCATCAGGGTGATCCTATCAGTAGGCAGGCCAGGTGAAACTTTCAAACAAGTGATATCCTCCACCAGTTGTAAATGCAAGCAGCTCACCTCACTGAATGGACCCCTGAAAAACAGTTGGGTCAAACAAGCAGCCCCCTATATTCGGATTATTAATGTCCATCTTTTCAATCATTATCTATTTTGTGGTTTCCAAAGGGATGGTGGCCTCCCAGGACCACGTTGTGTCTTTCTGTTTTTAATTTAATGAAGTGTTTTCAAGCATCCAACTGTTGCAATTGTAAGTTTAAAAAATGTAATAGATACATGTATAGCAGATTATGGTTAAAATATATATAAGTATTGACTGTTTGTACTTATCTTTGTAGAGTTATCATATCCTATCTACCCCGTTGAAGTAGAACCTATAGTAAACGCGTCGTGAGAAGGATATTTCCTACATACCATCTAATTGTACCAATTGTATCACCAGTGGTGGTTGTAATGTATACTCCATGTAACACATTTTTAACTGTGTACCTTTAATAAATAAATAAATATATATATAAATATATATATTTTCTACTCTAAGTTGTTACGTTTATGTAAGTGCCGGTAAGGTCTAAATCCCAAGGGGAACTTCCTTTTTTCTGTTCACATATAGGATGCTGGCACTGTGAAGCAATCACTGTTATTCTCTATTTATTCCTTTTCACTAAAGCCCTCCAACAGGGTTCCTAAAAAAATATTGTAAAATATGATGAAACATAAAATTGTAAAAAATAAAAACTACTGACACCATTCACTTCCCTACTGACATGAGCTCTGTCATTTCTGTTTCAATATGTTTATTGAAAATTTGAATAAACAGGAATAAACAAGAGAATACAATCTGCTCCTAGTGCGCCCTCGCAGGGGCTACAAAGTATGAATATGAAACCAAAGGGCCAACCATCA
Organism: Lithobates pipiens; assembly: GCF_037356315.1. Taxonomy (NCBI): domain Eukaryota; kingdom Metazoa; phylum Chordata; class Amphibia; order Anura; family Ranidae; genus Lithobates; species Lithobates pipiens. The sequence goes on from NW_027507758.1 coordinate 510,385,166, forward strand.
CATAATACTTATAATAAACACAAGAAAAGGAGGGAAAATGAGTAGGGGATGGTATCGAGACTGGCTCCGGAACCAGGCAACTCGTTCCCTTGTCGTTTGCGGAGGGCAAGCCCTTCTCCCACACTACCCCCTTCTACGGGGGGCAGCAGTCTTTGTTAGCAATGGGAGAGATTACAAAGAAGAGTGAAGAGAGATAGGGAACAAAAGAAGAAAAGGTACAGAGAAAAGAGGGGGAAGAAAGGAGGGGGAACGTTCGGGTGTGGGTGCCTCGCCAAGAGGGGTTAGACCAAGCCCAGGCATGCAGCTTGGAGCGCGGGGAACTCATAGGAGATCCACGGCTCACAGATTTTTAGAAATTTAGCATGAGAATCATGAACAATACTGGACATACGTTCCTGAAGTAACATTGCAGTCATGCGGGTTTTAACCCCTTGAAAATCTACCCGTTGGGACTTCCAGGCTTGGGCAATGGTCCACTTGGCCACTATAAATAAATAAGTAGCCAAATTCTGTTGAGGGCCCCGCAAACCAGGTACCGGGCAATGTAGGAGAGCTAGCTTAGCGTTCCTTCGGATCGTTAGGTGGAAAAGTGTCTGCAGCAAACCAAAAATCCTAGACCAGAACCCCACCAGCCTTGGGCAAGCCCACCATGTATGCATAACATCACCTCGCTGTCCACAGTTGCGGAAGCATCTGTCCGTACTCCCAGGGAAAGCCCGAGCTGTGCGGGCAGGTACCCAATACCATCGGAGCATTACTTTATATGCAGCCTCTAGGGTATTTGTGTTGAATGAGCATTTGGTGATTGTTTTCCAGACCCTGCTCCAGTCCTCTGGGTCTACTGGGGCCTGAAGGTCATTTTGCCATTGAGTCATATAAGAGAGGGGTGCTGATGGCGGGCGACTATTCAGGGAGGCATAAATGGCCGAAATAAGGCCTGGGGACCCTGGGGAGTGTTGGCATGAATGTTCAAAAAAACTTTTTTGGAAAGGGTAGGTGGACATGCGGCGCAACGTTGCAATCCAGTGCTTTAATTGGATAAAGTGATAATGCTCGTTAGCCGGCGCCCCTTTTGTTTCCCGGATACTCTCCCAGGAGGGGAATAAGCGTGAGGAAAGAAAATTTTGGACTCGTGGGTAGCCATGTGAGGACCACCAGGAAAATGCCTGGGGCTCCTCCAGACCCGGGGGGAAAAGAGGGTTATGGGTGATGGGGAGTAGGGGTAGAAAGGGGGACATCAGATTGCTGGAAAAGAGAACTTTGTCTCACACCTTCAGACCATGTAGCAGCATGGGGCTTAGGGAGGGAGGGCGCAGATTTCTGGGGAGCCAGAGGAGTGCCTGAAGTGCACAAGGGTCACAGCCAGGCACCTCCAGGAGAACCCACAGAGGAACATCCGTGGTTGCATGGAGCATAGTCAACAGAGCGATCTGGGCCGCTGTGTAGTATTTAGAGATATTGGGGACCCCCAAGCCTCCCCGGAGCCTATGGGTATAAAGGGTCGCTCTAGGTACCCTGGGGCGTTTGCGCGCCCATATAAATTGGAGGATCCTATTCTGCAGGAGTCGAAGAAAAAAAGTGGGTACCCGGACAGGCAAAGTACGAAAATAATAAAGGACTTTAGGGAGGATCGTCATCTTCGCCGCCGAGATCCTGCCTACCCATGAGAGTGTGGGGAATTGCCAGGCTTGCATAAGGGTGGACACCGTTCGCAACAGGGGATAATAATTGGCCGAGTAAAGGGAAGAATAAGACGGCGTCAATTTGACACCTAAATAATCAATCAAGTGGGATGCCCAACGGTATGGAAAATGGTCCTGAAGGCGCTGCACTAGTTCCAGAGGGAGGGTAACATTCATCGCTATGGTCTTGGAGAGGTTAATTTGAAGACTCGAAAAGGCAGAAAATCGGTCTAATACTAGTTGCAGGTTGGGCAGGGAGATAAGTGGGTTTGACAGGGTCAAAAGGGCATCGTCCGCAAAGAGGTTCACTTTGTATTGAGTGCCCGCGTAAGGGATTCCCGAGATATCACCATTGGCCCTGATCGCCGCCGCCAGCGGCTCCAATGCCAGGATAAATAGTGCCGGGGACAGGGGGCATCCCTGTCTAGTCCCCCGGAGTATCGGGAAAGGTTCAGAAAGGAAGCCCGCATATTTTACCGACGCCGACAGTGCGGAATAGAGGGCCTGGATCCATTGTAGAAAATGTGGTCCAAATCCCCATTTGGTCAGAACAAAGTAGAGGTAGTCCCAGGAGAGCGAATCAAACGCTTTATAAATATCTAGGGAGAGCAAAAGTCCTGGTATTTTACGCTGACGAAGTATATGAAGGAGATGGACCACCTTGCGGACATTGTCCCCCACCTGGCGACCGGGCACAAAGCCCACCTGATCCCTGTGAATGATGGCCTGAAGATATCTGTTGACTCGCGTGCTCAGAACCTTTCCCAGAACCTTCAGGTCAACATTCAACAGGGAGATGGGACGAAAGGACTGTGGGTCTGTGGCTTCCTCGGATGACTTAGGGATCATAGAGATATGGGCTTTCAGCGAGTCCGGCGAGGGTCTCGCACCTTCCCACCAGGCGTTGAAATAAGACGTTAAATGGGGCGTGAGCAGGGATGCAAATGTCCTATAGTATAGACCGGTAAAGCCGCCCGGACTCGGGGCCTTGGATGGCTTAAGGGACTTTAGGGCTTGGGCGACCTCCATTTCAGTTATGGGAGCATTCAAATTAGCCTGTGCCGCTGAGGGCAATAAAGGAAGACTAATTGATTGGAAGAAACTCTCGGCCCTGTCTCGATCGAAGGCAGCTGGTCCACTATATAGGGAGGAGAGGAAGGAGGCAAAGCCAGCAGCTACCTTGGATGGATTTGACGTGAATTCCCCACCTGTCACCTGTAATCGAACCGACCTGCGCGGACATCCCACTGAATTAAGTTTCATAGCCAACATAGGACCAGGTTTGTTCGAGCAACTGTAAAATTTATTTACTCAGGAGGGATTCATTAATCCGCCAGAGATAGGCGGGGCGGGAGAATCCCGCCAAGAAGATTCCGAGGATCAGGGGATCATGATCAGACCAGGGAGAGGTAGCAATGATGATCTTATGTACCAACGGCAAGGAGCTAAGTTGCAGAAACACGTGATCTATTCTACAAAAACTCTGGTGGGGGTTAGAGAAAAAGGTAAATTCCTGTGACAATGGATGTTGCTCGCGCCACACGTCCACCATGCCATATGACTGGAAGAGATCATGCAATATTTGTTCTTGGGAGGCATCACGGGACGGAGGCACATCTCTGAGACTATGCCTGTCCAAAGAGGAGTTAAAAACAGAGTTGGAGTCTCCCATCATAATCAGAAGGCCTTTTTGGTGCCTAGTGATCACCTGAAACAAATGGGAGAAAAACCTCTGTTGAAATAAGTTAGGAGCATAATATCCAACCAAAGTGACCTCCTGGTCCCAGAGGGTGCCCTGCAAGATCAAATATCTACCCGTAGGGTCCACTATTTCCTTAGAACAGGTAAATTGGAGGTTACGCCTAAAGGCCATCAGCACCCCTCTTTGCTTCTCAGAAGCGGAAGCCGTAAAAAACACTGGATAATGGGAGGACAAATATTTGGGGGAAGAGGATAGGAAGAACCTGGTTTCCTGCAGACACACCACATCAATAGATTGAGATTTTAAATGATGGAAGACCTTTGACCTCTTAATGGGGGAATTGAACCCATGGATGTTCTGCAAGTATATTTTTAGCACATTCTGAGCCATCTGGGGGTAAAGGAAGGTTCATATAATTATAGAGCGACCAACAAGGTGCGTACTTACCCTGATCCCATGGCGAGGCAATCCGAGCCCGAGAAGGGGAGTGGGAGGGAGGGAGACACAAGGGTGAAGAGAAAGAGAGAGAAAAAGAAACACTGAGTAGACAAGTGAAACACATAAACACCACAATTGGTGGGCATTGCATCCTGCAACAGGACACTAAAGGAGGTGGCTCTACCACCAACCACAAGGCTAACAAATAGCAAAACATAACAGCATTAACAACAGTAATACTACAATAGTACTAGAATATTACTACATTATTACCCTATTACCGCCCCTGCACAGGGCAATTAAAACTAGAACAAAAACAGGTGAGACGAGCTAAGCCCATCCCATAGTACTGCTACCGGGTAGCAGTTAATAAAACTAACAATGGGATTAAAGGTCCTCCTCAGCTGGCGCTGCCCCGCAGGAAGCGCCCAAGGAGAGAACGCAACCTCGGTCCCCGAACGTGACCCCAGCGCCGGAGCGCCGCCAGGCCCCCAGGGGTCCAACAATAAGAGAAGGGACCCCGTAAGGCCTAAGGCCACGGTCCAATGGGGGGCCACCAGTGCTGATCATGGCCCGTCCCCTTAAGGGGGGTAGACCTGAAATAAACCATGGCTTGACCTGAGCAAGGAAGGGAGGATAGGAAGGAAGTGGAGGGATCAGGGGAGAGAGAAGAAAAAATAAAAAATAAAAAATTTTTAAAGTGGGAGAGAGAGGTAAGGGAAAGGAAGTAAGAGGAGGGGGATGGGGAGGGGGAAGTAAGAGGGGGAGCAGGGGGGAGAAGGGAAGTGCAGGAAGTGGGAAAGAGAGGCGCAGGGTATGGGGAGCAGGGGAATGGAAGGGAAACGGGGAGGGGGCATGGATGAGGAGAGGAGGGAATGGGGATAAGGAGGGAAGGCAGGGTAAAAGATGGAAATATTGAAAAAATATACTACTAAGCCGCGCTTAACTTATGCAGACAACTGATTGTGCACAAAAAATAAAAATTGAAAACACAGTATAATAACCATATATAAATTAGTGAACATGTGTGCATACTGTAAAGCACATATAGGAACCATAAAGGGAAGATAAAGCTCCAAATAGTGTAAAACCCATTATTTCTCAAAATAAAAAAATAAAAATGCACTTACAAATGTATAGAAGAAAATAAGCCTTAAGTCCGTTGAGCCAGCCGGACACCCACAGACAGACCCGTTCTCCTGGAAACCGTCACAAACACGAGGTGATGTATAGCGTACCACTCAGCCCTACGCGTCATCCAGCGGCCCCTGGATGACGCAATTTTGTTGCAAAACGCGTAGGGCTGAATGGTACGCTATACATCACCTCGTGTTTGTGACGGTTTCCAGGAGAACGGGTCTGTCTGTGTGCGTCCGGCCGGCGCAACAGACTTAAGGCTTATTTTCTTCTATACATTTGTAAGTGCATTTTTATTTTTTTATTTTGAGAAATAAAGGGTTTTACACTATTTGGAACTTTATCTTCCCTTTATGGTTCCAATGTCCCTTCTTTTGAGTCCTTCTTTGGGCCTTTGAGGAATACGCTTGGGAACAGGCCTTCTTCCCAATCCCCACTGGAGTAGTGGAACCAGGAGGAAAGTGAGGATCCCCTTTTGGCCGGAAGTCATTCTTACAAGTCTTGTGTGACCCTCTGTAGTGGGGGGTCATGTTTTTCTGGTAAGCGGCACATTTTTATCACATGTTGGTGGCGGATTGAACACTTACCCTCTCATTGGACTAAGTGGCTGTTTTTCCATGAATATGGTGGTTTAGTTTTGGAAGGACTCCATCTTCACACTTTATAATAATTGTTTTTGTGGTTAATGCATACGGACTCACTGTTTAAATACTGGATGTTTTTGTTTTATTTTCTTTTATGCCGATAGAGGCCCACATAACGGAAATTTATGTTGTAAGGGTCAATTTTTATGTTTAAAGTTTTTTATATGTGCTTTACACTATGCACACATGTTCACTAATTTATATATGGTTATTATACTGTGTTTTCAATTTTTATTTTTTGTGCACAATCAGTTGTCTGCATAAGTTAAGCGCGGCTTAGTAGTATATTTTTTCATTTTTTCTGTATTTATGTGACACAGTAAAGCCGCAGCTAAACGTTCATTCCCACAGGTATCACTTTAGAGTACATATAATTTACACTTTTTCTTTTACCTTAGCGCAGTTTCTCACATTTTTTCTTTTCTAAAAGATGGAAATATTAGAGCTCTTTATAGTGCTTAGGGTCCAAAAGCCAACCAATATACATAGAAAATTAGACTTTATGTACAGTAAGCCCTGGAACCGGCCCCCCAGACTGCCCCTATCCCACCAGGGGTATAGTCCCACTGTCTTCATTTTTTAAAGAAAAAATTGATCCAAGAGAAGGCCCCCAGATTAGCTGGGGGGCTTGGGCAAAACTAGGCAGTCATAGTAGGGCTGGATCACTGACAAAAGCCTAAATTCTAAGGTGAAGGCGCATAGGGCCTTTAGATTAAGTAAAAACCAAAAGTAACTGTAAATTTATAAAATAAAACAAGGAGGGGGGGGGAGGTATGGGCCAGGAGAGCATGGTCCCATCATCTGGTATGAGACAAAATCCAGCACCAGGCAGAAACAAACAGTGCTTCAAAGGTCTGGGGAAGGCAACCGAGCCAAAAGCAAGGGATCATGGACGGGCTCACCCGTGCGGTCGTCATCCCGGATCTGAATAGGGGGATCGAGCATGTGACTGGGTATCAGGGGAGGGGCGTTTCCGGTTGCTGACTGGTTCCCACACATGGCCCAAGCGCCTAGAAGGGGGCCTAGGACCTGAAGCCTTCTCACGGAGGTTGGGGTCATCCGAAGAGGGGAGCAACTGTAGTGCTTCAAAAGTCGCCTGGGCTTCCTCCGCGGTGCGCACTGTGTAGCCCCGGCCTTGGTAGGTGAAAGCGAGGCGAAAAAGGAAAGCCCCATGTGTATTTGATGTGGCGTTCCACCAGAGCTGAAGTATATGATTTCCGTTGTCGCCTCTTTTGCACTGTGGAGGGGGCCAAATCAGTAAAGAGCTGGTACTTATGGCCTTGGAAACGGAGATCAGGCTTGTCCCGTGCTGCCTTAAGGAGCGTTTCCTTAGTGTGGTAGTATGTGAACTTGATGATAATGTCCCGAGGGGGCCCCCCCTCCTTCCTCGGCCCCAGGGCCCGGTGGATCCGGTCAAATTCCATGCGATCAATGGGGATGCCTGGGACCAATTCCTGGAATAGAGCCGTGGCAGTGGAGGTTAAGTCTTCAATAGTTTCAGGGAGTCCCCTAAGCCGGAGGTTCCTGCGCTTAGACCTGTTCTCATAGTCCTATAATTTTAGGAGGGCTGCATCCAGCTCCCTGCGGATGTCCTGCAAGTCCTGCTCATGGTGATCAATGACTGTTGCTGCAGCCTCCATTCTATCTTCCAGCGCATTCGTACGGTTACCCAATTCACGGATTTCCTTTGTGAGATGAGTGGCCAGTTTAGAGGTGGCCGCCTACAGTTCCCCCTGCAGCATGGTTTTAAAGCGAGACAGCAGGTCCGCATCCCGCAATGAAGGCGCTACATAGGGTTGCTGGACTCCTGGTATGCTTTCTGCATCTGAACAGGCTTCGGGCTCACCAGTGAGCAACGGAGGGGTGAAGTCCATGTCTGAGGCCTGCGAGTCCAGCAGGCCGTCCGGTGAAAAGGCCTCAAGGCTCGCACGCACAGCCTGTCTCTTCGTAGTGCTCCGCGCTGTGCCTGATTTGCACCCCATATTGTCATTCTCGATGCCGGGATATAGCAAGCCCAGATTAATGTGCAGGAGCGGTCATATCACAGCCGGTGTGGTCGGTGGTGGAGAAGCGCAATTAGCTTGCGGCCATCCTGGTTCTTAGCTCACGAGCACCCCTGGTATGTAGTTATTTCCGATAATGCCAGTTAATTACATTCTCCCCTCACACCAGCAGTCTGTAGTAAGAAGAGCTTTTTGGATGCTGGGTGTAGCAAGATGGCCGCCGTCATCCAGGGTAGGCCGGAGCCAGGGCCTTTCCTGGGAAAAAGGGCTGCAGCAGGCTAGTAGTTGGTTTAAAATCAGGGGCAGTTATCAGGCCTACCTCTATCTTCGGCCTCCTCACTGCCCAGGGAGACAGCACCCACCCAATGGGGAGAGAGTAGCAGGGGAGTCTAAGAGTAACCCCTCAGGGGACTCACCAGGCTGAGGGATGTCCGTTTTTGGTGACCGAGAGGCGGCTCCAGTCTGGGAGGCTCAGCGAGTAGAGGGACCTCTCCAGATGGTCGTCCGCCGCCGATGCGGTGATTCCCGGCCGTCCCGGCAGGCAAGCGCTGTGATTCCGGAGGCCGAGTAGGCCGCAAGTTGGCGGCCGGCGGCCTGCCACTGGGATCCGCGGCGGGCCGGATCGCTCAGTCTGCAGGCTATGGCGAGCAGCCAAAGGCGTCCCGGGCTGTAGGGGAGAGCCCAGCCGAGCGGATGGGTGAGTTATAGGGCAGTGTCAGCGATCCACAGCGGAGGATGGCTGTGGATTGTAATCCGGCCGGCAGAGCACAGCCACAGTGCGTCCTTCCTTGTATCCGTCCGGCCACGCCCCCGAGCTCTGTCATTTCAAAGTCATTGTTTCAAATTTTTGGTACCACTGGATTGGCGTAGGGCCAATGTGATGTTCATATTTTAAAAGGGTCAAAGTCTTTACCAAGTAACTATAGACTTGTTAGTTAATAAAAGACCACATAGATGAGTTCTTGCTAGAAACAATATTTTAAGCAAAAGACAGCATGGCTTCATGAAAGACAGAAGTTGTCAAACAAACCTGATTTCTTTTTATGAGGAGGTAAGTAAAACCTTGGACAGAGGGGTTGCTGTGGACATGGGATACTTGCAAAATCAGTTGACACAGTTCCCCACACACATCTAATGTGTAAGGTAAAATCTACAGGCTTGGAAAGATCAATTTGTAAATGGATTGAAAACTGGCTAAAAAACTAATTCAGAGAGTAGTGATTAATGATTCTTACTCTGATCTGAATGGTCTAAGGTTATCAGTGGTGTACCCCAAGGTTCAGTGTTGGGACCCTTACTTTTTAATATCTTTATAAATGATATAGGATCTGGGATTAAAAGTACCATTTCTGTCTTTGCAGATATCACCAAGTTATGCAGTGGAATAACGTCCTTACAAGATGTATCCAATTTACAAGCTGACCTCAATGCTCTGGCTAATTGGGCAACTAAGTGGTAAATGAGATTTAATGTTGATAAATGTAAAGTTATGCACTTGAGGGCTAAGAATATACATGCATCATACATACTAGGGGGTACACCTGGGGGAATCCATAGTGGAGAAGGATCTGGGGGTTTTGGTAGATCATAAGCTCAATAATAGCATGCAATGCCAAGCTGTGGTTTCCAAAGCGAGCAAAGTTCTTTATTGTATTTAGAAAGGTATGGACTCCTGAGAGCGAGATATAATTTTGCCCCTGTTCAAATTATTAGTATGACCTCATCTGGAATATGCAGTTCAGTTTTGGGCACCAATTCTCAAAAAGGATATTAGGTAACTGAAGAAGGGCAACCAAACGGAAAAGAGGCACAGAGGAGCTCAGCTATGAGGAAAGATTAGAGAAACTGAATCTATTCTCGCTTAAGGAGAGGGGGTAAAGGGGGGATATGATCAACATGTACAAATACATAAGTAAGTGGTCCATATAGTGAACTTGATGTTGAGTTATTCACTTTAAGGTCATCACAGAGGACAAGGGGGCTCTCTTTACTCCTAGAGGAAAAAATATTTAATCTCCAAATACGGAAAGGCTTCTTCACAGTAAGAGCTATGAAAATGTGGAATAGACTCCCTCCAGAGGTGATTCTGGCCAGCTTAGTAGTGCTTTTAAATAGGCCGGGATTCTTTCCTAAATGTACATAATATAACATAATATAACTGGGTACTGACATTTATAGGTAAAGTTGATCCATGGAAAATCAAATTGCCTCTCAGGGGATCAGGAAGGAATTTTTCCCCTGCTGTAGCAAATTGGAGCATGCTTTGCTGGGGTTTTTCACCTTCCTCTGGATCAACTGTGGCCCTACTGTGTATATGGGATTGTATTTTTTTTTTTGGTTGAACTAGATGGACTTGTGTCTTTTTTCAACCTGACTAACTATGTAACTATTGTAGCACTTACACCCGAAGGAGCTGCTGGTTTTATTGGGCTTACCGTTACCTTCTTGACTGTTTCTCCATCTAGGGTTTCCCGTGGTAGATGGCCCAAAGAAATGTGGAAACTAACACTGAATCTTCTTTTGGGTTATTTATTTGAAGTATAAACAGAGTCTCTCAGTTTAGGGTAGAGGGTTAGGATTAAGTTCAGGTACTTTGGACTGCAAAAAATGATCAGTCTCTTATAGAAGAAATCCAGAGAACAACCGTTTCACAGCTGGATTTCACAACCCACGGATAGACCTCCTCTCACTAGGCCTAGCAGCTGGTGGGGTGTTAATTAAAGTCTCTGCCACAGACTTGAATGTAGAATACTTAAGGAAAAAGTCTCTGCCACAGACTTGAGTGTAACTGAGGGACGTAGACAAATTTAAAGCGCTATCATACGGTACCAGTATCTCTCAGCCGGTCTGGCGATACCGTATGAGTGTAGATCCATGAAATGTCCTTCAACTGAGCCTCCAGGCTCCTTCAGAGAAGCCAGCCTTGCACACGGCCTTCTCCTGAAGAGTCCTCCCCTGGGTGCTTCTCCAGTTGCTGGGCCTCTCCCTTAGACGAGATGGCACCGGACCACCTTTGAATCAATAGGGCCCTGATATCCATTCAGGCCTGTCCCTGCAGTTGCTTCACCTCGGGCCAGCCAGCCCGAGACTTAGAAATGCATGATTCTGCACCCCAGGCCAGGAGGGCCATGGGGGCTGGTCAGGAGGACCAGAACCAAACAGACAGAAAACCTCTCTGGACCGGAACTCCGGACCATGTGATGTCAGTACCTTAAATACCACCTCCCAGAAGGCACAGCAGGAGAACACTCCCTCTGGGCTGGTTCCGAAAGAAATGTGACATTCAATACACCCAGCTAGACTGTGTTCTCAAACTTGAAACCATAAATTTAGTAAAATTAGCCCCAAAATCCAACTGTGGTTTCAGGAGAATTAACTTTGAAAAACATATAGAGCATGCTCGCCAGGAGTCAGCGCTACACTATGTAACCTCTGCCCTACTGACACCGCCCACTGCCCTACTGACTGACACCATCCACTGCTCTACTGGCATCGTCCACTGCCTTATTGACACCATCCACTGCTCTACTCACACTGTCCATTGTTCTACTGACTGACACTATCCACTGCTCTACTGACTGACACCATGCTCTTTTAAGGTTGGCTAATTTTGTATGTTTACATGACAATTGTTTTATAATATTTTTCTAAGTTTTCCTTACTTTTTAGTTAGGAATTGCTAGTTAATTTCTTTAAAAAAAATAAAATGACACTGAACACAGTGATCTTTGATCTCTTTCATGTTGTTCAGGTAGAAGTCCACTTTCCTGCCCCTGGCCTAGAGTATGGCAATTAGTGATTTCTAAGGCCGCGTACACACGCGGGGACTGTTCGCTCAACTTTGTCCGCTGAACAGTGTTTCGGCGGACAGTCCGCTCGTGTGTGGGCTTCAGCGGACAGTTTCTGCGGACAGTCTGACGAACAAAGTTTTTCGGAAATTCCGAAAAACTGTCCGCTGAAACTTGGTTTGAGCGGACAGTCCGCCCGTGTGTAGGCTTGTTCGTCAAACTAAGTCTCGCGCATGCTCAGAAAGAATTTACACGCCGAAGGTTGCATTGCAGTGTATAGGACGTCGTTTTCTAGTCCCGTCGTACGTGCCGTTCACGTCATCGCGCACGGTTTCAGCGGACTGTTCGTTCGTCGTGTGTGGGCAAGTCCGTCCATGCTAATTTTGAGCGGACTGTCCGCTGAAACTGTTTGACGAACAAAGTTGAGCGAACAGTCCCCGCGTGTGTACGCGGCCTCAGATTAAGTTCTCCGTGATCCTCCCCAAACATACCTTAATCACTTTCCGACAGGCACACGCCGATGTACGTCGGCAGAATGGCACGGGCAGGCCTATTGGCATACAGGTACGTCCATTTCTATATGCCGGCCTGCTATCACGTGCGCTCTGCCGGTGGCGCGCTCGCGTGCCGGTCTGGACCCCCGTGAGTCCGGTCACGGGTCCCGCGGACTCGATCGCCGCGGGGATACCCGCGATCGTCTCACAGGGTGGCTGTTCTGCCTAGCAACAAGTGACACTGATCTCTGCTGCATGTGATTGGTGCAGAGATCAGTGTTCACTAACACAAAGCCCAGCTCCCCACAGTTAGTAACACGCCCCTAGGAACACTTAACCCCTACACTGCCACCCCCTGGTTAACCCCTTCATTGCCAATGTCATTTACATAGGAATCAATGCATTTGTATAGCACTGGTTGCTGTATAAATGACAATGGTCCCAAAAATGTGTCAAAAATGTCCGATGTGTCCGCCATAATGTCGCAGTCACAATAAAAATCGCTGATCGTCACCATTACTAGCAAAAAAAATTTCAGAAAAATGCCATAAAACTATCCCCTATTTTGTAAACGATATAACTTTTGCGCAAACCAATCAATAATCGCTTATTGCGATTTTTTTTTACCAAAAATATGTGGAAGAATACGTATTGGCCTAAACTGAGGGAAAAAATTTTTTTTTAGATATTTTTGGGGGATATTTATTATAACAAAAAGTAAAAAATAATGCGTTTTTTTCAAAATTGTCTCTCTTTTTTTGTTTATAGCGTAAAAAATAAAAACCGCAGGGGTGATCAAATACCACCAAAAGAAATCTCTAAAAATCTCTAAAAAAGGATGTCAATTTTGTTTGGGCACCACGTCACATGACCGTGCAATTGTCAGCAAAATGGTCCGGTCTAATAGTGGTTAAACTGTACCTAGGTATGTTCAGCTTATCACTACTTTTGAAATAGAACTGAAGAAATGTCTGTGCTTAAATCAAGATTGTTTATACATATATTACATATGGCGTGTGAAGGGGGGTGTGACCACTCTATACACCAATACAAACTTGTGCATAAAAATAGGGATTCTTGGTTTACATACTGTATATTACAATACATGATCAATCTGGCCAAGTAAAGTAATCTCTATCTGACCAGTCCCTACTCCATTCTGCAAAATGTCAAATACAATACTTATTCTTTTATAGCATGCTTCTGTGGACATATACTGGGGAATTCAATAAACTATAATGAGAATTTAATGGTAGTAGTTCATTTAAGAGCTACCTGCACCTAATTCAGGTAAGCATTTGGGCCAGTGTTGGTAACATTACCGACACAGATGACAAATTTAGGTAGTTCTTAGTACTGCCACTTGTCACTATGGTAGATTTTTAAATAAATACCACCAGTTTGCAGATTGGAAAACTGGAAGTGGTTAAAACCAGCTCTGAGCTGGGAAACAGAGGTAAGCTAGTACTCAGAGTGGGCCATTTCTGGGCTGAGATGCCTTTGTGAATGTGACAGCTTCCACAGTGTTCTTTCCCTAGCCACATTCAGCTGCCAGCCATGAGATTGCTTGGCTAAAAGCTGATTGTAAATAAAGGTGCTGGGGATAGTGGTGATGTCATTACCTAAACATAGAAATAATCATAATGGGGAAATGACTTGTTCTTCAATGGGGAACTGGGAGACTAGTTCCCAATCGTATCTGCTTTACCTTTAACTGACAGCGCATGGCAGTTGCTGGATTAAAAAAATCAGCTTTTGGAATAAATATTGGCTGTGGATCTGCTGACTACAGTGCTCTGCCAATCAAAAGTAAAGCAGATCCCTTGGAGCAGTGGTTCTCAACCTCAGTCCTTAAGTACCCCCAAAGTGCCATGTTTTGGGAACTTCCCTTAAATAAAATAACTCTTATCAACACCATGTCATTGATATTGACTTAAAGCAGTTGTGCAAAGTAAAGGAAAACCTGAAAACCTTGCCCGCTGAGGGTACTTGAGGACTGAGGGTGAGAACCACTGCTTTGGGGAACTTGTCTGTCTCTGACAGGCACACGAATTGTGGACAAGCACCAAGACATTTGGTGCTGTGCCCCAACAGAATTCTCAGGGTATCTACAAACAAACTTTATGACTTCCCTCTAAGGTGCCAAGCGTAAAGTGAGCATTCAGTATCTTTGAACCTAGTGGATGGGGGAACCTGAAAGTAGGTAGTGCACTTACCTATGTTCCATAGTTTGCACTACAGAAGAAAATGAATCTTTACAATTGCGAACCAGTGGTGCAGCAGCACTTTCTTTCTTAATATTGCAGTTAAGGGTGGTTGAAGCTTCTCGCACCTCACATAAACTGTATACTATAGTTGAACAAAAATAGATGCAACATTTTTTTAAAACATACATACTTAGAAAACAATTCAAATAAAACTGACCCAAAAACCATTTTACCTTCCCTTTCAGTAACCACCTCCATATATTATTAAAAAAAAAAAAAAAAAAAAATTTCAGTAGTATTTGACCCTATAAATTGTAGAAAGCTTTATTTATGGCATATTCACCCATTATGTCTAGTATAGTGTTGGCTTTAGACACCAATTCTGTTCTGAGATCCATTTTGGAAAGAACATTCAAGTCACAAATGTTAACTCCATCAAGTTTATTGAATTTTTTCTGCTTTCACGTGCATTGGCCATATCCATCTTTTTTATTCCCCTGCACTAATAATCTATTATTTCTGATATCTATTCAGTTGATAAGAGTGTTGTCCTTGACTGAGAACTGACTTTTCTAGTAGTGAGGAAAAAGCATTCAGCTGAATACTGTGTGCCCATACTTCTGAGTTCACCTGTCTGCCTGCATTATTACACCCATTGACCTCTGCTGCTGTTTGAAAAGAAGTGTACACTATTTGTGCTGTGATTGTGATATTTCCTTGTGTAACAGGTGACCCCTGGTCTCAACATGAAGTTTTTTTACTTGCTTTCTTCTGTCAATAAAATGCGAACATGCATATTTTTCAGATGACATAAAGTTGATTATAACACTGGAATGTTTACAGTTTTTTTTCTACTGCATGGATTTAGCAAATGTTACAGCATTTTTGTATTACAAACTGCTGGATTTTTTCAAAAAGATGCCCAAAAGGTAGGTTATAAAGGTAGGATGAGGCCATCAATGCAATTGATCTATAACTCAAATTAAAAATGCATGTTTCGGTCTTCCTTCAGTGCTCTCTGATTGAAAGGTGCTGCACTTATGACACAAATTATATTTCATAACTGTAACAAATAAACATAAGCTATAGTGTCTGGTTCAATACATTTTAATTAAAATATTAAACAATAATGCAGGAGAAAAAAAAAAGGATGTATATAGAGACATTTCTTCAATAGTAGCTATGAAGATATATTATATGCTTATCCTGTTATCAATCATAAATCAAATTATAGTATAAATGGCAATAAAGTATTAGAAGTGAATAGAAATCATATAGTAATAGATATCGTAGCACTAGTTTAGTATTGATAAATGTATAAATGTTGATGTGAGATCAATTGAAGAGAAAGAAAAAGAAAGAAGAAAGGAAAAGAAGGAAAGAGAATATAAATGATGGAGGATCTGGGGAGACAAATACACACAAGGAATGAACACGTGGACCCTAATATAAGCAATATTTTGTTTTACATGCGTAAAGCCCCATACACACAATCAGACTTTCCGATGGGAAATTTTCAATCTCAGGCTGTTGGAGGAAAATCCGACCGTGTGTATGCTCCATCAGATAATTGTTGTTGGACTTTCTACCAATGTTGGCTAGTATGTCTTCAAATTTTCTGCTAACAAATGTGTGTTGTTGGATTTTTTTGTACACAAGTCCGTCGGACAAAAGTCCAAAGTACAAACGCACATGCTTGGAAGCAAGGAGGAGCCAGAAGCGGTCAGTCAAACTAGCGTTTGTAATGGAGAATTCACATTCGTGATGTGGCAAATTATAAAATCTCGAAATGCAGTGCACATTCTCTTCTTCTTTAATGAGATATTAATGAAGCTGCTTTGCTGGTGATACTGATGGAGTTATTGTAAACTAATTTTCAAAGGCTTTTTTTTCTAGTGATATCAAGAATAATATTATTATGCTTTTAATTTTATTTTTTTTATTTGGGAAAGTTACCACAACACCATTATCTCGTAGTTTTTAAGATCAAAAATCCAACTATGTTTGCATCCTTTGTCAATTTTACATTGTATTTTTTTAAATGTAACTGCCTACTCCCAAACTATCATTTGAAGTAAAACACATGTATTATTCTACACAATTTTTTTATTGTGAATTAAAAAAAGAAAAAAAAAAAGAAAATTAGACATGCTATCTGCTTATAGAACTTAACCAAAATGTGCATTTTATGCATCCAAATATATAGAAAATATACCAAATCGAATCATTATTCAACCAAAAAAAAAATGTCAAAGCAATAACTCCAAGGCCAATATTAAATAACATGTTATCTCCTCTAATTCCACAACATGTCTGATTGATGAACGGCCATTCAGAAATGAACTTAAAAGCATGAAATGAAAAGCGCAAACTGAAAAGTGCTAAATGAAAAACGCGAAAAGAAAGCATGAATCAACACTCACCAAACTTCTACTCACAGAAAATTAGCAGAAGGAGCCCAAAGGCTGGCGCTAAAGAGCTGAAAAAACACGTAGTACATCTAGTATATCACTCCGTTCATAATTGTTGGCCTCCATCACCTGTCTGGAGGAGATAAAAGTGTGGATGGAGCAAAACTTTCTTCAACTAAACAGTTCCAAAACTGAAGTCATCCTGATTGGCACTCCTTACCAGACCAAATCATCATCCATAACCAGTATCACCTTTTCTGGTTCTAACATCCCTTTCTCATCAATAGTCACAAATTTTGTTGTAAAAATGGACTCACTTTTGAAGCCCATATAAATCTCCTATGCAAGACTTCTTTCTACCACCTCCGTAACATCTCTAAACTCTGTCCCATTCTCTCCCTCTCAGATGCTGAAAAGCTGGTTCATGCTTTTGTCGCCTCCAGACTGGACTACTGTAATGCACTTCTCATTGGGACTCCTAGAAAGAGTCTGCAGGGGCTTCAGGACATCCAAAACTCTGCAGCTAGGATCCTGATGAGAGTCCGGAAACAGGAGCATATTACCCCCGTTCTTCACTCACTCCACTGGCTTTCTGTCTCCACCAGGATTGAGTACAAGGTTCCCCTCCTCACACACCAGTGTATCCATGGACATGCCCCCCCCCCCCCCCCCACCTCAAATAACTTTTTAATCCACAAAACACAACACGTCCCCTCCACTCCATTCACTCAACATTCTTCATATACCCAGAACTACACTCAGGACAATGGAAAACAGGGCCTTTTGTGTAGCGGCCCGCACCTGTGGAATGCCCTACCTGACACCCTAAGGGCTCCTCAATCTACTGACTGTTTTAAAAAAGGTCTTTTTAGAAAAGCTTTTTGTCCCTTTTAGATGTTTGTTTCATCGTATAAATTGCTCAGTTTTCTTTTTTGTTTTTAACCTGTAGCATTTTGAGATCCTTTGATGAAAAGGGCACTATAAATAAAATGTGTTATCATTTATTTATTATAACATTTGTGTGGCCTTGTGTATGCAAGACAAGTTTGAGACAACGTCCTTTGGACAAAATTCCACGGTTTTGTTGTCAGAAAGTCCGATCGTGTGTATGAGGCATAACAAAGACCTATCAAAATCTTTTGGAAGATAGGATTTGATCCAAGACCAAATTTTATCAAATTTATGGGATTTATCATGAAGGATGGCAGAAAGTTTTTCATTAGACATATACCACATCATCTTATTTTTGACCTGGGTGGAGGTTGGTGTAGAAGACCACCAAGCCTTCGTCAGAGTCTGTTTGGCTGCAGTGAATAGGAACATCAAGTGCTGAAAAAGTAAAGTACTTTCTCCTTTACAATGTAGCTATACTGTAAAGTAAGCATTGGACAAAACTTTGGCAATTTAAAGAGATAATTATTGACGGATAAATCAGTATGCTAAACACAGACCTTTTCATTAAATATGGCTGATTTGTGCATTTTTTCCAGCAGGTGATCCAATCTTCTCAGTGAACTCGTAGAGAGGTCCATTGGAGCCAAGGCCAATGAACAGAGGTCAACAAGCAAATGGTCCAATAGTCATTTGCATTTAAGAATGATGATGTAGCATATTGCTGAAGTATTGAGCGGTCGCACTGTCCTATATGCCCTGATTTAGACTGTAAAAATGTACCTATAATGCCATGCACCAAGTTAAGATTGTAATACATGGTTCACTGTAGGTCCATTAAAGTTTTACTAAACCCATAACAGTAAAATCAATCTGTATATGCAGTAAAGCATGCTTGTTATACTCACTGTGGAACCTACAGGTTTAATTCTGCACATTGTGTAAAAATGCTGTTTGATCCTGTCTTCTCTGATCCACCCCTTCTTCCACAGTCCCCATTCTATCTCCTGATGGAACAAGACACAAGACTGTGGGAGGCCAGATATAATGAATGCAGGGTCCTGGGTTTAGTAACACTTTAAAGAAGAACTTTATCCAGCTATAGAAGAATGAAGTAGGATCATGTACTGCTAAATGAAGGTACTTGCCTCAGCCTTCTAAAAATAAAAAATACTGTGATTGTGGAACAGGCTGTGGGGGTTAAAGAGAAAATTATGGATTGATTTTCAAGAGAAGGCCCCCTATAATGTAGTTTTAAACGGCTAAACAAAACTAAAACTCCTCCTACGAGCTTTACTAGAGCAAAATGACATACAAACAACAGGCTAATATGGCACACTATGGATATAGCTGTATATCACTAGCAAGATGGAATGGGCTGGGCAATAAAACAAGCCCATATAAATCAATATGTCCGTGTGGGGTGAATAATACACTGTCTTTAGAAGGCTACCTGTTCAAAAGTTAGAAGAGACTCTGAAACATAGGAAAGGCAAAGAACAGCACCCTCTAAGTGCAGCAAGTTAATTATTTTAATCGTTAAAAAAGCACATGGGAACACTCACAAACAAGCAACATTTTCCAGCATGTGTGTTCATCCGCACTGTCCCGGGGTGAAGCCTGGCGTCACTGGCTGATGGTGGTGATCTGTTGTCTGGCCACGATCCGGCTGCACTGTTGGCCCAGAGCAACACAGCAACACAGTAGCTTACTGCACTTAGAGGGCACTGTTCTTTGTCTTTCCTAAGCTTTACTAGACAGTGATAGAAGTCACAAGACTATTCTAACTGGTGATGAGAAAAGGTATTTAGCAGTTTATATTCACTAAAATAATTGCATTTCTGAGTTCTGTGTACTGTGGGAGACCAGATATAGTGAATACAGGGTCCTGGGTTTAGTAACACTTTAACCACTTGCCGCCTGCCCAACGTCAAATGACTGAGGGACAGTGCAGCTCTCGTTCTGGGTGGACGTCATATTGCGGCGCACCAGAACGGTCGCTCTTGCGGCTGACGCAGCTCTTTAACCATGTGGATATACCTGGTTCCTGAAACACCATCGTTCTTGGAATTTGGAGAATATTGGATGGTGATTATCGGGAATACTTACCTCTATCTGTGACCCAGGACGACTATATGTGGACTACATACCGGGATCTATCTTACTGAAGACTGCAGTACAATCCTCTGTGATTACAAGCTCTTTAGACCCACTGTCGTACGACAGGTGGGTCCAACATTTCCGGTAAGAGTATCCACCTTGTATCTATAGAGGGTTGTGCATACAAACACCACTTCAGACAAACAGGTTGCTGTTGTTGGTTTGCTTCCCGCCTCGGTCTATACTTTGGACGAGAAGATTGATCGTTTCTGTCTAACATGATAAGAGGACATTTTTTCTGTTTTGTGTATATTGTATTGCTAATTGTACATTACACGTAATATTATTTGCACATTATTTTACAATAAGTGTGAGACTTTCCCCTCTAGCACATATCGTTTGTATTTACTTACTTTTTACACATTATTGTGCTGACTATTTTAGCACTACATTATTTATTTCACATTTATTTTAACTTTGTTTGTTAGAGTGTTAGCTGCTGATTCCATCAGAGTAGCGCAGTGTTTTCCCCTTTTTTTCAATTCTGAAAGAAAGTTCCACATCCTTATTGCCCTGACAGTGAAAAACCCCTGCGCAGTTTAAGGTTAAACAGCTTCTCCTCCAATCCCATTGTGTGGCCCTGTCTCCTCTTACACGCGATCGTAAATTCTGACAACAAAACCGTGGATTCTTTTCCGACGGATGTTGGCTCAAACTTGTCTTGCATACACGGGGACACACAAATGTTGTTGGAAATTCCGATCGCTAAGAATGCACTGACGTACAACATGTACAAAGGCACTATAAAAAGGAAGTTCAATACCAAGTGTGCCTGCCTTTGGGCTCCTTCTGCTAATCTCCTGTTAGTAGAAGTTTGGTGAGAGACGATTTGCGCTTTTCAGCCTCATGCTTTTCAGTTCGTTACTGCTCTTCAGTTTGTGCTTGTGGGTTCGTATCTGTTTTTCAGTGCATATTGTCAGTTCCTACATGTTTTTCAGTGCTTTCTTGTTTGCTTGTTTCTGATTTTCAGATCATTCTTCTCAGGCCTTTCTGATTTTCAGTGTGTTCTGTTAGTTCGTTCTGACCAGACGACCATTTTCTAGCATGTTGCGGGTATGTACTCATCGTAGAGTTTGTGCTGTGCAAGGGCTTGGTGTTGGAGTTCTTTCTTTGACCCAAGTCCAGTCCATGAACAGAGGGAGGAGTTCATGGACGAAGAATTGGTTGCTCCAGCGTGACCAGTTTTGTTACATGCCTTTATTGCGGGAGATTGGGGAGAATAATCCTGATGATTTCAGGAATTATCTCTGGATGACAGAGCCCATTTTTCACCATATGTTGGCTTTGCTGTCCCCTTATATTACCAAGCAGGACACCTGCATTCGGCCAGCCATCACTCCTGAGCAAAGGCTCATCGCCACCTTGCAGTACTTAGCGACGGGGAGAAGTCTCCAGGACATCAATTTCTCCACTGGGATCTCCCCCAGGCTCTGGGAATCATTATTCCAGATACTTGCTCTGCCATAATTCAGGTCCTGCAGAAGGACTATATTAAGGTAAGTTTCATCCTTTAACATCACATTCTATGTATTTAATGTTTGCTAATGTATTGTATTTATTTTATCATTCCCTAATTACCATGACTGTTATATGATGTGAATGTCTTCTTTGTCTTCATGCATGCTGGAAGCTTTTAAAGTTCCTTTTTGTCCTTCATGCATATTTGCCTTCACTAACCTCCCCAGCATGCTATCCTGGGCCCATACACATCTAGAGTAGTGACTTATCAATGTATTTTGTCAGCTCCATTGTAGTGCTTACCCTAAAATGTTTTTAAATGTCTGGGAGGGAAGGGGGCGAAAGTGCCCAGTATAGATGTGGTTAATGACCATGACTTTCTCCCCAGCTGCATTGATAAGTACAGAGAGCTGCCATGTCTGTGGAAAGTGAAACACCAATTTTATAACAACAAACTAAAAAGGAAGGCATCACTGGATCAGCTGTTGGAATTGGTAAAGCCGGTGATTCCAACGGCAGACATCACCTATTTGAAGTGCAAAATTGGTGGCCTGAGGTGAACGTATAATAGGGAGTGCAAAAAGGTCCAGAATTCCATGAGATCAAGAGCAGCAGCAGATTACTTTAATGTCCCCAGGCTCTGGTACTATGGCAGGCTGCGATTTTTGTCAGCCCAGAGTGAACCCAGGCCATCACTATCTACACTTCTTTCCACTCTTCCTTCCACCTCAGATCAGGCTTCCAGCGTACAACCTGGGCCTTCCACCCAGGAAGATGTGGAGGAGCCCAGCTTGAGCCACGTATAGCATTGTTCTACATATTTCTGGTCATAATTGTAATAATGTTAACTAGATGATATTATTTATCACTAATTTCTGGTTTAACAAAGTAGTTTACATATCAATAGACAGTAGTAGCCAAAAATGATTGTGACAAGAATGAAAAATGCTGGGGTCAGAATGATAGTCTTTTCTATTTGTTAATATTAAATTTGCAACAGTCATGAGCTCTAAAGTGTGTGTGATTGATGACCAAAAAACTAAAACTATGTCCCATTTTCATACACAGGAAAGTCTCAGCCAGAAGAAGGCAGTGGAAAGTGGCAGCCAGGAGGTGGCCGTAAAAAGTGGCAGACAGGAGGTGGCCGTGGAAAGTGGCAGACAGGAGGTGGCCGTGGAAAGTGGCAGACAGGAGGTGGCAGGGAAAATGGCAGCCAGGAGGTGGCCGTGTCCAGTAACGTGACTGAATCACAGGTTCCTCTCCTCCACCTTCTAACAAAAAGGCCCAGGAAAGGGTAGGAATGTGGAGGAATCAGCTCTTGGTTTGATTTGGCAGGCTACTGTGGTCATCACAACCACCCCTAATGGCCAGGAGGCTTTTGGCTGTATGACGGCCAGTAAGATGCAAGAAATGGAGGAAGGCCAACGGCTCATCTGTGAGGAGGTCATATTTCAGGCCCTAACTAAGGAGATGAGGGGCCAACTCACCAATAAAAGTCATGTATGTAAGTTAGACCATACTCCTCCTCCACCTCCTGCAACAACTCCAACACCACAGCCACAGCCTGGAAGGAAGCGTGGAAGGATGTCAAGAGAGTGATGGCCTGGGTTTGGTCTGGTCTGGCAAAAAACGCAGGCTGTGTAAGACCACAGCCTGGGGACATACATGTCATCTGCTGCTGCTCCCGATCTCTCGGAATCCTGGACCGGATTGTGCTCCCTGTTAAATGGACTCCTCAGGGCACCAATTTTGCCTGTAAAATAATAGATGTCTGCCCTGGGGTACAAAGGCTTCGACAATTTCAACAGTTTATACAGCGTTGCCTTCCTCTTTAGTTAGTTATGAACCCAAATAAATAACTTTTTTTTTTTTTTTTTTTACAAATACTTGGCTATGTGTTTTAGTTCAAATAGGACAGTTTGTTTGTGAGTAGGCAGGTACATTTCGAAAATACAATGTTAAATTAACAAGGGACACCAACACCAGGTTAAAAAAACAAGATAGTAATGGTGTTATGGTAACTTGACACACAAAATGACAAAAAGTATTATGGAGATCACTATAAAAAATAAATTCAGGAGATCTTGATAAAAAAAATAAAAAATAAATTCAGGATATCTTGATTAAAAAAAATAAAAAAAAGGAGACCACTCTAAAAAAAAACATAAGAAACATTATTCTGGAGATCACGAGAAATAATAAAGAAATCCGTTTGCCAGAATTGTGTGTGAATATCAGCAGCAAAGCAACTTCATTATTCTAGTATTATAAAGAAGAAGAGAATACACCGCATTGAAAGATTAAAAAATGTGCAGCGTGACAAATGTGCTATCTCCATTATGAACGCTAGTTTTACCAGACCGAGCGCTTCTATCTCATACTTGATTCTGAGCATGCGTGGAACTTTTTTTGTTGGAAAATCTGAGAACCTGCTCTCAAATAGTTGTTTTTCAAATTATGACAGCAAATGTCCAATGGAGCATACACACGGTCAGAATTTACGACAACAAGCTCACATTGAACATTTCCCGTTGGAAAATTCAATCATGTGTACAAGGCATAACACTCCCTGAGAGTAGTTTTTTTACCTATGCTGGGATCATCATTGAGCTTTTTGTAAATCACTATCATATCTCCTCTCAAGCATCATTTCTGCAGTGAGAATACATTTAGTGCTTGTAGTTGTTCCTCGTAATTGAGATCCTCCAGTCCCCTTATTAGTTTTGTTGCCCTTCTTTGGACTCTCTCCAGTTCAAGCACATCCCTTCTGAGGACTGGTGACCAGAATTGGATAGAGTACTCCAGATGTGGCCTAACCAGAGTTTTAAAATGTGGTAGGATTATAGTTTTATCTCTGGGGTATATTCCTTTTTTATGCATGTTAATATTCTCCCAGCTTTGGTAGCTGAAGCTTGACATTGCATGCTATTGCTCAATCTGTCGTCTACTAGGACCCCCAGATCTTTCTCCATCTTTGATTCCCCCAGCAGTTCTCCCCCAAGTGAGTAGCTTGCATTTAATTATTTTGTCCCAAGTGCATTACTTTACATTTCTCCACATTAAACCTCATTTGCCATGCATTTGCCCACTCCATCATTTTGTTCAGGTGTTCCTGCAAAATTTCTGTAACCTGATGTTATTGCCCTGCTTAATTATGTGTTGTCCGCAAAAACTGAGATTGAGCTATTTATCCTATCCTCTATAACATTTATGAATAAATTGAATAGAATTGGTCACAACACAACACAGAACCTTGGGGTACCCCGCTTACCACTCCAGACCAGTCTAAGTACACATTATTTATCACCACCCTTTGGACATGCCCGGTAACCAGTTTTTTACCCAAGAACAAACCTTACGATCTATGACTCCAGACCTCAGCTTGTAAATTAAATGTTTATGGGGGACTGTATCCAATGCTTTTGCAAAATTCAGGTACACTAAATCCACAGGACTTCCTCTATCTAGATGGCAGCTCTCTTCCTCAAAGATTGGTCTGGCAAGAATGACATTTCATAAACCCATGCTGATGTAGCGCTACCCCAGCAGGAGCCACTTAAGTATGTTGTTGCATACTCTGCCTCTCAACCCCAATAACAGTCTCTGTCCCTCTTGGCACACCTGGCAATAGTGTAAGTGCAATGACCAATGAGAAACACATGTTATAATAAAACACAGGAAATGTCTTTACTGCAATATTTCTGTGGAAAAGTAACAGACAGTAACAGTATATATATTCAAGTAATCAACTGGAGAGCAACAACTGAGATTAAGATAAATATAGCTCAATACTATATAAAAGGAACATGCAACAAAGTGCATTGGGGGGACACCCCCTTGGATTTTAAAATGGCAGAAAAAAATAATAGAACGTAAATAAGTAAAAAAAAAGGCACAAGGGTGCCAACTTTATTAGTATACAAAAATAGAAAAATTGTAAAGTATAAACACAATTTGATTATAAAGTATAAACAATACACCAATGAATCAACGTCCGTAGAGCATACAAATATATACCACCAAAAGCTAGTGATCTAAAGTACTGCTCAAATTAAATTTAGTTAAGTTTAAGATTTGTAGCATACATCCCTGCATGTTTCGGAAAATCGCATTGGAACATATTTTTTCCTTCATGAGGGGAGGTTTACAGTCGGGTATATTATTTTCTTGTCTGTAACACAAATATATACGTGTATAATAATATTTACATGGTAATTTGGCAAAGACATCAGAATCTTATCTTGAACTTATTTAAGCCGTATTATGGAGTAACACGGCCGAAAAGTACTTACATATATTTGATTAATTGAAAATTTAAAGAGGTAAAAACAGCAGGGAAGGATACATGCTGGCTGCATGAGTACACATACACATGACATAGGTGGTAGTTTGTGTATCCACAGGCCGGTCGCTGGGACGCATTCACAAGGAACGCTTGATTCTTCCAACAGCGATCGGGGTTAGCACTGTGGGGACACATTGTAAAAGGAACATGCAGCAAAGTGCATTGGGGGGACGCCCCCCTGGAATTTAAAATGGCAGAAAGAAGTAATAGAAGGTAAATAAGTAAAAAAAAGGCACAAGGGTGCCAACTTTATTAGTATACAAAAATAGAAAAATTGTTAAGTATATATATATAAATATAAATATTTTATT
Source organism: Lithobates pipiens (assembly GCF_037356315.1). Lineage (NCBI taxonomy): Eukaryota > Metazoa > Chordata > Amphibia > Anura > Ranidae > Lithobates > Lithobates pipiens. Next base: position 510,410,837 of record NW_027507758.1, read on the forward strand.
ATATCTTTCCATGTGACAACACGGAAGAAATGACAAAATGACACTTTGCTACAATGTAAAGTAGTGAGTAAAGTAGTGAGTGTACCGCTTGTATAACAGTGTAAATTTGTAGTTCCCTCAAAATAACTCAACACACAGCCATTAATGTCTAAACCACTGGCAACAAAAGTCAGTACACCACTAAGTGAAAATGTCCAAATTGGGCCCAAAGTGTCAATATTTTGTGTGGCCACCATTATTTTCCACCACTGCCTTAACCCTCTTGGGCATGAAGTTCACCAGAACTTCACAGGATGCGACTGGAGTTCTCTTCCACTCCTCCACGACTACATCATGGAGCTGGTGGATGTTAGAGACCTTGCTCTCCTCCACCTTCCATTTGAGGATGCCCCACAGATGCTCAAAAGGGGTTTAGGTCTGGATACACTCTTGGCCAGTCCATCATCTTTACCCTCAGCTTCTTTAGCAAGGCAGTGGTCATCTTGGAGGTGTGTTTGGGGTCATTATCAAGTTGGAATACTACCCTGCGACCCCGTATCCAAAGGGAGGGGATCATGCTCTGCTTCAGTATGGTGGTTCCCTCAATGAACTGTAGCTTCCCAGTCCTGGCAGCACTCATGCAGCCTCTGACTATGATACTCCCACACCATGCTTGACTGTAGGCAAGACACTCTTCTCTTTCTACTCCTCACCTGATTGCCGCCACACACGCTTGACACCATCTGAACCAAATACGTGTTTATCTTGGTGTCATCAGACCACAGGACTTGGTTACAATAATCCATGTCCTTAGTCTGCTTGTCTTCAGCAAACTGTTTGCGGGCTTTCTTGTGCATCATCTTTAAAAGAGGCTTTCTTCTGGGATGACAGTCATGCAGACCAACTTGATGCAGTGTGCGGCGTATGGTCTGAGCACTGACAGGCTGACCCCCACCCCTTAAACATCTGCAGCAATGATGGCAGTACTCATGTGTCTATTTCCCAAAGACAACCTCTGGATATGAAGCTGAGCCTGTGCCCTCAATTTCTTTAGTCGACCATGGCGAGGTCTGCTCTGAGTATATGGTTCTGACTATATGGTCTTTGCCACTATGCTGCAGCTCAGTTTCAGGATCTTGGCAATCTTCTTATGTAGAGCAACAATTCTTTTTTTCAGATCCTCAGAGAGTTCTTTGCCATGATGTGCCATGTTGAAATTCCAGTGACCAGTATGAGAGGGTGAGAGCAATAACACAAATTTAACGCACCTGTTCCCCATTCACACCTGAGACCTTGTAGCACCAATGAGTCACATGACACCGGGGGGGAATGGCTAATTAGGCCCAATTTTCACTTAGGTCTGTACTCATTTTTGTTGCCAGCGGTTTAGATATTAATGGCTGCAAGTTGAGTTATTTTGAGGGGGCAGCAAATTTATACTGTTATACAAGCTGTACACTCACTACTTTACATTGTAGCAAAGTGTAATTTCGCCAGTGTTGTCACATGAAAAGATAGAATAAAATATCTAAACAAATGTGAGGGGTGTACTCACTTTTGTGAGATACTGTATATATATATATATATATATATATATATATATATATATATATATATATATATATATATATATATATATATATATATTACAGTTGTTATACAGTATACATAGGCCATAAACTCTCACTATTGAGACCTTACAGTAGGTTGTAGATAATTTGTCTGGTGATGACAAATTGTAATGTATGATATATAACAGTGTGCCAGGTATGTAAGTATGACATGGTTGACAGTGACAAATGTATGATGTGTGACAGTAAAAACATGCAGGGGTCTGCTGGTATGTTTTACTGTTTTGTATTGAAGGAGTGTGTAATTGGGTTTAATAATACTAATAAAGCATTGCATTTAACAAACTAGATAAAATCTTTAAGTGTTCTTAACTGTATTGAATGACTAAAGCCGCGTACACACAGGCGGACTGTATGGCCAACTAAGTCCATCAGACAATCCGACGGACAGTCCGTCCTACTTTTGAATGAACGGACTTGACCACACACGATAAACAGACAGTCCGTTGAAAGCTTGCGCGATGACGTGTACAGCACGTACGACGGGACTAGAAATAGGACGTCCAATACACTGCAATGCAACCTTCCGCCGTGTAAATCCTTTCTGAGCATGCGCCATACTTAGTTCGTCCAACTAGCCTACTCACGAGCGGACTGTCCGCTGAAACCAAAGTTGGACGGACAATATTACGGAAATTCCGAAATACTTAGTCCGCCAGACTGCACGCTGAAAAAGTCTGCTGAAGCCCACACACGAGCGGACTGTCCGCTGAAATGTGTTTCGGCAGACTAAGTAGGCCAGACAGTCCGCCCGTGTGTACGCGGCTTAAGAATGCTATATATTTCTCTTTAAATAAAAATACAAAACACAAAAAAAAAATTACTGGACTTAAGTTTTAATGATATTCTAAACGAGAAAATGAACATGTTGTTATCCAAAATGAGTAGTATGGAGTCCCTGAAAATGACCGCTTTTGAACATCAAAAATGCTGAAGATGGTTTTTTAACATGTTAGAATATCACTGGGAATGATGAGCAATCGCCCCCGTTTCAGTATATAAATGAATAAGCCTTTCACCATGTACACATTATAGAAAATTGGCATCTGGTTATGAAGAAAATTGGTGGTATCTCTCTCTTCTCAATTCTTTATTGGTGTAATATGTTTTTCTCTCACCTGCTCTATGTAGGCAGATTCCATGGCTAAACTGACCACCTTTTAAACCATGTACAACCCAAACCAAATATATATGATTTTTCTGCTTTAAGACTGCTTAGCTTCGTCCCTCAGGAACAAAGTCCTTACCTCAGCAGAGTGCCACTATAACCAGGGAAACATTGGCTGATAACAATATGAAATAATGTAACTCTGGGTTGTTTACATTTCACTTAGGCTAGGTTCACATACCTGTGGGTTGAAAACATGCATGAAATCACATGCATTCTCAACCCGCAGAAAAACGCACTGCACTTCATCAAATGCATGGAGGTGCCGTGAATAATTCACATCAGAAACCGTGGCGTGCCAAATCACTGTGATGCAACTTTGAAAAAAAGGTTGGGGACTTCTTTCCCCCAAGTTTTTGTGGGTAGGGCAGCCTATTGAAATGAATGGGCTGCCTACAAGCAGAACACATATTGCAACAATGTAAGCCTAGCCTTAAAGTCCATCAAAACCCTCCAGTGACAAAGAAGATTTTCTTTCATTTTCATTGAGGGACATAGAATTCAGGGACAATGTGGGGTTATACTGCTATTCAGGGCAGCCATCAGAAATGTTTGGGCCCCTTACCAGTGGCGGCTTTTTTTTTGGGGGGGGGTGCAAAAAAACATCAATTGCAACCTCACTGTGCCATCAATTGCAGCCACTGTGCCCATCAATTGCTACCACTGTGCCATCAAATGCAGCCACTATGCCCCATCAAATGCAGCCACTGTGCCATTAAATGCAGCCACTGTGCCATCAATTACAGCCACTGTGCCATCAAATGCTGCCACTGTGCCACCCATTGCCACCACTGTGCCATCAAATGCAGCCACTGATCTCCATCAAATGCAGCCACTGTTTCATCAAATGCAGCCACTGTGCCCATCAATTGCAGTCACTGTGCACATCAATTGCAGACACAGTGCCATCAAATGCAGCCACTGTGCCATCAAATGCAGCCACTGTGCCCATCAAATGCAATCACCGTGCCATCAAATGCTGCCATTTTGCCATCAAATGCCACCATTGTGCCCATCAAATTCTGCCATTGTGCCCATCAAATGCCACCTCTGTGTCCTTTCAGTCCATCAGGTGACAGGTATCAGACCTGCGCTACCTGATTGGCAGAGAGGCGGTTCAGTGTTAGAAAAGCAAATATTCGTTTGCTTTTCTAACACATCTGGATGGACTCTGAGCAAAATGCTCTGCGCCCCAAGTTCACTTTTTTGAAGCCTATTAGAGCCTATGGCTCTAATCAGGTGCTTAAAAAAACACCCCCGCCGCTATAATTCAGGCGTCCTAAAAGAGGCCGAATGCCTGAATAGAGGGTGGCAGCAGTGACTATGGATAAATTCATGCAATGCATGAATATATCCATTCTACATAGAGGGGGTGGCTGGACAGATTGCCCCTACCCCTACACAGCTGTAGGCCTAGGCCCCCCCCCCAGCCTGACCACCAACATTCCCAGGGATTGCCCATGTGCAGGGCAGGACTTACCATTGGACTTGACTGGGCTCAAGCCCATGGGCCCTGCCCAATAGGGGGTCCCGCGGGCCCTGCCGAGATACATAGCCTAGTGTACTTGGCTCAGCTCTGCTCACAGTCATGCCCAGTCCCACCCTATGATGGACATAACACAGGGACTGGGCGTGACTGCGAGCCGAGCTGAGCCAAGTACACTAGGCTATGTATCTCAGCTACTCTCAGCTCCGCTCGGGACTGCGAGAGGACCCAAGAGCCGCTGAGAGGACCCGAGAGCCGCCAAGAGGACATGAGAGCCGCCAAAGATACACATGACTCTGTATCTTGGTGGCGCTATTTTTAAACGTCAAGACTGCAATGACAAGGCTGCAAATAACAAGGCTGCAAATAACACTGGGGCAAGGCTGCAAATGACAAGGCTGCAATGACACTGGACAAGGCTGCAGATGGATGGGCAAGGCTGCAGATGGACACTGATAAGGTTGTATTGATGGACATTTAAATGTAAGTTTTTTCTTTAAACTTCCCTCCTAAAAGTTTTTTCCTTAAAATTCCCTCCTAAACTTGGGGTTGCGTGTGAAATGCCAGTGCATGTTATATGCCGATAGATATCGTAATGTATAGAAAGGTAGGGCCCGAAAGTGACTCAAGCCTAGGAGTCCCACCACCCTAAGTCCTGCCCTGCCCCACGGGCCATCCCACTGAATCCAAACACAGGCCACCTCACCTGTACACCCACCAACCTCAATCCTGTATTCCTGTATATATGTCAGCCCCCCTTAATCCTGCATATATGCCAGCCCTCCTCACTCTTGTGTATATGTCAGCCCAACCCCCCCCCCCACACACACCTGTAAATATGTCAGCCCCCCACCTATATATATGCAAGCCCCCCTCACACCTGTATATATGTCAGCCCCCACCTGTGTATATATGTCATCCCCACACATACACAAATCTGTAAACACACAAGCCTCTGGCCCCTGCCTGTACACAAATAGCCCCCCCCCTTTCCTTCACAGCCCGTACTTGTAAAGGAAATCTTCCTACCTAGTCCCAGCTCGTTTTCACAAAGCTGACATGTTGCTGACATAGGGGAGCACTGTACAGACGAGGGGTGCACATGCACACAGTAGCCAGCGGTGACAGTAAAGAGTGCAATGTCTGAGCTCTATGACACAGAGAGCAGCAGAAGCTGCAAGGTTCTTTAGAGAAAAACACGGCTTCCCTTCACCTGTCCTGCTTTCTTCTGGAAAAGGCCGGCCCCTCAGGCCCCTTACAGTTGCATCATGCCATTTGCAGGATGAATTTGACACTGGCAAGCAAAAATACATTAACAGTTGGCAGGCAGACTGCCTCAGCTGGCAGTCTCTATGTCTGAGAGAAAAGGGCTGTACAGCCAAAGGTTTTCAAGGATCTGTGTAACAGGTGGGGCAACCTGGATGTGGACCTCCTGGCCTCTAGGTTTAACAACAAACTGGCCCCCCTCCTTCTCTTTTTCTTTTTTGTTCTCTTAATTTTGTATTAATTAGTTCGCTATATATAGAAACTAGTGTAGGTCTGTTATTATTGGACAGCCATCAATTGATTTATTTAATTATTTTAACTGTAAATTTTAATTTAAATATATTCTGCAGAATGTAATTATTATTTATTGTATTGTATAAATGTTGCTTTATTGAACGTGGCACTTCAAAATCTCTTTTTGCCATATTTTCTTGGATAACTATCCTCTTTTTTTATTTCAAAGTATCCCTTACTTGGTGTGGTGTTTTGATGCGCTATGCAGCTGCAAAGCGTCGTTTGGCATAGCCAATAGGCTGTCAGCAACGCTTTGGCCCGAGAGAGAATTAGGTTATTGTCTCTTCTGCGACTGTGCTGACTGTTCGGATCTCCCGCTGCTTCTTGGATGCGATGTGACGCTCCGGAGGTTGTGGCACATGCGCAGTGGAACTCAGCCGGGTATGTGGACGTCACGTCCGCTACACAGAGTGATGTCACTACCGGGACGGTAGTACAAAAATACGATGTAGGCTGATGTCCAGCACAGCATCCCTTACCTGGCATGGTGCTGTCATTCGAGTGGGGAGTGTGAGGAATGTCAGTCTTTAAGGTAAATGCTTATATTCCAAAAGACTAGTACCTGTATTACTCTGAATGGCCAGAGCTACAGTATACCATCCGACCATAGACTTATAAAACTTAGTGCATACATATATATTTTTTTCTCTTTCTTTTAATTTCTCTCTCCATATGTTAAATAGATATTGGCGGTGCAGTATATTAGGAAACACTCTATCTCCTACGGTATTGTGATTTTCCTTACTGGGAGTATATTGGACTGATTTGACCTATAGCTGAGCTGGATGTTTCCGGGTATATCAGCAAGTATTGGTCACCCCAGTGTGTCTAAAATTAGGTGACAGTACAGACATAATAAGCCATATTTTTCTTTATTTTTAGATAATAAGTGGTTTTAAAATTTGAACTAGGTTGAAGTTATATTATATGCATATATATTATATACAGACTGCCTTATTAGGACACAGAAGATCCCTCCTCTCTTTCCTTCTTTGCCTAGAATTTTATTCCCCGCTCAAATCTATTTATCTCCACTCTTCTTACCTGGAAATGTAAGTAACCAAATGGCTGCAATCACCATTTCCTATATACTAAAAATGTTTATTGTATTATTATTTATTTCTTTTTTATTTAAAATACTGTGTGTTACACCTGTTCCCATAGTTTATCATATCCCACACCAAGGATTGCTCTCTGTGTCTGTCTCTCCTCTTCAGAGGAGAAGAAAGAGGAGGGACCAGTCTAACAAACACTCCTCCTCCTTCTTCTCTCTCCTTTTTCCTTTCTCTTTATTCTCTTTTTTCTTTTTCCATATTTTTCTTGTTGTTTTATTATCCCATGGCAATGGGGGATTAGGTTTTGGCCTTGATTGCCGGGTTCATGATAGCAAGATTATATTATATATAAAAAATGTACTGATTTATGTATGTAAACTGTCATGAACTTATGCATATTCTCTTATCTTTAGAAAACGCCAAAGCTCCTGATGAAGCGATGTTTAACGCGTAACATGTAGAGCAATTCGAGCTGAGTCATATATGATACACTGTCCGTCTGTTGGATAATTGTTATTTTTTTATATAAGTGCAATATTCGGTTATCCGATTTATTTATTATCCAATGTGACTTTGATGATAGTGGGATCATTATGCTCCCAGGCATTTGTTGTTTAACTACTTAAGCCCCGGACCAATTTGCAGCCAAAGGACCAGGCCCCTTTTTGCAATTCGGCACTGCGTCATTTTAACTGACAACTGCGCGGTCGTGCGACGTGGCTCCCAAATAAAATTGGCGTCCTTTTTTTCCCACAAATAGAGATTTCTTTTGGTGGTATTTGATCACCTCTGCGGTTTTTATTTTTTGCGCTATAAACAAAAATAGACCGACAATTTCGAAAAAAATTAAATATTTTTTACTTTTTGCTATAATAAATATCCCCAAAAAATATATAAAAAATTTTTTTTCTCAGTTTAGGCTGATACGTATTCTTCTACATATTTTTGGTCAAAAAAAAAAATCGCAATTAGTGATTATTGTTTGCGCAAAAGTTATAGCATTTACAAAATAGGGGATAGTTTTATAGCATTTTTATTAATTTTTTTTACTAGTAATGGTGGCGATCAGTGATTTTTATTGTGACTGCGACATTATGGCGGACACATTGGACATTTTTGACACATATTTGGGACCATTGTCATTTATACAGCAATCAGTGCTATTTAAATGCACTGATTCCTGTGTAAATGACACTGGCAGTGAAGGAGTTAACCACTAGGGGGCAGTGTAGGGGTTATGTATGACGTGATGTGTTTTTTTTATTGTAGGGGGGAGTGGCCTGCCATGTGACATCACTGATCGTCCTATCCTATAAAAAGGAACAGACGATCGGTGACAGCCACACAGGGAAGCACGGGGAGAGGTTTGTTTACACAGACTTTTCCTCGTTCTTGAGCTCTGTGACCCGATCGCAGGACACCAGCGGCGATCAGGTCCGCTGGTCCCGCGGCCGCGGTCACGGAGCTCAGGAATGGGTTGGGAGTGCGCCGCCGGTGGCGTGCTTCCGACCCACGGATGGGCACTTAAAGAATCACGTACCGGTATCTGATTGTGCCCAGCCATGCCATTCTGCCAACGTATATCGGCGTGAGGCAGTCCTTAAGTGGTTAAATATGCAAGTTTTTTTATGTGCTTTTGTATTTTAATTTTTAAATAAATGTTGGTAATTTTTAATAAATATTGTTGTGTTATGCCTACAAAGTCCATCATTCCAAAAAAACTCCTTCAATGACTTTAACTATCAGAACGTGGCAGTTGTTATTTGTGTGTCGTATCCACAGTACCACTCTGTGGTGATACGAAATTGCTTTAAGGAACAAACTGGTCAGGTTTGTCTAGGTACATAGAATCTATAGTGGAAGCAGTGGATTCTCTGATGAGTCCATGGGATCAATACAATCAGATTTACCCCTTTTTCCCACTAAAACGCCTTCCTATTCTGTTAAGCAGAATTGAGATGGAGGGCATCCTCGTAGCTTTGAATTAGACAAGTTATTTATTTGTTACACATTTGTGCATTCTGGAGCTGTCAAACAGTATGTGTTATTAACAAGGGTCTTGCTGTTGGGGCAAAGACTGTAAGACATCAAACGTCCTCCCACTTCTTACTCTCTGTTCAGACAAAGGCTTGATTTGGTTCTCTTTACATGCCGCCTGTCCTGAGCTATTTGTAAACTTTGAGTATTTTGTTATGTATCAATGGACTGTGAAAAACTTGATCCATAAACGTCATATTTGGATGAAGATGACATTGTAACAACATTGATTTTATACCAAGTGTTCTGTGTATTTTCAAGCTATGATCGATACTTTTCATAATAAAATATAACAAACATCAACCAGTCTATGTGCTGTTTCCAACATCCAGTATTGCAAAATGTATCACCTCTACATACCAGGCATGAGAATTCTTTTGATGATGAAACACATTGATTGACGGTGATGCCAACTGATTTTTTTTTCTGTGAAAGTACTGAAACCTGTATACAGAGAAGCTGGTGAAAAACACTAGCCAGTGCCTAGAATTCATGTGATAGATGCTGGTGCTTTATGAAGCACCAACTAATATAAGTGTGCTACTTGCCCTGTAATTTACAGTTTTGAATAAATAATATGATACCACTCCACAGGAGAATTCATTTTATGAGTCTCCAGCAGAGCAAAAAGGGTAGCCCTACATCTAGGAAATAGAAGAGAAGTTGGAAGGTTCATTCTAGAATACATGACTGAGTATGATGTAGGGGTCTCCCAGTTTTTCATAAGTGTGTTTAAGACTTTTCACAAAGGTTATTTGATTTACTGATCTACTGTAGAGACACGGGAGTGACCTGGTAAGATCAGGTTAAATCAGAAGTACTCAAACTTTATATACAATGGAACAGTTCTCTATCATTGTAGACTTTATGAGGGCTGCCGGACTGTGGTCATTGGGAGTAGAAAATGCCCTAGTCGGTGGGTGTAATCAATGTCCCAGGCTTGGTGGTTTAATGGGAGTAACACATTACCACCTGTGGACAGATGGTGGAGTAATTGTCCCCACTGTTGGTGTCAGTGAGAGAAATAATGTCCCATAATTGGTTGCAGTGGGTGGAATAGTGCCCTAGTTATGGAGTGAGTGGGAGAAATTAAGCTGGTATCTGAGGGCAGAACTGTACTCCCATGTTGCCAGTGGGAGAAATAGATTCCCCAGGGATGGTTCTATGTAAGAAAAGGGCCACACTTAAGCTGTAGTTTGGGGACCACTAGCTTAAAGTGGTTGTAAACCCTTACAAACCACTTTGACCTACAGGTAAGCCTAGATTAAGGCTTACCTGTAGGTCCAAGAAATATTTCCTAAACCTATACGGTTTAGGAGATATTTGCCTGAAGACAGGCACCGCTGTCTACGGCGCATGTGCCGTAGATAGCTACGCGCAGGCGCACTGAGCGCGGCATTTCCAACAATGGATCTGCCGCGCGTGTCAGCTCCCGTGCGCATGCGCGGGAGTGACGTCATTGCGGCTCCGCCGAATGACAGCGGTGGAGCTGCGAGACGCCACCAGCAAGATGGATGCGGCGGACTACAGGGGACAGCGGCGACTTCGCTGGCTCCTGTGTCAGGTAAGTGACACATAATGGGCTACTATGCGATGCATAGTAGTCCATTATGCTTTGCCTTTGCAGGGAATGAAAGAGGAAGTAAACTCATCAGGGTTTACTTCCTCTTTAAAAGAATGTTATGTAGAAGTAATACTTTTTGCACAAATACTGTCTGTTGGAAATAGCAACACACAGGCATGCTGATGTTTACATCTGATGTTACATGTTGATATATTTATTATAAATAATATTGGCCATAGTGCTTAGTGTCTTAAACCACTTGCTGACCAGACCTTTTCTGGAACTTTTTTGTTTAAATTAGTATTTCTTGCTAGAAAATTACTTAGAACCCCCAAACATATATTATTTTTTTTTTTTTGCATGGAACCTAGAAAATAAAATGGCGATCACTGAAATATTTTATGTCACACTGTATTTGCGGAATGCAGTGGTCCTTCAATCGCAAGTTTTTGGGAAAAAATTAAATTTAATGAATTTTAAAAAATATTTACCGCAATTTTGTTGTATAATGTGAAAGATGGTGTTATGCCGAGTAAATATATACCTAACATGTCATGCTTTAAAGTTGCACATGCTCATTGAATAATGACAAATTACAGTACCTGAAAATCTCCATATATTTACAGGTTAGTTGTTTAAAGTTATAGAGGAGGTCTTGCACTAGAATTATTGCTTCCGCTCTAACAATCGCAACGATATCTCACATGTGTGGTTTGAACATCGTTTAAATATGCAGTCGCGACTTAAGTATGAGTTTGCTACTGCGCGCAAGCACGAAGGATGGGGCACTTTATTTTTATTTTTTCTCTCTTATTTATTTATATACTTTGCCTCCTATTACAAGGAATGTAAACCTGCAATAGAAATGACAGGTACTCATTATTTAACCACTTAACCCCTGGACCATGTTGCAGGCCAAAGACCAGAGCACTTTTTGTGATTCAGCACTGCGTCGCTTTAACTGACAATTGTGTGGTCATGTGGTGTGGTGCCCAAACAAAATTGACATCCTTTTTTTCCCACAAATAGAGCTTTCTTTTGGTGGTATTTGATCACCCCTGCGGTTTTTATTTTTTATGCTATAAACAAAAAAAGAGAGGCAATTTTGAAAAAAACTCACTATTTTTTACATTTTGCTATAATAAATATCCCCTTAAAATATATATATATAAAAAAAACGTTTTTTTTTTCCTCAGTTTAGGCCAATACGTATTCTTCTACATATTTTTTGTAAAAAAAAATGCAATAAGAGGTTATTGATTGGTTTACGCAAAAGTTATAACGTTTACAAAATAGGGGATAGTTTTATGGCATTTTTATTAATAATTTTTTTTACTAGTAGTAATGGCAGCGATCAGCGATTTTTATCATGACTGCGACATTATGGCGGACACATCGGACATTTTTTACACATTTTTGGACCATTGTCATTTATAGAGCAATCACTGCTGATTCCTGTGTAAATGACACTGGCAGTGAATGGGGTTAACCACTAGGTGGCAGTTTAAGGGTTACGTGAGCCCTGGGGAGTGTTTCTAACTGGGGGGAGCGTGGCTGTGTATGAGACATCACTGATCTCTGCTCTGATCACACGGAGCAGAGATCAGTGACACTGTCACTAGCTAGAATTGGGAGATGCTTGTTTACATTAGCATCTCCCCGCTTTTCCTCCCCGTGAGGTGATCCCGGGTATCCCTGCAGCAATCGAGTCAGCGGGACCCGCGATCGGACTCACAGAGGTTCCAACTAGCCGGTGGCACGCACGCAATGCAATACACATAATACTTAGTATTAATATTATTGGTAAAAATAGCAGGTTGTCTTCTAAATATCATTATTGAATATTATTATTTTATGGAATAGATTTTTTGCATGCTTTTGTATTCTTTTGACAGACACAGGAGTAATTGACCACACTTTCTCTGACACAAATAGTAGTTTCGGCAGCAGCTTTGTAGCTCACTTCCAAGCTCAAGATCAAAGACATAAAACACAAATAAGCTGTGCCACACATCTTCTTTTCCTCTCCCTACAGGGAGTACACTCAATGGAATGGTGTGAACAAGCACAAGGTAAGGTCAGTATGTGCTAATGGAGGTGCCCCTCCGAGCCAGGATACTAAAGAAATAGTGTTTTCTCTGCAGTGTATCTCTCCAGATCAACCACAGTTACAGCAATCCTGGAATCGTTCCCGATCCACTCTTTTCAAGAGGAGCAGGAAGTCCCAGAATATCAGAGCACCCCACCAAGGTGAAAGAATAAAAAAGGGGATCCTCTTTGCAACACATTTTATTAAAGTACAAATTTAAAAAAAAGTTTTAAAAAGTAGAGTTCATGTCATAAAAGCTATCAAACAGATATATAAAATAAATTCTTCATACTAATAGTCAACTGAAAACGTAAAATGAATCAGCTGAAGCAAACTCACTTGCATAACCTTGGTATTTGTTAAAGTCTGTTGGAGCACCCAAAAAATATTTATTTGTTACAGGCATTGAAAATAGATATATTATCTATATGATTTGGTGCTATTCTATAAATTATATGTGGGTGTTCAGGTAAGTGTTTAGCCTAAATTGGATTTTGTTTTAACTTCTTAGTGTTTATAAAGAATATTTTAACTTGGATGCTGTCTACAAAACTGATCCACTGATGCTTTAAGTGGTTCTGAAGCCTAAACATGTTTTACCCTAATGCATCCTTTTTTTAGGTATCAGTATCTTCACCTCACCCCAGGGCTCAAGTCCTGCGGGAACGCATGGGAATGGAGTTCCTGTACTTTTTCCACAACAGGAACTCCGTTCCCGTTAGCAGCCATGTCCTGCAAGACTTTGAAGTATGCGAGCTGTGTGGCAGGTGCTGCACCAGCAGCCACTGACACAGCTCGCAATAGTAAGTGCCACACACCAGGGGTGGACTGACCATTCAGGCATTGCCAGTAGGGGGCCCCATGACAGCTTCCGCTTCGATCTACCTGTCAATCACAGCTAGCCGAGGGGTAGCTCAGGTCCCTGCTGCTAAGAGATTGTATTTAGTCAGACCTCTCATGATGTGCTCCTCCCCGCCGGCCCCTCCTGATTTTCTGTCTCCTCATCTCTCCTCCCCCCCCCCCTCCGCAGTCTCCTGCATACTTGCTCTGTGTGTCCCGCTGAATCCCCCCACCTCTATCTTCAGTGCCATATGATGAGAGAACCCAGAGGAGGAGCACAGCTATTCTGCTCCCAGGACATGCAGGGAGAGAGGTGAGCTGAGGGAGGAACATCAGTTTGGGGTGGTAAGCTGAGCACAAAACCTGGCAAAGTTTAATGCCAGGAGGGAAGTTTATGTGGAAATATGTGAAGGGTTGGAATAGCAGCGAGTATGTGTTGGAGCCCTGCAGGGATTGCAGCCCCCCAAGCTAACATACATCTCCTAAGCAGGAACACATCACTATCTCCCCAAGCATTCTGCCCAGATAATGTGCAGTTCATTTATGACGTTTCCGTTTAACCCTGTGTTATCCAAACTCTGTTCAATGAAAAATGTAAACTCACCACATAAACACTCTATATACAAAATAACATTCCCCAATAAAGATCAGAACACGATGTTCACATTTGCATGGAAGCACAATTGAATGAATGCTGATTATTTAGAGAATTACCGTATTTATGTTTATCGAGGCTTGTTTTTTTTATGTACTAACAGTTAAGCTTCATACACACAATACAAAAATTGGATGGAAAATACCACTTTTGAAGTGTTTGTGCATATGAGCGTATCATTTTTTTTTTTGTGGGGGAGTGGATCTTGGGTGGGAGTTCCCACACTTTTTTCCCCAGGACTTGACCCCTGCCTCACCCCTTCCCCCTTTACTCAACTGAGCCCTCATTTAATCCAGCACTGTGCCCATTTGCAGCTCTTCTCTCCCCATGCTTCCTGCTCTCACAGGCCTCGTTGAAGCAGCGGAATCCTTTGGTGCAAACTGCTGTCAATCAAAGCCAGTGACGAGGTAGTGTGTAGCGGGGCTGAGTCCTGCTGTCTGTGTCTATAGATGCAGACAGTGAGACTTGGGAGTGAGCCCGCATGAGTGACCCCATAGAAAGTGGCTTTCTATGGGGGCACTCATCAGAGAGGAGGAGCTAGGCACGTGGGAACCCAGAAAAATGAAGTTTGGGACCACTCTGTGCAATTATATTGGACAGAGCAGGTAAGTGGAAACCTGTTTGTTACTTAACCACTTCCCGACCAGCGCACGGCGATGTACGTCGGCAGAATGGCACGGGCAGGCAAATTGGCATACAGGTACATCCATTTGTATTTGCCGCACTGCCATCACGTGCGCTTGCCGCTCGGGACCCCCTTGAGTCTGATCGCGGGTCCCACGGACTCGATCGCCATGGGGATACCTGCGATCGTCTCGCAGGGAGGCTGAACAGGGAGATGCCGATGTAAACAGCATCTCCCCATTCTGCCTAGCAACAAGTGACACTGATCTCTGCTCCATGTGATTGGAGCAGAGATCAGTGTTCACTAACACTCAGCCCAGCCACCCACAGTTAGTAACACGCCCCTAGGACACACTTAACCCCTACACTGCCACCCCCTGGTTAACCCCTTCACTGCCAGTGTCATTTACACAGGAATCAGTGCATTTGTATAGCACTGATTGCTGTATAAATGACAATAGTCCCAAAAATGTGTCAAAAATGTCCGATGTTTCCGCCATGATGTCGCAGTCACAATAAAAATTGCTGATCGCCGCCATTACTAGTGAAAAAAAAATTATTAATAAAAATGACATAAAATTATCCCTTATTTTGTAAACGCTATAAATTTTGCGCAAACCAATCAATAATCGCTTATTGCGATTTTTTTACCAAAAATATGTAGAAGAATACGTATCGGCCTAAACTGAGGAAAAAAATGTTTTTTTATATATTTTTGGGGATATTTATTATAGCAAAAAGTAAAAAATAATGTGTTTTTTTCAAAATTGTCACTCTATTTTTGTTTATAGCGCAAAAAATAAAAACCGCAGGGGTGATCAAATACCACCAAAAGAAAGCTCTATCTGTGAGAAAAAAGGACATCAATTTTGTTTGGCAGCCACGTCGCACGACCGCGCAATTGTCAGTTAAAGCGACGCAGTGCCGAATCGCAAAAAGTGGTCTGGTCTTAAGCCAGCAAAATGGTCCGGTCTGAAAGTGGTTGATAAAAAAAATAATTTACAATCAATTTAACATCCTTCAAATTTCTAACTTTATCTATAAATAATGATCTTCCATCTGTTTGACCTTTTTTCAAATATTACACCTCTCATTTTTATCATATCACTTTTTCACCAACTAAATCTTTAACACATCTGACTGGGTATTTTAAGTGGTTATTTTTTTAAAAATTATTTTAACATTAGTATTAGTACAATTTCTTCTCACATACACATCCTTTTTCGCCTTTGAGAATGTTTGTTAACCATCTAGGATAGTATTCAAAGTAATGAACACGTTCCTAATGTGTATATTATTTCCATACCTAAACCGCTCCAAATCTTGTCTTCCCTACTGTATTGGTTCAATATAATATATATATATATATATACATATACACAGTATCTCACAAAATTGAGTACACCCCTCACATTTTTGTAAATATTTTATTATATATTTTCATGTGACAACACTGAAGAAATTACACTTTGCTACGTAACGTGTCATGTGTGACTCGTTAGTGTTACAATGTTACAAGGTCTCAGGCATGAATGGGAAGCAGGTGTGTTAAATTTTATGTAATTGCTCTCACTCTCTCATACTGGTCACTGGAATTTCAATATGGCACCTCATGGCAAAGAACTGTCTGAAGATCTGAAAAAAAGAACTGTCGCTCTACATAAAGATTGCTTAGACTATAAGAAGATTGCCAAGACCCTGAAATTACTGGAACCATGTCCTGTGTTCTGATGAGACCAAGATAAACTTATTTGGTTCACATGGTGTTGTCAAACGTGTGTGGTGGCAACAAGGTGAGGAGTACAAAGACAAGTGTGTCTTGCCTACAGTAAAGCATGGTAATGGGAGTGTCATGGTCTGGGGCTGCATGAGTTCTGCCAGCTATGGGGAGCTACAGTTCATTGAGGGAACCATGAATGCCAACATGTACTGTGACATACTCATCAGAGCATGATCACCTCCCTTCAGAGACTGGGCTGCAGGGCAGTATTCCAACATGATAATGACCCCAAACACACCTCCAAGACGACCACTGAGTTGCTAAAGAAGCAGAGGGTAAAGGTGATGGACTGGCAAAGCATGTCTTCAGACTTAAACCCTATTGAGCATCTGTGGGGTATCCTCAAATGGAAGGTGGAGGAGCGTAAGGTCTCTAACATCCACTAGCTCCATGATGTCGTCATGGAGGAGTGGAAGGGGACTCCAGTGGCAACGTGTGAAGCTCTGGTGAACTCCATGCCCAATAGGGTTGAGGCAGTGCTGGAAAATAATGGTGGCCACACAAAATATTGACACTTGGGCCCAATTTGGACATTTTCACTTAGGGGTGTACTCACTTTTGTTGCCAGCAGTTTAGACATTAATGGCTGTGTGTTGAGTTATTTTGAGGGGACAGCTAATTTACACTGTTATACAAGCTGTACACTCACTACTTTACATTGTAGCAAAGTGTAATTTCTTCAGTGTTGCCACATGGAAAGATATAATAAAATATTTACAAAAATGTGAGGGGTGTACTCACTTTTGTGAAATACTGTATATAAATATATATATATATATATATATATATATATATATATATATATATATATATATATAGATAGATATATATATATATATATATATATATATATATATATATACACTGAGCAAAATTATAAACGCAACACTTTTGTTTTTGTCCCTATTTATCATGAGCTGAACTCAAAGATCTACAACTTTTCTATGTACGCAAATGGCCTATTTTCCTCAATTATTGTTCACAAATCTGTCTAAAATTGTTTTAGTGAGCACTTCTCCTTTGCCGAAATAATCCATCCACCTCACAGGTGTGGCATATCAAGATGCTGATTAGACAGCATGATTATTGCACAGGTGTGCCTTAGGCTGGCCACAATAAAAGGCCACTCTAAAATGTGCAGTTTTATCACAATGCCCCAGATTTTGAGGGAGCGTGCAATTGGCATGCTGACTGCAGGAATGTCCACCAGAGATGTTGCCCTTGAATTAGGTGTTCATTTCTCTACCATAAGCCATCTCCAAATGCATTTCAGAGAATTGGCAGTACATCCAACCAGCCTCACAACCGCAGGCCACATGTAACCACACCAGTCCAGGACCTCTACATCTAGCATCTTCACCTCCAAGATCGTCTGAGACCAGACACCCGGACAGCTGCTGCAACAATCGGTTTGCATAACCAAAGAATGTCGGCACAATATGTCAGAAACCGTCTCAGGGAAGCTCATCTGCATGCTTGTCGTCCTCATTGGGGTCTCGACCTGATTGCAGTCCATTGTTGTAACCAAATTGAGTGGGCAAATGCTCACATTCAATGGCACCTGGCACTTTGGAGAGGTGTTCTCTTCACGGATGAATCCCGGTTTTCACTGTACAGAGTAGATGGCAGACAGCATGTATGGCGTTGTGTGGGTGAGCGGTTTCCTGATGTCAACTTTGTGGATCGAGTGGCCCATGGTGGCGGTGGGGCTATGGCATGCTATGAACAACAAACACAGGTGCATTTTATTGATGGCATTTTGAATGCACAGCAATACCATGATGATATCCCGAGGCCCATTGTTGTGCCATTCATACACAACCATCACCTCATGTTGCAGCATGATAATGCATGGCCCCATGTTGCAAGAATCTGTACACAATTCCTGGAAGCTGAAAACATCCCAGTTCTTGCATGGCCAGCATACTCACCGGACATGTCACCCATTGAGCATGTTTGGGATTCTCTGGAATGGCGTATACAACAGCGTGTTCCAGTTCCTGCCAATATCCAGCAACTTTGCACAGCCATTGAAGAGGAATGGACCAACATTCTACAAGCCACAATCAACAACCTGATCAACTCTTTGCAAAGGAGATGTGCTGCACTGCGAGGGGCAAATGGTGGTCACACCATATACTGACTGGTTTTCGGACCCCCCGGACACCCAATACAGTAAAACTGCATATTTTAGAGTGGCCTTTTAGTGTGGCCAGCCTAAGGCACACCTGTGCAACAATCATGCTGTTTATTCAGCATCTTCATATGCCACACCTTTGAGGTGAATAGATTATCTTGGCAAAGGAGAAGTGCTCATTAATACAGATTTTGACAGATTTGTGAACAGTATTTGAGAGAAATAGGCCTTTTGTGTACATAGAAAAAGTCGTAGATCTTTGAGTTCAGCTCATGATAAATAGGGGCATATATATATATATATACCTGATACTGTTCTTGTCATAACCATGTTATAGGTTTATCTGAACAAAGATCAGTGAAGATTAGTGATTACAAAATTATAGAAATAACAAGACTGCTACAAAATTGATTTTGAAGTATGACATGTGGCCATTACCATAAGTTACTGGGTAATTTTACAAATAAATAATAATGTGAAAGGTAAAACATAAAAAAAAAAAGAGTAAAATAAAGTTCATGTAACTTTATGTTAACAGTCAAAACAATGAATAAAGTTAAAATCTGCTGAATAGAGCGCATGCGCGGGGTCTCCTAAGATGGCCGCCGGCATCTAGAGCTCCGCTCCACCGCCGCCCTGCTTTGTCCACCGGAGCCTTCCGAGCGCCCCCTCGCCATACCGGACGGCAGATCCTGGTGGGGGAACACTCAGGGAACCCGCGGATGGCGTCCCCGAGCGCCAGAAAGGACTTGTCAGGCCGTATGAAGGCCGAAACCGGCCCTGTCAGTTACGCCAAGATGGCGGCGGCTACACGAGGCCTCCCAGTCACAGCTCCTCAGGAGGATTCCATAGCGGACCAGGACCAGGACCGGATGCCTTTTCAAGGTACAGACTGTGCCCCTCTACCTTCAGTTCACTCTCCCTCTTCCACTGAGTCATTGCTAGGGGGATTGAGTGCAGGATATCCCACTACACCTATGAGGGATCCCCATACAGGCATGCTGCTGGCAGTCAGTGAGGCACAGGAAGATTTCCCTCCCCCCACAGACTTTCCTTCCATGATGACAGCTTTCTCACATATGCTTTCCAAAAGCCTTGCTATTCAGGCTAATCAGATCACTACCTCCATACATGCAGATCTGCAGCAAATAGGTCTGAGACTGGACACTGTGGAACGGAAAACTGACCAGGCTGTATTACGGATCAATCAAAATTCGGCTAGATTGGAGGAGGTTCAGGACCAACTAGAGACTGCGTTTGCAAAAATCGATGACCTCGAAAACAGGTCAAGAAGATACAATTTTAGGGTACGGGGGATACCAGAATCTGAAAAAGAGGTTCACAAGGTGGTGAGATCTCTCATTAAGAATTTGATCCCTGACATCCCGGATCACCATCTAGAACTGGATAGAGCACATAGGGCTCTCCAGGCCCCCCGCTCTGACGGTTTACCCAGGGACATTATAGTCAAGCCGCACTATTACTCGGTGAAGGAGGAGGTCATGCGAAAATCCAGATATGCAGAAAATCTCTCGTTCCAGGGTCACAAGATCCAGCTATTCGCTGACCTCTCCCCATACACTATACAGAGGAGAAGGTCGTTTAAACCTTTGCTACAAGTTTTGTTGGACAAAGAAATCGCATACAGATGGTCGTTCCCTTTGAGGCTGAACTTTTCTTACAAGAACAAAAGCTTTGGATTCTCCTCGTTCCAGGAAGGCGAAAAACTTTTGACTCGACTAGGTCTGATACAACTGGAACCCGCAATGGAAACTTCCAACAGGGGTACCCCAGCTTCAACCAAGAGGCCTCCCCCAGCGTGCCCGCTGCAACAGATCTGGCTGACGCAAAGCTCCAAACGATCCAAAGAAAATCTACCACCTTGAGACTATTTTAGTTTCCCCATATGGGGGCTGAACTCACACTTTTTTGGGGTTCCCATGGTTGAGGCCCGGGCCACGGGACTCGGGGGTCTTACGGAACTCTCTTAGCCCCCTCCTCTACCTAGAGGGTTATGGTTGGGAAGTCTTCCCATGTTCTGAAATGTTCTTTTTGGGGGTCTTCTTCCCCTCCCTAAGTTGTCTGATGTTCTGCTCTCCTTTCGCCATGTATCGGTATAGAGGAGGGCTTTGGCACTTTTTGCATTTTTTACATTTTTGGTATTTTTATAACTCTTGTTATAAAAAATTTTTTTTTTTTTTTTTGCATAATTATTTTGGTCCAGGTTAACTTCTTTTAGTTTCAGGTCGAGGTCTCAGGCCTTGCTATTATGGACTCGAATGACCGGTACAACGAACTATTCTCATATCAGACGGGCCTGTAAAGTATATGCATTATCGGGAAAGTTACTAGGTTTACTGTATATGGTAGCAGGGAATGTTTTCAGGGATATGCTCATTTTCACAATCCTTGTTTTGAAGAGTCCTTTACGGCCATTAGATACTGGTATGATAAGGGTATGGCCATTTCTCCACCGTCTCTATTTGGGGGGAGGGGGGGTGGGGGAAGGTGGGTCTGAATAGAGAATTGGGCCATTATCTTTGCCATAGGTACAGGAGTGTTACTCCATGGTCAGAATTCTTGAGGGGCGCTCAGTTTAAATTCTCGATAGGAGCTGGTGACAGCTCCACAGTTTATATATTTAAGGTGGCGGGGCGGTGGTGGATTTAGTGCGCTCCCCCTGGCTCAGAGGTAATGTTTACGCTTCTGGGCCATTTTCGGGGTAACCGTATCTGGGGTTGCCCCGTTCATTTACGAAGGAGAGTTGGTTGGAGGGGTTCCGATCGCTCAGGGGGGAGAAAGGGGACGGGGGTCCCCTGTATGTATTTTTCTGTCAACGCAAAGATGTTACAACATGGTTCTCCTCATGCTGATGTTCTCTCTCTCTATGATGGTTTATTCTTCTTCTTTTTCATCTCTTTCTTTCTCCTTTCTCCTCATGTTTATTGCAGACAAGACAACTTCACATACGACATCCGGTCTGCACTCCTGGACATTTATAGGATCTATTGGTGGTTCTTGCTTCGCACACAGCGTGGCTCTCCTCATGTGAGCGGTGAGTTATTTTTCAGTTGCGTGGGTTCCCCCCCTCTGGTCCATGGCTGACACACCTGCTAAAGTGCCCACCCTTAAACTAGTTTCGCATAACACTCAGGGCCTTAACTCTCCACTAAAACGCAGGAAGATTCTAGAACATTACCGATCCATACATGCAGACATTTTATTACTACAGGAGACGCACTTCCCTTCCTCTTTCAAACCCACATTTTTACATCAGCACTATCCTCAGTTCTTTTTGGCATCCGCGGAAAACAAGACTAGAGGTGTGGCAGTGTGTTTCTCCAAACACATAAACCTCTCTCAACCTGAGATTGTTCAGGACCCACAGGGGCGATATATTCTGGTTTCGGGATACATAGATGGAGAATGCTACACATTTGTTTCCTACTATGCACCCAATAAGGGCCAAAGCTCCTTTTTTGCATCCATGCTGAGGAAGCTTCAGATCCATCTTCAGGGCACGGTATTTATTGGAGGTGACTCAAATGTAGCATTTGACTTTTCTCTGGATAAATCGGGATCTGGGGGGTCAAAACCCAAGCGTCCGTCAAAACAGAGCATTAGCATAGCTCGCATGCTCCACGCGGATGGTCTGATTGACTCTTGGCGGGAGATGAACCCTCGGGCGAAGGACTATACGCATTTTTCGGCGCCGCATCACACCTATGCCAGAATAGATCACATATTTACGAAATCCCAGACGGTTCCTCTGCTGGTTACTGCCAGGATTTTGGACTCGTCCTTATCGGACCACTCCATGGTGGTGGTAGTGTCCAGGAGACCTGTGGGCTCCGGGAGCCGCCCATGTGGGCGTCTCCGGGAATCCATTTTGAGTGACCCTGCACATAGCGCAGTGTTGGAGGCTGCTATTCGGGAATACTTTGAGCTGAATGATACCGGGGAGGTGACGCCAGTTACTTTGTGGGCTGCACATAAAACTGTAATGAGAGGCAAATTGATCCAGTTATCCTCTAATCTCAAAGCGCAACATCGGGCTGACACCCTCAAACTCACGAAGGAGTTCCGTTCCCTAGCTAAAACACACAAACAGCGTCCTACGGCAGATTCATTAGCCAAACTAGACGAGGTCAAGGCCCGACTGAATATGTCCTTAACTACAGCGGCTGCTCAACATCTTTCTTGGACGGGGGCTAAATTTTATGCACAAAAAGACAGGGTGGGCTCACGCCTAGCAGTAAAACTGACTCCCACGCCACGATCTCAGTCCTTCCCTAAGATCAGGATTCACTCAGGGGACCTCTCTCAGAATCCTGTTAAAGTCATGGACACCTTTTTGCAGTTCTACTCGGACTTATACAAGCAGGGGACTAGTCCCTCCAAGGGTGCTCGGGAGAGGCTCCTGAGTGATCTCCCACTGCCCAAGCTCTCGGAGGATCACAGGGACCTTATGGAGGATCCGTTCACTCAGGCAGAAGTACTTGACACTATTAAAATGCTTTCGGTGGGTTCTGCCCCGGGTCCGGACGGATTCTCCAACGGTTATTATAAGAAGTTTGGCCCTTCTCTGGCTCCTTATCTGGTGAAAATGTTTAACTCTCTCAGGGATGGTACTGCCATGCCTTTGGACATGAACTCGGCATTTATATCGGTGATTCCAAAACCTGGTAAAGATGCCAGCGTGGTAGGCAATTTTAGGCCTATATCGCTTATCAATAATGATATTAAGATAATGACGAAAATACTGGCGAATAGGCTCTCAAGCTTTATCTCCCGGTATATTCACAAAGATCAGGTGGGGTTCATCCCTGGGAGACAAGGACCAGACCAGATTAGACGCGCAGTAGATGTTATTTCACTCCTAAAGGCACAATGGGACGGGGGATCCCCGCAACAGGGGTTCCTGCTGTCCATTGACCTTCATAAGGCCTTTGACTCTATTGATTGGCGGTACCTTACGGATATTCTGGAGAGGTGGGGGTGCGGTAAATACTTTCTTAACCTCATATCGGCTCTTTATTCTAATCCTTCGGCTCAGGTGCGTCTGTTGGGCAGATATTCTAACAAGTTTGGTATTGGTAGAGGGACAAGACAGGGGTGCCCATTATCTCCACTTCTTTTTGCCATAGCCATAGAAACTTTAGCCATTGCCTTACGTTCTAACCCCGACATTAGGGGGGTCAGGTGCGGGTCTGGCGAACATAAATGCGCCCTCTATGCGGATGACCTTCTTCTTTTTGTTACATCGCCCCTGACCTCTATGCCCATCATTAATCGGACTTTATTAGATTTTAGTAAGATCTCGGGACTCCGGGTCAATATGGAGAAATCTTTAGCCCTGAATGTTACGCTACCTACCGATGTGCTAGCACAACTTGCGAATAATTTTACCTTCTCCTGGGCACAATCCCAGCTTCCATACTTGGGAATAAAACTCACTTCAGATATACACACTCTATTTAAAGCTAATTATCCCTACATGGCGCAAAAATGCAGAGAGGATTTAGTACGTTGGTCTGGTTGTGGCATGTCCTGGATGGGTAGGATTAATGCGGTGAAAATGACACTTCTACCACGTCTATTGTACTTGTTCCACTCGCTCCCAATTCCAGTCCCCAAAACATTCCTTGACAAAATACAAACGGATATAGTGAGGTTTGTCTGGGGGAAGAAAGGCTATAGGTGCTCCTCAGCCACACTCTACCGATTGAAATCTCAAGGAGGGTTGGGCCTTCCCAATTTATGGGGTTATTATCAAGCGGCACAACTGGCCCAGATATCATTGGCTTTCTCGGTTTCTGTAAAACTGGACTGGTTATTGATGGAAAGGCAATCTATTCCCCACCACACAATAGATTTCCTGATGGGATGTTGTCCCAAACGCAGACCAGCGATTCTAGCTCCCACTCTCTCGCATTCATTGGCGCTTTGTTCCAACCTATTCAAACGGGGCTCCTTGATCTCTCCACTGAAACCTCTGACTCACATTTTTCATAACGGGGATTTTCCTCCGGGGGAAAATATAGAAGCTTTTAAATGGTGGACGGATAAGGGGTTATACAGAATCGGACACTTCTTTTCCCCTTCCGGCCCTCTTTCTTTATCACATTGCAAAAAGAAACTAGATATGCCTGATTCGGAAATGTTCAGATTCACACAAATTTCACACTTTTTGAATTCCATTTGGACTTCAAAACCTCTTCCTCCTTTTATAACACAATATGAGCAATGGTGTGCGCAGGTCACGGACCAGAGGGGGGGCATTTCCCTGATTTACGCGGCTCTCATGGGGAAGGACAACAAACCCCCCTATGCTCTCGCGTGGGAAGCTGATTTGGACAGCTCATGGGATTTGAAACAGTGGTTCGGGGCCTCGATGAGAGCTCACAAAGGTATTCTTAATATTTCGCTAATAGAGGCAGGTATCAAAGTACTGTTTCGATGGTACTATGTTCCTTCCAGGCTGGCAAGAATTTTTCCGGGTTCCTCACCAGGGTGTTTCAGAGGATGTGATCTGGGAGGAGATATGTTTCATATCTGGTGGTCCTGTCCACGCATCCGTTCCTTCTGGAGGAAAGTGTTTCGTACAGTTAGTTCAATTACGGGGACCGCTGTAATACCACACCCCAGTTTAGCCTTACTTAATCTTTCCATCCCGGCTTTGTCCAAACATTTACAGCAATTAGCGTTTTTTGTTTTCCTTGGGGCTAAAATTACGTTAGCTAAGGCCTGGAAGAAACATACAGTTTCGTACAAGATGTTCAGATCCAAGGTAACATGGATTATGGTGCAAGAACAAATAGTGGCCAAGTGGCATGACAAAACGGAAAGATTCCGGTTGATCTGGGAACCTTGGGCGACATTGTGTAATATCTCTCTTATTCCAGGAGTGCAGCCGGGTGCTTTGTCTTCTAGGACAGGTAACATTTGATTCAGCTTTTTACACTGCCTTTCTTTCTCCTCTCCCCCCTTTTTTTTCCCCCCCGTTTTTGTTTTCCTTTTTCTCACGTTTTCTCCCTTCTCTTCTTCTTCACCTCCCTTGGTGTTTTGGGATGTGCCCCAATTGGGGTTCTAAGGGAGATGGCAGCGATGTTGTTGGCCGGTCTTGGCCCGATATTTCTCTGGGCATCCCAGGTTTCTGAACTTTGTTGAGATGGGTGGGGGGGTGTCCTGGTCTTGGCGGGCGGGCCTAGCCCTTGGTTTGCAGCTTGATCCCGTTTGGGGCACCAGGGGGTTCGAGGCTCGTGTGCTTTGATTAGACATATCACCCCACGGGGGCATAATTGCTTGGTATGGGTACAAGATAATACTAATGTTTTTCAATGTACTTCCTGTTGGCTTTATGGTTTAATTTGTCAATATTCTGATCTAGAGACATATATGTCTAGCTCTGCGTAGCCTATGTATGAGTGGATTTAGCTTGTATTGTATTGAGGAGTATTTTCCTTTTTTTTTGTTCTGTTCTGATGCAAATTTTCAATAAATATTATTAAATTTAAAATCTGCTGAATAGAGCATGTTAAATTAGTAAAAGAGTAAGCCTCTGATTCTGCAAGGTTTTCTGTGGGGGTGCTAGCAGTGACATCTCTATACTTCAGAGGCTCTAGGTGGGATCAAATTGATATGAGTTAAGTCCTGCAGGCATGGGGGCAGAGCCTATACCTAGCTGTGCTTACATGGAGCCATCAGGAAAGCCATGGTGGTGGTGTGGGCATATCCCTAAACTCTTACAGATATATCTTGCTTCTAGAGAGATTTAGGCAAAAATATATTTTGTCCACTGCCTACCCATAGCTATAGATTTATTTTGGGTGAACTGGTATTTTAGGAGTAGGGCTATTTTAGTAGGTTATGACAAAATAATCTATTAGTTTATAAAAAACACTTTGATATCCCAGACTAGAGATTCATTCTTTGCCATAATGTGTCCCTGCCCCCCGTTTAGCTCCCTATAGAAAAACAACCAAAAGATGTTATAGCTCTGGTATGGGGGACTTTCCCTCTGGGACCCCAAAAGCTGGAATAAAACGGGGGTGTAAATAATCATAGAACTGAGAGTATAATTGCAACCAATAAGGTAAATGTGTAAAACTAACATTGTATTCATGTTTAACGATAAAACATTGTTGAAAAATTATAGATAGGTACCCTGTATTAAAACCTTCAGGCAGTAATGGGAAATTACCCAATACTAAATAGTAAATGTAAACTGTATGCTAGATAAAGAGCCATTGTACAAGAGTCTGATTGTTTACATGTAAAGCCAGTAAAAAGGTTTTAAAAAGCCAACAAGTGACTAACTGCAACAGCATCCACAAAAATACAGTTAGATCAGATTTTGTGCCACCCATTAAAAAAACAAAAACTGAAAATTTCAGTTTGAATAAAAATGTATCTATAGTTTTTAATGGTAGAACATTTTAGATTTCTAAATATAGCCTATGACAACAGAGCCTACCTAAAACAAGAGGTATCTGCAATTTACTAAAATGTTTTCTCTATTTTTGACCCCAGAACCGCAGCAAATATGCAAACAGTTGTTGTCTGAGAGATGGAATGGAAGGTGGGCTATTTCTGCCTGCCCCTGATAGCAAGGAATAGAGAAAGATCATAGTGACTTTGTCTAAGTTGATTTTGAAGCAAAATTACAGTTTACAGCAGAAGGCTGTTGAAACGGTACTCTCTATTTCCTTGATTTAGCACCGCCGACAGGCGTTCTCCCAGAGAAAGAGTGTGTGGAGGAAGAGAGAGGGTGACCACATCATCATAGCGGAAGAGAGCATGGTGGAAGAGAAGAGCAGGCTAGATCACAGGGCGGGGTTTGTCCGCTGTAACAGCTAACATTAGAATTAGCATTCCACGTGCCGTCACACACAGCTGCGCCCTCCTGATCCCGCACCTCTGACAGACAGAACACCGGTCAAATGCCAGGGTGCGTTCTGTCTGTCACAAGTGCAGGGTCAGGAGGGCAGGGCTGTGTGTGACAGCGCATGAACTGCAATTCTAATGTAAGCTGTTACAGCCGGAAAATCCTGCTCTATGATCAAGCCGGCTCTCCTCTTCCTCCACGCTCTCTTCCGCTATGATGATCTGGCCACCCCCTCTGCACGGGGGAGGCTGCAATGATGGACACAGGTGAGGCTGCAATGATGAACACAGGTGAGGCTGCAATGATGAACACAGGTGAGGCTGCAATGATGGACACAGGTGAGGCTGCCCTGGTGAGGCTGCCATGATGGACAAAGTTGAGGCTTCACAAGTGAGGCTGCAATAATGTACACAGGTGAGGCTGCTCAGGTGAGGCTGCAATGATGAACACAGGTGAGACTGCAATGATGGACATGGGTGAGGCTGCAATGATGGACACAGCTGAGGCTGCATGGGTGAGGCTGCAATGATGGACACAGGTGAGGCTGCACTGGTGAGGTTGCAATGATGGACACAGGTGAGGCTACAATCATGGACACAGGAGAGGCTGCAATCATGGACACAGGAGAGGCTGCAATCATGGACACGGGACATGGGTGAGGCTGAGTTAGGGTGTTGATGGACACAAGTGAGGCTGCATTGATGGGCACGGGTGATTAATATTTGTTAATATTTATTTGTGTAACTTAATTCTGCATAAAACATTTAAGTGTAATTTCATGATAATTTATGAGGGCTTGTTTAGGGGCGGGGCATGGTAGGGGTTGGGTGGGGCAACTGGTGGCGAGTAACCCTTAGGGCCTGACTAGTAGCTCAGGACTTGAAATTTTGAGCCCTGTTCTAAATTACATTTTGATCAAATTATAATAGATTTCTGGTTATGATATTTGACTTATTGCAACAACAGCATTTTCCCAAGGTGTACAAATAGTGTGGATGTATTTCTCAAAATTTTCAGACCAATTTCTGTGCAGTTTTTCAAATGTTAACTAATTGCCTTTTCTTGTTTTAATTTCATCTAAAGTGGACTTATGGGCTTTATAAAGTTCATAAATTCATCACAAGACAATTTGTAAGCCACTCTTAGTTACATGCACACATGCATAGTTCACAAAAACATTAACAACTAGCTCAACAATGGTCACTCTCTGGCCACCCTCAACTTTGGCCCTCCTCCTCAACTCAATATTGGCCTTTGTGAAAATGTCTCAGTGTAACCATCAATTAGATCTGATTTCTGTTTGCCTAATAGCACATCTGCTATTTTGGGGTAACTGGGCACCCTATAAAAAAAAACTAAGCCTGAAGTACACGTTGAGACACCCACTTTATACATTTTCTGTAAAATTCAATGCAGTATGGCAACCTGGAGGTGTTATGTACACCATTATTGCACGGAACACCCCCCAGATATGTAATTGCCTGCATGTGTGATTGGAGCACTGATTTTCCCAGAAGTCTGCACCGAGGCTTGGTTCACACCTACACATTCGTTGTGTCCCCCGTTTGTGTGGGCAGAGCAGCCCATTCACTTGAATGAGCTGCTGTTCCTGTGGGAAACACAGTGAGAGGTCGCTGCAACCTTTTTTCAACTGCAGCCACTAGGAACTCGCATGGGGCTTGTTCGCCCTGTGATTTCCCACACCCGAAAATGCACTGTTTGTTTAGATGTGTGGGGGTGCCATTAAGAATGAACAGTTTTAGCTGTGGGTGGATGCAGGTGTGGAAACAGGTGCGATTTCTACACCCACAACCACCCGCACAAGTATGAACCTACCCTAAGATACAAGTCACATTTTAGGCATCCTCTGCAACAAAAATGTTGTTTTTGGTGAAATACTCCCAAAGGATTGATAAATCCAGACCCTGCAACTTTCCTTATTAGATCGCTGCAAGTGCATCAGCTGATTAAAACATGAAAAATTCACTCCCATTTAGATTCACTATGCAGACAACAAACAGCTTTTCCATAAGTATGTTAAAACCCCTGCAATACATATTGATCACCCAGAGGGAATTTTTTTTTTTCTCAACAAATGTGGAGTTACTCTTTAATTGTTTGCCTGGGGTTCAGTTTTAAATTAAAACATTTTCAGCAAATATATTATTATTTATTACCTATTATGTACCTTCATACCTGTAAAGGCCCTTGAAATATCCTTAGAGCCCAATGGAAAATGTTCAGCATCTCATCATTGGCTAGGCTATTTACTCTTATCTTCAGAATGCTGATTATTCTGAAGATTCTTAATGTTGATTATTTTCCTGCTGTTCTTACAACCTTCGATTTAGCAGCATGATGAATCTCGTCTTAAATAACACCTTGCTAAGAGCATTGGTGTGAACATCCTCATAGCAACCAGTCAGAAAGCCACCTTTATTAGATTGGCCTTTCTAAACTACTAAAACTGCTATCTGATCAATGACCATGGGTGAATATGCAATGCTTTTTTGCGCCATTTTATTAAATAAGCTCTGTTATAGAATAATTTTTATTACTATGGAAACTGTGTTAAAATGGACGTAGCAAAGGTCTGCTACAGTATTTTGAAATTGAGTGACAACATGTTTTTTGAAAAAAAGTGTTAATTAGCAATGTGTGTCCTGTAGTTGCATATGTTTGCATTACTAATTAATCCATAGGAGGTACATATCATTATGTCAAAGGAAGGTATTCCTTTAATTAGAAGGTGCCCTTGAGTATCAGTCTGTGAATACTAATTAGCTACAATAAATGTCCCTTCTCTTGTCTTGATATAAAACTTGTTGAGGAAAGCAGAATTGGAGGATGAAATAGAAATACTATGAGGTAATCGTAAAGCCAAATTGCAAACAGTTTACACTGAATAATCACGGAACTGAATATATATGAGCATATATTTTGCTAGTTAGGTGTTAAAAATGCCCAAGGTTCATTTAGGACTTTTACACACATCAACATGGGCATTTCCAGGATTGTGAAAGACCTAGACCACCCCTGGTACACATCAAGGAAAGTAATTCTGTGGCACACAGTGTGCTTAAATCACACCTAACAGTAGGAATGGCTTAAAGGAGAATGGTAAAGTCTGGGTCTACTCCCTGTATACACTACACAGCCCTTATACTCACAAAATATGCTTTAAACTGATTGTAAATCTCTGAAATGAAAAATCAGCAGTGCATATACCTTATAATATGTATTAGCCTCAATCTCAGCCACCAAGTGTGAATTCTGTCTCATGTCTCTTCCCTCTGCTATCTGCAGTACCCACTGATAGGTTATCTCGACACCACAGAAACTTGGTAGATGACCCAACCCAACCCAGCAGACAGAAAGTGACTGACAGCCTCAGCTGTGCATGTGTCCTTATGAGAGTGTTTGGAGGGGTGTGTCCTTTCCCTGCTCTCAGATCTCAGATGATCTGTGTGTTTTAGAAGTCTGTAGAGAGGAGAGGGCTACAGATAAGCAGGTACAACTTATGTAGGAAGATTTATTTAATCACTATGTTTCACCTGGCGCTAGTCACTTCAGTGCTTATAAATAAGGGTTTACAACCACTTTAAAGGCTGTGCCACAAACAGTCTCACAGATGCACATACAGCCATGGCCAAAAGTTTTGAGAATGATACAAATGTTGATTTTCTCAAAGTCTGCTGCCTCAGTTTTTTTTACGCCAATTTGAATATACTCAGAATGTTATGAAGAGTGATCAGATGAATTGCAATTAATTTCCACTGCATTTGTGAAGAAGGCTTTAGGGTGCCCAAGAAAGTCCAGCAAGCATCAGGACCTTCTCCTACAGTTGATTCAGCTGTGGAATCTGGGCACCAGTGCAGAGCTTGCTCAGGAATGGCAGCAGGCAGGTGTGAGTGCATCTGCATGCACAGTGAGACGATTTTTGAAGGATAGCCTGGTGTCAAGAAGGGCAGCGAATGAGTCACTTCTCTCCCGGAAAAACATCAGGGGCAGACTGATATTCTGCAAAAGGTACAGGGATTGGACTGCTGAACACTGGGGTAAAGTCGTTTTCTATGATGAATCCCCTTTCCAATTGTTTGGGTAATCTGGAGAAAACCTTGTCCAAAGAAGAAAAAGTGAACACTACCATCATTCCTGTGTCATGCCAACAATAAAGCAGCGTAAGACCGTTCAAATGTGGGGTTGCTTCTCAGCCAAGGGAGTGGGCTCGCTCATAATTTTACATAAGAACACAGCCATGAATAAAGAATGTGCATAAACATCTTCCTAGAGCAACTTCTCCCAACCATCCAACAGTTTGGCGAGGAGCAATGCCTTTTCCAGCATGATGGAGCAACTTGCCATAAGGCAAAAGTGATAACTCAGTGGCTTGGGGAACAAAACATTGAAATGTTGGGTCAATGGCCAGGAAACTCCCCAGACCTTAATCCCAGTGAGAACTTGTGGTCAATTCTCAAGAGGCGTGAACAAAAAAAAAACCCACCCATTTTGACAAACTCCAAGCATTAATTATGTAAGAATGGGCTACCATCGTTCAGGATGTGGCCCAGAAGTTGATTGACAGCATGTCAGGGCGAATTGCAGAGGTCTTGAAAAAGAAGGGTCAACACTGCAAATATTGACTTCATGTAATTGTCAATAAAAGCATTTGACACCTAGGAAATGCTTGTAATTATACTTCAGTATACCTTATGCCACATACACATGATCGGATTATCCGGCAGACTTGGTCCAGCGGATCAGAGTCCGCCGGACAATCTGCCTATGTGTGGGCTCCGGCGGACTCTTTCTTCTTAAAAGTCCGGCGGACTTAGAAAGAAGTTTTGACTCAAAATCCGCCCGTCTTTGTGCTAGTCCGCTGGACTTTTGAAATGAACGGACTTTCCCACACACTGAGTAAAGTCCGTTCATTTTGAACGTGGCTCCAGGTAGACGGGACTAGCTTGACACCTTGCGAGCCCCGTGACCTGGTATGGATTTAAAGAGGAACCCCTAAGCCGAAAAAATGGTTCCCCCAAAGTCCATAGTAGACCCTTATCCGAGCACACAGCCTGGCCGGTCAGGAAAGGGGGTGTGGATGAGCGAGCGCCCCCCCTCCTGAGCTATACCATGCCACGTGCCCTCAACATGGTCCAATACAGCTCACCATCCAAATAGCACCATTTCTACAGTAAAGCATGGGGGTTGTCACATCCTGTTATGGGGGTGTTTCTTTGCAGCAGGGACTGGAGCACTTGTCAGGATAGAAGGAAAAATGGATGGGGCAAAATACCATCAAATTCCTGGTGGAAATCTGTTGCCATCTGCCAGAAAGTAACCAGTGGGAAGAAGGTTTACCTTCCAACATGACAATGATTCAATGCACACAGCAAAAAAGACCACGCAGTGGTTGAAGGAGAAAAGGGTGAATGCCCTTGCATTACCTGGAAGGAACCCAGACTTAAACCCCATTGAAAATCTGTGAAATTACTTAAAGACTGCAGTCTACAAACGGTCACCATCAAATTTAACTGAACATGAGAAGTTCTGTAAACAATAGTGGGCAAATATTGCAAAGTCTAGATGTGCAAAGTTAGTAGAGACATATCCCAACAGACTGAAGGCTGTAATTAAAATAAAGCAACATTTGGCTCAACAAAATATTCATATATTCATACAAAGGGGTGATCCTTTTTCCAACTCAATGTTTGTGCTTTTTATTTATTTTAATTTTTTTTCTGACATATTGGTGTTATATCTTTACTTGTTATATCTTTCAAGTAAATACAGCTGGACAAACCAAAAACTGTGTCTGTCTTCATTTCAGGCTGCAAAACAACAAACTGTGATTATTTTAAAGGGGGGGGGGATTTTTTCTATACCCACTGTATATACTGAGGAAGACGAGTTTGTGGCTCATTGAAATATCAAAATAAAATCTTCACTTTGCATTCACCTTTCAAGTCCCATGAATGCCACTCTCTCTTTTGGATTGCATATATAATTACAGTATATATTTGTAAAAATGTGTATTTTTTATATAGTTGTGCTGCCCTGATATAATCTGAGTGCTGCATATAAAGTCACACATTTTTTAGCTATAACAGTAACGGTCACATCGGTCAGGAGTGACCATCCTATATTAGGAGTCAGTCTGCCCCCTTACAATTGTGGTCTGTGTATCCTTTTAATTCATGGTCAGCGTGCCCCCTCCATTGGTGGTCAGCAAGTAATGTCCTGCTTTTTTTGATGGTCAATAGGAACTTTAGCAATTAATTACCATAGTGAAGCTGGAGAGCTCCCATTTACTACTCACTAATGCCGCGTACACACGACCGGACTTTCCGGCAAACTTGGTCCGACGGAATCAGTCCGTTGGACAATTCAATTGTGTATGGGCTAATCCGACCGTTTTTCATTTAAAAAATCAGACGGACTGAGAAATAGAACATGTTTCAAATCTGTCCGACGGACTCAATTCCTATCGGGAAAACCATCCGTCTGTATGCTGGTCCGACGGACCAAATACAATGAAAGGGAAGTTATTGGCTACTGGCTATTGAACTTCATTTTTTAGTCCCGTCTTACGTCATCACATTCAAAACTGACTTTCGAACAGACTTAGTCCATTTGTGTGTGGCCAAGTCCGTTCATTCAAAAGTCAGTCGGAAGTCCGCTGAAAAGTCCGTTGGGAAGACCGTCGGACCTAGTCTACCGTAAAGTCCGGTCGTGTGTATGCGGCATAAGAAAGCAAAAGTTGTTTGCTCTGTTGGTGATCTTGCAAAACCTGGGGCAAAAGGCATTTGACCCAGTACATGTGCACTGGGTACCCAGGTCTACTGGCACCCAGCACAGCAGAATTTTCTGTGCCCATGGTATATAAGTGGATGCAAACAGAGTAAGCAAATATTGAGCCATCAAATGCTAGTTGTCACTGGACAAAGAAGAAAAGCTTTGTATACCACAAGAGGCATCTTTTTTCAGACACAGCTCTTATATACTGTATAATTGTTCACATATACAGTGCCTTGAAAAGTATACATACCCCCTTGAAATGTTCCATATTTTGTCATGTTACAACCAAAAACATAAATGAATTTTATTGGGATTTTATATGATAGACCAACACAAAATGGCACATAATTGGGAAGTGGAAGGAAAATGATAAATGGTTTTCAATTTTTTTTACAACGCAATATCTAAAAAGTATGGGTGTATTTGCATTCAGCTCCCTTTACTCTGATACCCTTAACTAAAATCTAGTGGATCCAATTGTCTTCAGAAGTCACCTAATTAGTAAATTAATTTCACCTGTGTGTAATTGAATCTCAGTATAGATACAGCTGTTCTGTGAAGCCCTCAGAGGTTTGTTAGAGAACCTTAGTGATCAAACAGCATTATGCAGGCCAAGGAACACACCAGACAGGTCAGGGATAAAAGTTGTGGAGACATTTAAAGCAGGGTTAGGTTATAAAAAATGATCCCAAGCTTGGAACATCTCACAGAGCACTGTTCAATCCATCATCCAAAAATGGGAAGAGTATGGCACAACTGCAAACCTACAAGACATGGACATCCACCAAAACTGACAGGCCAGGCAAGGAGAGCATTAATCAGAGAAGCAGCCAAGAGGCCCATGGTAACTCTGGAGGAGTTGCAGAGATGCAGAGATCTACAGCTCAGGTGGGAGAATCTGTCCACAGGATAACTATTAGTCGTGCACTCCACAAATCTTGAAGCCATGTGGGAGACACAACAAACATGCGAAAGAAGGTACTTTGGTCAGATGAGACAAAAAGTTTACTTTTTGGCCTAAAAGCAAAACGCTATGTGTGGTGGAAACCTATCACCCTGAACACACCATCCCCACTGTGAAACATGGTGGAGCAGCACCATGTTGTGGGGATGCTTTTCATCAGAAGGGACAGGGAAGCTGGTCAGAGTTGATAGGAAGATGGATGGAGCCAAATAGGGCAATATTATGCCGCATACAAACGACCAGAATTTTCGAGGGACTGGGTCCAACGGTCTTTCCAACGGACTTTCGGCGGAGTTTCGACGGACTTTCCGAATGAACGGACTTGGCCACACACAATCACACCAAAGTCCGACGGATTCGAACGTGATGACGTACGACCGGACTAGAATAAGGAAGTTCATAGCCAGTAGCCAATAGCTGCCCTAGCGTCGGTTTTTGTCCGTCGGACTAGCATACACACGAACGGATTTCTTGGTCCGGCGGAGTTTAGGTGGAAAAATTTAAAACATGTTCTATTTCTAAAGTCCGCTGGATTTTTGGCAAGCAAAGGTCCGATGGAGCGCACACACGAGCGAATTGTCGGACTCGTTCTGTCGGACCTTTGCTGTCAAAAAGTCCGGTCGTTTGTACCTGGCATAAAAAGAAAACCTGTTAGACTCTGTAAAAGACTTGAGATTGGGGTAGAGGTTCACCTTCTATCAAGCTAACAACCCTAAACTTAGAGCAAAAACTACAATGGAATGGTTTAGATCAAAGCATATTCATGTGTTAGAATAGCCCAGTCAAAGTCCAGAACCAAATCCAATTGATAATCTTTGACAAGACTTGAAAATGGCTGTTCACAGACTCTCTCCATCCAATCTGACAGAGCTTAAGCTATTTTGCAAAGAAGAATCTGCAAAAATGTCACTCTCTAGATGTGCAAAGCTGGTAGAGACATCCCCAAAAAATACTTGCAGATGTAATTGCAGAGACATGTGGTACTTCAAAGTATTGACTCAGGGGGGCTGAATACAAATGTACACCACACTTTTCAGATATTTATTTGTGAAAATTTTTGAAAACCATTTATTTTCCTTCCACTTCACAATTATGTGCCACTTTCACATAAAATACATTTACATTTTTGGTTGTAACATGACAAAGTGTGGAAAATTTCAAGGTTTATGAATACTTTTTCAAGGCACTGGATATACAGCATATACTGTATATACAGAGAAAAATCTGGCTGCCAAAATTCCCAGTTTAAAAAAAGGTAATAAGGATTATTGGAAACGATAGGGTTGCATACATTTTTTTTTATTGGGTTTTGCTTCACAATTTTCTTCCTTGCCTGTTCCAATTTTTAGTTAGCAAAATGTATATAACAGAGTGGAGATGAACGAGGTGGGAAATAATAATTACATGTCTACAGTGCCCTAGTCTCCTATGATTTAATCAAAATGTGTTCATTGTTTTAGTAATGCCAAACTACAATTTATGCGTAACTCATAAATGATATGCAGTAAAAAAATATTTTGTAATCTTGCACGCATACAGCACACTGTAGGATGACTGATAGGACTGAAGTGTTTAATATAAACTGGAGCAAAACTGGAACACATACCCAAAGCAACCAACCAGATTCATTGCTTCAGCTGAATACATAGATAGATGGATGAAGCCCGATTTGTTGCTCAAATTGACAAGAAAACTCAAATTTTCTCATGACTCCTCTTTTCTCCTGCTTTCTAATTTCTGCAAAAAAATAAAGAAAAGGAAAATGCTAAGTGCAGGTGGTCCATGAAGTAATACACTCCAGTGTATTTAGTTTAACCACTTCCCGACCAGCGCACGACGATGTACGTCGACAGAATGGCACGGGCAGGCATATTGGCGTACAGGAGGTACGTCCAATATTCAATGCCGCCCTGCCATCGGGAGCGCGCCGCCGGCTGCGCGCTCCCGCGCTGGTCGGGACCCCCGTGAGTCCGGTCGTGGGACCCGGGGACTCGATCGCCGCGGGCATCCCCGCGATCGTCTCACGGAGCGGCCGAATGGAGGAAATGCCGTGTAAACAGCATTTTTCCATTCTGCCTAGCGACTAGTGACGCTGATCTCTGCTCCATGTGATTGGAGCAGAGATCAGTGTTCACTAAATGAAAGCCCAACCCCCCCACAGTTAGTAACACACCCCTAGGAACACTTAACCCCTACACTGCCACCCACTGGTTAACCCTTTCACTGTCAGTGTCATTTACACAGGAATCACTGCATTTATATAGCAGTGATTACTGTATAAATGACAATGGTCCCAAAAATGTGCCAAAAATGTCAGATGGGTCCCCCAAAATGTCGCAGTCACAATAAAAATCGCTGATCGCCGCCATTACTAGTAAAAAAAAAAAATAATAAAAAATTATTAATAAAAATGCTATAAAACTATCCCTATTTTGTAAACGCTATAACTTTTCCGCAAACCAATCAATAACCGCTTATTGGATTTTTTTACCAAAAATATGTAGAAGAATACGTATCGGCCTAAACTGAGGGAAAAAAATGTTTTTTTATATATTTTTGGGGGATATTTATTATAACAAAAAGTAAAAAATAATGCGTTTTTTTCAAAATTGTCACTCTATTTTTGTTTATAGCGCAAAAAATAAAAACCGCAGGGGCGATCAAATACCACCAAAAGAAAGCTCTATTTGTGGGAAAAAAAGGACGTCAATTTTGTTTGGGAGCCGCCTCGCACGACCGCGCAATTGTCAGTTAAAGCGACGCAGTGCCGAATCGAAAAAAGTGGTCTGGTCTTTGACCAGCAAAATGGTCCGGTCTGCAAGTGGTTAAGGGATCATTTGGCATGGAGTTTGTACAGTGCCTTAAAAAAGTATTCATAGATCTTGACATTTTACAAATTTTTGTCATGTTACAACCAAAAACATGAATGTATTTTATTGGGATTTTATGTGATAGACCAACACAAAGTGGCACATAATTGTGAAGTGAAAGGAAAATTATAAATAGTTTTCAATTTTTTTTATAAATATCTGAAAATTGTGGTGTACATTTGTATTCAGCCCCCCTGAGTCAATACTTTGTAAAACATCCTTTCACTGCAATTACAGCTTAAGCTCTGTCAGATTGGATGGAGAGCATCTATGAACAGCAATTTTCAAGTCTTGCTGCAGATTGTCAATTGGTCTGGACTTTGGGCCAATCTAACACATACATATGTTTTGATCTAAACCATTTCATTGGAGCTTTGGCTATATGTGTAGGGTCATTGTCCTGCTAGAAGGTGCACATCTGCCCCGTCTTAAGTCTTTTGCAGACTCCAACAGGTTTTCTTCTAAGATTGCCCTGTATTTGGCTCCATCCATCTTCCCATCAACTCTGACCAGCTTCCCTGTCTCTGCTGAAGAAAAGCATCCCCACAACACGATGCTGCCATCAGGCCCGGACTGGCCATAGGGCAGACCGGGCATTTTCCCAGTGGGCCGGGGGTCGACGGGCCACTGGGCTGCATGTCTGCATGCTTGGGATATGCAGAGCCGTCCATGGGCTCTGACATGCAGGACCGGTGTTCTAACACCGGCCGCTGATGTTCCGCCAGTGGTGTACTAAGTGCTGTAGTTGCGCTTTGCAGTGGGGGTGGGTGCATGCGAGCCTGCTTGGTGCACTCGAGTGACACCTGTCGACACATCAGGGGGTTGGGACCTGCAATGATCCCCTTCTCTCTGGCATGGTGGCCGCAGCTCTGATCAGTCTCGGCTCGGCAGAGTGAAGCTGCCTCCCCCTCCTCCTTTATGTCTACACAGGGGGAGGGGACTCAACATGCAGTCCTGCTTTGATCTGAGGTACATTATGGGTCTGAAGGGGGAGTTCTATATTGTAGGGTGTCCAAAATGTAGGGGGGATCTGTAATGTGGGGGGTCTGTAATGTAGGGGGTTCTGTAATTTAGGGGGGTCTGTAATGTAGCGGGGGTACTGTAATGTAGGGGGGTCTGTAATGTAGGGGGGTTCTGTAATGTGGGGGGTCTGTAATGTAGCGGGAGTACTGTAATGTAGGGGGGTCTGTAATGTAGGGGGTTCTGTAATGTAGGGAGGTCTGTAGTGTAGAGGGGTCTGTATTGTACGGGGGTCTGTAATGTGGGGGTTCTGTATTGTAGGGGTCTGTAATGTAGGGGGGTCTGTAGTGTAGGGGGTTCTGTATTGTAAGGGGGGTCTGTATAGTAGGGGGTGTGTAATGTAAGGGGCTTCTGTAATGTAGGGGGGGTCTGTAATGTGGGGGGTTTGTAATGTGGGGGGGGTTCTGTATTATAGAGGGGTCTGTAATGTGGGGGGTCTGTATTGTAGGGGGGCTCTGTAATGTAGGGGGGTGGTCTGTAATGTAGGGGGGTGGTCTGTACTGTGGGAGGGGGTCTGTAATGTAGGGGGGTTTGTAATGTAGGGGGATCTGTAATGTGGGGGGTCTGTAATGTAGGGGGGTTCTGTAATATAGGGGGGGTCTGTAATGTAGCGGGGGTACTGTAATGTAGGGGGGTCTGTAATGTAGGGGGCTTCTGTAATGTGGGGGGTCTGTAATGTAGCGGGGGTACTGTAATGTAGGGGGGTCTGTAATGTAGGGGGTTCTGTAATGGGGGGTTCTGTAATGTAGGGGGGTCTGTAGTGTAAGGGGGTCTGTATTGTAGGGGGTCTGTAATGTGGGGGGCTCTGTAATGTGGGGGTTCTGTATTGTAGGGGCGTCTGTAATGTAGGGGGGTCTGTAGTGTAGGGGGGTCTGTAGTGTAGGGGGGTCTGTATTGTAGGGGGGTCTGTAATGTAGGGGGTGTGTAATGTAAGGGGCTTCTGTAATGTAGGGGGGTCTGTAATGTGGGGGGTTTGTAATGTGGGTGGGGTTATGTATTATAGGGGGGTCTGTAATGTGGGGGGTCTGTATTGTAGGGGGGCTTTGTAATGTAGGGGAGTGGTCTGTACTGTGGGAGGGGGTATGTAATGTAGGGGGGTCTGTAATGTAGGGGGGTTCTGTAGTATAGGAGGGTCTGTAATGTAGGGGGGTCTGTAATGTGGGGGGGTATGTAGTGTAGGGGGGTCTGTAATGTAGGAGGGTTCTGTATTGTAGGGGAGTTCTGTATTGTTAGGGGGGTTCTGTAATGTAGGGGGGTTCTGTAGTGTAGGGGGTCTCTAATGTAGGGGGTTCTGTATTATAGGGGGTTCTGTATTGTAGGGGGGTTCTGTATTGTAGGAGGGTTCTGTAATGTAGGGGGGTTCTGTAATTTAGGGGGGCTTCTGTAGTGAGGGGGGTCTGTAATGTAGGGGGGTTCTGTATTGTAGGGAGGGGGGTCTGCACTGTAGGGAGGGGGTAAGGTGCTGGAACCCCACATCCCATCATCAACCGCCCCCACGAAGCGCCGTCGCCCCCCCCCCCTCCCTCTGTGCTGCTCAGTCTAAAATACCCAGGCCTATTTTTTGTCCCAGTCCGGGCCTGGCTGCCACTACTGTGTTTTACGGTGTAGATGGTGTGTTCAGGGTGATGTGCAGTGTTAGTTTTCCTCCACACGTAGGCCAAAAAGTTCATCTGACCAGAGCACCTTTTTCCACATGTTTGCTGTATCCCCCACATTGCTTCTTGCAAACTGAAAACTGGACTTCTTATGGCTTTCTTTTGACAATGGCTTTGTTCTTGCCTCTTCCATAAAGGCCAGATTTGTGCAGTGCACAACTAATAGTTATTCTGTGGACAGATTCTCCCACTTGAGCTGTGGATCTCTGCAGCTCCTCCAGAGTTACCATGGGTCTCTCGGCTGCTCCTCCGATTAATGCTCTCCTTGCCTGGCCTGTCAGTTTAGGTGGATGGCCATGTCTTGGTAGGTTTTGCAGTTGTGCTATACTCTTCTCATTTTCAGATGATGGATTGAAAAGTGCTCCATGAGATGATCAAAGCTTGGGATATGTTTTTATACCCTAACCCTGCTTTAAACTTCTCCACAACTTTATCCCCGACCCTGTCTGATTTGTTCCTTGGCCTTCATGATGCTGTTTGTTTACTAAAGTTCTATAACAAACCTCTGAAGGCTTCACAGAACAGCTGTATTTATACTGAGATTAAATTTACCACAGGTGGACTCTATTTACTTATTAGGTGACTTCTAAAGGCAATTGGTTCCACTAGATTTTAGTTAGGGGTATCAGAGTAAAGGGGGCTGAATACAAATGCACGTCAGACTTTTCAGATATTTATATGTAAAAAAAATTGAAAATCATTAATCATTTTCTTTCTACTTCACAATCATGTGCCACCTTGTGTTGGCCTATCACATAAAATCCTAATAAAATTAATTTATGTTTCTGGTTGTAACATGACAAAATGTGGAAAATTTCTAATGGGGGAAGGAAAACTTTTTCAAAGCACTGTATATTAACTTATAACAACTGCTTGGTTCTTTATGTAAGACACAAATTAATGCAGTTCTGTAATCAATAATATAGTGCATTTCCAAATCATGTTCAAAGGTGATTCAACAAAGTATTGAGCAAAGGCTGTGAATACTTACGTACATTTTTTATTTTATTATAAATTAGCAAAGATTTCAAAAAACGTCTTTCACGTTGTTATTATAGGGTATTGTTTGTAGAATTTTAAGGAACATAATGCATTTAATCCATTTTAGAATAAGGCTGTAACATAACAAAATGTGGAAAAAGTGAAGTGTTGTGAATACGTTCAGAATGCACTGTATATCATTACGTGTTATTTTTTTAAATGCAAGCAGGGTACATATCTGAATTTTCCCTTTATTAGTCCCTGTACAGCAGAGTTCAGAGTGGGAAAGAAAGAAACAGCACAAGCAGACAATCAGTTGTGTGCCGACAAGGAGCCTGCTTATAGGAGGAGAAAGCAGAGAGATAAATTCATCACTGTCCTCCTTTTCATTCACTGTCCAGCCACAGTTTGAGGACACGTATATTAAAGCCTGGGCCAAAAGGTAAATACTGCTTGTCATTCAACCAGGAAGACTGAAGAAATCTTGTGGCTAATATAATTGCTGCAAGGGCAGCTACAGAATGAGGGTGAGTATTGCTTTTATGTTTTATGATCTGGAGGACTATTGTTTTATGTTTTTTTTACCCACTTCAGCCCCTGAAGGATTTACCTGACCAGAGCACTGTGATTCGGCACCGCATCGATTTAACTAACAATTATGTAGTCGTACGACGTTGCACTCGAACAAAATTTACGGAATTTTTTTCCCCACAAATAGAGCTCTCTTTTGGTGGTATTTGATCACCTCTGTGGTTTATATTTTTTGCGCTATAAACAAAAAATGTGCCAATTTTGAAAAAAAGCAATATTTTTTACTTTTTGCTATAATAAATAGCCCCAAAAAATATATATATAAAAAAATGTCTTTCTCAGTTTAGGCCGATATGTATTCTTCTACATATTTTCAGTAAAAAAAAAAAATCGCAATAAGCGTATATTGATTGGTTTGTGCAAAAAAAGTTATAGCGTCTACAATATAGGGGATAGATTTATGTCATTTTTATTATTCATTTTTGTTATTATTATGGTGGCGATCTGCGATTTTTATCGTGACCGCGACATTATGGGAGACACATCAGACACTTTTGACACTGTTTTGGGATCATTGTAATTTATACAGCGATCAGTGCTATAAAAATGCACTGATTACTGTGTAAATGACACTGGCAGGGAAGGGGGTAAACACTAGGGGGTGATCAAGGGGTTAAGTGTGTCCTAGGGAGTGATTCTAACTGTGGGGAGGGATTGTCTCACTAGAACATGACGGAGATCACTGCTCCCAATGACAGGGAGCAGTAGATCTCTGTCATGTTGCTAGGCAGAACAGGGAAATGCCTTGTTTACATAGCCATCACCCTGTTCTGCCGCTCCGTGACATGATCATGGGCCCCCTGCAGTCATGGAGTCCACAGGACCCATTGGCACAGTCACGGAGTACGCAGCGGGCGTGCGGGAGTGAGCCCACAATGTCGCGATTTAAAGGGGACCTACCTGTACGCTCATTTGACCAGCTGTGCCATTGCCATTGTGTCGTCGTGTGCTGGCCAGCATGTGATATTGCAGTGGAAAGCACACACTTTTAAAATTTATGCTAAGATAAATACTGAATTGAAGAACCACACATGAATATACCAAAGCAGAAGTGTTTAGTGTCTTGTGAATATCTGCATGGTTCTCAAATTCAGTATTGTATCATGCTGTACAGAAACCTAATATTCTAAAAGCTTACATTTCCAGTCTATTAAGTTAGCCAATAATGGTATTACTATAGCTCTATTCTTTTCATATTGCACTGTAAGACATCATTTAGCTTAGCCATACCACCAAAATGTCCACCATTTTCGCATGCCCTAGACTAGCATGTAAGAGAGACTTCAGCTTATTTCCACTTTGCCAACACAAGAAGCTGGGCTCCACCATACAGGGTCTCAGGTCATCACGCTTGTGTGCCGGCCAAACCAACATGCTGTTACTGAACATATTAACTTATACCTGATGTACCTTCATAAAGGCCTATGTTAAACTCACAGTCCAGAGAGAAGGTTCAAAGGCCCAACAGACCACCCTGGGCCAATGAGACACTCATGATAGATGAGCCTGAGGTGAGGTACTGTTTCCTCTATCACAACCACTGGAGCAACAACCAGGTTTGCACCAAGAGAATCACACAATTCCTCACCCAAGGCATTGATTGTACTTGTACATCACTCTCAGTAGAACATCACACACTGGCGTTCTTGTTGCAAACAAACTTCTTTACTTGGTAGCAGGGTAACAAATTCAATGGCAATGGCTTGTTCAAATAATGGCAAAACAGATCAATGCAAAACGATCACATCATTGAATCTTGATAACAGAGAAAGAGCATTGTGGTACTCACAGCCAAACTAAGGTCCAGTGTCTATATTCCAATAATCTAAAGGCCTCTGCAGCCCTTTTAAAGAGTCACCCTACTTCAGCACTCAGCACTGCCCCTCTAAATAGGGGTAACCCTTAAAGGGGAACATTTCACCTTCCTAAAAGTACCCCATGATGCTGATTTTGAGTTCTGGTGGGGGTGAATTTTTGTCTTAATGTGCAAGTATGCGCAACATGCTTATGCATTATGGCACACACCCACCTCCTACTGCACTGTTCTCCAGTGATGATGACGGGAACAGGATCCTATCATTGCTGTGTTTTGGCATACCAAGAATGAAGCCTGAATGCAAACTGTATGATGCATGCATTATGTAGTGTACATAAAAAACAACAAGTTACCAGGAGCCAGAGACAAGTTTGTTTGGCACTTTGCAATGGACTTTGGTGCCACTTTAACATACGGTATTCCAATTTAGCTTAGAGTAATGTATCTTACTAGTAATAAATTTACGAAAAACTGTTTAATGTGGTTTTAAACTTCTATTAATTAATTGGGCTTATAGGTAAGCCTATAATAAGGCTTTCCTATAGGTACTGTAAATATCTCCTAAAGGGTGCACATTTAGGAGATATTTACAGTACCTATAGGAAAGCCTTATTTTCTGTATACGGTATACAGCCGATAATGTCATTGGCGCATGTGCTCTGAAGGAACAGACATCCGTGCTGTTCCTTCATCTCCATCTGTGCTGCAACCGGCAGCTCCCATGCGCATGTGCGGGAGTGAAGTCACACAGCACTGGCCAGTCACACAGCCGGAGTCTGTGG
Organism: Lithobates pipiens; assembly: GCF_037356315.1. Taxonomy (NCBI): domain Eukaryota; kingdom Metazoa; phylum Chordata; class Amphibia; order Anura; family Ranidae; genus Lithobates; species Lithobates pipiens. Next base: position 510,455,803 of record NW_027507758.1, read on the forward strand.
GCCTGGAAGAAAGACGGGTGAAGATGGTTGCAGCCTCCAGCGGTGACAATGAGGGCTTTGTTTGCAGGTAAGTTGCACATAATGTGCTAGTAAGCAATTCCTTTACTTTTTTTTTTTTAAACAAGTGGTTTACTTTCTCTTTAAGTCTATGCACAAATGCTGAATGCCTTACTTACTGTCCATACCTGATGAGTCTTTGGTCAAAATATTTTTTTGTGTGCACTTTTTTTTTTGCTCCCGTTGTAACTTTACTTTTCCAAAAATGTTTCAGCAAACTTTTAAGCCGACAATCATTACATCAGTCATAATAGACACTGTCTCCCAGAAAACCTTTGTTGATAGAATCAGCTAGATTATATAGTATTTTTCTGTAACAGTAACATATGATACAAGAAACAGATCAATAATCATGTTCTTTCAAGAGTCAAGTAAATGATCCCTTTTCTGAATGCTGAAGTTTCTAATGGCAGTAAACATGGAAGGTTTCATATTGTGAAGAGAATATTACTAGTTTGGGTTAATCTTTCCCTCGTGTTTTAAAATATGGAACTAATACCAAAAGTGAGGAAAGATTCCTAGAAGTTTGAATATACTTTAGGTCCAAACAGACAAGTTATATATACTTAGTAGCCGAACCAGAGGGTTCTCAGAGGACATCCACAAAGTTTGTGTAGCCGAATACATTGCTACAGTATATTCGAAGGACATTATCTTTAGTTATTTCACTCTTTATAAATCAACTAGTGGAACAATTTCCTCTTTTTAGCCAGAGGGGAGAGATGTTGAGCTCAAGTTAATCTCCTGGATCACAATTCAGAGTCCTGGGAATTTTTAGAGATTAGTTTATTTTATTGGTTAGATTTGGAGTAGTCTGGGCCATAACAGTGTGAGTGTAATAATTGAGCCTATGAACTACAAGCCCCAATAAAATCTGAGAGCAGGAGGAATTCTAAACAGGGTTTATATTCAAATGCTTGGGGAGGAGCTGGGGGTGGTTGGTGCCAAGCACAGGTCGTGTGACAGTACTACAACGCTACTCAGCAAGTAAACACCTGTGAGCCTGAGCACTCTGCCCATCTTTCTACTACAGCCCCACAATTTGGATGGTTTCCTCAGTGGGATCAATGGAAACAGCATAGGATAGAGGGATACCAGCACTATTGCACTCTGGGTCGGTCTGGCCACACTGCACACCAGGTTCCTGCGTGGAGGTCAGCACTCACTGCCACATCTGGGGGGACCTCTATTGCTACAGGCAGCTATTACAATCCAGAGAGTTGGTAAGCAGGTCTCAGAACTACCTTTGTTCTCTAAGCAGAGAGAGACATAATGTAAGCAGAATCAAGTTCTATCCACTCCCCCTCCCAACCCAGTTAAATACTTTCAGTCGCTCTCAACAATAGTTCTTCAGTTGGCCGACTCTTTTGCACTGTACACACTGAAACTACCGTCTTACTGCATGCAGTCTAATTAACAACTTCTAATGCACCAACATTACCAAAGGGCCCCTGCGTCAACCGGCAGAAGAATGACTTACTTACTTTTATTTTTTTTTAACCAAAAAGTTTTTATTGGATTTTACAAATTACAAGTATCAAATAAAGCAATGCAGGCATCAATTAAGTACACAGTTAGATTAACAATCATTGGATTAACAGGCTTGGAACTATAACTCACATTAGAGCTACTTAACAGAATGTAAGAGAATGGCCTCCTAGGAGGCAAAGCCTGTCACCCCACACAGGTTCACATTGTGATCAGGCTCAGGTCAGGTGTCAAAAAAAAGTAGCTCCCCTCGACCTTAATGAGGGTCTCGGGAGGTAATACTGGTGTAAGCATTTTTCCAACTTAACCATTGAACGCTTAGTGACCTTGTAAACTGATATCAAAGAGTTTAAAAAAAAAGTTTTCAAAAAGTTTAGAGAAAAAAAACAGTAATATGTGTTCATTACTTGATACTACACATGAGTCATTATAGGGGTAGCTGCGCCCACCACACCCCCCGAGGAGTGCCCTGGTGGCGTAACCACTCCTAGGTATATAATTACTCACTTCAGCTGACGGATAGGTTGATACTTGTGGCAGCTCTTATTAGGAAATATGTTTTCATCAAAAGAGTGAACCTAGATCACAAGTGTGAGGAGGCATACTTGGAAGTTCTCCATTTTTCCAGTTACTTACTTTTAAAGAACTGTGAATTCATTCCTTTTCTTATTCAGTTATTGAGTGGCTGGATATATTCAAGTATTTAAAGTTTGGTGGTGGTCTAGGCCTTTCTTTTCCACCACCAGTTTGCACCAACATAGCCACTAATATTGTTAGTACCAACTTAAGGCTGCCTGTTGTCACACTATTAGGTTGGGAGACTATTGTTTATGCTGCTCCAGGGAAAGTCTAAGATTTTGTGACTGCATGTCTATTGTGGAATCAGCTGTGCTTTAATTATGTACTTGACACCGCTGTTAAGCTGGAAATTGGAATTTCTTTTGACTCATCATTATGAAGTGACTTTGCTAACCTGTTTCATGTCTAATTTTAAGGTTCTACGACTCAGTGCCAAAAAGCTTGTAAGTTGCTATCTGCTTGTGTGAGTATAACCTGGCGTGTGAGAGGGGCTGAGGTCTTTAGCGAGGTCAAGGCAGATATAACCCGTGGCTCCTGCAGGGGTAGTGCTACATTTGTATAGGAATGGAAACATTTCCTAATGTAATGTAATGTACTAAAATCCAATAATAATAGGCTTCATTTGTGTAGCATAATGGGAACATCTTACAAACTCCACATAGCCATCTGGAGGTGGTGACTATATACAAAACTATAAAGCAGCCATAGTCACACAATAAAAAAGTTAAATTGTATCTAAAGTAAAACAATGGTTAGAAGCTCTTTCAAGTTTCTTTCACTGTTTTGCCGCGTACACACGTATCAGACTATCTGGCAGACTTAGTCTGGCGGACTGTCCGCCGGACTTTCCGAACGAGCTACCTGCCCACACATGGTACTTTTGCGGCGGACTAGGTACGGCGCACAAGGTACGGCGGACTAAGTCCGCCGGACTATCCGCCGTACTTTTTAAATGAACGGACTTGCCCACACACACGGAGGAAAGTCCTTTCATTTTGAGCACGGCTCCAGGTAGCCGGGACCAGCGAAGGAGGCGTCGCTGGCCCCGTCACCTGGTATGGACTTAAAGGGGAATACCTATGCCAAAAAAACGGCGTGGGGGTCCCCCCTAGGTCCATATCAGACCCTTATCAGAGCACGCTACCCGGCCGGCCAGGAAAGGGGGGATGAGCAACCCCTCCTCTCCTGAGCTGTACCAGGATGCGTGCCCTCAACATGGGGGGTGCCTTGGGGAAAGGGAGGCCGCGCACCCCCCCACCCCAAAGCACCTTGTCCCCATGTTGATGAGGCCAAGGGCCTCTTCCCGACAACCCTGGCCGTTGGTTGTTGGGGTCTGTGGGCAGGGGGCTTATCGGAATCTGGGAGCCCCCTTTAATATTTAATAAGGGTGCCCCCGGATCCCAGCCCCCCACCCTATGTGAATGAGTATGGGGTACAATGTACCCCTACCCATTCACCTGTGAAAAAAATGTAAAAAAAAAACAACACACAAGGGTTAAAATAGTTTATTGCACAGATCCGGGGGTCTTCTTCCATCTTCGGGGGTCTACTCGTCGGACTCCTCTGCTATCTTCTGCTAGCTCTTTTACTAGCGGAGGAGCCCAGCTTTCTTCTTCGCTGCTGCCCTCTTCTTCTGACTTTGGGGGTCTTGTCCCCCTCTTCGGGGGTCTTGTCCCCCTCTTCAGTTCTTCTGTCGCCGCTGCCGCTGTCGCCGTCTTCTGTTCTTCTCTTCTGGAGATGTTGCCTCGTCGCTGTCTCCGGTCACTATGACAGGACACGCAGCGTGCGGCGACTTATATAGGGACATCGCCGGATGATGTCCCTGCCCATTATGATGTCACAGTCCCAGCATCCTCTGGGACTGTGACATCATAATGGGAGGGGACATCATCCTGCAAAATCCAAAATATGAGAGTTGTAAGTGGAAACACTTCATGAGAAACCTGCTCCAATGACAACATGTCTAATATGGGAGTTCCCACTTGGAGGAATTTCCTCCCATTTCTTGTTCTGCCTGCAGTAAAGACAGCTAAAGGTACAAATAAATAAATAACTGTGCATTAACAATTTCATTTATATCATGTATTTCCGATATCTAAAATAAAAACAACATTTTGCTTTTAATTCACTTTAAAATTTAAGATTAGTATGCTTTTACATACAGTAAATGAAAGGCCCACTTTAATGTGGAGCAAACAAATCTGCATCTGGAATTTACGAAAGACAATCATAAAATGTCACATTTGAAGCATAACTAATCACAAATTCCAATACTTTGTATTTTAGAAAATAGTAAATCTATCCGTGAGTTACATCAAAATGGAAATTCTGGTGCATCTGTTATTCTGAGGAAAATCTAGATTTTTCTGAATATGATTGTTTAAAAGCAGAACAGTTGGTCTATTGGGTAGCAGAGCTGAAAACATACATGTTCATGAGCCCTAAAGTGTATGTTACCCCAAATTTCATATTTCTGATACGTGTTTTTACTACTATGTACTTGTATGAAAAAGTATCCTGTTCCCTCCGCATTGCTTCCTTTGTATAAAATACCTTGTGATCCTGCCAGTCCCCCTGCTTTCCTATTTAAAGCACAGCCATGGTCAGGTTGCTTCCTTGCATCCAACTTGGGAGCACAACCTGCTTGTACTCCAGTGGTCAGACTTGTCGTCATTGACAGCTATTCACTGGGAAGATCACTGCTGATTCTATGCCTCCTGGTGACATGCCCCCCCCCCACCCCTGCAGTCTTGTAGTCTCCACCCCCTCCCCCCACCCACTCTATAAGCCCCTTGTGCAGCTGCGAACAGAGGTCCTGTGATCTCTTATAAAAAAATCGAAATATTTTTATATATGTATATATCAATCATTACTAAGCGTCAATGGACTGTTATGGAAGATAAGTTGATTTATAAAAACAGGCATTACATATAAGACTATTTATTTCAGCTAGCTCTGTGTTTGCATACCTATGTAAAGTGATAAAATCTTTTACCTACCCACCTGAAAAATAAGGACAGCAAGGGAAATGCATATTTTATCGGTGTATTACAACCTAAATATTACTACCGAGTGAGCAGAGTTATGAGAAATGGTTTAGCATGTGGGAGATGAATGCTTTGCAGATTAAAGACTTACTCAGATCTGTCATTCATTGCTTGGCTGGGTTTTCCTAGATAGCAGATTTAACTCAGATTAAAGGATGAAAATTGTTCTACCCAGATTTACCAAGATTATGTGATTTTAAATGTGATTTTGTGGAGTGAAGTCAGGCAATGGATTACAAATATATACGGAAATGCCAAAAGAACAGGTGTAGGAGGGTTTAACTACAAGAGATGCTATAAAACCAGTATACCTTGCATTTTAGATAACTATTGTTAGTTTAAAATAGAATAAAAATGTTGAATGTAAAGACATTAAAGTTATGCAAGCCTCATAAAATCTGCTTTATTAGTGATTTGCCCGATTCACCCTGTTGATCCATTTGGCATTAGAAAAAAGGTCACACATGATTTTGCTGTAGGCCTTTGTACAGTTAAATGTTTTTCTTTTTTTATCATGCCATTTCTTACTGTGTACCCCCCTCTTTTTGGCAATAAACACCTTAAGATTTGGCCAATCATCTGGCCACATATAATTATATGGGAGAATTGCGCTTTGATAAGAGCATAAGGATAATTTTTGCTCATTTACTTTTTATCTAGTTTGTAACAGTATTCGTAGGAACATGAGTATAAAATACAGGCAGTTTCAGGACAAGGTCCTCTTATGCCCTTTGGTACCCAAGGTGAAGATAACCAAGTGCAACTCTTCCGCCCCACCCTCTTCCCACTAAGTTGAGATGAATGGAGCTTTCACATCTACTTATGCAGTGGCCAGACTGGCACATGGTACAGCAATGACAGCCCTGTCCAATGGCCAATTTTCTTTGGGTCAAGGACAAATGAATGATGGGGGTTATGTTTCAGCATGGTTACACCAGTGTGATTTAGTAATAACCAGCTCGGTAAAACCAAGTTTCCTTTACGGTAAAGTAGCTAAAATGTGTTCTTCCATCTAGAGACTAAATTGGTTTATAACTCATCACAAGTGCAAATTCTATTTTGCAATATTATGCCTTCATATTGGTAATAAAAATATGTTTCTGATACATGTATTAGTGTGCTACAAAGACAAATGTAAAGTTTACATAAAAACAAACAAATAAAAACAAACATAAATAGCTAAGGAAAGAATCAAATAAAAGAGTTAAAGTGTATCTATCTTTTGGATAGAGTAGGAAATTGTCATTATTACGATATCCAAAACGAAAGAAAAAAACAATGTTTTGACTTAGATATATTTATAATTAAAAAAATATTAGGGTTAACTAAGATTTAATATTCAGCTAAACTTCTTCAAAATAGCAATTTTACAATTTGCACGTAACAGTAATTTGTGAATGAAGACTGCAAAGGCTTGTATTTATAAATAAATAAAGAGCTGGACTCATTTTAGTCATACTGACAGCTCATTCCAAAGACTACACTGGGAAGACATCTTTTCCAGTGTACAGGCAATCCCCTAGTTACAAAAACTGACTTACAAACGACTCCTACTTACAAATGGAAGGAGACAACAGGAAGTGAGAGGAAATCTACCTCTAGGAAGGAAAATTTAATCCTGTAAGAGTTATTATGGGAAAAGGTTACCTCCACTGATGCTTTATCACCAAGGCTATCCCCAAGGCTTGTTTCCACAACAACCCAAAATTTTCAAAATCCAATTCTCACAGGGACAAAAAGTGAGGTGAACTCTTCTGAAAAGGGGCACAAACAGCATAACAAATGTTACAGGGGTGTTAACCTTTCCCTATGATATCCAAAAAGCTTATAAATTGTTATTTTGGCTGGAGCTACACTTAAAAAATGTACCTGTTTTGACCTGTTTGTTCAACTTAAGAACAAACCTACAGACCCTATCTTGTTTGTAACCCGGGGACCACCTGTAATCAGCAGATCTTTGGATTCACTTTCACAGCTGTTCCACAGCACTTTATTCATCCAAAGCACTGTCAGTGCTGCTGAAACATTGACAGCACAGATCACACCAGGAGAGTCATGCTTTCCCAGTGTGATCTGCAGGACTGAGCTGTCACTTTGACAGTCCAGTCCTGCAGAGTGCAGGAGATAGATGGGGTGATACAAAGGTAGGAGGCATTGTTTCCCCAGCTTCCCCTCAGCAAAGCACCCAATGTGGGAGACTCTTCTGCCTCTACCTTGATTCAGCCCTGAACACGTGGGCATAGAACTGATGACACCTCCAGATCATCCACTAAGGTAAAGCACGCACCTCATGTCAAAAAAGAGCTTGAATCAACTAAATGTTCCACAGCATTTCTTTGGTGGACAAACAGATGACTAAGCAGTCATTTCTGTTTCCTACCTAGACACCCTTAGATTCATACAGAAGTTGTATTGTATCTGTCACATTCCTTAGAAGCACGCCCACAGTTTGTGTAGGGTGCTGTAGTTAAATTGGTCAATGGCAACACCATGCAGTCATAAGATAATAAGGATCTTCACCAGAACACCTTTCTATACAGTATCAGTCAGCATCATACCAAGGTGCGCTGGTGAAGATCCTTATTTTCCTATACAAAAAGATGGCAACCGCCACAATTTATAATTAGCCTTTGCAGTAAGGTGCACATGGAAGGGCAACGCACATCACAAACAAACAAAAATTTCCTAGCATAGTTACCAGCTAGACTGCAAACAAACCACATTGACCCTGCCTAACAACTTACAGTACATTAAAAACAAAGAGGTTCATTTCACACATTTGCAACTATATGTCAAGAACCATAAACCAGACGGAGACAGAAAGTGCAATTAAAATCACATCTTTAATGAAATGACAAAATAACACAGTTCAGGAGCATAGTAAAAACAGAAGCCAGGGTCTGGATGCAAGAGCGAGTAATCAGACAAGCCGGGGTCAGGAAACCAGAAGTCAGCATAGTCAGAAGCAAAAATCAGGAACAGTAATTGGAAGGGAAGTCAGCCGGGCAAAGTCATACACAGAAGCACAGGAAGAAATGCACTTAGTGATTATTGACCACGCAAAGGCAAGGAGAAAATGAGCTAAGCTGTAGCAAAAGCTGTAGGCTGGACTAGTGAGGCAGGCTAATGGTAACAGGTCACTGTGCTAACTATGAGTGGCTGGTAATGAACCAACAGCTGAGAACTTTCTGAGCACTCAAAGAAAAGAGTTGCTTGATAAGTAGCAGGAGCCCAGCCTTGACAGATCCAAACTCTATATTTTTGAGAGTCTCCAAGTTGGAGCATATAAATCAGTGGATAAATTAGGAACAGTTTTCAGACTAAATATCACCATGCTTCACTACTGTCCCATAGGTGCAACTTTTTCTAAGTTGGACACCTAGAAAATGAGAAGCTTTAGAAGCAGTCATTCTTCTGGATGTTTTTCACTCTTGGTTAAACATTGGGAAGGCTCATCTTCTTCAACACTTTTATCTCTTTTCTCTGATTCCTTATCAATCTTAGCAAGTTTCCACATTCTGTCCTCCACCACATCATGATCACCTAAAACAGAGTTGTCGCACGTCAGCATCTTAAGAAGTAGTATTTCAATAGACTGATGGTCCTTACCAATCCTCACTTTTCCAAAACCACAACTAGCCTCCACCCTCCATCACTTGTTTAAATTTCAACATCCTCTTAACTGTACATCTCTTTGAACTATTACATTGCAAAAGCTGAGAGCTTTCAGTGAGACCAAGTACCATGCACGTATGCATCTTGAATAAATAATCCTTTGCGGCCCCAAAACATTGTTGGCTTGCATTATAAATAAGCAGCTATGTTTACAGAAAACTTCACTGATGTACTGGCAACCTCTTTGAGATTTATATGTGATACCAATCACCACTGGATAACATGTACTTTATCAAAACAGCACGTAACCTGCAGCAAAGAACATTTTTAAAAACCGTATGACACCAAACAAAAGATGTAAATTGTTTCAATGAAAAAATGAACAGAACTATTGTTGCAGTTTTTGGTGCATGGCGTGGTATGTTAAAACGCTGTGGGGCACTTATACTGCCTGGCAAGCCCTCCACTATAGTCGTGTTCCTCTGTTTTATAATCACATTTAAAGAATAGACTGTAAACATAGCTTTTATTCCATCTGTTCAGGTAATTTTCAGACTGACCATTTAGGATTTTTGTGGCATGCAAATTTAAATAAACATAATATGACTTTCAGGACAGAGAATCAACATAAACAAAGAGGAAAGAAAAACAGATGCACCATTTTCAAAATTCTCCATCTCTATTTGCAAGCTGGGCATCTGCGTTGTATGCTGATTACTGCTGTAAGCTGTTATAGTGGCCACAAAACGGCAGCTGCACATTCAATACATATAATAACCCAGGATGTCTATTGCTCATTTATCCTTAACTGCACCAAAATTATTAAGATGAAAAAAATGTTCTTCTTTTATGACCCACTTAGAGTTTTTTTGTAACGTCCACTTTTTCTCAAGTCAGCATAAATCATTGAGGCATTTTTGAGAGTTTTGCTGCTTTGTTTTTTATAGAAACATTTGTAAAGTTATACTTTACAGGAACTCTGATTGTCAAAGTTTTAAAAGGGTTGTGTGTATTTTCAGGCCACACAAGAAAGTTAGCTTGGGTAAATGATGCTGTATGCTTTTTGTGCATTTCCAGGTTCAAATATGAAAAAAGTGTACCATTCATCTGGCCTGTTTTGGAAAATGATGGAATCTGATTATCGCATGCGCCAGCCCTCCCCGTCTACACTTGAAACTCTTTGCATTTGACTGAAGCTTACTTTTAACTGTTTCAGTAACATCTGGAAAATGCTATAATGTGATAGTGGTGGCTGTGATCACTGTATACTAGATATGGCAAGAGGAGTTTTTAGTTGCTATAGAAACCATCAAGTCTATAAAATGATCACATAGATCAATGATGATGCTGTAGCTGTCTGTTCTGTCTTTATGATAAAGGCAAAACAATAGGCTTTGTGTAATAAAATTAAAGGAAAGGATATGTGTTGCTTAAATGTACTATACATAACTAAAAATATGACAGTTGAATGTCACCACCATCACCTTCACTTTTCCTTTGTCTTGTATAGGTTTTTCTACGTATTTACAGTGTATGAGTATAAGATCATATGCTGAAACATTATAGAACCCCACCAACTTCTGCCTGCAAATGCTGAGCATAGACTGATAGTTATTTGGCCTAGAGGTCAGTTACAACCAACTGGTCCTTTCATGGTAGCGGAAAATTTCTGTGAACTAAAGAAAATGAAGCATGCAAAGTGTTCCATAGTGCTGAAGTGATTAGCAGGCATGGTAATGATGTGTGTTAATAAAGAAGATGGCCTATTTTGACAAACATCTTCCACCATCGGCATTCCTTGCACCCCGGGGCATTTTTTCATGTGGCTTCATGTGAGCCACAGAGTCCATGCTAGAAGATTTCCCTCTACAAGATGTTGTGAACACAGGTCTGAGAAAGGTACAGGTAGCCATGTGTCAGTGACTGGGCGTTCTGCTCTGATTGATATCTGAATGGTGAAGTATGAATGAATGAATGAAATACTTGTATAGCGCACAATGCGAACTGAATCACCTCTAGGCGCTGTGGCGAGCTTTGATCATCTCCACCAATCCAAGAAATATTACCCAGTCCTCCCTTGTCATAGACTTTGGCACTGAATT